>NC_084831.1:66565001-67184643 GCF_033115175.1 Lepus europaeus
TACATATGACTCTGACTTTACTGAATTTTTATTATGACTAGACTTTTTAAAATTATTTTTTGAAAATGTATTTACTTTTGGAACTATGAAGATAATTTTTATTGTGTGAATATGGATACAAATGTTGTATCTGATGATAAGAATCAGTAAGTACAGCTAGAAGGCTGTACCATACAGTAGGTCATTTTTTAAATATAGATTACCTGGGTTTTCAAATTTCTTCCTTTTTATCCAGATTTACCATTCTTCATGTACTAATCTCTAGGATTAAAAGACATCATAGTTTTCCTCAACCATGTAGAGTTTATTTCCCATTTCTAGCTCTTATTTCCTTTATCCTGATTACCCTTCCCTACAATCTTCAAATTAATCATTTCTTTTCTTCATAAAATGAATACCATCTCTTCAGATGTGGCCTTACCCATCCAGCCTTATATGAAGAAAGTCATGTTACCTAAAATATCCCATTGTGCTCTCCCATATGTGCTCTCTTTCACATTTTTATATTTTAACGTACTTACCACAACTTAAATGATTTTTTATATTTATGTGTTATCTATACTTATACTCTAGAATGTAAATCTCATGAAAGAATGGAGTTTGACACTGTAGTTGAGAACCTAGAACAGTAATTCTCAAGTTTTTGGTTGTAGGATGACTCTATATCTTTAAAAATTATTCAGAACCTCAAGTAACTTTTTCTTTGGTGTGAATTTAATGTTTCAATAAATATAACATAATAAATTAAACTGATTATTTTTAAAATATTTGTCCATTTAGAATAAACTATTTCATTACATGTTAAAATCAGAGAAATGTCATTGTCACATATTTTGCAGGTTTCAAAAAAATTCCACTTTATACTTCTGAAGGAATGAGAGTATAGATGACAAATCATATCTTACTATTAATATGAAAAATTTAAAGTTTGCAGATCTTTTGAAAAAGCTCTGATCCACAGATTCTGATATGTGATGTATATCTCAATCAGCTTTTAAAGTTTTTATGAAGTAAGTGAAATAAGTGAGTGCCAAAGAACAGATATCGTATGTTTTCCCTTATCTGCGGTAATTAATAGAATACATAAAATTTAATGTATTGGAGTGAAATGGCATTTTGAGATTTGATGATTGCTTATAGCCCTTATCTCTATTGTTGAGGAACAGTTTTTTATTTTTTATTTTTTTATACTATTTGCTGAACTCTTTACTTAGTGTAGGGTTAATCTTATGACAATAGATCTTTGTAAAAATTAAGAGTGGAAATAGGAGAGGGAGGAGGAAGAAGTGTAGGAGCATGGGCAGGAGGGGGAGAGGGTGAGAAGTCTCACTATGTTCCTAAATCTGTATATATCCAATACATGAAATTTCTATACCTTACATAAAATTAAAAATAAATCTCTACCTTGAGTAATTTCTTTTGAGAGAGAGATGGAAAGTGGGAAAGAGGGAAAAATGGAGATGGAGAAAGAGTGTGGTTCACTTCCCAAATGCTTTCCATAGGGTAGAAGTTTGGAACCAGGGCATCAATCTGGGTCACCTATGTGGGTGACAGAAACTCAATCAGCTGAGCCATCACCACTGTGTCCCAGGGTCTGCATTTTAGGAAGCTGGAGTCAGGAGCAGAGCCAAGTATCAAATCCAGGCACTTCAACAAGGGACACAGGTATCTTAAACTCCAGGCCAGACAACCTTCCCAAATCATCATTTGCAACTAAGAACTTCAAACATTTGTCTCAAATCCTTCTTAAATCTTACCTTGTACTACCTGTATTTAGAAGCAGAAAACTTTCCATATGTGAAATGGCCTGATTTTGAAATTCTCCATTCTCCAGGCCAGCGCTGTGGCACAGTGGGTTAATGCCCTGGCCTGAAGCGCTGGTATCCCATATAGGCGCCAGTTCTAGTCTCGACTTCTCCTTTTCCGATCCAGCTCTCTGCTATGGCCTGGGATAGCAGTAGAAGATGGCCCAAGTCCTTGGGCCCCTGCACCACGTGGGAGACCTGGAAGAAGCTCCTAGCTCCTGGCTTCAGATTGGCACAGCTCTGGCCGTTGCGGCCATCTTGGGAGTGAACCAGCGGATAGAAGACCTACCTCTCTCTCTCTGTCTCTACCTTTCTCTGTAATTCGGTCTTTCAAATAAATCAAGTAAATCTTTTTTTAAAAAAAGAAATTCCTCATTCTCTTTTATTTCACCTTGTAGACGAGCAACTATTTTATGGCTCTAGAGGAAGAATTTGGAGGACAGAATACTGATTCTGTATGTTGATTAAATTTGACTGTGTTTGGAAAACTATTGAAAAAGAACAGCTCAAGAAAATAGCTGGTCTACAAGGTGAAATAAAAGATGAGACCATATTTTAGGTTTTTCGTTATGGCACTAATTTCTGTATTTATCATTATAACAAATCCCAACTTTCATCACTTTCATCGTAGGTGAACACTTAAATGTCAATAGCTTAGCACAGTAACAATTTATTTCTCAACTAAGAACCAACGTGGATCAAGAGGACCTTGAAGCTATGTTAATAGAACACAATGCCTGCAAGATCTACACAGAGGGAAATGGGATGAGTCTCTTCATTGCTTTCAGTCTGAAGTGATGAATTTACTTTTTGTCACAACCAAGTAGAGAGACTGATTGCATAATTCCTCTCTAACTGGATGGGGATGTAAAGGAACACATGGAATACATGGCATTGATACTTAGAATTACAAAATAAACCCAATGTATCTGATTTGAATTTTACCTTATTCTTCTATATTCTTGGTAGTAAAGATATTAAAACTATTTTAAAAGCAATTCTAACTACTATCCATATATTAAAACAACCTATATTTTTGTTGTTTACTTTTAAAAAAAAGAAACTAGAAAAAGATTTTTAGTTTTACATACATTTAAAACTTTACATACATATTGCAACTGCTCATATGCAGTAATTTAATTGATACTATTCTATAGGCTAGACTGAATTCAGTAATTCCAGTAAACAAGTTAGGAGAATAGAAAAAAAAATCACAAAGCATTGTTAAAATTGTGTAGAGCACAAGAGGATTGAATTCAGCAAGATATGATAAATTGGATGAATTTGGAAGAAAAATGTTGGAGGCAGAAAATGTAATGTGTTTCAATGAAAACCATAAAATCTCCTTAAGAGTCTCCATTTCAGAATCATAAATGGATTTGGAATAAGACAGAGTATCAAATGGAGGTAAAATAACCAAAGATTGTAGAAATCTGATCACAGGCACTTTAATATAATGACCCTCAAATAATTAACCCTTTGACCTTCCTCTCTGAATAGGATGTAGTAGTTTTGTTCTCAGAAATATCCTTGATGTAGCAGCTGGAACTTTCTCTAAAGGATTTTAATTTACTTCTTCACATAGCTCTATCTGAAATATATATGGCATATGGCATTCTGAACTAACTGCAAACATTATTCCATTCTTCAACTGTACTTACCATAAAAGGTTAAACAATGTTAATATAACTTACATGTTAAGGTTTCCAATGACAAAAATCTATATGTTTAATTCCCAATACTATAAAGATTTCTTAAAGAATAAGATAGACTTGGCATTCATGAAGAATTATGCTACTTTAACATATCTGTTCTTCAGTGAAATGCGATTAATATAAAGAAAATAAGTGATTTGATTAGCCAATATAAAATAAAACTAGAATGAATGATAGTTTTAACTTAAGTTGAAGAAAAAACATCTATTTATTACAAACCAAATAATTACTGAAACATGAATTTTGGATAATATTTTTAAAAAATCATCTGTAACATGGTATGTAAAAGCAACTAACTGATTCATTTGATAATATAAATGAGACAATGTAATATCTATCCTTACTTACAAGTTACAATAGGTAGATAAGGATGCAGTACTTTCACTGAACCATGTGATATCATCCTTTCACTACCATGTAAGCTCCATGAGAGTAGAGTTTCTTATGCCCTCTTTTTCTATTGAATTTTAAATGCCTTTATTTAATGAAAGTATTTACATAGTAATAATTTAATATACAGGAAAATAAATTCAAATATAATAAAATAATTTTCAAAACCTTTAGGAGGGGTTGGAGAAGGGGTAAAGTATCTGGCTAGTGATTAATTTATTTATTTATTTTGGATGCTTTGAGGAAAGGAAAACAGGCAGATGATCTAACTAACCTCAATGTTCATGGAATTAGAGGAAAAAAATGATATTTTCTGAGAGAAAAGAGACTTTATCTATAGATGATGAACACCTTGGGTGGTTCCAAAGTTCGGCTATTGTGAACAGTGCTGCTATACATGATATTTGGGTATAAATACCCAGTGGCGGGACTGCTGGATCACATCACAAGTCTAGTTCTAGCTTTTTCAGAAACCTCCACAGTTTCCCCAGTGGCTGAACTAATTCACATTCCCATCAACAGTGTATAAGTGTTCCCCTTTCTCAGCATCCTTGCCAGCATTTGTAACTCTCTGTGTTTTGGATTTTAGCTATTCTGACAAGCATGATGTGATATTTCAGTGTGGTTTTGATTTGCATTTCTTTGTCAGTTACTTCTGTTGAACATTTTTCACATATTTGAAGGCCATCTGTATTTTTCCTTTTGAGAACTCTCTATTGAATTCCTTTGCCCATTTCTCAGCTGGATTGGTTTCTTTTCAGTTGTTGAGTTTTTTAAATAGCTGATATATTCAGGATATTAATGCTTTTTCAGATAGGTGGTCCGAAAACATTTTTCCCATTCTATTGGGTATTGCTTCACTTTATTGATTGTTTCTTTTGCTGTACGAAAGCTTCTGAGTTTGATATAGTCCCATTTGTTTAGTTTTGCTTTTGTTGCCTGTGCTTTGAGGGTCTTGTCCAAGAAGTCGTCCTCTATACCACTGTCTTGGAATGTTTCACCTAGGTGTTCTTCCAGCAACCTCATAGTCTCAGGTCTTACATTTTGGTCTCTGATTCATTTTGGTTTTGTATATGGCTAATTGTTTGCCCTTTTTTTTTTTAGTACTGCTATGTAGCATTCAAACTGGATTGTGTTCAAGATTGCAAAGTCACTGTTCTACACCAAGACAACAACTGAGACTTTGCATGATAATGGAATAGAAGCCATGGTATGAATAACCATCAGTCTTTTCTTCACTAGTGTATTAATTTATCTATTATATTTTTTTGCCAACTTTAAACATCTGACAGAAAGATTAATGGGAAAATATCATCTCTCATATAGCAATTGCAATTTTAAAACAATAAACAAATTATTCTGGCTAACCATATATTAACAATACAAGGATAAGAAAGCATATAGTCAAATGTAATTATGACTTATTATTAATCATTAACAAGTTATATATTATTACTATGGATAGTTTGATTAGCCACATTATATGTATCTATATAAAATCAGTATTTAAAAATAATATAATAAATTTGGGGTTATGGTAACAGATGATATGAATAGCAGTAGGACTAATATTTCACTGTCCAAATCATTGAGGATCTTATGCCTCAAATGAATCTTATATAATGCCTAATGTTTACAAGTTGTTCCATGTATGAACATATAAAAATGCACAAGATTATAACTAATGATAACTGATCATCACATACTGTGATAGACTTTTCCTGAAGATTTTAGATATGGCAAAAAAATCTTGTACATGACTTAAATTATGGAATTCCTATTTTTATTAACTAAATTAAGAAACTCAAATGGGTCTTTGGTGAGCCAATGAGCCTATTAAAACTATAAGAAAAATAATTTGTGTTCATATGTGCATCTTCAGAAATGAGACTGATATTTTTATCATATACTTAAATTTCTTCAAATTTGCTTTTATAACAAAGGAAGAAAAAAATTAAGAAGCAGTGCTAAAGAGGATTAGTATTTAGGGAATAGGTCTTCTGAGAGAAGACCCTTATTGTCAGATAATAACTGCGCACATTCATGCTATACAAACATTAAGTCACTTCCACAAGAGCTACAGAAGCCAGGTAAGAAACCACAGTGTATTGGCTTGTTATAATCATAAGAAAAGTTGCCTTGAAAAGAGCAAGAAGGAATGAGTTGTTTGTGTTACTCCTCCCATAGCTCTAAGGAGCCAGTGTGCACAGAAATCTGTTTGAGAGAGGAAGAGTGAACTAAATTCCAGTGCCAACCACACTATAAAAATTTACTCAGGCTGAATCCAAAAGTTTCAAGATCCTTACCTGTGGAGTGAATATATGATGTTTCCAAAACCAGGAGGCCTCTTAAGTCTGTCCTAAAAGCACTAGCAGAAAGCAAACTCCAGCCATGAGCAGAAACCACAGAGGGAGTTTAGGACTTCACCTTGGAATCCAGCGCTAGGCTTTACCATACTGAGATCTGGCACCTGATAAACTCCAAAGGACTCTACCATCCAGCCAGGGTTCACAACTTGACCCTCCGGATTTGCCTGGTATCACGCAGACTCCTGCACTGTGGTGTGTTGGACTGATTTTGCCATGTATCACTGCCAGCCTCAATGGGCCTGTATGGCATTCCAAGAATTTTGTGGTTTCCAGGGACTTTGGGACCCAAATGTGATCAGCTTGAGGTCTATCTGGGTGGCCAGGCTGATGCTTTTATCACTCTTCTCCATACTTGAGTAGACAGCAATGGACTGTGGCTTGGAAACTAGTGCAATGGAAAATATGAATAATAGAACAGATCAAACAGAAGAAAGAATCCAGGAGGTCATAACTGGTTATTTGAAAATATATAGTCGTAGGAAAAAAAGAATCAAGAAGAATGAAAAAGCTTATGAAAAAAATGGGATAGAGAGAAAAGAGCAAATATTCAAATAATTGGGATTCAATATGGACTTGAGAATGCCAAAGGGTTAGAAAGGATTTTTTAAAAATATAATGACATGGGCAGGCGCTGCGGCTCACTTGGCTAATCTTCCGCCTGTGGCACCGGCATCCTGGGTTCTAATCCTGGTTGGGGTTCCAGATTCTGTCCCGGTTGCTCCTCTTCCAGTCCAGCTCTCTGCTGTGGCACTGGAAGGCAGTGGAGGATGGCCCAAGAGCTTGGGCCTTGTACCTGCATGGGAGACCAGGAGGAAGCACCTGGCTCCTGGCTTTGGATTGCCACAGCTCGCTGGCTGTAGCGGCTATTTGGAGGGTGAACCAACGGAAGGAAGACCTTTCTCTCTGTCTCTCTCTCTCTCATTGTCTAACTCTGCCTGTCAAAAAAAAAATATATGTATATATATATATATATATATATATATATATACATATATACATATAATGACATGGGCTGGCACTGTGATGTAGCTGGTGAAGCCGCTGCCTGCAGTGCTGGCATCCTATACGGGCTCCAGTTCTTGTCCCAGCTGCTTCACTTCTGATGCAGCTCTTGCTTTGGCCTGGGGAAGCAGTGGAAGATGCCCCAAGTTCCCAGGCCCCTGCTCCCACGTGAGAGATCCAGAGGAATCTCCTGGCTTCGGATTGGTGCAGCTCCAGCCATTGCAGCCAACTGGGGAGTGAACCAGTAGATGGAAGACATCTGTGTATGTGTGTGTGCGTGTGTGTGTGTGTGCCTCTCTGTCTGGTAAGTAAATAAAATAAATCTTTAAAAAAATAAAATGACAAAATCTGAAGGTAACAAAACAAATATAAGAAACTGTCCCAAACCTGGACAGAGATAAGGGGTATGAAAGTCAAAGAGAAACACTTAGCTTCAACTCAGCCAATACTACTCAAAGACATATTACAACCAAGCTCTCCAAGTTTAAACATAAAGAGTATACTCAAGGTTGCAAGGGAAAAGGAACAAACAACATAGGATAGAATCTCATTCTATCTGACTGAGGCACTCTCAACAAAAACCTTACAGGCCAGGTAGGAGTGAGAAGAGACTTGTATGGTAATGAAGGAAAATATTTTCAGCCAAGAATACTATACCCAGCAAAAATATGTCTTTCAGATATAAACAGAAATAAAGTTATTCCCTAATAAAAGCAAAAGGAATTTATAACCACTAGACTTCTTTTAAAGAAATACTAAAGGGAAATTTTCAAACTGAAAGCTGAAGATGCTAACAAGTAAGCAGACAATATCAGAAGGTAGAAAACTCACTGGTGAAGGTAAATACCATTATATTCAGAATACTCACATTGAAAACATGATGTGTAAATTATTTATCTAATTACTATGAAGATTAAAAAATTATAATTAGTAAACTAAAATGTTAAGAGAAAGGCAATCTGGAAAGAGGTCATAAGTTACATCAAAAACTCAAAAACCAGAAAGAATAGAGCACAAATATACAGTGCTTTACTAAAATTTCTTATCTCTATGCTTTTTGTTTCTTTTCCTTTTTTTAAGTCAATTTTTTTTTTACAGGCAGAGTGGACAGTGAGAGAGAGAGACAGAGAGAAAGGTCTTCCTTTTGCCGTTGGTTCACCCTCCAATGGCCGCCGCGGTTGGCGCGCTGCGGCCGGCGCACCGCGCTGATCCGAAGCCAGGAGCCAGGGGCTTATCCTGGTCTCCCATGGGGTGCAGGACCCAAGCACTTGGGCCATCCTCCACTGCACTCCCTGGCCACAGCAGAGAGCTGGCCTGGAAGAGGGGCAACCGGGACAGGATCGGTGCCCCGACCGGGACTAGAACCCGGTGTGCAGGCGCCGCAAGGTGGAGGATTAGCCTAGTGAGCCGCGGCGCCGGCTTAAGTCAATCTTATACATTATAATTTCAAGATACTTTATTATTTACAAAGTTAATAAGCAAGGAATTGATGTTTACAGCTAAATAACATCATTTAACCACAAAAAATGTAATTTGAGAGAAAATACGGAACTAAAATAAAAATTTAAAGCAAGTATCAAAATAGCAATAGTAAGAACTACCTATTGATGATTAGTTCAAATGTCAATTTGTTTTGAATATCGATGGATTAAATTCTCCCATGAAAAGCATAGAGTGACCAACTACATGGTGCATAAAAGAAACTGATTTCACATCTATGTTCGAATTCAATAACACATCACAAAGATCATTCACCCAGACCAAGTGGCATTTATTCCTGTTTGCACGTGCTCTAGGGATTCCTGAGTTGCTAATTTCCAATTTCATTCCTTTGTGGTCTGAGAAGCTGCATGGTATGATTCTAATTCTTTTGAATTTGCTGAGACTTGCTTTATGGCCTAGTATGTGGTCAATCCTAGAGAGGGTTCCATGTACTGCTGAGAAGAATGTAAAGTCCTTAGATGTAGGATGAAATGTTCTGTAGATATCTGTTAGATCCATTTGGGCTATAGTGTCATTTAAATCTACTGTCTCCTTGTTGATCTTCTGTCCTGTTGATCTGTCTATCTCTGAGGGTGGAGTATTAAAGTCCCCCAGTACTATTGTATTGGGGTCTAAGTCTCCCTTTAAGTCCCTTAACAAGTCTTTTAAATAAGCTGGTGCCCTGTAATTAGGTGCATATACATTGATAATCGTTATATCTTCCTGTTGAATGGATCCCTTAATCATTAAATAGTGCCCCTCTTTGTCTCTCCTAACAGTTTTTGTGGTAAAGTTTATGTTGTCCGATATTAAGATGGCTACGCCCGCTCTCTTTTCATTTCTGTTGGCGTGGTATATCTTTTTCCAGCCTTTCACTCTCAGCCTGTATGGATCATTGTTGGATAGATGGGTTTCTTGTAAGCAGCAAAAGGATGGGTTTTGTTCCTTAACCCAGTCAGCCAATCGGTGTCTTTTAGGTAAAATCCATACTAAACATGATGCTCAATTATAAAAAACTGAAAATTTTCATACCAAGATAAGAAATAAGAATGTCCACTTTCATTTAACATAGTACCAGAAGTCAAAGCAACAAGGCAAAAAAAAAAAAAAAGAGGAAAATGGCATATAAATTGAAAAAAAGAAATAAAACAGTTCAACCAAAGACAATATGATCTTGTATGTAGAAAACCCTAATGACTACAAACACACACATACAAACACACAAACATACACATTCACACTGTGAGAATTAATAAACAAACTCAGCAGAATTGTAGGCTACAAAACTAACCAACAAATACCAGCTGTGCTTTCACACAAGAACAATGAACAAACAAAAGGAGATAAAGGAAACAATTCAACTTATAATAAACTTATAAAGAATAAAACACTCAGGAATAAACATAATGATAAAAGGCAAAAAGTTGGTAAAACACTTGTTGTTGAAAACATCAATATATTAAAGTCAACAAAAGAAAACCAGGCAACCAACAGAAAAAAAAAATACAGCTTTATAGAAGTACTAGTGAAATAAATTAAGGAATAAAGAATTAAATGAATACACACCACTTTCATGAATAGGAGATTTTAATATTAATTTACAACCAATAGTTGCACAAATTCATTTATATCTCTATCAAAATTCTAAAGGCGTTTTTCAGGAAGTAGAGAAATGAATTCTAAAATTCATATAGAACTTCAAAGGAAACCAAAGAGCCAAAATCATTTTGAAAAGAGTAGTAGGAGGTCTCTCATATGTCTTTATTTCAAAATGACAGTAACAAAAGCATTGTGTAGCATAATGATAGGCATAAAGACCAAAAGAACAGAACGGAATTGAGCGCAGTTCTAAATTCTTGCCTTTATGGTCAAATGATCCTCCATATGATTCCAAGACAATTCAATAGACAAAGGAGAACATTTTTAACAAATGGTCTTGGAAAAACTGGATATCCACATACAAAACAGTGAAGTTGAATCCTGTATTGCAATAAAAAATTAGGCTAAAATGGATCAAATATCTAAACATAAGATATAAAACTTTAAAACTGTTAGAAGAAAACAGTGAGAAGGCTTCATAGCATTTGATTTCTCAATGATTTCTTGGATATGAAACAAAAAGCACAGGCAACCAAAGAAAAAATAAATACACTGAACTTCATCAAAATTGAAATGCATTTCTGTGGTAAAGGACAAATACTAATACAGAATGGGAGATGATATTTGCAAATCATACTTTGATGAGATCAAAATCCTAAATATATAAAGAAATCCTATTACTCAAGAACAAAACATCAAACTAAAGAAAATGGGCAGACGACTTAAACAGACATTTCTCCAATTAACAAATTCAAATAAACAACTAAGTACATGAAATGAACATGTTCAACATCATTAATCCATAATGAAACACAAATTAAACCCACAGTGAAATACCACCTCACACCCATCAGTGTGGCTATTGTTTAAGGAAAATAAAACAGAAATAACAGGTGCTGACACAATGTGTCACAAGGAAAACCATCTGGAGTTCCCAAATAATTAATAATAAAATTACCATATGACTCAGATATTCCACCTCTAGGTAAATATTCCAAACACATGAACACAGGGACTGAAAACAGTACATCTATGTTGATAGTAGCATTATTCACAATAGCTAAAACATGGAAACAACTCAAGTGTTGAATGTCAAAGAAATGGAAAAGCAAAATATATTATATAAATGTAATAGAAGATTATTCAGCCTTAAAAAGAAGGAAATTCTGATACATTTTACAGCAGAGATGAGCCTTGAAGACATCATATTGAATTAAAGAAATCAGACATTCATGGATAAATATATTGTATTCATACTTTATATATACTTATATTATACCTTTAAATATATTATTAATATATGTTAACACTATATTAATTATATATATATATGTATTTATACAAGACATCTAGAGCAGAGAAATTCTAAGAGACACATAGAATAGTGATTGCCAAGGTCTTTAGGTTGGGGGAAATCAGAATGGGTTTAATTTTTGATGGGTACATATTTTCAACTGAGAAAGATAAAAAATTTTAGGAGGTGGATAGTTATTATAGGCATACAACAATATGAGTATTAATACTGCAGAACTTCATAATAAAATATAGTTTAATTTGTTTTATGCATATTTAATGTGAAAATAATATAAGGAAGACACTCTTGAACTGGCAGATATAAATTTTCAGATAAGCCTTAATAAATTGGATACAGAAAAACACAACCAAAGAAAATCTGAGATAAATCACTGCAAAATTTTAGAAAACCTGGTATAAGAACAACATGCTGGAAGTTCCTAGTGAGATGAGGACAACAAAAAATAGAGGACAGTGAGAGAAGAATATCACACGAATTCAACAGACTAAAACTAAATAGCCATGGGATTCTCAAAGGTAACACAGAAAGACAGAACACAATGAGGTAATTCTACACATTTCTGAAAAGTTCCATGCTATAATTTCATCAACCAAATATGAGTTTAGCATATGCTTAGACTTTCAAACTTTTACAAAATTTTTCTCCTTTGCATAAAGTTTCAAAAGTAATAATGCTAAAGGCATTCCACTAAAATAATAAAAATAAAGTTAGAAAGAAAAAGGTAGAGATTCCTGGAAATAGAAGTTCTAACACTGCCGAGACACAGAAGAATTCTCAAGATCACAGTTGAAGAGAAGTGCAAGGAAAATATTTATAAATTAAGAGAACAAGAAGCCTAGATTAAAGCCCCTGCCTTTAGTGTCGGCATCCAATATAGGCACTGGTTTCAGTCTTGGCTGCTCCACTTCCAATCCAGCTCCCCGCTAATGTGCTTGGGAAAGCAGTAGAGGATGGTCCAATTCCGTGGGCCCATGCACCCATGTGGGAGACCCAAAAGAAGTTCCTGGTTCCTGGCTTGGATCAGCTCAGTTCCAGCCATTGTGTCAATTTAGGGAGTGAACCAGTGGATGGAAGACTTCTCTCTCTGTCGCTATCTTTTTGTGTAACTTTGTCTTTGAAATAAATGACATAAATAAAAAATAATAACAGAAGAACGAATGACTCAAGCTGGATTATAAATATTTTTTAAATTTCAGTATATGTGAGGCCAGTGGTGGTTTGAATAGAATCAGAGATTTTTAAACACATTTCCAACAAAAAAATAGTTTTTAAGAAAATGGATATACACCTATACTTGTTACTCTGCTATGAGAAGTACTTACAGTCATAACATTTAAAATATTCAATATTAATTAACAAATAAATAATGATGAAAAATCTTATTTGGAGAATAAAAGCATGGATATGTAGATGTATCTGTTTACAAAAAATTATATGATGGGGCCAATACTGTGGCATAGCAGGTAAAGCCGTTGCCGGTTCAAGTCCCAGCTACTCCATTTCCGATCCAGATCTCTACTATGGCCTGGGAAAGCAGTAGAAGATGGCCCAAGTCTTTGGGCCCCTGCACCCTTGTGGGAGACCCAGAAGAGGCAGCAGGCTCCTGGCTTTGGATCAGCGCAGCTCCAGCCAACTGGGGAGCAAGCCAGTTGATGGAAGACCTCTCTCTCTGCCTCTCCTTCTCTCTGTGTAAATCTGTCTTTCAAATAAATAAATAAATCTTAAAAAAAAAAGGATTAAATGTTTTATAGTGGAAAGTTACAGATAATATCTGAATTTCAAAAAGTTTATCATAATGAGCATGTCATTCAGAAATACAAAATTATGTAACAAAAGACTCTATTAAAATTACTGAATTAAATTGCGTTGGAGTAGTAAGAAGACTGAGTGGGGAAGTATGGGATATGGAAATACTGTTTTTTGCCTTTCATTTCATTTTGGTATTTAATTCTGGGAGTGTAAAAAAATTGTATAAAAATAAAATTACATGGAAATAAAATATGTGGAGTTTAATGAAATACATAAAGTACTTAAAAAGAAGGGTATGGCCATGAAATAACAAATCACAGGCCAAATAAGGATCTTAAAGAGTTTCACTACTTCATATGAAACAAAGAGAAAATCAATAAGGAAAAAGATATCACCATGAGTTTTGTCAGAAAAAGATTTTAATAATTAAGGAGTAAGAAAAGCACTAGAAAACTGTTAAGTTCTTCATCTGATTTTACAGTAATGATCATATGGTCCTTCTGTGGAAAACAGAGACAGAAAAGAATATTTATCTGACTTTATAAAATTTACCAGAAAAAAATTGTTGGAAGAAAAACAATACACAATTGATAGCTAAAATTTTATTAGAATGATCAAATACGTATTTTATATAACACAAGATTTATTATCAAAGGTGTAGGAAATTTAGTATTTGCTAATTTATATAATATATAATAATTTTCTGACACCACCTATCTCCTGAAGGAGGTACAATGCTTATATCATCACAGAGTAACAAAGCTATATGCTCAATATAAACCTTGTTAAAACCAGTTTCTCTTAATTCCCAACTTCTAATCAAAAGCACATTCTTGGTATCCATGAAACAACTTCTGAATAGGTATATGTAGAAAACATTGAATGACCTATTGATGCTTTATTGAGAAGTTTCAAAATATATTTCAGAGTCTCTTGATTTATAGCTCAAAATCAGCAAGCCCAATTTCTAATTACTTTACCTAGTATTCACCAAATTGTGCTCATTAAATAAAATAGAAAATTCAAATAACTAACCTCTTTGAATGAGATATCTTGACTTTTTTGATTTCAAGCTGATATCTTTTGTTTTTAATCCATATAAAATCGAGGAAACATGTTCTCTGTCCTTACTAGACTGTTTTAAATCTACAGGAGAATTTACATTCTGTGAAAAACAAAATGAAAGCAATGATATCTCATAAGTTTGGGAGTTCTCAAAGAGCTTTCACAAGTATTATACATTGATTTTTCTTTAAAAAAAAAAAAAACAGGAACATAAGCCTGTGATGTAGAGTTAAGAAAAAATGAATAGGGATCCATTGTGTATGATTTTAAATTTATATCTTTAATTTAGATGTAATATTCGTACTTATTTATGGGGGACAGTTCTATAATTTAATACAGGTAGATAATATATAATGATCAAATTAGGCTAATTAGCATTTCTATTCCCTCAAATATCATTGATGTATTCAATTTTGATAAATTGTTCTTTTATTAACAATTAATGATAAATATCTTAGAAAATATTTATCTCTTTGGCAATATACATTTAGTTATATATATTTAACTATATGAATCTTAGATGCTGTGAAGGAGGCTGAGGCAAAAGTGGATCTGTTAACAGGATTCCATGACTACAGAAAAATGTGGGAGGAGAAATAAGCAATAAAAAGAGACACAATATAGTGTTGTCCAGACAGCCAGAAAGGGAGGGACAAAGTTGTTCCACGGAACAATAAAAGGTAATAACATGGGAACAAAAGGAATCATGGTAACATAAGAAGAAAGGGAAGGAGAGGGGACCAGAATAGTTGCAAATCTTACAGTGCAATTGGATCCCATATGTATATAGAAGGAATGACAGGAAAATATTGAAGAGGAGCTTTATGGAGAATGGGGCAACTCAAACTCAAACTGATTTATGTCTGTAACCTAGTTAGGAATGTTTTAATAATTTTCTGTTATCTTTTTTTTTTTTTTCACTTCAGAGTTCACCCAGGATTGTAACAGAGGTTTCACCAATTCATCAGGGACCCAGGCTCTTTCAAGTTTCCTTAATCATCTCTATTTTGCTGAATCTGCATGGTTTCTGTACTCAAATGCTTCTAATCTGAGTCCAGACAGCAAGTAGAGCTTCACATATCATGTCTACATTTCAGTCAGTAATATAGAGGAAGAGGAAACTGACAAAAGGGTGCATTTCACATATAATAGGGGGTTTTCATAGAAGTTTTTCAAATAATTTCTAATTACTTTCCATTGGCTATCTATAGCTGCAAAGGAGAGGATAAGAAATACAGCCTTTTATATAGGCATTTTGCTGGCTGTTATACAACTGGAACCATATTAGCTAGAAAGAAGAAATGAATACATATTGGTAAGCAACTAATAGTCTCTTCTAGAAAGGAAAAACCAGAATTTTTAGAAAGGAGTACAAAATTATATCCTGAAAATCTTTCCCAGTATATGATAGTTTTCTTGATGAGAAACAATTATCTAAATTATGAATATTCAAAAACAATTATCTTCAGACAGATCCTCTTTCTGAGATGTTTGCTTTGTGTATTGTTTATTGAACACTTATATGTTCTTTGTAATTTACCATTGTTTTAAGCTCTATACAGATACTTAATCATTTAATACTTATAACAACCATAAGCCGTGCTTCTTTATCTTGTAATTCTCACAGACAGCTTATATTTCAGAGATTTAAAAACATCACTTTCCAGGCCTGGCACTGTGGCGCAGCGGGTTAAAGCCCTGGCCTGAAGCACCAGCATCCCATATGGGCGCCGGTTCTAGTCCTGGCTGCTCCTCTTCCCGTCAGCTCTCTGCTATGGCCTGGGAAATGAGTAGAAGATTGTCAAAGTCCTTAGGCCCCTGCACCCACGTGGGAGACCGGGAAGAAGCTCCTGGCTGCTGGCTCCGGATCAGCACAACTCCAGCCATTGCGGCCATCTGGGGAGTGAACCAGCGAATGGAAGACCTCTCTCTCTCTCTACCTCTCTCTATAACTCTGTCTTTCAAATAAATAAAAACATCACTTTCCTCAAAATTCATTAGTATTTATTTCTAGTTTTAGTGAATGGCATCCATTTCATCCAAAGAAAGGAAAGTTAGATAAATTCCTTGATAGAATTTTGAAATTCATTTTAGCATTTTCATCATTACTTTGACTTCTCTATTTTTTTCCAGCTCTTTTATTCTATAATTTAGGGAAGTCATTTTGATATATATATATCATGGCCCCATGTATTTAAATTTTCAGTAGAAATCCCTGCATCAACAATATAGATGTACTTAATACCTCAGACTTTATATCTTTTTTAATTTAATTTAATTTTTTTTAAATTTTTTTGACAGGAAGAGTGGACAGTGAGAGAGAGAGACAGAGAGAAAGGTCTTCCTTTTGCCATTGGTTCACCCTCCAATGGCCACCGCGGCCAGCACGCTGCAGCCGGCACATTGCGCTGATCGGAAGCCAGGAGCCAGGTGCTTATCCTGGTCTCCCATGGGGTGCAGGGCCCAACCACTTGGGCCATCCTCCACTGCACTCCCAGGCCACAGCAGAGAGCTGGCCTGGAAGAGGGGCAACCGGGACAGAATCCGGCGCCCCGACTGGGACTAGAGCCTGGTGTGCTGGTGCCGCAAGGCAGAGGATTAACCTATTGAGCCGTGGCGCCGGCCAGACTTTATATCTTTTAAATTTTATATGTGATGTTTTCTAATATTTTCTGAAAACAATTTATCACTACGCTGTGAATCATACTGCAACAATTTTTAATATTAATTTCAAGAACCACATATTATTTAGTTATGATATAAATCTTATTTTTCAATCATTGCTGAAAATTTTTCAATCAACAACATGTACACAAGAAAATGTCTTTTTAGGCTTTACATGACAAAATCACTATTTTTTCTTGAAATACAAATAAGTAGTTACTTTTGAGCTCATGTAGTCATATTTAGAGTTTTTTTTTTAAGACTGGCAATAATAATTATAATATAACACAATAATACAAAAAAATAACCTAAAGTTCAATTTGAACTTTAAAATGGACCCATTCTTTCTTCTAGATATCACACTTTAATTTGACCATTAAAAAAAATAATGAGTGAGCTCAGTGATCTTATTTTCACTAGTACTTGTTCCTTTACAGTCACCAGAAAGAATAAGGAAACAAATAAAAAGCAACCTGTCAAGTCTGAGATACTTAATTTCTCAAAAATTCAGTTACTTTAGAGAGTCCTGCCACTTAAAGGACCAGAAATTAAATCTGTAGTTAGTTCCTTTCAGAAATCTCTTATGTTTAGTTCTCCCCTTCATCCTCTTTGAATTTATCTACCTGTCAATATATGTCATCATTTAAAAATAATTTCCCTTCTTTGCTTTTATAAAAGAAGAATCTATCACAAAGGGCACACTTGTGACAGTGGAATAAATCTATAAGAAGATGATCATAAAATCTAAAGTTCTAAATGAGCTATTATACAATGTGCCAAGGAAAGGGAAATAGGTTTTTCTTTTGTATGTAATGCAAGAATGAAAAGCAAAATCATGGAGATGGAAAAGTTACCAGAACACTGAGGACCACCTAATAAAGATCATGTTTCTGCAACAAAATATATGTTTTATTAAAATAGCATCTTCCTCCATAAATTTAGAAATTATTTTAAGATTATTTGGTAGCATTTGATAAATGGGTTATGTCCAAGGAACAGTATAACTGGATAACAAACTAATTACAACATATATAAGGGTACTATAAAAGTTTTCAGAAAATTGAATTAAATTTTTTTTGAAATCTGTAGAGTTTCTCGTAATAAGCATACATAAACTTTTTAAGGCCCATTGTATGCACAAATCTCAAATTTTTGCACCAAAAAAACCCCTTATTTTTAAATTCAATTTTTCACAAGCTTTTCAAAGTACTCTCAATTTCCTTTGCAAAAGGGTCACAATCAAATCTAGTTCAAATATCTTTGGTATGATAAATCTACATTCAGCAGCTTGATAAAATCTTTCATTATTTATGAAAAGAAAATATTATTAGGTATAGATCAAAGATGCTGATTAACCACATGGAAAAGAATAAGAATTAATAAAATGATGGCAATCTAAAGGAATATTTCTAGTATCTTGGTACATCATCTGTTCTCACCTCTATCTTGATCAATATTTATATAGGAATGATTTGAATCAAAATAAAAAGACAGGCTTATCAAATTTGCAGATGAGTTGGTAAAAGAACAAAATTCTTCAACAGAAATCCAAAATAATGCCAACAGACTGGAACAATAGGTCAAATTAAGCAGATGAAATTAAATAGGATAAAAACATTGCAGTTGGGAAAATTAATTGCTCAAACACATGATGTGATTCGAAAATATAAGTGATGAGATTTTTTTTAGTTGAGTAAATAAATTGGTATTTCATTATATGAAGTGATCCTAAGCTAAATTAAGCCTTTCATCAAGAATGAGGGAAGTGATAATCTTACCATATTCACTTCTGATCAGAACCATAGCTGAGGCACTATGTCAGGTCAAGGAAACATATTTTCAGATGTCTATAGATAACCTGAAACATGAAAAGAAAGCATCCTATCTACTGAATTATTGTGAAAGGAATCTCTCTATATATGTAAGCTGTGTTCAAGTCCAATATAGAGAACAGGAAACAGAGATTCAGGACCCCTGCCTTTTCCAACATCCAACTTCTTCCTCTTGGAAAATAATACCATTTTTTGTCAAACCAGAAAAACTTAGAATTTAGTCTCTGGCTCCTTTAATCTTAAACCAATTTAATCTCTGGCTCTTTAATCTTAAACCAACAACTAATTTTGGCATTTCTATCTTCAAAATATTTTTTAAAATCTGTTCATTGCTCTCCATTTTCACTGTTAGTTCTCTGATCTAAGTAATGATCATTTCTTCCTGAACAACCATAAACATCTCTTAAACTCTGCCTTCATGTTGTCTCTTACAAAATACATTTATATTGTCAAAAGATGAATCTTATCATGTGCCCTTTTAATTTTAAGTCTCTGGTAGTTGCTCAAGGTGTAAAATCCTTATTATAACCTAGAAAACTCAACTTATGGTCCCTGAAAATATAGCCAAATTCATCTCATGATTCTCTTCATTTTGTGCATTATTCTCCTGATAACCTGAATTTCACTTAGTTCTTTGACCACATCCCAACAAAACAAGCTAATGTATGCCTCAAGTCCTAGTGAAAGCTCTTCACTCTGCCAGGATCACTTCTGTTCCCATACTTTGTATAACTAACTCCTTTTTCTTCATCTTTCTTATTTTTAAATATGATTTTCTCAGAAAAACCTCCGATAACTTTGTCAGAAGTGGTTGGCCTCTTTTTTATTTTCTCTTTCAACACCCTATTGTTTTATTTATAATTTTTTTTCAAAATTTTGTTTACTTGAGTTACAGTTTATTTGTTCTAGAATTTAATTCATAAGAATTTTGCTTGTTGTGTTTACTCAAGGCTGAGAATGGTCTCTGGTACTACACAGGTACTCAATACTTATTTGTTAAACATTGAATGAATAGTATTTAAGAAATACCAGAAGGAATGGGTGGAGGTTTAAGAATCTTGGCTCAATATAATATAAAATGTGACTCCCATTCTTTGGAGAAAGGAAAGCCATCAGAAATAATTTTAAAGGGCTGCCATTGTGGGGTAGCAAATTAAAATGCCACCTGTGATGCTGGCATCCATATGAGCACCTGTTTGAGTCCTGACTGCACCACTTCCCATTCATCTCCCTGCTAATTCAACTGTGAAAGCAGTAGCAGATGTCCCAAGTCCTTGGGCTCCTAAACCCATGTGGGTGACCCAGGTGAAGTTCTTGGCTCCTGGCTTCAGCCTGGCCCAGCCCTTGCCATAGCAGCCATTTGGGGAGTGAACCAGTGGATTGCAGTTCCCTCTTTCTCCTTCTCTCTCTGTCTCTGCCTCTCACTCCATAATTCTTTCCAATACATATGTAAAATCTTCAAATTTTTGAAGGGAATTTACAGCTTGTATTGTTCACATGGCTTAATCCCAGTAATACCTTTACCATTCCTATACTGTTTTCCTGAATTCTTTCACACCTTAAAGTTACTCCAAAGACTTTCATTTAGTGACTCTTAACCCTCCAATCTCCTTACTCTAAGCTCTTTAACATATACATCAACTAAGACTCTGAAATTTCTAGAATCTCTCCTACTCTACCGGTACCTGACTTAGTGAAGTATACACAAAATTGTGTAAACATAACCAAAAATCCGGTAAGAATAATTATAGCTTCACTCAGATACATCTCTCTATTTTCTCATTATTTGATTCTACATAGCTCAAGCCAGTGAACCAAAGTAGCAATAAAAGAGCTGCCCTTAGGGGCCGGGTTGTGGCTTCAGTCTGGCCCAGCAGATTGAAGATTTGTCTCTCTCTAACTCTGCATCTCAAATAAATGAAATAAATCATTGAAAAAAAAACGAAACTGTCCTTAGATGGTCAGAATATAGAAGTTAAGATAATCTATAATAGGTATGGAAGTAGGGGAGACATCCATATATTAATAAATTCCATTCAATTATAATAAGAAAAGAATGCTCAGGGCATTACTAATAATCAAAATAGATTAACTGAGGACCTTTGGAACTCCCTGTAATTGACAAGCTATATGAGTACTTGTTTGTAAGACACAGATGGGCTATTGTATTAAGTAGTTATTTCCCCAAGAAAAAATGATTTATCATTAAAAACTGAGAAATGGATGACATTGGTAACAATTCCCTATGTCTATAGACCAAGAATAAAATTTTATACCGAACTTTTCTATTGCTTAAACTCAAGGCACATTTTCAACCCTCTTTGAAGTTCTTTAAGATTATTATTTCGTTTTCACATTATTATGTTATTAAGAGGCTTTCTATTGTAAATAAAATCACCCATTTTGTTTTTGTAACAAGGAACCACTTTTAGGCTATCTGTACCCCAATACTCTTTATACTGTGTTATGCCACAGCTCTGTTTCAAGGATCATCCCAAAAACCTCTCTAGAACCACAGCCAAGTCACCAGCCCGATATCCTGACTTACGTTTTGATTTTTCCTTTTCTCTTACTAGCCAGGCATCTTTATGAAGGTATTAATGCAGAATTTAAGTTTTCCAGATAGTATTAAAAGGGATAACTTTAGAAGTACACTAAAACACAAACTAAAATAATTGTCATATTTGTCTGAATGAAAATCATTAGCTCTAGCATTTAGCCACACAGCCTCTCATCAACTTAGTAAGCTAGGCATTCCACACAGGGCATGCAATGCATGCTTGTCAATTAAATGCTTTGGTCAGCAAAGTGGTAAACTGTAGGGTGCCACTTAGGTTCTGCTTTCAAGTATAAATGCTGGTTAATAAGAAAAACCTTGGCAGGCACCGTGGCTTAACAGGCTAATCCAATGCCTTGCGGCGCCGGTCCCGGTTGGGGCGCCGGATTCTATCCCGGTTGCCCCTCTTCCAGGCCAGCTCTCTGCTATGGCCCGGGAAGGCAGTGGAGGATGGCCCAAGTCCTTGGGCCCTGCACCCGCATGGGAGACCAGGAGAAGCACCTGGCTCCTGGCTTCGGATCAGCATGATGCGCCGGCCGCGGCGGCCATTGGAGAGTGAACCAACGGCAAAAAGGAAGACCTTTCTCTCTGTCTCTCTCTCTCTCACTATCCACTCTGCCTGTCAAAAAAAAAAAAAAAAAAAAAAAAAAAAAAAAAAAAAAAAACCTTGAAGAAATTGATATGGCTTAAAAAATCTTATGGGAAACAGTTACTAGTTAAGCTGTTACCCTTCAAATGATGTTAGGTTAAACTGTTATTTGAAAAACTGCTCCTATATGGCATTTGATTCCAATCTTATTTCCTCTTAAGAAAGAGGACTAGAAGTGGTAATACCTTTGCTACATGGGGAACAGAATTCCCAAAGGATAACCCAGATAAATAAATTCAGGAGACACATAATGTATATAAAAAGAAATGTGGCATTTCTGTTCTATACAGAAAATGGCCAGTGTAAATGGTAGTGCCTGAATACTATATTTTGCTGTAAATGTCCAGGTTAAGAACACATGGGGAAAAAAAATCATACAAAGCCATTACTCCTTCAATTCAAGAATGGCTAATTTAGTGTCTGTCGTTGCCAAAATGAAAGGTACCATGTGTAAATTACTGGGGCAAACTCTTTGCCATATGACAGTGGACACTTCGTAGTAACATGTGCAGAACTCAATAAAAGATATGCTACAATGTTCCTTGAGATTTTAGAGTAGGTTATATTGTAAATTGAGCAGAAAACAATGCCAGATTGTGAACAATAACTGATACTAGGTGGAACAAACAAAGGATAGGAGAAATTGCAGAAGGCTTAGATTTTTTTGAAAATCTCTTAAAATATGTATTTGAAATTTTATTTACATGGAAATTTAATTGTATTTTAAATACCTATATTTTCCTGATACACAGATTATATTGCCTGATAGCCTTATATTATACGTGTGTTGAGTATTCTAATCTAAAATGCATGGGGCCAGAAATAGTTCAGATGTGGCAGATGTTTTGGGGATTTTTGAATATTTGCATGAGGTGTCATTGAGTTATGGGACCCAAGTCTAAGCACAAAATTTATTTATATTTCATATATCTCTATGCATGTAATCTAAAGGTTTTAAACAGTATTTTTAATGTGCCTGCATTTTGTCTGCATCTGTCACATGGTCAGATGTGGAGATCTCCACTTTTGACATCATAACACTCAAAAAGTTTGTTTTGGAATCTTTGACTCCAGACTTTTGGATTAGGGATCCTTGTAGCAATAATTGGAAATAACTCTGTATCTGGTTTGCCTAGAGGTCATATTTCAAATAGAGTACAGTTCTTCTGCCTTTATGGAATTAATGTAATTTTATTTATAACTTCGAGGCATTCATCACATTCTATCTTTTCTCACTTTATTATTACATAGTTTTACAGCTCTCACTCCTAGTAGAAATTAATCTCTCTGAGGACTGGGGCTGTAGTTTTATTATTTTAAGATCCTTGCACCGCTTTGGAGTCTCCAATCCCTGTTGTTGTTATCAACTCAGATAACCCAGATACCTATCAACTGATGGCTGAATAAAGAAATTACAGTATATATATATGATGGAATCCCACCTAGCCATAAAAAGAATGAAATTCTATCTTTCAAACCAAAATGGATGCAACTAGAGAACATTATTCTTATTTAAATAAGCCAGTCCCCAAAAGACAAATATCAAATGCTTTGACTTATTTGAGGTAACTAAAATGCAGAGCACAAAATATAATGTATATGAGTGAAATTGACATTTTGAGATTTGATTATTATTTATACCTGTGTTTACACTCTTGATGAAAAGTGGCTTTTCTATTACTTGAATTCTTTACTTAATGGATAATTAAGCTTGTGATTACAGACTAAACTGAAAGTTTATCAAGGCAAAAATTAAAAGAAAAACAAGAAAGGAAGGAGGTGGGAGGGTAGAAGTGAGGGAGTGAGGGAGTGAGGGGGCAGGGTGCGAAGTATCATTAAGTTCTTAAAACTGTGTACATGAAATACATGAAATTTGCCTTCTTGAAATGAAAAAAAGCAATAACAAAAAAGATGAGAAATTTCATCAGCTTATTCAACAACTATGAATTGAAGGCTCAATTTATGGCATAATGCTACCACAGATAAAAAAATTATTATTTGTTACTAAAATTCTATATTCCTAAAATATTTCATAATGTAATAATTCATTTTCTTTATAGATGGAGAAAACATGATAAGTGAGATAAGGGTATCAAAACTGAGAAAAACATTGTAAAGCATATGCTGAGTGCTAAAGAGGATCCTTATAAAATTTCCATTTTATTAAACCTGATAATTTAGCTTAACTTGTTAGAAAGATAGTTTTCAGGCTGGCGCCACGGCTCAATAGGCTAATCCTCCACCTGTGGCGCCGGCACACCGGGTTCTAGTCCCGGTAGGGGCACCGGATTCTGTCCCGGTTGCCCCTTTTCCAGTCCAGCTCTCTGCTGTGGCCCGGGAGTGCAGTGGAGGATGGCCCAAGTGGTTGGGCCCTGCACCCCATGGGAGACCAGGAGAAGCACCTGGCTCCCAGCTTCGGATCAGCGCGGTGCACTGCCGTAGCGGCCATTGGAGGGTGAACCAATGGAAAAGGAAGACCTTTCTCTCTGTCTCTCTCTCTCTCACTGTCCACTCTGCCTATCAAAAAAAAAAAAAAAAAAAAAAGAAAGAAAGAAAGAAAGAAAGAAAAGAGATAGTTTTCAATTAGTAAATCAAATCATTTTTGAAATGAAAAAGACTTGGTGTATATGAGGAAAATGAGTTTATATTGCTTAAGTAAACTTCAAATGAGACGAATTCATACAGTTATACAAAATATAATGATAGGCATTAAAGCAGAAATTTCAAGGGGAGAAACTTTTTCAAGGGGAGAAACATTTTTCTAATGAGTTTTTTTTAAGATTATTTTATTTATTTATTTATTTATTTATTTGACAGGTAGAATTATAGACATTGAGAGACAGAGAGAAAGGTCTTCCTTCCATTGGTTCACTCCCCAAATGGCTGCTACGTCCAGTGTGCTGCGCTGAGCCGAAGCCAGGAGCCAGGTGTTTCTTCTTGGTCTTCCATGTGGGTGCAGGGTCTCAAGCATTTGGGCCATCCTCCACTGCCCTCCCGGGGCACAGCAGAGAGCTGGACTGGAACAGGGGCAACCGGGACTAGAACCTGGCACCCATATGGGATGCTGGCACCACAGGGAGGATTAACCAAGTGAACCAAGACACTAGCCCCCTTTATTTTTATTTTTAATGAGAGGTAGGATTACAGACAGTGAGGCACAGTGAGAGGCAGAGAGAGAAACAAGGAGAAAGATCTTCCATCTTGTGGTTCACTCCCCAGATGACTGCAATGGCTGGAGCTGGTCCGATCCAAAGCTGGAGCCAGGAGCTTCTTCTGGGTCTCCCAGGTGAGTGCAAGTACCCAAGTGCTTGGGCCATCTTCTACTGCTTTCCCAGGCCATAGCCGAGAGCTGGATCAGAAGAAAAGCTGTCAAGACTAGAACTGATGCCTATACAGGATGACGGCGCCGCAGGTGGAAGATTAACCTAATATGCCACAGCGCTGGCCCCGCATTTTTTCTTAATGCAGTGTATAGCTCAAGAGCTCAGTGCACATCTAAACGAGTTTTGCACTTGTGACAAAAGGAGAAAAGAGCAAGAAGAATTACCAATACTGTCTCAATAGTTACGCTGCTCTTCTTTAAGGTAAACACATTAAGCAAACCTAACACTTCAGAATTTATGTTTTAAATTTGAGTTTGAATCTGAGGACAGGTTTATTGTTTTCCACAAGGAAAACATCTCAATAAATTAACATGATATTCATATACATAATTATGTTGCTAAAGTGAAACAGATTACAATATACTGGAATATATTTTATAAAAGTACAATGATAAACACTCAAACTGACTCAACAGAATTACTTTTATAATATTTTCTAAAATTGAGGTTTTAGCCTCCTGCAACTGAGAATAACATACTCATTTTGGGAGTTCCGGATATTTGTAAATGCTTGACATAAGCTTTTTGAAAAAGACTGCATCAAATGCAATACAATTATGCTTCTTCCTCCCATATGCCATATATATCCCAGGAATTGCAAGGACTCTTTTGATTAAAAAACGCATTATATAACAAGTGAATATATACACTCATATACTTATATGCATCTAAGTGTGCATTGATATTTATATAGAAAACATGGGTTCACATATATCTATAACTATTATCTATATCTATTATCTGTACATTTGAGGCTCAGTCAAGGGCTAGCACTAACCCTGAGTTCAAAGCCTGAAAGTTATATAGTCTCGGCACAAATCTCACTCTAATTGCACAGTGTTTTGAGCACAACTTTATTGACAATCCCAGGCCTACTGATTTCATGAGAAATATTTCAAACAAAGCCAAAATATTAATTACTTATAGGAAATCCAAAATTCCTATGATTGGATAAAAGGACTCAAAATTGTATTGCCAAAACTTTACAAGATACAAACAAGCATACTTTAGGTTCTTAAGCTATTAATGCCAGCATTGTCAGACTCTTGCAAATTTTATTAAACAAAGGCTTAAGCATAAAGAAATGCCTGTAATTTATCATGAGTATTTCCAGGCTTTCTAGGTCAATATAGTCAGCCAAACCCATGGTTAGATGCACTATCTTGAAAACTATCCTAAGATACCCAGAGAACAGCAGTATAAAACAACAGTTAACATTTTCTTTTCATGTGCTGACTAAATTTGAGAAAATTCAGTAGTAATGATGTCTAGATAAGTCACAAAATACAAAATATTTGTCATTCTGGGCATTTAGCAAAACTGAAATACACTGAAAGAGGTAATCTCTTTCACCTTGAACAAATAAAACTTCATTCTAAGTGGTAAAGAATGGTCCTTTTAATATTCACCTTTTCATCTTTTTATTAGCCAAGGATGGACAGTTTTCTTGTATTACTAGTCTTTGCAAAGCAATTTTTAATGATGGTATGTTTTACTCAATTTAAAAGTGGTAATATTAGATCCTTATTCCATTAGTAAGTAAATAACATTTTTTGCAAGTTTCAATTTGTTAAAATATGCTGCCTTGAATGAAGTGCTAAGTGTATTTCATTTTCCAACTTTACACTTATCTTGGGTGTACAGTTGATATCCCTAGTGTCCAATAAGAGACAGGTTTTCATGCTGCTGTCCAGGGAATGATGTGCACAATTCCTTTTGACACTGATGACACGTGAATACATACATCCAGCCCACTTCAGTGAAAATTGACCCACAATTTTTGTTTATCCTGAAGAAAAATACAGTAATAAAGTTTAAAAATGGAAAAAATACGGTTAACCTCTTGAGGTGTACCATTAGTTAATGATAGTCAGCAAACATTACACTTTGTCTCAAGGACTGCAAGCTCAAGATTTGCTTTTAGGTGCTCATGAATTCTAACAACCGTCTCTCTAAATTATAGCAAGAAACATAAAATGTGAATTTACAGATTTCAATGATCTCAAAAATGAAAATTCAAAATGAAAAGTGTTCTTTTTAATTATTTTTTCTATCTCTATTGTCTATTAAGATTTTTCTTTTGAAGTGAGCATATGCCTTCCCTATAAATATTTGGTAGTTGAGAATATATATCAATTTTTTCACATAATGACTAGGTATCAATTTCAAGAACATGTTGATTTTGCATTGAACTCTAATAGTATCTCTGAATCAATATTTTCAAGATTCTATCAGTATCCTAAGAATTGAGATAAATATGCTTCAGCCTACTGAGTCAGAACAATTGTTGCTGTACCTAGTATCTTACCTCTAATACTAATAAAAAGGAACATGTTCTGGAAAGTGAAGACTGTTCACCAAAATATATCATTTTTATTTTTCTAAAGATTTTATTTATATGAAAGGGGGAGTTACAAAGAGAAAGAGGGGAATGATAAGAGAGAGAGACACACACACAGAGAGAGAGACAGAGAGATCTTCCATCCATCTTCCATTCACTCCCCAAATAGCCACAATGACAGTGGCTGGTCCAGCCTGAAGTCAGCAGTTTTGAATTCAGTCCTGGTCTCCTACATGGGTGCAGAGGCCCAAGCACTTGGGCCGTCTTCCACTGCCTTAACGGACACATTATCAGGAAGCTAGATAAAAGGTGGAGCACCAAGAGCTGGAACCAGCTCTCGTGTGGGATGCCAGTTTCACAGGTACTTAACCTACTGTGCCACAATGCTGGCACCACCAAAATATTCTCATTTCATTTAATAGTGCTTAAGAATATATTAATCATTATTTTACCTACATGATTTCTTTTCAATCTTTTAATATCATCAGCCCATAGCATTTTAAGTACAATAAACTGATTAAAATGATCAGAGTATATAATAACCCCTTTACTTTCTCTACTGTTGAAAGGTATTGTGCATTATATTATAACAGCACTGGTAAAAAACTTGCTTTATTTACACATCTCATAACATTGTTTTTGACATGTATCCTATAATTCCAGTCCATTTTATTTTAATTATTCCCTTCTTTTTACCCACTCACAAAAATCTCAAAGTAGATTCTGTTAAATATTAATTTAATAACAACATAGTAGATTAATATTTCAGAAAAGATATTTAAATGACTGTGATGTGTAAATTATAGCTCAAATTCATATAGAATTTGGAATATAATGTTTTTAACATAATAGATGGTATTTTAAATAACTAAATAGTCTTTGAGTGCCACCCAGTGTGCATATCACTGTGCTACATAAAGTATGGAAAATACAAACGAAAACAACTTTTTGTAAAGTGGCTTATATTCTTTTTTTTTTTAACTTTTATTTAATGAATATAAATTTCCAGTGTACACCTTATGGATTACAATGGCTTCCCCCTCCCATAACTTCCCTCCCACCCACAACCCTCCCCTCTCCCGCTCCCTCTCCCCTTCCATTCACATCAAGATTCATTTGCAATTGTCTTTATATACAGAAGATCAATTAAGTATAAAGATTTCAACAGTTTGCACCCACATAGAAACACAAAGTGAAACATAATGTTTGAGTACTAGTTATAGCATTATATCCCACATGAGGAGCAAGTGCACAGTGGCTCCTGTTGTTGACCCAACAAATTGACACTCTAGTTTATGGCGCCAGTAACCACCCTAGGCTGTCCTCATGAGTTGCCAAGGCTATGGAAGCCTTCCAAGTTTGCCGACTCTGATCATATTAGACAAGGTCATAAAAGACAGAGTGATGATAGTAACCAATGATCCTAAGAGTGGCATTTACCAGGTTTGAACAATTATACAGTATTAAGTGGGGAAGAGGACCATCAGTACACATAGGTTGGGAGTAGAGCCATTGGTGGTAGAGTAGAGGTTATGATTACAAAGGAATGAGGCCCAAGTGTGCTAGACAGGGTCTAGAACAAAGGACAGAGTCATTGTTAGATGTGCTAAGAAAGGTGCTATCTAAGCTACAATTAAGTTTTCTGATTGAGAGGCAAATAGAACCTGATAGAAGGGGCTTTAGGTGGGCTTTAGGCCTTGTAAGTTAAGAGGCCCAGACCTATCTATCTCTTCACATGGGGTATATCCTAAGGGAGGTGTGAACCTCCTAGGGGAAGGCACTCTGTTGACTTTCATTACTTGGCTGGCCTGGGAGGAGAGCTGGCCAGGTAAAGGCAGGTGGCATCTCTAACAAGAAATTTACAGTTCTGCCTGCAATGTTGCTGACCCTACTTGACCATCCCCTCAGCTGCAGTGGTCACTTTGGAAGTTGGGCTGAGTGAAGGGCTTTTCAGCTTAGAGCCAATAAGATCTGTGGCTCTGACCTGGGCATCCTTCGACTCCAGGGCAGGTCCATTTCCAGTGATCCAACTCTTGGCAGAGCTGCCAGGGCTCTTCACAAGCTGACTTCTGCTGAAGCCCAGGCTTACCGCATTGAAAGCCACTGCAGTGGACTGGCCTGTTGGGTCTCCTTGAGGGCAGATCACTGTCCAGATCAGCCATTAATAGGCGTGCCACCCATTGCTTCTGATGCCTAGCTTTCTTTTCCTCCTGGTTTGTGTTAAAGCAGACCAGAGGATGCAAGTCAAGGGAGTGCTCAAGTCCCATCTCTAATCTTCGGTGGCCTGAACTACAAGTCTATAGTCACAGGCATGTTCTGTAGTAGTTTTTCTAAGGTAGACAATGCCCATGAGGAAAATTATATTCTCACTTTAAAACTTTCTTTCCCTTTGGTCTGAAAGGGAGGTTTTTTTCTACTTACTGTATACTTGGCTGATGGCGAAGTGAATCTAGCTATGAGATTATTATTTAAGTTCTTATTTTGGCTATGCTATTACAGAAAAATGTTAGCCATCTCTTTTATAAGGTCTAAAGATTAAATTGTGCATCCTACAGATTCCTTCATAATAGAATTAGTTTCCTACCTTGAAGAGAATAGAGAAATGAAAGAACAAGTTGGGCTTAGAATAGAGAAATGAGGGAGCAAGTCCTAGATCACTTGCTGACAATAGCAATATTACATGAATACTTAGCAAACCGTTTCAACCATTAGATAACAACTTAAGAAAACATTTACCAGAAGGTTCAATGCCTTCTATAAATTTTAAGAATCATGTATTTGAAAACACCTCTTAAATATCTAACATGGTGTAGTTTGTTTAACCAGTAAACTTAAGCACAACCATATAAAATGTTTTTAGTTTCTTTCTACCAACAAGTTTAAAACATATGATACACAGATTCAGGTCACACAAATTAAAATGTATCTTTGATTGATTTTAGCAGCTTAAATTTATGGACAATCTTATCTATAAGCCATTTAAAATAAAACTCTTAATAAAATTTCCTATGTGGACATACAATATGTACACAGATATAACATAGCATAATAGACCAATATAGCAATTTTAATAATAGCTTTTAAAATCTTTAACTCTTTTTGTAGATTGCCAATTGATTTGAATTGCTTTTTGTTTTTAGATTACTTTAACACATTGCTTTAACAGAGCATCAGAGTTTAATTCTATTTGAAAGAGAAATTGAGCTTCCTGTGATCTTTTGCTGTGAGGTTTCCTTCCTTTACCTTCTTTCATATTGGTGACCATGTTTCTGTGTTTCTGTGTGTAAGACATCTTTAAGCATCTTTTGCAGGGCAGGATGAGTGGCAACAAATTCTTTCAGTTTCTGTTTGCTATGAAAAGTCTTAATTTCACCTTCATTCACAAATGAGAGCTTTGCAGGATATAATATTCTGGGCTGGCAGTTTTTCTCTCTTAGTACCTGGGCTATGTCTCGCCATTCCCTTCTAGCTTGTAGGGTTTCTGATGAGGTGTCTGCTGTGAGTCTAATTGGAGATCCTCTGAGAGTGATCTGACGTTTCTCTCTTGCACCTTTTAGAATCTTTTCTTTATGTTTCACTGTGGTGAGTTTGATTACAATGTGTCGTGGTGAGGATCTCTTTTGGTCATGTTTATTAAGGGTTCTATAAGCTTCCTGTACTAAGATGCCTCTGTCCTTCTCCAAACCTGGGAAATTTTCTGCTAGTATCTCACTGAAAATGCCTTCTAATCCTTTCTCCCTCTCCATGCCTTCAGGAACTCCTAGAACCCGAATATTAGGTTTTTTTAATAGTATCCTGTAGATTCCCGACAATATTTTTTAGATTTCTAATTTCTTCTTCTTTTCTTTGGTTTGCCTGTTTCCTTTCCTGTTCTCTGTCTTCTAAGTCTGATACTCTCTCTTCTGCTTTGCCCATTCTGTTTTTAAGGCTCTCTAATGTGTTTGTCATTTGATCTATTGAGTTCTTCATTTCATTGTGGTTTTTTGTCATTATTATAGTTTCATGTTCTACTAGTTGTTTCATTTCATTTTGATTCCTCCTTAATATTTCATTTTCATGAGAGAGATTCTCTATCTTGTCCATTAAGGATTTCTGTAGTTCAAGAATTTGTTTTTGAGAACTTCTTAATGTTCTTATCAATTTTTTGAGATCCGCTTCTTGCATTTCTTCGATCTCATCATCTTCATAATCTTGAATTGGGGTGTCTTTTTCATTTGGGGGCGTCATAGTGTCTTCCTTGTTCTTGTTACCTCGGTTTTTGCGTTTGTTGTATGGCATGTTGGATATATTTGGTTTCTTCACTGTGGTGTTTTTTCTTGTTACACTATGGCTCTAGATTAAGTGGACTGTCTGCTTTCGGTGGAGCCTTAGAGGCTTGAGATGAGTGTGCAATGAGAGCTATGTTTGGTTCCTCAGGGTTGAGGGTGTGTCAAAGATGACACTCCCAGGTTAGGCGTGGTAAATCTCTCTTTCTTTCTTTCTTTTTTTTTTTTTTTATTCAAAAGGGAAGTAATTCCGCACAGCTGAACGTAATTGGAGGTAGTTAGCAGGCGAATGATATACCCACAGGAGCCAGAGATAGGAAGCTCTTTCCCAAGGACCACACAGGGAATCTCTGCTGCCCTCGGTGTGGGCTCCAATTCTCCTGCAGTGTCCCACTGGATTGCCAAATTAGATCCTAATCTCCTGTTATTTCACCCCTCCCCCCAGAGTCAGGTTTTTCTGCTGGGCTCAGGGCCGGTGCAGACCTGAGGTCGCCCTGCTTATGACGTATGTCCAAAATGGCACCTGCTCTTTGTCTTGCTCGCCTTTGAGGGGTGAGTGGAGAGAGAGAAACTCGTGTCCGTATCGGTCAGTTTTTTGTTTTTTGTTTTTTTTTTGTTTTGTTTTGTTTTTTTTTTCCTCTCTCTCTTCTAGTTAGCCTGGTGAACTTTTCCCCACGGAGTTTCAAGCCTCATTCCCTCTAGCCTCCTCTTTCCACTTGCCCACTGGTGTCTCGGGCTATTGAGGTTTGGCTCACCTCGCGTTCCAGCGCTGGTGCGTTGAGTCTGCCGCTGGGCTTCCACGCTCTCCACGCAGGTCCACTGTGAAACACTAGTTCCAGAAGAGTTTCCTCTGCTGTTTCTTCCCTTACTCTTCCTTGACCCTGCAGTATCTCCACTTTTATTAACCTGTGTGTCTTGCTGAACTATCAATGTGCTCCCTTCCTATTCCGCCATCTTGCCGCTCCTCCGGCTTATATTCTTAAAGACATTCACATAGAACAGTTGCCTCAGAAGGATGTATGATATATATATGTTTAAACAGAGACACAAGATAAATCTTAGTAACATCATATCAATTAAATCAGATAAATTAATTTCCTCTAATAATAAAAGATGACTTTAAAAGCGAATAAATCTTTCTTCTGTAATATATCAAGGACTTTTATCTTTATTTAATGCTGCAAGCTGAAGTGAATAGAAAAACAGTTAAGGAGGCACAATCTGGGAATGATCACTTCTTAAATAAATGGAAGTCAAGTTTAGATGCCAGAAAAAAATTTTGGCTTCTGAGCCAAGAACTTACTATGAACCAACAAAAGTATTTTAGCGTCTACTTTGAGATGGAGACTATATTATGGGCATAATTGTTGAAAGAAGGCAATGTGCTGCAATGGTGGTAAATAGGCATATAGTGTCAGCTTTTATGTTAGCCTTATCTTCTAAAGAAAAGACTTTGCTCTGATAATTGGCTAGCTTTTTAATAGGAGTTAAGATTAAATATATTTAATTTTAATTGACTTCACTCCAATACTGGAATCTCTCACAATATGCAGCCATGCTTCGCTTCAGAGGAGAAGTTGTTGGTATAAACAACACTTTATTTCTGTAATCATCCTCTCCATCCGATATTGCTACATGTCCAACACACAGACCCCTTCTGCTAATTCTAGGACTTACAGCAAGAGAAAATTAATCCTCTCCAAAACTAATATTTAACAATTCCCTATTAATTTACCTTTGCTTGTGACCTGATGAATAATGCTAGCAACTATATTTTTATCTCATTATGAGCCTTCACCACACTTTTCTGTTTTTGGAATGTTTCTAGCTTCCTTCCAATTTGACTGCTGTTTGGCCAATTTCTAAATTCGAGCAAACCACTCTTTAGTCCAAGTTTCTTTCTTGAGACAATTCTTTACGTATTATGTGGGCTTTGATATATGATGATAGACTTCATTAATTAAAAAATGCTATCTTAACCTTACCCAATTTCAAGGATGCTAAATTTTTCATTCCACTTGGTAAGCTGTTGCTGGACACATAGTGAATAGAGTTACCCTACTCACTGGATATGATTCTGCCTATGGCACTGATTCTCCTTTGATAGTGTCTAGTGCTATCTACAACCATTCTGTCTCTTGTACTACTGTCCAAGTAGCCAAGTCTAAATTCTTTCTTTGCCTAACCCACTTTGCTTTAATTAATATGCCCTTATCTATGAATTTCAATATAAAGTATGTGTTTATATTTCAATTTGAATGATATCTTGAAAGCTATAAAAGCAGTCAGAACACCGAGTTCATTAGAAAGCATCTTCGAGAAATTGGGAACATGAGTTAGGAAGGTGTAAAAAAGTACATTATACTTAATTCACATAATGAAAACATTTAGCAAGCAGATAAAAATAAATGAGGAGACTGAAGAGAATGGTGAAGAGATTCAACTAGCTATATTGTGTTGTTTATAATAGAATAATAAGAAAAGAACATTGAAACTGTAAATTGGGGGCTGGCACTGTGGCATAATAGGTTAAGCCCCCACCTACAGTGCCAGCATCCCATATGAATGCCGGTTTGAGTCCTGGCTAATTCACTTTCAATCCAGCTCCCTACTAATGGCCCGGGAAAGCAGTGGAGGATGGTCCAAGTACTTAGGTCCATATACTCATATGGGGACCTGGAAGAAGCTCCTGAATCCTGGCTTTGGATTGGCCCAGCTCTGGCCATTGTGGCCATTTGGGGAGTGAACCAGCATGGAAAACCTCTCTCTCTGTGCCTCTCTCTCTCTCTCTCTCTCTGCCTATAACTCTGCCTCTCAAATAAATAAATAAATAAATTGTTTTAAGAAGAAACTAAACTGAAATAAATACCAGAGAGGTAAACTCTCAAAAATGATTTTGATCTGAGAAAATCTGCAGATAAGAAAAAAAAAAAAAGAAACCTTAAAAACCAAACAATAGAATAGGTGGTTCTAGATATCAGGAGTCAAAAATAAAATTCCATATTCACCCAAATAGAAGACCCTGCCCACATACAAGTTGGCTCTCAGATGGCTACCCCATGATATTACTGAGAATAAAACAAAACCAGCTTGAAGCTAAAATGAATGATGTATAATCCACTAAAACTGAAACTCTGAACATTAATGGGGACTTATTAGGTCATCCTTAGTGCTTGGTGGTAGAAAATAAAATATTCTGTGGAGGAAAGTGTATTTAGAGTTCTCATAAATAATATTTCAAATACAGTGAAATACAGTGAACAGTACATAAAACTCAATCCACTGAAATTAATAGACACAAACTATAGAGCTACTGTAACTACTATGTTTAAACAAAGAAAACATAAGTTTGACATATTGGCAAGATAACAGAAAAAATTGTTAAAAAGGATAAGTTTCAGGGAAGGCACTGTGGCGTAGTAGCTAAATCCGCCACCTGCAGTGCCAGCATCCCATATGAGCGCCGGTTCGAGTCCCGGCTACTCCACTTAAGATCCAGCTATCTACTATGGCCTAGGAAAGCAGTAGGAGATGATCCAAGTCCTTGGGCTCCTGAACCCGCAAGGAAGACCTGGAAGAAGCTCCTGGCTCCTGGCTTTGGATTGGCCCAGCTCTGGCCATTGTAGCCATTTGGGGAGTGAACCAGCAGATAGAAGACTTCTTTCTCTCTCTCCCTCCTTCCCTTCCTCTCTCTCTCTCACTCTTTCTCTTCCTCTGCCTTTCTGTAACTATGCCTTTCAGATAAATAAACAAATCTTTTTTTTTTAAAAAGTATACGTTTCAAAAATAACATTTATAAATCAATAGCAATTTAGAAATAAAATGGATTGGTTCAATGGCAGATTAGATATTGCTAAAGAAAGAGTGAAGTGGTAGAGTAGTTGGAAAAGAATTCTAGAAAGCATGAAGGAGAAACAAAAGAGTAAAATATGTAGATGAGAAATCAAGGTTCAAAGAGAATACAGTTCAATGGTAGTAAATAACAAATCTCATATCAGAAGATTTTTAGTATATTAGTATATAGTTCGATGAATCATGAGGCATCACATTTCTTCTAAGTGAAAAAAGCTCAAAATCAACTAGTATGCCAACTGGAATTAAGTTTGGCTGCAAGTAGTGATCCATCCAACAAATATGTTTATTATTTCTTATTTTTTTTAACTTTTATTTAATGAATATAAATTTCCAGTGTACACCTTATGGATTATAATGGCTTCCCCCTCCCATAACTTCCCTCCCACCCGCAACCCTCCCCTCTCCCGCTTCCTCTCCCCTTCCATTCACATCAAGATTCATTTTTAATTCTCTTTATATACAGAAGATCAATTTAGTATAAAGATTGCAACAGTTTGCACCCATATAGAAACACAAAGTGAAACATACTGTTTGAGTACCAGTTATAGATAGCATTAAATCACAATGTACAGCACATTAAGGACAGAGATCCCACATGAGGAGCAAGTGCACAGTGACTCCTGTTGTTGACCCAACAAATTGACACTCTAGTTTATGGCGCCAGTAATCACCCTAGGCTGTCATCATGAGTTGCCAAGGCTATGGAAGCCTTCCAAGTTTGCCAACTCTGATCATATTTAGACAAGGTCATAAAAGACAGGGTGAGGATAGTAACCAATGATCCTAAGAGTGGCATTTACCAGGTTTGAACAATTATACAGCATTAAGTGGGGAAGAGGACCATCAGTACACACAGGTTGGGAGTAGAGCCATTGGAGGTAGAGTAGAGGTTATGATTACAAAGGAATGAGGCCCAAGTGCGCTAGACAGGATCTAGAACAAAGGACAGAGTCATTATTAGAGGAGCTAAGAAAGGTGCTGTCTAAGCTACAGTTAAGTTTTCTGATTGAGAGGCAAATAGAACCTGATAGAAGGGGCTTGATCCATCCAACAAATATGTTTATTATTTCTATCTCACATGAATATTCAAATGTAGGAAATCCAGGTCTAGTATCACAGCTCAACATTTTTCTGTAATAAAGGATACTTCCAGCTTCTAATTCACCACTCTAAGTGTAGCTTTCATTCTCATAGCCTAAGGTGGAATTCCAGCAGTGATGTACTTGTTTCACACAACAAGATGGATGGAGGAAGGCAGAGAGACAGAGACAGAGAGACAGAGACAGAGACAGAGACATAGGCATTACCAACTGTCTTTAGGTGAAATTTCCCAGGCTCTGTCAAACAATATTTCCATCTATGATAGAGCATGACATGCTGAAGAAAGGGCTGCTAAAATGCCTACGACCTAATCCCTAGAACCTTCTCAATATCATGGAATAAATTAGGCAGCTCAGGCTTCTGTAAAATACCACAGACTGACTAAGCAGTTTAAACGACAGACGTTTGTCTTCTCACAGGTATAAAAGCTCCAGTGTGATATTAAGGTTTTGGCTGATTTGATTTCCTATGAGGGCTCTGTTAGCCGCTTGCAGATAGCTGTTTGCTTACCATGTCCTCATGTGATCTTTCCTCAGTATGTCTACATAAGGTTGGAAAAGGGCAGCTCTCCTGTCTCTTTCCATAAGGATGCTGATCCAATCAGTTAGGGCCCCATCCTTGAGAAATAATGTAGCCTTCATTACTCTCTTAGAGACCTCATTTCCAAATATAGTTAGACTATGAGGGTATGATTTCAACATATGGATTTGCAAGTGGGGCACAAAGATTCAGTCCATGACACTTTAAGGACTTTGCAGATATGATTAGAGGCCTGGAGATGAACTGAATATTGAGGCAGATCTGATGTAATATCAGGAGTTCTTATACAAGGAAGACAGGAAGTAGGAAATGGGGCAATGGAAGCAAGAAACTGCAGTGTTGTGAAGTAGGGGTCACAAATAACAGAATATAAGCATGTTCCTTGCAGAAGTTGGATCAGGTAAGGAAACAAAGTCTCCTCTGAGTCTCTGGGAGGAACCAAACCAGTCCTTTCCAAAACCTTGATTTTTAGCTCTGTAAATCCAATTTAAGACTTCTGGAGCATAAGAATAAAATACAAAATTTGTATGAAAAAATCCCCTTCTTTTTAGGGAAGATGGATGGCCAGAATGGGATTTATATTTCTTAAGCTGGTATTGCCATATGCCTAATTTGTTCACAACTAGATATTACTAGAATGTTGTATGGCAGCTGGTAGGAACTTCTCATACAGTGAAAACAACTTCTGTGCCCAGTCTTCATTATCCCATCATTACTGTATCTGGTGAAGTCATAATAGATCATGAGATGACCTTGAAATAGAGGTCATTTATGGCAGAACCACAGAATAGAAATTGAAGGATTCTGAGAACATTATCATACAGAACTGTTACATCAGCTATACACTGTCAATCTCTTGACTTTTTAAATGTTTATTTATTTATTTTTATCCACTAGAAAGAATGAGAGCAAAAGAGTGAGAGGAGTAAAAAAGAGCAAGAGCGATCAGTTGGTTCACTCCTCAATTTCCTGCAACAATCAGAGCTGGGCCAGGCCAAAGCCAGGAGCCTACAGCTCCATCTTGGTTTCCCACATGAGTAGCAGTTGCCCAACCACTTGAGCTATCATAAGATACCTCCAGAATACATAAGAGAAAAAGTTGTATTGGAAGCAGAGTGGATATGACTAACCTGCTACACCATGACACCTGCCTCTACTCTCTTGTCTTTTGTATGAGAGAAAAACAAAATTCTGTTTTGTACAAACCACTGCTATTCAGGGTGATTACTCCCAGTCCTAATTAATGTTCTCCTTCCTTCCAGTTTCTTTCACATAAATGCTTACTCTAATTTTCACTGCTATCTCCAGGTACCTATTCGTGACATGTATGACAAAATTCTATCTTTAAAAATACCACAGTGGACTTATTTAAAGGAATATGTGTTATAAACTATTATAATAGATCTATTCAGAACTTTGTTAAATATGATATCTATATATGTCTCATGAGCAAGTCACATTAGACACAAGACATCTAGCTAATGAGTAAGAATGCTGCTTTATGTAGACAGCATATTCAATATTAGATAATTTTATACTCTAAAATTATAGCCATGCATAATTAAACCATGACACCATAATATATGGCAAATAAAGAATGTAGAAATATATTTAGATCATCACTGCTAACTGTTAAGTTAATATAAAACATTCCCAGTTCAAGTGTCACATTGTAATCATATTCTTGTATTTCAAAGGAAATGATGAAATTATATTTGTGGGAATAAATGTTTAGCAGAAGTCCTCTATTTTATTTTTTTTCTTTTTAAATGATTTATTTATTTATTTGAAAGTAAAAGTTACAGAGAGACAGAGCAAATGATGGAGAAAAAGAGAGAGAAAGAGATCTTCTATATTTTCAAATTCAATGAACTTGTTGAGTAATGAGGTATGTTTCATTTATTTTCTTTTTATTATCTTTTTTGTTTGTTTTTTTCTTTTTTTTGTTTTTATTTTCTTTTTATTATCAATGTGACTGTAGCCTAGAATATGACTTTTTATTATCATGTGACTGTAGCCTAGAATACATGTAGTAAATGACAATAATACTTCATTAAACTGTTGAACTTAGGCCCATATGTACTAACACGGTAATTAAGTAATAGCTTATCTTCTAAGCTATCAATTTTTCTTTTTTGGAATCCAAAAGATTACTGAATCTAAATTAAATTACACTTAGCCACTAGCAGCTCTAGTATGTCCATTCAGATTATTTTAATAGATAGCTTATGCATCTACCTGAAATGAAGTCACTAATTACCAGATGTATTAATATACCACTTCTGCTCCATACACGAGAACCCCAGGATATAAATGACTGATGGAGTAAACTGAACTTGTATGCTCCTTTCAATTTCATTTTATAAAAATTAGTCTCTGCTCAGTGATATTTCCTTAGCTCTTCTCTGTCTCCTACAGTTTCCAGCATAGAACTTGCTTGATTCCAAATTTTAAGTCTCTACAGTTTATTGCAACACTAAGGACATTACTAGTATTCAATAAGTAGTCATTTGAAATACAGTATATTACTGGTCAGTGACAAACAGGACTTTATAACAATAACAAAGACATTTTTAAAGAAGACGTAAAGATATTATAAAATTTCTTATTTACATAATATAAATTAGGATCACATTCCAGAACCTCCCTGAAAATAAAGGTTACTTTTCAGGTAATAACAAAAGATACATTTACTTCACAAAACAATGAAATACATTGATAAAAACATAAAAATAATTATCCATAAGGTTTCAATGCTGCAGAGGTGTCATTGTGGGTTCACTGGTTGTAAAGACTGTACTCCTGTATTGCAGGATGTCTATAGTGGGAAATGTTATATATGGGGGGATATGTAAAGGAACTCTCTACACATTCCTCTCAGTTTTGCTGTGAACCTAAAAGTGCTATTAAAAAGTTAATTACAAAGAAGATATTTATGACGTGGCATATTATATAAAATAAAAGCCTTTGTAGATAACAGCTCTATACTCATGTTATAAAAATGTAGGTCAATGTTATAAAAATGTTATACTTACGTTATAAAATCTTTTTATTCATAATGCATATTTTATTTATTTTTATTTTGTAAATAAAACATGACATTTGGTTTAAAAGTAATATAGGAATACTTATTCTATTTTATGGAATGAAGCTGACAATTCTAATATAAAATTAAAGCCAATTAAAATCTTTAATTGACAAAAAGACAAACTGACAGACAAAAGAGAGACTTGTCTAACGGTAAACTGCTTGAAAGCAATAATCACCTGAAGTTCTATCACTTTAATAACTACTATTAACATCTTGATAAGTATGCTTTAGGTTATTTTTCAGGCACATGTGGTATAATTAAAAAGTTAATTTGTTTATATTTTGGAGTCCTTATCAAGTCATAATAGAGTAAAATAAGAAGAGTTTCTCACGTTAAAAAAAACTTAAGCCTTTAAATAAGTATCTTTAATAATAATTAATGAAAAGGATTCACAGGGAGATTTCTATTTGAGAACATTTTGTGTTGTTTTATAAAAATGGCCTTCAACATAAATTTATATAATTCCATCAGTTTTATTTATGGTAAAAATTAATCTTCAGAAGCAAGACAAAATCAATAAAAAATATTCTACAGTGCAGCCAAATCATCAGTTGTACAACAAATCTTAATTTAGAAACAAGCTGGAATATTACATTAGATGTCAGATGTTTCCTGGTTCTATAGAATGCATGAAGGACTACTAGACAGGAACATTAATTTAGAAGTGCTTTGAAATAAGAAATCCCTTCTAGAGAAGTTGCAATGGATTACCCTATAGAGTATTTTGCTCTTTTTTTGTTTACCAGGAAGAACCAAGCACTCTCTCCAGAAGATGAGTCAAGACAAAGGATGAGAAATTCCAATCTCTGTGCCTCAAGGAGAAAGGGTATTGCTCATGTTCTATACTTGATCCTAGCCAAAAGGCCAAGCAGCAATTTTGCTCATGTTCTAATGAAAAGAGTAGACCATGATTCTAGCAAGTGGACCACAAGAGGAGACAGAAATCCACAACCCAAAGAGTTGCTTTTTCTTTTCCCTTCATAAAGTTGAAGCAGTAAAGGTTTCCCATCCATCATTTTCTTCACAGATGTATTTTTCCTCCTTCCTCACACAGTGACTAATCATCTTATGGAAACCTCAGATGTGAGAAGTGAGTAGAGGCAGGGGAAAATAAGGGAGCCAAGCTCGTTCTGAAAAATATCATGGCAAGTTTCTCCCAGTCAATCCCAAATCTCTTTCATTTCTCTCACATTATATCCCTTTAAATTCAATGTTTGAGTAGGAAATAAATGAAAAAAGTCCATACATGCCAACAAAGTATAGTTAATGGAGAAATTATCTTACACTTCATCTTAGATTACTATAATTTTACAAGGAATTTGAGAATAATAACATATTAGTAAGGGATTGCTGTGTTTGCTCACTCCTCATTCTTGTATTTTCTTCAGTATTTTTTGAGGAAAAGGATTGACTATGAAAAAGCAGATTTTTAAATAGTCTTGGATGTCTCAGCAAAATCCATCATAATAGTATCTACATTTCTCCCCAATCTATCATAATGGTATCCAAGTTTCCGAAAACGTGATCTAACGGATTCATCACCATAATGCTGCATCAAAGAGAGTCAAACACGCATAAGCAGCAATCACATTGACTAGTATCTGTAATTCATGGATAAGTAATACTCCTTTTGCTGCTATCATCAATTTCTTCCTATTCTGATACAGTTCCTTTTTATCAATTTTTTCCTCATGAATCCTGACTTCTGCTTTTATATGTGATTTTCTACTTATTCTTACTCCATAAACTTGAATATTTATTTGGACATCCAGTTTTGCATTATAGCTTTTCCAAAGTCATGAGAGATTTTATAACATTTATTTGTTTGTTTATTATTTTTGAGGTAGAATTACAGAGAGATGGGTAGAGATCTTGCATCCACTGTTTCACTCACAAAATGGCCAGGGTTATGCCAGTCCCGAGCCAGGAGCCTGGGATTCTATGCAGGTCTCCCATATGGTGAGCATGGCCTAAGTACTTGGGCCATCATCAGCTGTTTTCTGCGCCACATTAGCAGGGAGCTTAATTGGAAGTAGCACAGCCAGGAGGTGAATTGGTGCTCACTATAGGTGGTAGCTTAAGCCACTGCACCACAACACTGGCCCCAATTTTAAGGCCTTTAAATTAACAATATTTTATCTAAAACAAGGAACAGATTCAGACATTGATTAGTTCATCTAATGAATTGCTGAACTTTAAATTCTATTAGCAAATCCATCTATTGCCTTGCTTACATTATTTTTTTAGAAATCAAATATCAATATTAAATGCTAATGTTTACTCACTCCCAGTGTTTTCCCTACTTTTTTTTTTTTTTTTTTTTTTTTTTGACAGGCAGAGTGGATAGTGAGAGAGAGAGACAGAGAGGAAGGTCTTCCTTTATGCTGTTGGTTCACCCTCCAATGGCCGCTGCGGACGGCGCATCTCACTGATCCGAAGCCAGGAGCCAGGTGCTTCTCCTGGTCTCCCTTGCGGGTGCAGGGCCCAAGGACTTGGGCCATCTTCCACTGCCTTTCCGGGCCATAGCAGAGAGCTGGCCTGGAAGAGGGGCAACCAGGATAGAATCCGGCGCCCCAACCGGGACTAGAACCCAGTGTGCCTGCGCCGCAAGGTGGAGGATTAGCCTGTTAAGCCACGGCGCCGGCTTCCCTACTTCTTAACCCTTATGACTACCCCATAGGATCTACATTTTTTAGATGCTCTCTGATATCAGTTTTTTTCTGATTAGTTTCTAAGAAATTCAACTTTAAGGCACAAAAACAATGTAAGTGAATGGTAAAAATACTACAAAAAGTATATCAATCCAGTGAACTGAAGAGGGGACTATAAATTACCCAAAAGGAGATTGAAGGCCATTTTAAGGCCCAGAAAGAATAGTTAATGAAAACTGAATCTTAACATCAAATTATTTTAAGCAATTGAGCTGATGACAACTTATATAACGCTGTACGAATGGTGGCTGTAAACAATAAGAAAGCATAGGACAATGAATGTATTTTCACACAATGAAAGAATAGTTCTTTAAATTACATTAATGGTGGGGCCGGTACTGTGGCATAGTGGGTTAAAGCCACGGCCTGAAGTATCGGCATCCCATATGTGTGCCGGTTCTAGTCCCAGCTGCTCCGCTTCCAATCCAACTCTCTGCTATGGCCTGGGAAAGCAGTAGAAGATGGCTCAAGTCTTTGTGGCCCTCCACCCACATGGGAGACCTGGAATCAGCTCCTGGTTCCCAACTTCTGAGCGGTTCAGCTCCAGTCATTGCAGCCATTATGGGAGTGAACCAGTGGATAGAAGACCTCTCTCTCTCTCTGTATCTACCTCTCTCTGTAACTGTCTTTCAAGTAAATAAAAATAAATCTTTTTTAAAAAGTACATTAATGGTGATGTGGTTGGTAGAATTATTAATTATTTGAGATAATTGAGAAAATACCTTATAGTAAATATATTTTAACAAAAGTATAATAAGGTTCAAAATCCTTCCATGTCCCTGACAATGTTTTATTCTATATAACTTCACAGACATTAACTAAAGTTAATATTTATTTCTGTCATGTATATATAATAGTTATATGCCATAACACAACTTATATACATATTCATATCCATATATATTTATTTACCTTGACTATCAGCACATCCAAATTCATTATCAAAATACAACAATTTGAATATAAATATACAATCTTCACTGAAAGTGTCCTCTGTATAAAGCATACAGCAAGGCAGATGGGCCCAAGATCTCAACCTAGTGAATTAAGATGCTGTTTCCGGGGCTGGACTGTGGCTTAGCTGGTGAGGCTGCCACCTGCGTCCCAGCATTCCATGTGGGCAACGGTTCAAGTGCTGGCTGCTCCACCTTTGATCCAGCCCTCTGCCATGGTGTGGGAAAAAAATAGAAGATGGCTCAAGTCCTTGGACCCCTGCACCCACGTTGGAGATCCAGCAGAAGCTGCTGGCTCTTGGTTTCAAACAGGTGCAGCTCCGGCCATTGTGGCCAATTGGGGAGTGAACCAACAGATGGACGATCTCTCTCTCTCTCTCTCTCTCTCTCTCTCTCTCTGCCTCTTCTTCTCTTCTCCGTGTAACTCAAATAAATAAATAAATCTTTAAAATAAATAAATAAATCTTTTTTAAAAAACAAATAAATAAATCTTTAAAAAAAAAAAAAAGATGCTTTTTGGGAGTTCCACATCCCATATCAGAATGCCTGGGTTCAAGTCCTGGCAGTGTTACCAGTTTCTTGCAAATGTACATACACTCTGAGAGGCAGCTATGACAACTCAAGCAGTTGGGTCACTGCTAAACATGAGCGAGATTGAATTGAATTCCTAAACCCTAGTACCACAAAAGTACTTCTGTACTACATTTTTATCCTATGTTTCTCACAGCAAGAGATTCTAAGGTAGACTATTAACAATGTACTAGAAGATATTTATGAGAAATGAAAAAATTCTTGAAAATTCTATGGAAAATTATAACTCTAGTATTTTTAAGTAAAAATATTTCAAAGAGAATTAATTCACCAATTATACTTACATATTTCCAATGAGCAAGGTTTGCTTTTATATTAGTTTCAGGCTGGTAAACGACATCTCTAATGAGTTTATCTTCATGTGTTTCAGTTACGTAAATCCATTTTGCTTCATATTCTCTAACAATTTTTAGATGATGTCTTTTATGCAAAAACAAGGGGCTAAATATAAGGGGGAAACATTCATTATCTTTTTTAGCCCAAAAATTCTAAAAGTTAACAAATTATATGAATTCATTTCCACATGAAAAATGGCAGTAAATTTAATGTAATTTTTTAATTTTATTACTACATAATACTATTTAGGGACAAAAATTTCTTCATCAACATTCATCAAGATGTATGAGTACTGAGAAATTTTCACAGCTATGAATTCAAAACCAATTCTGTACTTACAGATCAGTATGCATTTTAAAATGTAATTGCAGGGGGAACATGACCAAATTATCAATAGAAATACAAGACAATCAGTGTAAACTCTTTTGTATTCTTTTCACTTCAGTGAAGAAGCAACATTTTAATGTGGTAATAGTAATTATTATATCACAAAAAATATATTTTGACTACATTACCAACACTAGAAAAATACTCTAGAGAATTACAAAATACAATAAGCCATAAAACAAACTTAAAATTTATATTAGCCACAATAAAAAGGCAATGGAACACAAGTGAGATGAATTTTAATACTTTGCCTTGTTTATTCAGTATGAGTATATCCAAAATATTATCTAATGAATGGTACCTGTGAATTAAATCAGAATTAATGGTAAAAATACTAAATATTTCCAATCTAACAGGGGAAAATTATTAAATAAGTGAATAGACCCATAAATAATTGTAGGACACAGTTAATTCTACCAACATGAGAAGTGGGAATATTGGAGGGTCAAAAACGGAAAAGCTAAGAAAAATGTTGGAAGAAATAATGACTAAAAAATTCTGAAACCTGGTATAAATACATTGATCTACACAATAATGAAGCCCAATGACCTATAAATAGAATAAACAAAAATGTCTTCATCTAGACACAACATAGTATAACCACTGAAATCTAAGGACAATTAAAAAAATACTGGAAAATAGTAAGAAAAAAATGACTGGACACATGTAAGTGAATCTCCATGAAATATCTTAGTGATTTCTCAGTTTTAAAAATGGGAATCAAAGGCAGTACTATGATTTAGTAAAACTGCTGAAGAAAAACTCAAAGATTCACACATGCACACACATACACAAGGAGAGAGAGAGAGAGAGAGTAAGAGAGAGAGAGAGAATTCAATGGAGAAAGAGCTGTCATTCACTGGTTCTCTCCCCACAGCCTACAACACCTAAGGCTAACCTGGGACCAATATCAGGAGCCAGAAGCCAGGAGCCAGGAATGCAATCCAGGTCTCCCTCGTGGGTGACAGGTGTTCAATTACTTGAGCCATTATGGCAACCTTCCAGGGTCTACATTGGCAGGAATCTGGAGTTAAGAGCAAGAGCCAGGAATTGAACTCAGTCCCTCTTAACGTGGGATACAGGCAACCTAACTGATAAGTTAAATACTCATGCCCTCAAGCAAGAATCTTAAATCCAGCAAAGTATCCTTTATAATTAAAGGTGAATGATTAGATTTCCAAGATCAATAAAAACTGACAGAATCTACTTCCAGCAAATATGCCTTATGAAAGGAAGTTCTCTTAAAGATGAAAGCAAGTAATCTTTGATAATAATTCGATATTAAAAATGTTGCATTTTAATTATTTTTATTCCAGAACTATTTATGTGATTGTTTCTTAATTAACAAGGAAATTTTGGCATCTTTCAGGATTCATTTCAAATTTAACTGAAGAGAACTTCGAAAATCGCTTTCTGAAAATATAGGAATTCTGTAAAGGCTGAGTGAGGATGCAAACAGCAAGCAACAGTTTTAAGACTAGGCATATATAACAAAAGGAAAATTATTTATTGAAGAATAGAATTAAATGTCAGAACTGTGAAATCAGAGCATGTAAGCCTGGAGTTACTCTTATTACCAGCAGGCCACCCCACCCCCAGCAACCTACTTGGAACAAAAAGTCATACTATGGCAGAGAAGACTAGAAGGACAGGCAGTTTCGTGGCTAGAGCAGGATAGCTTTTATTTGGAGCTGAGAATAGGATATTGTTAGAAATAGCTCAATATCAAAGAACCAGGGTGGTTTTAACAATGCAGTTATCCTGCAGTATTGATATACAATAGAGCAAGTAATAAACTGAGACAATCCACATATTAAGAGGAACAATGTGAGGTATGAGATCACCTGAAAGAGTCTTCATAAGATACCATAATCTCTGACGGCCTTGTTGAAATGCTCAGGAGAGATGTGAGCGCTTCCTGGAAAGCTCTTCACATGGGCTAAATGTGAAGCTTTGCAAGAATAGATATTAAAACATGGGTCAGACCTGCAAACTTCCTGAACTATGAATTAATTCTCCAAGTATATAGATTCATCACCAAATGTTAGAAACTTGAGTGACACAAAGGTTTTAGACATACCATCTGATCAAATGTTATGTATCCAAGCTGTGGGATGTTAAAAGTTAGTAAAAGGGTTAATATTAATGGTTAATAGATTAAGGATCAAGAAAATTCAACTGTGGGTCTGAGGGTGGGTCTATGGGGATGATTAGACTGCATTAAGTGATTGGGAAGGAACAACATGATCAAATCACAAAATCTGTATGAGATGAGGTCACTTAGAAGGTAGATGTTGAGTGTGCTACCTGTCTCTCTAATTTGTGGCTTGCCATGTGACCATCTTCCATACCTGCCCCACTATTGCCAGACTTCAAGATCACAGAATGATGAAGCTATTTGATCTTGGACTGTGACCTGATCTTGGACTGTGAACCTTCAAAACTGAACCTGAAATAAACTCCTTCCTCCTTAAGTATCTTTTCTCAGGTATGTGTTATGTTGTAATCTAACACCTAACCAATGGCCTAATGGAAACATAAAGAATATCCTAGGGGCCAGCGCTGTGGGGCGGTGGGTTAACGCCCTGGCCTGAAGTCCTAGCATCCCATATGGACGCTGATTTGAGACCTGGCTGCTCCACTTCCGATCCAGCTCTCTGCTAATGACCTGGGAAAGCAGTAGAAGATGGCCCAAGTCCTTGGGCCCCTGCACCTATGTGGGAGACTCGGAAGAAGCTCCTAGCTCCTGGCTTCAGGTTGGCACAATCAGTTCTCGCTGTTGTGGCTGATTGGGGAGTGAACCATTGGATGGAAGACCTCTCTCTCTCTCTCTCTCTCTCTGCCTCTCCTCTCTCTGTGTAACTCTTTCAAATAAATAAATAAATCTTAAAAAAAAAGAATATCCTAGCCAATAACCACAGAGCCTATTTTTCCAAGCACATGTGAAAAAAAATGGCTCATGAGGCAAAACCTAATAAAATTCAAAGACAAAATACTGAAACCATACACAGCATCCTCCTTTACTCACTGGCTGTATCAGCTTTTCTCACAGGCTATAGTTTGCCAACCACTGATCTCATCATTATATATATATATATGAATATGTATATGTATATATACACATGCACATAAGCTCTCTCTCACACACACACACACACACACACTGACAAGAGGAGGACTTCAAAAAGATCATGGAAAATGGAATAAAAATATCATGAGAGGGGGTAGTGCTGAGGCGTAGCAGGTTAAGCTCTACCTGTGGTGCTAGCTTCCCATGTGGGTGCTGGTTCAAATTCCAGCTGCTCCACTTCCTATCCAGCTCCCTACTAACAGAACTGGGAAAGCAGCAGAAGATGGCTCAAGGACTTAGGTCCCTGCACCCACATGGGAGACCCAGATAAAGCTCCTGGCTCCTGGCTCCTGGCTTTAGCCTGGCCTAGTCCCAGTCAATGCAGCTGTTTGGGGAGTGAAGCAGCAAATGGAAGATCTCTGTGTCTCTCCCTCTCTCTGTAACTCTCCCTTCAAATAAATAAATATCTTCAAAAAATATATATCATGTGAATTTCCCATGAAGATTTTGAAGCACCCTCTCCCCTATGTGATGTATATGTGTGTATATAACAACTTTAATAGCAATTACATTAAAAATTAGAAATGTTTTAGCTACAGTATTCTACAGATCCTGTACCGGTCTTGCTTATTACAATAATATGGTTTAGGTACACAAAAACAAACTTTATATACATTTAGTAGATCTTGAAATCCTGCCATTTTGGCTGCCTTACTAATACATCATTATCACTAATGCATGGATGACTTAAAGGAACATAAATTTTTAAACAAGTGTTGCACCCTGAACACTTTTCTTCTTTGATGGAGTCTTGGCTTTGCTTTGCATCTCATTGCTGCTCATTTCCCAAGCCTATTTATGATAGCTTCCTAAATTTGTTGTGCTCTTCATGGACAAACTTCCAAAAATTGTATCATTGCCCAAGCATTTAGAGTTACTTCTGCTATTTGCAAGTTCCAAAACATTTGTCTTATTCCCTCCTGTGTTGCAACAACAGAATAGCACAGATTGCATGATTTATAAAGAACAGAGATTAATTTTCTGGCAGTTCTAGAAGCAGACAATCCAAGATCAAGGGACCACATTGGGTGAGGGTCTTCTTGCTGCATTATAACATGGCAGAAGGCAACACATTACACAAAAAAGCAAGGGAATGAATTCACAGCCTCAATGTCTTTTATATTAATGCATTCATGAGGGAGGAGCCTTCATGACCTACACTTCCCCATTAGGCTACACACGTGTTCTTGGGGGTTGATTCAATCTGCAGCAATATCATATCTAACCTTCTAAATGTATATGGGATGACCCAAAAGAAAGTGTTCACTTAAATAATGTGTTGAAATATAAAATTCAAGAACAACTCATCAACACATTAGATAACCACCATAGCTATGTTATAATCCCTATATAAATGTTAAAAAAACTTTCTATTTATCTGAAAGGCAGAGTTAACAGATGGAGAGAGAGAAAGAGAGTTCTTCCATCTGCTAGTTCATTTCCCAAATGGCCGCCATGGCCAGAGTTGGGCCAGGACAAAACCAGGAGCCAGGAGCTTGTTCAGTGTCTACCACATGGGAGCAGGGTCCCAAGCACTTGGGCTTTCTTCCACTGCTTTTACATGTGCATTAGCATGGAACTGGTTCAAAAGTGGAGCAGCCCCATGAAACAGCACCCATACGGGATGTCAGAGTTATAGACAGTTTTACCTGCTACACCACAATGTCAGAAGTCTTAAAGGAGATATTCCATTCCTAGAATATAATTATTTTTCTTGATTACATTTGTATTAAATGATTGTATTTTTATCTATTTTTGATGGATTTTCAATTTTTCCCAATTATCTATTAAGTAATTATCTAATAGCACTGCTATGAGGATTGTGTGAACTAATAAACATAGTAGTACATTTAGAAGTTTAAACACAGGACTGGTGTTGTGCCACGGCAGCTAGGCTACTGTATGCTATGCCAGCATCTCAATTAGCATGCTAGTACAAGTCCTGTCTGCTTTGTTTCTGATCCAGCTCCCTGCTAATGTGCCTAGGAAAGCAGCAGATGAGCAGATGATGCCTCAGATACTTGGCCTATATTTACATAGGAGACCTCCTGGATGGAGTTCTGGGCTCCTGGCTTTAGCTTGGCCACCCACTGGAGACAGATGGGGAGTGAATCCACAAAGAGATCAATTTTTCTGTGTGTGTGTGTTTATGTGTGTATGTGTCTCCCTTTCTCTTCTGTCACATTTCAAATAAACAAATAATTTTTATGTATAAACATAAAGTATATCATAATAAAATAATTTCTTAAGAATAATTATGACTTTTTTAATATAAAATAATATATAGAGTTAATTTAGCACTATATGTCATTATATACCATTATTCTCATCTGTGTGAAAGTCATATTTCCATTAAAATGCAAACCTGATAAGGGAAGTGATTTTGATGCTTTGTTCATTGTTGTATGTTTAGGAGCTAGAAAGTGCCTACCTGATAGTAGACCAATCAATAAATTTTCATAAATTGCATCAAACAATCAAAATAATTATATATTCTAGCGTATATCATACCTACAAGACAAATAGTATATATTTGTGTAATTTCATCACTTTGACATAAAAATTTCATAAATGAAAATGATTTTCCCAGAATCTAGCAAGTAGAAATGTAATAATTAAAGTACTTTATTTGGCTATGACACATAACTGTATTTGTAACTTACTAGCTTTGTAACCTCAAGCAATTTATTTATAGGATTGTATATAGGATCAAATGAGAAATATTACATGAAATAACTAGGACAAAATACCAAATTAGAACTTTAATACACATCTGTTGATTCTAGTCCACTGCCAACTTTGAACACCAAAATTCACAGTACATAAGGATATCAAATCATATCTAAACAGTTTTTTTATTATTTTCTAATAAATGAGAAAGAAAGTGAGCATGAATCTTTTTAGGAATTGCCTATGACCAACAAAATTTCAAAACCAAATTTGATCCAGTACATTTAATCTCTAAAGTTTTTGACGCTTCTCAATGTATTATTAGTAGGAAGATTCTAAAAATTTCTTCATATGAGAGAATAATGATTTTTTTATATATTCTTTGGTAAACAATGAAATATTCTAGAATACTACTCAATCATAAAAAAGAATGCAATCCTATCTCTTCCAAGAAACCATAATGGAAACCATAATGCTTAGAGAAAGAGAAATAATCCAATGCCCAAAAGATAAGTACCATATATTTTCTCTGTATAGGAATGAAATGGACATCTTGTGATTTGATTATTGTTTTTAGCCCTTTGTTTATATTCCTGTGGAATTGTGGTTTTTAATATGTTTTATGTGTTGAATTAAGACTGTGATCACAGAGTGGACTGAAATGTTTTTTGTAAAAATTAAAGAAAAAAAGGAAAGGAAGGAAGGAGGGGGATTGAGGGAGATAGGGAAACATGGTCATCTCTGAATTTTAACTATAGCCGGCACCGCAGCTCAATAGGCTAATCCTCCGCCTGCAGTGCTGGCACACCAGGTTCTAGTTCTGGTTGGGGCACCGGATTCTGTCCCGGTTGTGGTGGAGGATGCCCAAAGTGCTTGGGCCCTGCACCCACATGGGAAACCAGAAGAAGCACCTGGCTCCTGGCTTCGGATCAGCGCAGCGCGCTGGCTGCAGTGGCCATTGAGGGGTGAACCAATGGAAAAGGAAGACCCGTCTCTCTCTCACTGTCCACTCTGCCTGTTTTAAAAAAAAAAAGAATTTTAACTATAAAATACATGAAATCTGGGGCCGGCACTGTGGTGCAGTGGGTGAATCCTCCACCTGCAGTGCCAGCATCCCATATGGGCGCTGGTTCTAGTCCTGGCTGGTCTTTTTCTGATCCAGCTCTCTGCTAATGGCCTGGGAAAGCAGTAGAAGGTGGCCCATTGGGCCCCTTGCACCATGAAGGAAGCCTGGAGGAAGCTCCTGACTCCTATCTTCAGATCGGCTCATCTCCAGCCATTGCAGCCATTTGGGGAGTGAACCAGTGGATGGAAGACCTCTCTCTCTCTCTCTCCCTCTCACTGCCTGTAATTCTACCTCTCAAATAAACAAAATTTTTTTAAAAAGTACATGAAATCTGTTCTCTTTACATAATAAAAATTTTAAAATGAAGACTCTAAGGCCACTAGTACTAGAACAACAACACAACAACAAATACTAAAAAGGATAAAGTACTACATTGTACATCTAGAAGTCAGGACAAGAGCTGATCAGGTCATTGTTTCTTATAGTGTCCATTTCACTTCAGTAGGTTCCCCCTTTGGTGCTCAGTTGTCACCGATCAGGGAAAACAAATGATATTTGTCTCTTTGGGACTGGCTTAATTCACTCAGCATGATGTTTTCCAGATTGCTCCATCTTGTTGCAAATGACCGGGTTTCGTTGTTTCTTACTGCTGTATAGTATTCTATGGAGTACATGTCCCATAATTTCTCTATCCAGTCTACTGTTGATGGGCATTTGGGTTGGTTCCAGGTCTTAGCTATTGTGAATTGAGCTGCAATAAACATTAATGTGCAGATGGCTTTTTTATTTGCCAAATTAATTTCCTTTGGGTAAATTCCAAGGAGTGGGATGGCTGGGTTGTATGTAGGGTTATGTTCAGGTTTCTGAGGAATCTCCAGACAGACTTCCATAGTGGCTTAACCAGTTTGCGTTCCCACCAACAGTGGGTTAGTGTCCCTTTTTCCCCACATCCTCTCCAGCATCTGCTGTTGGTAGGTAGATTTCTGAATGTGAGCCATTCTCACCGGGGTGAGATGGAACCTCATTGTGGTTTTGATTTGCATTTCTCTGATTGCTAGTGATCTTGAACATTTTTTCATGTGTCTGTTGGGCATTTGGATTTCCTCTTTTGAAAAATGTCTATTGAGGTCCTTGGCCCATCTCTTAAGTGGGTTGTTTGTTTTGTTGTTGTGGATTTTCTTGATTTCTTTGTGGATTCTGGTTATCAACCCTTTATCTGTAGTATAGTTTGCAAATATTTTTTCCCATTCTGTCGGTTGCCTCTTCACTTTCCTGACTGTTTCTTTTGAAGTACAGAAACTTCTCAATTTGATGCAATCCCAAATGTTAATTTTGGTTTTGACTGCATTTGCTGCTGGAGTATTTTCCAAGAAGTCTTTGCCTGTGCCTATATCTTGCAGGGTTTTTCCAATGCTCTCCATTTGTGTTTCTGTGTGGGTACAAACTGATGAGGTCTTTACTAATTATATACTGAATTGATCTTCTGTATATAAAGATAATTGGAAATGAAAAAAAACAACCTGGTGTTAAATTGGAAATGGCATAGAAAATTAATTAATTTAAAAAAATATTATGTAGGATCTCTGTCTTTAATGTGCTGTACACTGTTATTTAATGCTATAACTAGTACTCTAACGGTAGTTTTTTCACTTTGTGTTGCTATATGGGGCAAACTGTTGAAATCTTTACCTAATATATACTTAACTGATCTTCTGTATATAAAGAGAATTGAAAATGAATCTTGATGTGAATGGAAGGGGAGAGGGAGCGGGAAAGGGGAGGGTTGCGGGCGGGAGGAAAGTTATGGGAGAGGGGAAGCCATTGTAACCCATAAGCTGTAAAAAAAATAATAAATAAAAAATTAAAAAAAATTATTTACAGGGGAAAAAAATGAAGACTCTAAAGACATTACTTATAAATAAAAATTGCAAGCTATTTCTCAACATCAGATTATTAGACAATAACATAGGTTGCTACTATCACACTCATAGTAGAGAATAATAATTTTATCTTAAAATGTAATCATTTTAGAATTACCCAATGTCCAGCACAATATCCAGTACATGAGATAAAAGTATCAAAAGTCTTAAGACTTTAATTAAAAGTATATGCAGTGTTGATTAAAATACAATGAATCAGGTGCATCTTTACTTTTAAATGAATTAAAGTTTGTAAATGCCTTTTCCATGAAACATTTAATCAAAAGTAGACAATATTTTTCTTTCAGTTTATTTTAATGTTATAGTAATTTTAGTATACAAAATACATAACAATGATTATAATCACTATTTGAGGTATTATAGAAGCATCAACAATTTAGTCTTTTAATGAGGTCCCCAAAAATAAAGTTAAAGGAATTATCCACAGAAGACCTGTGCTTAAGATATTTTGCTAATTGTATAGTAGTTAAGCCCCTGCAGGAATTTTGTATGCTATTTAAAAATTCATTAAGTATATTTCTAGTAGGCTTACTCATCAGTTGGTATCTTTTTGTCTTACAAAAGAAAGAATTCCCAGTTTTAAATGGCTTAAACACAAAGGACAATTTATCATCTCTCAAAACTGAAAAATCCATGGAAGGGATCCAGACTTTGTTTGTGTGACACTAACTCCATGTCTCTGGGTTTCTTGTGGCTCACTTCTTCTGTGTGTCATTTCTTTCCCCAGGGAAGTATCTGTTGCTCTTATGTTTTAATAATGAGCATGAGGATCATCCAAAAGAAAGAAAATGGATAAAACATGACTGTAAAAAAAGGTGTTTTCTCTTCTTCATTGGATCACACTCAAATTAATCCTATGGCTAGGGAATTAGCATGAGCTGGTGGTAAAAAGATCCTTTAGATTTATTTTTATTTTTCTTACTTTATTTCTTACTTTATTTTTATTTTCTTACTTTATTCTACCGACTCATGTCAATTACAATGTTAAATGAACAGTACCAACCATCACCATTCTTGCTTGGTTCCTGATCTCCAGAAGAAAAATTCTAATAGTTCACATTTATTTGTTAATAGTGTGGTAGAAGAGATATTATAAGATTAAAGAAGTTTCCTTCTGATTCAAGCTTGCTAAACTTTTCTTTTTATCTTAAATAAGTCTTGAATTTTATCAGCTGATTTTTGTGCAAATATTGAAGTGATTTTTATGCATGAAGTCCTCACTTTACAAAGCATTGTGTTAAGAAGACTGTATATCGTAACTGTGTCCCCACTTTGCAGAGTCCTGTGGGGTATTATTTTTCTACTATTGAACATCATTCTACAAACTTAGTGCCAGGGCTGAACTTGCATCTGAAGACTCAGGAGGAAAGTTCATTTCCAAGCTCATTCCAGTTGCTGGCAAAATTAAGTTATTTGCTTAGGACTCCTATATCACAAAAATTACTCTGGTTTTCCTTGTATGTGGTATTCTCCACATTCAAGACAGCAAAAGTGGTTCAAATCCCTCTTGTGCTTTGAATTTCTCTGATGTCCTGCTCCACAGTCAGAGAAAAATGTTTTTTAAGTGCTCATGTGATTAGAATAAACCTATTTACATATTGAGGTCAACTGATTAATAAGTAATTTTAATTACATCTATAAAATATCAAATAGCAACACCAGGAAGCAAAGATCATGCGGGCCACCATGGAATCCTGCCTATTCCATGTGAGATGAGATCAAATGAGGTCAAATCTCAATTATCTTGGGACCATGCAAAGACATAACTGTTTCACAATTTGAGCAAGTTTCAGTAAATGTGATATTGCACAACCTGTGGAATGCCTTTGGTGTTATTGTTGTTTTTTATTCTGCTAATGAGATTTTCAAATGCCAAACCAACCCCACATTCCTGTAATCAACTTATATTGGTAATAGGGTATTATTCTCTTGATATAACACTAAATATGATTTTCTAGATTTTTTCATGATTTTTACATTTATATTCTTTAGACTAGCATGCAATTTTCTTTCTTGTATTGTCCTTATCATAGTTTTGATATCAAGGTTTTGCTGACTTCTCAAAATTGTCTTTCTTTTATTATTTGAAATTCTTCTGTAAAGTGATATAGTAGCTCCCGTTAATGTACAGAGTCCATCAGTAAAGTCATTTAGCCCTGAACTCTCTTCATCGGAAGGATTTTAATGAAGGATTATATTTTTTAATGTATGTCAGACTATTCAGATGTTTTGATTTTTCATTTGTCAATTTGACAATTGTGGTTTTTTTCCAAGGAATTTGTCTCTTTACATTAAAAAGTATCAAATAATTTCATATAAAGTCAGATATATCCCTTGGAAAAAGGTTCTAGAAGATCTGAGCAAAACAGTTCCATGGCCATCATATACTGTAAATTTGAGCTGTATTTAAATAAAGATATGAATTGTATTAAATATGTTGACAATAGCACACAAACAGCAATTCTGAAACTATTTGGCAAGTATTGTAGGATTAAATTAATGAATAAAATTCTTGCTGATTCTTGCAGGCAACTAGAAAGTATAATGTTGAATGAAGGCAGTGAAGAACGCTCTGTGTTGAATTGGAATTCACAAAATTTAAATGAAATCATTCTGAGAAAAGTAATCTGTTTTTCCATTCTGTCTGCTAAACTGGCCTAGGAGCCATGATACCCCAGTAGCAAGGGTATCAAAATCCTAGTTTACAAATATCATACCATACTATAAAGACTAGAGCATTCTGAAATAGTTAACAGGGTCGTGGAAAGAAAAGGAAAAGGAACATGGAATTTGAAATAGATTAAACATTGGAATCTAGCACTTGCAGATTTTACATAAACAATTTCATCTCTTCTTAATAGATCACATATGTCCAACACAAAATAGCCACCTGATATTTAATACCTTTCCCAAACTCTCCACAAACTTTACATTTTCAATTCCTCATTTGCAAAACAGAAGTACAGGGCAAACTCAAAAGCTCTGCTGTATTAAATGAGAGATATGTGGACTAAAGTGAATTAAATATGATTCTTTTTATATACTGTACAGTCAGTAAATGTTTCCTATTTTATTTTCTATGTTTTTATCTTTTTCACAACCCATTAAGTCAAATGATAATTCTCCCTAGGCCCAAATACAGTTGCCCATAGCTTTAGGAGGCTGCCAATTGGATTGCAATATCTCATTCTAAAAATAAAAATGAACTTCCCAAATACTCTATCATCCATATTGAAAAAAATATAATTCTAAAAGATAAAAACATTAATCATTACAATTTTCTAAATTTAGGTTATATATAATATTTCAAGGTTGTATATATTTCTTTTTTTTTTTTTTTTTGACAGGCAGAGTGGACAGAGAGAGAGAGAGACAGAGAGAAAGGTCTTCCTTTTTGCCGTTAGTTCACCCTCCAATGGCCGCCGCGGTTGGCGCACCGCGCTGATCCAATGGCAGGAGCCAGGTGCTTATCCTGGTCTCCCATGGGGTGCAGGGCCCAAGTACTTGAGCCATCCTCCACTGCACTCCCTGGCCACAGCAGAGAGCTGGCCTGGAAGAGGGGCAACCAGGACAGAATCCGGTGCCCCGACCGGGACTAGACCCCGGTGTGCCGGCGCAGCAAGGCGGAGGATTAGCCTAGTGAGCCGCGGTGCCGGCCCAAGGTTGTATATATTTCAAATAGGTTAAGTGAAAAATTTTAACAAGGTACAAAATATTTGCATGTTGGGGTGATAGACATTTCTCATGGCTAAAAACAGACATTAGAGTGAACTAACAATTTGGACCCCTAAATTGTGGGAATCCTTAGATGCCTCTCAAGGTAGCATTGCATGTTTCCCAATTTTTGCTTTTTACTTTCCTGTTGATAAATCCAGAATACTCTTCTGATTTCAGCTCCCATAGTTTCATCAATTCAGCAAATATATCTTGAGTACCTAACATGTTGTTAGCATTATTATATGCTAGAGTTACAGCATAGAAATAAAACAGAGATGTAATACTTGTATGTCATAGATCTCAGAGTACATCTGGAAATACAGATAATTAGAAAAAACTGCAACACAGTATGGTGAGTGCTTGTAATAACAGATTATGAAAGACACTGCAAGGGTAAATATCCAAGACATTTGTCCTAAGAAAACTGGGAGCCACTAGAAGAATCTAAGTTTATGAACAAAATCATTAGATTTATATGTTTGAAGGGTTGCTTTGTGCATGCTGTGGAAAATGTAATAGGAAAGGAGTAAGAAATCTAGGGAAAGTCCTCACAGAGTCAAATAATGCAGACATGTATAACAAAAAAATAATATTTTTAAATAGCTGATGAAAAGAACGTAGTATCCACTTTTGCTAGGTGCTATGTGAATTATATTCATTATCTCAATCCCCACTAGTAAATAGAAAAATAAGTACTGTTATTATCCTATACTTTTTATTTTACAGATGAGGAAATTGAAATTCTGAGTAGTTAATTAATGAGCCTATTGGAACACAGCTTTACAGAGAGAAAAAACTCAAATCAGTCTGTTTTGTACTGTCATATATTATAACAGACATCTCACCCCACAAAACTCATTCAAACAATTTTCATACATTCTGAGTTTTAGGAAATTGTTTCCATGAACAAGGTTTTCATCTTAAGCTACATGAATATAGGAGGGAGCATCAATTTTAAAAATAAAAATTCAATTTCCAGGAACATAAATTCAAAATAAGGCCCTTGGCCGGTGCCCCGGCTCAATAGGCTAATCCTCCGCCTCGCGGCACCGGCACACCAGGTTCTAGTCCTGGTTGGGGCGCCAGATTCTGTCCCGGTTGCCCCTCTTCCAGGCCAGCTCTCTGCTGTGGCCCCAGAGTGCAGTGGAGGATGGCCCAAGTGCTTGGGCCCTGCACCCGCATGGGAGACCAGGAGAAGCACCTGGCTCCTGCCTTCCGATCAACGCAGGCGGCCATTGGAGAGTGAACCAATGGCAAAGGAAGACCTTTCTCTCTGTCTCTCTCTCTCTCTTACTGTCCACTCTGCCTGTCAAAAAATAAATAAATAAATAAATAAGGCCCTTTAATTAGATGTTTATTTCATATAAAGTACAGACCAAATTTAAACAGAACATATAAGACAGAAATAATATTTTTAGTAAATATTTACCTGTCAGCAACTGCCTACTTTTTTTCCACATTCTTTATTCCATCTGTGAATTCATTCACTCTCTTACTTTAACCCAGGTTTGGAAAGTATATAGAACCACTTCCTCAGAAATTACAACCACTGTATTGATCTCAGTTTTGCTATATATTCCTCAAATTTGCTTCCGTCAGAACTACTGCCACTTATGCCATAGCATATACAGCTAATAAAGGAAAACATTCTCTGCTTTACCATAGGTTGTTGAGTCTCATTTCGGGGGAACTTACTAATATAGCTTCCTCAGGAAAAGCCCATTGTCCTACTCTAGGTCTATTTTAATCCTACCTATTAAGGTTAAATTTCATTGCTATCTTCTCAACTTTACCATTTAGCAACTGAGAATAAGGTAAATGAAAATGCTGACTTATTTTTATATGTTTGATATTTGGCAAAACTGAGACATATAAATCAGTGACAAAATATCCTATCGTTTCTCGCAAAGAACAATGTTGAAAGAGGTTTTTTTTTTTTTTTTTTTTTTTATTTACGAAGGTCAAATACTGCAAAAGAATGCCAAGAATAAGAACAAAAGGAGACAACTAACTAAAGGTAAGATATACTGATATGGTATCATGTCTTGGCAAAATTTTCTTCATATCTAAACAAATTGAAAAATTCTCATATTATCTCTTTGTTTCATGGTTTATATACTTATTGTATCCTATTATACAGTTCACGTTTTACATTTCTATTACATGAAAAATTCAATGTGCTTTTGATTGATAACTTTTAGATAAAAATGTCATGATTATGCTTAATACACGGGTACTTTGAAAAGTAGAAAATGAAATTAAAAGATAAATTCTGGTCAGAGAGTTTCAAAAACTATGCATATTTTTTCATAATACACATTTTCCATGAATGATTTAAATATCAATTAAATTATATTATATATTACTATAGAGTATGTAGTATTTTCCTTAAAACTAGACTATTTTGATAGAGAATCATTACGATAGAAAATATGAAAGTACAAATTATTGGAGAACTGACTTTTCAGCATTGATTTTCTTATTTCAATATTCAAATGGTAAAGAAAATAAAACATACCTCAAAGCTTTTCTTACTAAGAACCCACGTATCCATCTTTGAACAATCAAAACTGGTGAAGTATGAGCCAAAATTTCATTAATTTTTGAAATGGTATATTTAATATTATCAATTTCATCTTCATAGGTTGCTCCCTGTATAAATAAAATATATTTGATAATTTTTATGTGTAATGGAAATATTTCCAAAACATAATTTAAATTGGTATGAGTGAATTAAAACATTCATAAATATCTAATAGGCATTAACAGTTCAATAAATACATTTTTGTATCAATTTTGTTAGAAAAAAGATCAAGAATTAGTAGCATCAAACAATTTCAATTTCCTAGAAAAAATTCAAGATTATTTTCTTTAAACTTATTTGAAAGAGAGAAAGAGAGGTAGCGACAGAAAGATGTCTCATCTGCTAATTCACTCATAAATGTCCACACCAAAGTCTCGTGCCAGGGAATCAATCTAGGTCTCCCATGTTGGTCTTGGGGACTCAACTGCTAGAACTGCCACATGTTGCCTCCTAGCATATACAGTAGCAAGAAGCTGAAATTGGAAATAGTACCAGGACTGGAACCCAGGCACTATGATTTGGGATGCATGTACCCTGAGTGACATCATTTTTTTTTTTTTTTAATTTGACAGGTAGAGTTAGACAATGAGAAAGAGAGACAGAAAGATCTTCCTTCTGTTGGTTCACCCCGCAAATGGCCACTACGGCTGGAGCTACGCCGATCCAAAGCCAGGAGCCAGGTGCTTCCTCCTGGTCTCCCAGGGTGCAGGAGCCCAAGCACTTGGGCCATCCTACACTGCACTCCCAGACCACAGCAGAGAGCTGGACTGGAGCCAAGTGAGTCACAGCATGGGCCTGGCCCCCCTGAGTGACATCTTAAGTGCTATGCTAAACACTTACCCCAGAAGGCAAGATTCTTAATGATGACTTTCTCCATTCAAAGAATGGCATGTTTTCCCACATTTATGAAAACTAAAAGAAGTTGATCTGAACATGGTAACTACTAGAGCCTAGGATTTGGTGGAGAGAATTAGAGGAACAATATAATGGGTACCATATTACAGTTATAGGAGTAAGTTCCTAGTGTTACATAGTGCACTGGTGTAACTACAGTTCAAAATTACCTATTATATATTTTCTGAGCAAATAGAAAAAAGGAGCTTGAAATCTACAATCATAAATAATGACAAAGAGAGGTAAACATTAAGTATCCTGATTTCATAATTACACTTTATATACATTTATTGAAAGGTCATATAATACTCCATAAATATATATATATTTGTAAATTTTTAAAATTATCAATGTTTGAAGTGTTAAAATGCTGACTTGATTTGCTCTACACACATTAAATGTGTTCACTTATCACACTATATGCCACAAATATGTACAATAAAAATTAGTAACAAAAGATTCATCTCCCAATCTAATAACATATATGTAAAATTTTGATAATAATCATCCTAATCTCTGACTGGTAATGACACGAGCAGATTTTCAATGGGATTCTAAAAGTACTTAATGGATCCTCATAAAAAGTGATCAATATTATATTTACAAAATAATTTGCAGTAGTTCAAAATTGTATCATTGCTTAACTAGAATGTTGGATACTTTTATAAGAATACATCAACTTTCCTTGGGAAATATATCCTATATTGCCTTTAATGAATATCTCCATACCTGCAAGGTTTTTGATTTAAAATCACAGACTCACTGTATCTCATGGACCACTGAACTCACTAGAAATAAGTTGCTATGTTTTGAACGTGAGAGAATACATTTTAAAGCTGACAATTACATTGTATATGTGGCACCTATACTACAGATTATCAGCTTTACAGCATTCAGAACAAACTCTTTTCTTGCAGCACATGCTATCAGCTAGAAATAAAAACCCACAAAGGATTGCAAATTAGTGCTACTTTAGATGTATACTTTCAAATATCCTTTAATGATTAGCCAAGTTTTTTTTTTTTTTTTTTTTTGACAGGCAGAGTGGATAGTGAGAGAGAGAGACGGAGAGAAAGGCCTTCCTTTGCCGTTGGTTCACCCTCCAATGGCCGCTGCGGCCTGCGCATCGCGCTGATCCAAAGCCAGGAGCCAGGTGCTGCTCCTGGTCTCCCATGCGGGTGCAGGGCCCAAGCACTTGGGCCATCCTCCACTGCACACCCGGGCCATAGCAGAGAGCTGGCCTGGAAGAGGGGCAACCGGGATAGAATCCGGCACCCCGACTGGGACTAGACCCCGGTGTGCCGGCGCCACAAGGCGGAGGATTAGCCTGTTAAGCCACGGCGCCGGCCCAGAGCCAAGTTCTTTACTTGGCTCCATCTTGCTTCCATTCACAAGAGTAGCCACTGCAAATCTTAAAACTTTCAAGTCCTTACCCTAGAGCTTCCAAAACAGTCTTTACCTTTTTGCATAGAGAATATAAGACCATCAAGTCTGACCTCTGTCAACTAACCTCTCTTTATTCCCTGCTATTTATATTCCTCTCTAAAGTGAGTATAAATGCCTTCTATTCTTCATCCTATCTATTACGTGCTCTCTGTCACCGTTATGATGCAGAGATTCAGGTCACACGAATTAAAATGTATCTCTGATTAATTTTAGTGGCTTAAATTTATGGACAATCTATAAGCCAATTAAAATAAAATTCTTAATAAAATTTTCCCATGTGGACATACAATATGTACACACATATAACATAACATAATAGACCAATATAGCAATTTTAATAATAGCTTTTAAAATCTTTAACTCTTTTTGTAGATTGCCAATTGATTTGAATTGCTTTTTGTTTTTAGTAACCTCAGTTAACCATACTTTCTCTCAGTTGGTACTGTTAATACATTATTGGCTTCATCTGTTTACAGTCATCCCAAAGCACTGAATACAATAGAAGTGGCTGGAGAAAGTCCATAGGAACCTATATGAGGACAGCTAAACACAGAACCAACAAGGCTTTAGTTTTATGAGCAGCACATCATATATAACTGTGGATGACAAAAGACTTTACCCCATGTGAAGAGATAGATAGGTCTGGGCCTCTTAACTTACAAGGCCTAAAGCCCACCTAAAGCCCCTTCTATCAGGTTCTATTTGCCTCTCAATCAGAAAACTTAATTGTAGCTTAGACAGCACCTTTCTTAGCTCCTCTAATAATGACTCTGTCCTTTGTTCTAGACCCTGTCTGGCACACTTGGGCCTCATTCCTTTGTAATCATAACCTCTACTCTACCTCCAATGGCTCTACTCCCAACCTGTGTGTACTGATGGTCCTCTTCCCCACTTAATGCTGTATAATTTTTCAGACCTGGTTAATGCCACTCTTAGGATCATTGGTTACTATCCTCACCCTGTCTTTTATGACCTTGTCTAAATATGATCAGAGTCGGTGAACTTGGTAGGCTTCCATAGCCTTGGCAACTCATGACGACAGCCTAGGGTGGTTACTGGCGCCAAAAACTAGAGTGTCTATTTGTTGGGTCAACAACAGGAGTCACTGTGCACTTTCTCCTCATGTGGGATCTCTGTCCTTAATGTGCTGTACATTGTGATTTAATGCTATAACTCGTACTCAAACAGTATGTTTCACTTTGTGTTTCTATGTGGGTGCAAACTGTTGAAATCTTTACTTAATATATACTAAACTGATCTTCTGTATATAAAGAAAATTGAAAATGAATCTTGATGTGAATGGAAGGGGAGAGGGAGCGGGAGAGGGGAGGGTGTCGGGTGGGAGGGAAGTTATGGGAGGGGGAAGCCATTGTAATCCATAAGCTGTACACTGGAAATTTATATTCATTAAATAAAAGTTAAAAAAAAAAGATTTCAAATTCCTGAAATAGAATTCACATGTTACCCTTGTCCCTCCAATATCTCAGTCCACAGTTTCTATTATCCTGTGAGAATTACTCTTACAGAATTGTTATAGAACATTTCTTCCTCAAAATCCTTTGCATTCTGTACAATTCTTCCTAGTTTTTCTGTAACTTTTGCTTACTTCTAGATTTTTCAAAGACAATATTCATACCCTATTCATTACTTAAATGTAACATTGAAAGAATCCCCTCCATTTGTCTCCTTTCAACTTGTACATACTCCAGTGATTCCACAGTTTGAACGTTCACTTTGTGTTGATGGATGTCAGATTTCTATCTTTAAGCTGACCTCTTCCTTGTGCTAGAGAAAAGCATGGTTAAGCTGATATCTAATTAAACTCAACTTCCCAAATACAAATCTTCTTTCCCAACCTGCTTTCTCAAGAACTCTACCTCAGTGAATTTTACTACTGCACATAGTTACATAGCCCAGAAATCTGGAACTATCTTAGGCTCTCTTTCTCTTATGCTACCTGATATCCAAATATTACAAGATTAGTATATTCAGTGTCCAAAATATCTAAATGAACCATTTTTCTTAAATACTCTGCCATTGTTTTATCTCATGTTTTTATCACTTCTTCCCTCACTTACTAGAAACTGCTAACTGATGTTTGATTAATTCTTGTTATTCCATTCTTTCTATAGTATTCACTACTGCTGTAATGAATATCCCAAAATACAAGTCCGATGATATGGCATCCTTATTTAACATATTAGTGGCACAGCCTTGAGAGATTAATTACTGGGGTGTGCATTTGCCATAGTAATTAGGATGTCACTTGGGTCATCAGCATCTCTATCAGAGTGCCTGGGTTTAGGTCCCAAATCCACTCCTGATTTTAACTTCCTGCAAATGTGCACTCTGTGAGGTAACAGGTGATAGTTCAAGTAGTTGCATCCCTAATGCAGTTATGGGAGATATGGATTGAGTTCCTGGCGTTGGCCTGGCCCAGCTCTGGCTGTTGCAGGTATCTGGGGAGAGAACCAGCAGATGGCATATCCAGCTCTGTCTGGCTATCTCCCTCTCACTGTCACCCTGCCTTTCAAATAAATAAAAATTTAAACAAATTTTAAGAAGATTGTAAGACCAGCATTGTGGAACAGCTGGTTAAGCCTCAATCTGTGATACCAACAACCCATATCAGAGCACCATTTGAGTCCTGGCTACTCTGCTTCCAATCCAGCTGCCTGCTAATGTTACTGTGAAAACAAAGGATGATGTTCCAAGTACTCAGGAGGCCCTGTCATCCATGTAGGAGACTCAGATGGATCTTTGGGTTCCTGGTTTTGGACTGGCCTAACCGTGATCATTGCAGTCATTTGTGGAGTGAACTAATGGATGAAAAATCTCTGTGTATGTGTGTGTGTGTGCTCACTCACTTGCTCTCTCTCTCTCTTATTTGTCTCCAAGTAAAAAATAAGTTTTCTTTAAAAAATAGAAAAATAAATTACAAATTGCTTGACTTGTCACACAATACCCTTGATCAAGTTCCTTCCTACTTCTTCAATCTCATCTCCATTCCATTCACCTTGCAAACAATATCTTCCTCTCCCATAATATACAACTACTTACACTCCTGGAAATCATCTGATAAACCTCAATGCCTATTACAGATCTCTTTTCCCTTTTTTTGAACTAGCCTTCTTCATTGTTTCATTATCTTAGTATTTTACACTCAATTACTTTCCTCTAAGAAGTCTTACTAGACATTGATCTGAATTCAGTATCCTTCTACAATATTCTGTGCAACAATTCATTCCATTATCAACTGAGTATTACATCAATAAGGGATCACCACTGTTGGTGTCCATATGTGATTTGACAGTGTCAATCCATTTACTATGATAAATCAATTCTTTTGCTTTGTTGCCATGATACCACAGTCCTAATTTTTCTACCATTTTCATATTTATTTCTCATTCTGTTTTGCTGGATTCCCCTTCTTCTGCAAACCATTTAACATTTTGATAACCTAGGTTTCCCTCTTTTTACATCTCTATTTTCTAACCCACCTCAGTTGATCACCTTCCTTGCTGTATCTTGCTGCCTCACATAAGCAGATTACCCACATAGTTATACCTCCAGTCAAGAGTTATCTATTAAATTATAGACATATGAAATGAACTTCCAATTACATTTCTCTACCTAAATGTCAAAAACTTAAATAATTACCTCTCTCATTTAAACCAATCCATACCTCATACTATATTATTTATATGGTCATTAAACTATTCTTCATCTTGTCAACTAAGTAATAAACCCATATTACTCTTTCTGTCTCCCTTGTTGCTAATAAACCACCAAATTCTATAAAGCAAAATTCTCTTCAATATATTTCCTATGCTCTTTATAACCTCTACTAATTTATTAAATCAGACCTTCTAAGCTAGGGCCTTAACTATTGTCATAGACTCCACAGCAATTACCCTTTATTCAGTTAAAATTCTAATTTTGAGGCTATTAGAATAGTATGGTCTCTAGCACCTTAAATTCTTTTTCTAATGAACTAAAGTTTAATGTAAACAGTAAGTTGATACTAGAAATTCTACCAATCAGAAACCACCAAATAATATCTAAGTAGCAACTTTCTACTATAACCACTCAAAATGATTTTTTCTTGCTTATGCAACCACTATATTAAGGTTTCCTCTCTGGCCTTTCCCTATGGAATGCTAGCTGCTTATGGTTTGGTGCTACTTTGATTCATGAATTACTCAATGCTCAGAAAAACCCTTTAAAGTTTAAACGTACTTAAATTATTCTTTTATAAATTAAGTTTCCCTCTATTCCACAGTTACAAGATGATTTCTCTAGATAAAATCTGGGTCATGGAAAAGCCTGAAATATTTCCCCCCAAATTGTGCAAGGTAAGGTCCTATATCCTTAATATGACATTAGGGGTTTTAATGCTGTTCTCGTCTCCAACATCATTTAGCATACCCAATCATATCCTCTAAATTCAAGAGGACTAAACTACTTGGTGAAATTTAAAATAGTCCCTCTTGTTGCCACTTTCTCTCTTGAGCATGTACCACTATATGACATTTCACTATAGATGTGTTTATTGTCTCTCTTTTCTAGTAAAATATAAGCTTCATGTGCACAGGGATTTAACCATTTTGCTTACAATTGTTCCATTGCCACAAAGTAGGTATTATACATACATATATGTGTATATATGTATATATTTATATATATATATAATAAATTAGTGAATTCAATGTAAAAAATGTGCCACCCTCTATGGATACCGCTACACTTTTTTCAAATGCTTTCTACTGTTCCTCACATCCTTACATTCATGCTGACACCTCTATTTGTTTAGTAATTTCTTATGTTCAAGCAATTTATTGGAATACAAGTACTTCTGTTTTTCTTTACTCTGCTAGAGAGCTGAACTTTAGATTAACATATATATTTTCTATTATTTCTTTGATTATTGCTTGTCCTTTTTTTGATAGAGTTATCTTTGCTGTAATTTCTATTTGCTTATATTAGATATCCCAAATCTTATCTCAGTGTCTTTTGTTTATTTCCATCATCTTCTTACATTTCTTCTGGGCTTGAAGAAGCCATTTTGTGAAAGGCCAGTTTTCTCCTGTGGAGTTTTCTATTTAAATGCCAACCACTACAATTAGGGCCTTGAGCGCCTTGAGCTATAAGCTCTTTTCTGGTATTCACAAATGCCCCATCACAGATGAGTCCATCCATATTTTACTAATTATAGTAAACCAGTCTATGCTTGGGTCCCTCTACAAAGCTTATTCTGTGGTTTATAGCAAAGAATCTCATCTGTCACTTGCCCCATCACTGCCCACAACAAATAGGAGACTTTGCAGAGTTTCCTCTAGTTTCTTCAATTTTATTATATGCCTCAAGAACAATAAGTTAGAGTCAGGCTGTCCTAATTTCTTCATGTGATTCAGTTCTATCTTAGTCTGCTAGAGTTGCTACACCAAATGCCACAAGCTGGCTGGCTTATTAAACAAACAACAAAAACAAATAGCAATTTCTCACCATTCTGGAGGTTAAGAAGTCCAAGATAATGGCATTGGCAGATTTGGTATCTGGTAAAGGTCCTTTTCCTGGTTCATAGATGTTTTCCTGCCATGCTCTTACTTGTTAAAAGGCAGAATGGATCTCTACAAGACCTCTTTTATAAAGGCACTAATTACCTTTGGAAGTCTTCACATCCAAATACCGTCACGTGGACGATTAGGTTTCAACACGGAAATTTGAGGGATGGGAAATTAACATTCTGTTACAGCAAGTCCTTCTAAATTATCCCTTTAAAAACGTGTCTTTGAGAAATTGCTTGGAAATAATCTTTTTAAAAATATAAACCTTTACTTGCTGCTACCATAGATTTGATTTCTACAAACTTCTACTTTTTATTAATTGCATCTGTGCTGTGTGTTTATGTGTGTCTTGAGAAGAAAGGAATTGAATGTTAAGATGGCAAAAGAGCATAAATGAGAGAGAGGGAGAGATGAGGGAAAAGAATAGAGGGGGAACTGGGATGACTAAGCTCAGATACTCCTGGTAAGCTGCAGTTCAAACTAGCAGAGAACCATTAAGCTCACACTACTATTTACAGCAAAGTGTTGTTTCCCACTGCAAATAATTTCTTCTCTTTAAAGAGATAAGCAGAATAATCAGCAACTGTGAGTGGTAATAATGTCCCTTCAGAGAAAAAGTAAACTTCAGCTACACTTAAACTTTCTGATTCACCTTGCAATGCCAATAAAGATACCACCATGAACATGTACAAATGTTCTAAACCCTGTATCTGATGACAAATGGAATTATCTTCCCTTGAGGGGAAAGTAATGCATGTCCTCTTCTAGAGGCAATGGCTCTGTTTAAAGACTACCTGCATTAAATCCTAGTTCTACTACTTGTTAATTTTGTGATCTGGGGTAAATAACGTATTGGTCCAATTGAACATAACCACGGTACTATTTCATTGAATTCCTGTGAAAAACAGGACAATTTAAAAAGTTCATTGAACATGTGTATTATGAGTAAAATGCACTATTATTAACCATAGTCTCTTATTGTACATTACATCTTAAGATTCAATCACTCTAAAACATTTACTACTTCGTATCTTTTCACCTACATACATCTCGCCACTTCCTCCCCATAGCTCTGACCCTGGTAACCACTTTCATTCTTTCAGTATTCCTTATCTTTTTTCAGACTCCACATATAAGTGACAACATATAATATTATTCTTTCTGTGTCTGGGTGATTAGGCTTAGTATTGTGTCCTCCAAGTTCATGTTATTGCATATGGTTGGATCACTTCCTTTGACACAGAATCTACTAAGGCTATTTCTTGATATAAGAAATCCTTCAAGTTTTTCACTGAAAACTAAATTTAAAAATAAGTTTATTTTTGTGCAAAAAAACATTTGAAAGCTATTTATATGCAGGATCTTCAGAAAGTCCATACAAAGTGCACATTATGAAAAAAACAATTAATTTTGAAGTTTTTTGTACCAGAGTCTACTTTTTGATTTTTTTAAGGTGAACAAATTTCATATATTTCACATATACAGATTTACTTTTAATTCCATTTTTCTATAAACTTTTGAAATAACCTCATACACAAGTTGATTTTTCTGTTAATGTACACCTAGATTGTTTCTATATCTTGGCTATTTTAAATAATATTGCAATGAATATGAGAATAGAGATATCTTTATGAGTTGGTGATCTCATTTATTTTGGATATATACCCAAAATAAGAATTACTGGGTCATATGGTAATATTATCAATTTCTTTAGAAATATCCATACTACTTTCCATAATGGCTGTACCAATCTCTATTCCTCAAAACAATGTATAAGGCTTCCATTTACTCCATAACACCACTTATACTTGGTATCACCCATTTTTTAAATGATCGCCATCCTAACAGGTGTGAGATGCTATTTCATAAGCTTTGATTTGCATTTCCCTGAATGATTAGTGAGGTTGTATAGTTTTCATCTACCTGTTACTCATTTTTGTGTCTTCTTGGAGAAATATTAAGGTCTTTTGCTCATTTTATCACTTGGTTATATATTGCTTTAATATTGAGATGCATGAGTTCTTCACAATTTTTGAATAATAATCTTTGGTTTACATATACTTTCCCTAATATGTTAGCTTTTCATTTTGAGATATCTTGCATCTAATGGTTCACTCTTCAAATGGCCATAATGACTAGAACTGGGCCAGACCACTAGAAGCCAAGAGCTTCTGCCTGGTCTCCCACTTGAGTACAGGAGCCTTAGGACTTCAGCCGTCACTTACTGCTTCCCCAGGTGCATTAGTAGTGGGCTGGATCAGAAGTGGAGCAGCAGGGACTTGAACAGCCACCCATGTGGCATGCCAGCACTGCAAGCCATGGCTTAACCTGCTGCGCCACAGCACCAGCCCTGCCATAGTATTTTGATTCCTAAAGCATTTCAATACAATTATAAGTTAGGAAATATGATGCTTCCAATTTTGTTTTTCTTCTCAGAACTGCTTTGGTTATTCAGTCTTCTGGTTCTATTTGAGTTCTAGAATTGTTGCTCTATTTCTGTGAAGAATGCAATTGGCATTTTGATAGGAATTCCAATGAATCTTTATGTTGCTTTGGATACAGTGTATATTTTATTTATATTAATTTGTTGCATGAGGGTGGGATATCTTTCCATTTATATGTCAATTTTAATAGGAATTTCATAATTTTCCATTTACAGATCCATTCACATCCTTGCTTAAATTTATTTTTTAGTATTTAATTTTGTATGCTAATATTAATGGGATTCTTTTCTTAAATTCTGTTTCACGCAGTTAATTATTTGTAAGTGGAAATGACATGAATTTTTGTATTTTGTATTTATACTCACCAATTTTACTGACTTTGTTAATTAACAGTTTTATGGTGAAGTCTTTGGCATTTTCTACATATAGCATCATGTTATCTGCCAATAGAGGTAATTTTGCTGTTTATGATTTGGACACATTTCATTTTTTTTCTTATCTGATTATTCTCAACAATGTTACAATACTGTATTAAATAGAAGTTGTAGGAGTGGGCATCCTTGTCTTGTATGAGAATTTAGGATCTGAACTGGAAACATAGCTCATTAATTTGAAGTTTTTTATTTTTACAGTTCACTGTTATAAATTCTTAATTCAATATAGTTTTACCTATGTCTAACCAATTTTAATTTCATGTCTATATTTTCATCCAGGTTATATATGGCTTAAGTTTCCTTTAAGAATTGTTCTTTAACAAATGAATTTACTAAGGTATGCTTTTTCATTTTCTAAGTTTTGAGAGATTTTTCCACTTAGCATTCTGTCATCAAAGAACCCTGCATGACTTAAATATTTTAAAATTTGTTGAAATTTGTACTATAGATAAAGATATGGTCTATATGTAACTCCATGGTCTCTAGAAAAGAATGTTTATTTTGCAATTGTTAGATGGAGCATTCTGTAAATGCCAATTAGATCCTACAATTAGTTATTTTATACCCATCTGATTTTATGTCTATTTTTTCCATATAATTTTCTAATTGTTGAGAAATGTATGCAACTAAAACTGTTGAGTTGTCTAATTAGCATTCTGGTTTAATAATTTCATCTCTGTAGATTTTATAGCTTTGTTGCTTATGCACCTTGAGAATTCTTTTTAGCCGACTGAACCTTTTATCATATGTCCTCTTATTTATTTGATAATTTTCTTTACTTTGAAGTCTACTTTATAAGATAGAAAATAAGCACTCATTCCTGCTTTCCTTTGATTAAATTTTATATGGTACATATTTTCCAGATTTTATTTTCAATTTAGCTTTACCATTATATTTGAAACAAGTTTCTTGGCTGGCGCCGTGGCTCACTTGGCTAATCCTCCGCCTGCGGCACCGGCACACCGGGTTCTAGTCCTGGTTAGGCCGCTGGATTCTGTCCCTGTCGCTCCTCTTCCAGTCCAGCTCTCTGCCCAGGAGTGCAGTGGAGGATGGCCCAGGTCTTTGGGCCCTGCACCCACATGGGAGACCAGAAGAAGCACCTGGCTCCTGGCTTAGGATCAGCACGGTGCACTGGCTGCAGAGTGCCAGCCGCAGCGGCCATTAGAGGGTGAACCAATGGAAAAGGAAGACCTTTCTCTCTGTCTCTCTCTCTCTCATTGTCCACTCTGTCAAAAATAAATAAATAACTGAAACAAGTCGAGGGCCTAGGAATACAAGATTAAAGAAAATGTGATCCCTACTCTAAGGAGCTTATATCTAGCATGGTATTATATCTAAGATCTATTACAAAGAATTTTACTATGAAGAGAATTTGATAAATTCTGTAAGAAACTGATATGAAGTGCCGGCATTATGGTGTAGTTGCCTACATGCCAACATCCCATATGTGTGCTTATTCAAGTCCCAGCTACTCCACTTCTAATCCAGCTTCTTTCTAATGTATGTGGGAAAGCAGAAGATAGTTCAAGTGCTTGGACCCTTACCACACACATGGGAGACCTGAATGGAGTATCACTCATGGCTTAGATAAGACCCTGACTTGGCCATTGCAACTACCTGGGCACTGAACCAGGGAAGAGATCTCTCTGTGTCTCTGTCACTTCCTTCTCTCCCTGTAACTCTGCCTTCAAATAAATAAATAAAATCTCTAAAAAGGAAAAGAAACTCTTACAAGAGTTAACAGTTAAATAATTGTAACAGAGCATATGGCCAACAGACACATGAAAAAATGTTCAAGATCACTATCAATCAGGGAAATGTAAATCAAAACCACAATGAGGTTTCACCTCACCCTAGTTAGATTGGTTCATATGTGAGCCACAGCACCCGCCCCACTGAGTGACATGTTAAGCGCTATGCTAAACACTTACCTCAGAAGGCAAGATTCTTAATGATGACTTTCTCCATTCAAAGTATGGCATGTTTTCTTCTTTCTCTATTCTTTTCCTAATTCTTTTCTCTAGGACTTTCAGAACTATGTCAAACAGAAGTGTTTGGAGTGGGCATCCTTATCTTGTTTCAAATCTTACAAAGGAATTGAAGCCTCCTTTTATTATTCTATTGCTGTCTATTCTCCCACAAGACCTGTTTGTAGTTGTTTTATATACCTAGATGCTTTGATGCTGGGTACACGTATATTTATAATTTTTCTATTTTCTGTTGAACTGACCCTATTATCATTAGTTGATGACATTGTTTGACAGTTCCTAAATTAAAGTCTATTTTGTCTAACCCTACAGTATTTCCTGCTAGTGTTTCCTGTTTCAAAATATACATTTTTCCATCCCTTCATTTCCACCTAATGTGATTTAATAAACCTAAGGTGAGTCTACTGTAGCCAGCACATCATTGAGTTTGCATTTGTATCCATTCAGCCATTCTATCTTTTTATTGGCGAATTTAGCACGTTTATATTTCAAATCATTACTGACTCATAAGGGCTTTCTATTAATATTCTATTAGTTATTTTCTATTTTATATTTCTTATTCCTCTCTTCTGTTGTTTGTTTGTTTTTCTGTTTTTAAAGTGCCAGTCATTGATTCTTTAAATTTTTTTGTATATCTACTTTTGTTATGCTAAATATGAGGGTTGCATCAAACATTTTATAATGTCTACTTTAAAAAATTAACTGAAATCACTTAGAATCTCTAAATTTTCCTACCCCACACATTTTAAATCATTAATATTTTATTTCATGTTATATTACAAATCCATTAACATATTTTACAGTTATGGTTTTATAATATATAATTTTGCTTCTACTTAAAAAGAATTCCAATTATTACTTTTTGTTAGGCAGGCAAGTGTTGACTACCTCGTTTTTCATGTATCTAAAAACATCTTTATCTCATTTTAATTTCTGAAGAACACTTTTACTATGTATTCTTGATGGGCAGTTTTTTTATGCACATATTTTGAACTCATCCTACTCTTTCATGGTGAACAAGGTTTTTGCTGAGAAATTTGCTTATGGTTTTACAGGGGTCCTTTGTATCTGATAAGTCTATTTACTTATTTGGTTTTAAAAATTATCTTTAAACCTAGAAAATTACCTTGTCTTGATGTAGATTTCTTGGCCTGATTCTATTGGAAGACTTCTGGACAATATGCATCTGGATGTCTTTTTCCCTCCCCAGATTGGGGAAGTTTTCAGCCAGTTTTTAAAATTGATTGTGCTTTTTTCTCTCTTCACCTTCTATGGCTCTCATAATGCATACACTGTTTTGCTTAATGGTGTCCCAAAAGTCCACAGGCTTTTCTGTTTTTTTATTTTCTTTTTATCACACTTCAATGCTCTTTAACTTTTTGATTTTCTGATTGAACAATTTCAAATGACCTGTTACATTGCTGTCTTCTGTTTGATCAAGTCTGCTACTGAGATTCTCTACTGAGATATTTGTTGTATTGTTTGGTTCAAGCATTTGTTTTTAAAAGTTTCTATTTCTATAACTACAAATTTTATTTTTTTTAATTTTACTTAATTGTCCCTCTGTGTTCCCTTTTAGTCCATGGAGCTTTAAGAATATTGTTTTAAATTCATTGTCAAGAAGTTTGTTTGTTTTTTTTTTTTTTGCTTTCACATTTTTTTTAACTTTTATTTAATGAATGTAAATTTCCAAAGTACAGCTATAGATTACAATGGCTTTCCCCCCACCATACTTCACTCCCACCCACAACCCTCCCCTTTCCTGCTCCCTCTCCCCATCCATTCACATCAAGATTCATTTTCAATTCTCTTTATATACAGAAGATTAGTTTAGTATATATTAAGTAAAGATTTCAACAGTTTGCACCCACATAGAAATACAAAGTGAAAAATACTGTTTGAGTACTAGTTATAGCATTAAATCACAATGTACAGCACATTAAGAACAGAAATCCTACATGAGGAGTAAGTGCACAGTGACTCCTGTTGTTGACTTAACAAATTGACACTCTAGTTTATGGCGTCAGTAATCACCCTAGGCTTTTGTCATGAGTTGCCAAGGCTATGGAAGCCTTTTGAGTTCACCGACTCTGATCATATTTAGACAAGGTCATAGTCAAAGTGGAAGTTCTCTCCTCCTTTCAGAGAAAGGTTCCTCCTTCTTTGATGACCTGTTCTTTCCACTGGGATCTCACTCGTGGAGATCTTTCATTTAGGTCATTTTTTTTTTGACAGAATGTCTTGGCTTTCCATGCCTGAAATACTCTCATGGGCTTTTCAGCCAGATCTAAATGCCTTAAGGGCTGATTCTGAGGCCAGAGTGCTGTTTAGGACATCCACCATTCAATTCTATGAGTCTGCTGTGTATCCCACTTCCCATGTTGGATCGTTTTCTCCCTTTTTTATTCTATAGGTTAGTATTTCAGACACTAGTCTTGTTTATGTGATCCCTTTGACTCTTAGTCCTATCATTATGATCAATTGTGAACAGAAATTGATCACTTGGACTAGTGAGATGGCATTGATGCATGCCACCTTGATGGGATTGAAAGAAGTTTTTTTTTTTTTTTTAAGATTTATTTATTTATTTGAAAGTCCGAGTTACACAGAGAGAAGGAGAGGCAGAGAAAGAGAAAGGTCTTCCATCCTCAGGTTCACTCCCCAATTGGCCACAAGGGCCAGAGCTGAGCTGATCCAAAGCCAGGAGCCAGGAGCTGCTTCCGGGTCTCCCTTGTGGATGCAGGGGACCAAGGACTTGGGCCATCTTCTCCTGCCCTCCCAGGCCATAGCAGTGAGCTGGATCAGAAGTGGAGAACACGGGACTCTAACCAGCACCCATATGGGATGCTGGCACTGCAGGCGGCAGCTTTATGTGCTATATCATAGTGCTGGCCCATGTCAAGTAGTTTGTAAATCTCTATTTTTTAGGGTTGGTTACTTGAGTTTCATTAGTTTCCTTTAATGGTATCATTTTCCTGATTCCCCATGATATTTATAGATGTTTATCCTAAGTCTCTCTTTCCCCCAGCTGGAGAAATTTCAGGTCAAAATATGCTTCTTACCAGGTGCTATGATGGGTTTGGGAAAGAGTGACATAGATGTGAAAAATTATTCTCCTTTTTAATATGTTTCCTCCCACATTTTGCACTCTACTGGAGTGTTATAATATCTTCCCTGGTTTACAGAAGTATCATGAAAGTAATCTCATCCAGGGATAGTTTGCTAAATTGTTTCTCTGGGAGTCCAGAACTTATGACCTTCTTTGATCTTGCTTACATCATCCCTCTATCAATAGTGTTTTTGTGTATCTCTCTAAAGAAATTTCTTAGTGGTTATTCTTGATTTATATATCAGTCAACTTATGTCACAACTGACTAATGTCACTAATATACAAAATCAAATGAAGCATAGAAACCTTACCTGCCTTAATATCCTTTCAATTCTCCCTTATAATTTTCTTAAGTAGTATTCTATACATTTTCAGAACTGTATTAGTATTATGAGTTTTGCTTAAACCATTTAATACAATTTGGAACACACAAGAGAAAGAATGTCTATTTAATTTTTTAACTTTTTACTTACCATTCTGTTCTTCTTTCCTAGCGTTCCAAATCTTATATTATCATTTCTTTCTTTACAAAAAAAATGTTTTTTAGCCATTACTATAGGATAACTACTAGGTGCAAATTCTTCTGTGTTCTCTCCATTTGAGAATATATTAATTCCTTTTTCATTTCTGAAGGCTATTTTCATTGCCAATAGAATTTTGTGCTGAATAGTAGTTTCCTTTCAGCACTTGAAACAATTTTTGGCATTTCTTTATATCCTCTACAGTTTTTGAATGAGAAACTTGCTGCAGTTCTCAAGTTCTTACTTTTCATTTATAGGTAAGTTACTTTTTTCTGTCTGCTTTCAATTTTTTATGTGTATTTAGTTTTCAGAAGTGTAATTATGTTTTTTGGCACAGAGCCTATTTGGGTCTATCTATGGTTTGCACAGTTTGTTGAATCTGCAAATTTATGTGTCTTGTAAAAGTTGGTAGACATTTTCAGCTATTACTCCTTACTCAAGTACTTTTTGAGCACTACCCTCTGCTTTCTCTCCTGTTAAACCTCTAAAGGTATTAATGGTAGATATTATTTAGTTCTTTTCCATCTATTACATTGGAACAAATGGGTGCTAAGTGCTTAAACTAAAAATCTCTCTTGAAATACCAATCCTGTACTACATAATCAATTTTTTCTTTTTACTAAATGACCAAAAGTGCTGCTTTCCAATAATCTTTCTTTCTTATTAATAGATAATTGGTTTCGTTTAATAGTAAATATGTCCACTTAAAAACATTCATCATACAAGATCCCCTTACATCTAGTGGTAGCCATCTGAGTTATTTCTAGGGATGAAAGTCCTTCAATACGACATTTGCAAGAATCATTATTTTCCTTATACAAAATGGACAATCTATGCTGACACGTGTTTTTGTTCTCCTCAATTCTCTTCTTCCTGGCCTAAGTACATATTTGATGTGCAAACATCTTTAGCTGTGAGAGCAAGGGAAGGAGCATGTCCACTTGCTAAAGAAGGCAAAGGAAGAAGCTAGAAAAACCTTGGTCCTTCATGATTTCCTTGAGCAGCTACACAGAAGAACTACCTATCTCTTAGCTTCTTGCTACATGATAAAAATAAAATCTCTATTTAGTTAAGTTTCTGTTACATGTAGACAATATATAATTAGCATATAACACCAGCTCTTTGCATAGGTCACACCCATGTTTAAAAAGCTTATCTCCTTCTTACACTTAGGGGTAAATAAGCACTTCAAATTTCAAAAGTCATTCTGAATCCATACAGTTAAAAAGAATCTACTTGTCACTCACTTTCTTCAAAATACAAATATCCAACTAGACTCCCAAAAATCAAAGGTCTAGAAATCATTTAATATACCATTAGGGACAAACAGGATCCTTCCGGATATTTTTCTCTAAAGGACAATTTTTTTTTAACTTTTATTTAATGAATGTAAATTTCCAATGTACAGCTTATGGATTACAATGGCTTCCCCCTCCCATAACTTCCCTCCCACCCGACACCCTCCCCTCTCCCGCTCCCTCTCTCCTTCCATTCACATCAAGATTCATTTTCAATTCTCATTATATTCCGAAGATCAATTTAGTATATATTAAGTAAAGATTTCAACAGTTTGCACCCACATAGAAACACAAAGTGAAACATACTGTTTGAGTACTAGTTATAGCATTAAATCACAATGTACAGCACATTAAGAACAGAGATCCCACATGAGGAGAAAGTGCACAGTGGCTCCTGTTGTTGACCCAACAGATTGACACTCTAGTTTATGGTGCCAGTAACCACCCTAGGCTGTCGTCATGAGTTGCCAAGGCTATGGAAGCCTTCCAAGTTCGCCGACTCTGATCATATTTAGACAAGGTCATAAAAGACAGGGTGAGGATAGTAACCAATGATCCTAAGAGTGGCATTAACCAGGTTTGAACAATTATACAGCATTAAGTGGGGAAGAGGACCATCAGTACACACAGGTTGGGAGTAGAGCCATTGGAGGTAGAGTAGAGGTTATGATTACAAAGGAATGAGGCCCAAGTGTGCAAGACAGGGTCTAGAACAAAGGACAGAGGAGCTAAGAAAGGTGCTGTCTAAGCTACAATTAAGTTTTCTGATTGAGAGGCAAAAGATTGAGTTAAAGATTTTAAAAGCTATTATTAAAAGCTATATTGGTCTATTATGTTATGTTATATGTGTGTACATATTGTATGTACATGGGAAAATTGAATTATTAAGAGTTTTATTTTAATTGGCTTATAGATAAGATTGTCCATAAATTGAAGCTGCTAAAATTAATCAAAGATACATTTTAATTCGTGTGACCTGAATCTGTGTATCATATGTTTTGTACTTGTTGGTAGAAAGAAACTAAAAACATTTTAGATGGTTGTGCTTAAGTTTATTGGTTAAACAAACTACACCATGTTAGATATTTAAGAGGTATTTCCAAATACATGATTCTTAAAATTTATAGAAGGCATTGGACCTTCTGGTAAATGGTTTCTTAAGTTGTTATCTAATGGTTGAAACTATTTGCTAAGTATTCATGTGATATTGCTATTGTCAGCAAGCGATCTAGGACTTGCTACCTAATTTTCTATTCTAAGCCCAACTTGTTCTTTCATTTCTCTATTCTTCTCAAGGTAGGTAACTAATTCTATTATAAAGAAATCTGTAGGATGCACAATTTAATCTTTAAACCTTATAAAAGAGATGGCTAACATTTTTCTGTAATAGCATAGCCAAAATAAGAACTTAAATAATAATCTCATAGCTAGATTCACTTCGCCATCAGCGAAGTATACAGTAAGTAGAAAAAACCTCCCTTTCAGACCAAAGGGAAAGAAAGTTTTAAAGTGAGAATATAATTTTCCTCATGGGCATTGTCTACCTTAGAAAAACTACTACAGAACATGCCTGTGACTATAGACTTGTAGTTCAGGCCACCGAAGATTAGAGATGGGAAACGGGCACTCCCTTGACTTGCATCCTCTGGTCTGCTTTAACACAAACCAGGAGGAAAAGAAAGCTCGGCATCAGAAGCAAGGGGTGGCAGGCCTATTAATGGCTGATCTGTACAGTGATCTGCCCTCAAGGAGACCCAACAGGCCACTCTACTGCAGTGGCTTTCAATGTGGTAAGCCTGGGCTTCAGCAGAAGTCAGCTTGTGAAGAGCCCTGGCAGCTCTGCCAAGAGTTGGATCACTGGAAATGGACCTGCCCTGGAGTCGAAGGATGCCTAGGTCAGAGCCACAGATCTTATTGGCTCTAAGCTGAAAAGCCCTTCACTCAGCCCAACTTCCAAAGTGACCACTGCAGCTGAAGGGATGGCCAAGTAGGGTCAGCAACATTGCAGGCAGAACTGTAAATTTCTTGTTAGCGATGCCACCTGCCTTTACCTGGCCAGCTCTCCTCCCAGGCCAGCTAAGTAATGAAAGTCAACAGAGTGCCTTCCCCTAGGAAGGCTGTACCCCATGTGAAGAGATAGATAGGTCTGGGCCTCTTAACTTACAAGGCCTAAAGCCCAACAGATTATTATCAAGCCCCTTCTGTCAGGTTCTAAAGGACAAAATCTTTCATAACACTCCTACATTTGTTTACTACAATGAGCATACACTTCTTTAGTATACATATCCATATGCTCCTTATAAAAGAATCATAATTATTAAAATAATTGTACATACCCTAATAATAAGGATCAATATCATTTTCAATTTTCTGATAATGGCTGAAATATACATTTCAGGCATTACTAAATTTCTATCTCCATTGATTCATATCTATTCTTCTCAGGAGTTTACTTATATCACTATAAATTAATTAAAACATTTAAATTATCAAAGAATAATCAAGGAAACATTTCTTATAGCATATCCTAGTGAATAAAACTTTATATGTAAACTAAACAACTGTTATTAAAATAGATTTACTAAATGTCCACAACTCGCAAAAATCGTGCCAATATTTGGAACACCTATGTCTCTATAAGGCTCATTTCTTTTGTGTTCTCTCCCAATCATACTTTCTCCACAGTTTTTTTCTTCAACTATTCCTTGATTTCTGATATTTTCATTCTCTTTTCTTTTTAATTAAGATTTTTCCTTGTCATAAAACATGCTGTAGTATAATCTTACCTTGGTGGTGGAGCCAAGATGGCGGAATAGTGAGGGTGCGCACCAATAGTCTGGGAAAAGATAGTTTAATAAATGTGGAGTCACTGTAGCCTCAGGAAAAGGCTCAGGAAAAAACTGCAGAGGATACTCTTCCGGATCTAGTGGATGTGACACGGAGGACCTATGGGGAGAGCAAGGCCGCCCACCGCATGGAAGCCCAGCCACAGAGTCTGTGCACCAGCGCTGGAAGGGGAAGTGAGACAAAAACCTCGGTAACCCGAGACATTGGCGGGGAAAGGCAGAACGAGGCTTGAGGCCCCACTGGGGAAAGTTCACCAGGCTGACTGGAGGAGAGAAAAAAACGAATAAATAAGGGGAACCAGCACGGACACTAGCCTCTCTCTCCACTCACCTTACAAAGCAGAGCAAGACAAAGAACAGGAAACAGTTTATGCATGTAAAGCAGTGCCCACCAGCAGCAAAGCAGAAAAACCTGACTCTGGTGGGGAGAAATAACAGTAAGTTAGTATCTAGTGAAAGCGTGGAGCTAACGAACTGAGACTGAAAATCTGAGAGGGGGCAAGAGAAGTCACCGAATACACAAACTTGGTAACTTTGGCAACCCGGTGAGAGACTGCGGAGAAATTTGAGACCACACTGAGGGTTGCATAAACTCTTTGTGTGGTCCCAGGGATAGATCAGACGAATACCCACAGGGGCCAGATTTCATACATCAACTACCCTCAATTCCACTCAGCTGTGCAGAATTACTTCCCAACTGAGTCAAAAAACAACAACAACAACAACAACAACAACAAAAAACAAAACAGAGAGAGAGCGAGTGAGCGAATGAGCGGAGTGAGTGAGAGAACAATCTGTGTGACAATCTGTGTGAGTCACTTTGGCATACCCTTAACCCTGAAGAATCAAACAGAACTCTCTGGCCACACCCATCACAGCCTCTAAGGATCCATCAAAAGCAGACAGTCCACTTAATCTAGAGTCATAGTTATGAGAAAAAGCACCACAGCGAAGAAACCAAAGAATATCTCTAATATGGCAAACAAACGCAGAAACCGAGGTAACAAGAACAAGGAAGACACTATGATGCCCCCAAATGAAAAAGACACCCCAAATCAAGATTATGAAGATGATGAGATAGAAGAAATGCAAGAGCAGATCTCAAAAAATTGATAAGAACATTAAGAAGTTCTCAAAAACAAATTCTTGAACTACATGAATCCTATTTCTTACAATTAAGGCTTTATATTTCCTCCTCCCATCCAAAATTTACTCCACAACTATTCTGTATTTGGTAATCACATATTAATACATTATACTTTTATGTCCAGTAACAAAACGATATTGAAATTCCAAACATGCAATAACATCATAATCAAAAAGCTTACAATATATCTGACTCGGTGCCACCAATTTTCTTTCACTCTTTGACCATTTTTAATGATTTTTTTCCTCTTAATCTTAGTAACAATAAAAGTTATGTCTTTGTCCTCCCCCCAACTTACTGAGATCAATTCTCTTTTATCTCCACTGGTTCTACTACCTTCCACCCACAAAATAAGACTGTGCACATGACTCTCTCCTTTGCTCTCCACCTTTATTGATTTCTACACATGTATTTTCCTGAGACAGTTGGACTTTAAGTACATGACAACCAGGTTTCCTAAAGCACAGAAATATCGTTAAAGCTCCAGAACACTATTTCTGTATTATAGTTCTTCATTTCCAATGCCTGGTTAATATTTCTCCATCTGGGTTGTCTCTATGGCGTAGCAGGTAAAGCTGCCGCCAGCAGTGCCAGCATTCTACGTGGGTACTGGTTCCAGCACCTGCTGCTCCACTTCCAATCCAGCTCCCTGCTAATGTGCCTGGGAATGTAGCAGAAGATGGGCCAAGTGCTTGGCCCCTGCACCCACGTGGGAGACCCAAAAGAAGCTCCTAGCTCCTGGCTTCATTCTGGCCCGAGCTGGCCATTGTGACCATCTGGGGAGTGAACTAGTAGATGGCAGATGCATTCTCATTCTCTCTCTCTCTCTTTTTCCCTTCCCCCCTCTCTCCCCACCTCTCTCTCCCCCCATCTCCATAACTCTGACTTTGAAAATAAACAAATAAACTTTAAAAAAACCTGAATATCCACAAGCTTTGATAAATTTTCAGATATGAAGTCATTACTAATAATTCATTGATTTTATATAAATAATGCAAAAATATGAGCTTATATTATTCAGGTATAAAACTTTCAAGTTAAAAATATTATATTATAAATCTATTTAAAATGATATTGTAAAGAAGCTAGTTACCTTTCTTAAGGCAGGGCAGAAATTAAAGTAAAGTCGGTGGTTATGTGTTTTGAATCTTTCAGGAAGATGCCAGTTCTGAATTATTTCTTCATCAGAAATTACATAGTGATCCAATGCTTTGAGAGGCCATATACTGTTAACAAGAACATGTCTATATCCTTTTTTAAGGCTTACTGGACAATCAAACATAGTGAGGGCAATGAGGTTTGGACAGGCAGATAATTCACATGCGTTCTTTAACTTTGTAAAACCATTGTCATGAAGATAGAGGAGTTTTAGATTTTTCATTCCACTCCAAAACTTGGCATCTGGTAGAATCTTTATCTGAAATATTATTAAAAATGCATAACCTTTAGATAAATTGCATGGGATATGATAGTGATTAAATATCTTTTAAAATTCAGTATTTCCCAAGGGGCACATTTTTAATCATAAGCAAAAAATGCATTTCCAATTGTTCAAATGATGACTGGGGGAAAATCATAATACACCAGGCATCTGGAATAAGCTATTATTGCATAAACATATACATTTTATTCAGGGTAAATTCCTTGGTTAATAGGTTCTTCAAGTTTTTCAAAAATACTTTCCTAACATGAAGAATGAAGAAGTCAGCCAGTAGTTTTAATACTGACTATGAATTTAAGCAATATTAGGCACTTTTCATATGTTTTATTCTAAAATTTGTATTTACATTTTAAATTTACTCTTTTCATACATTTTACATTTTTAATCTTTTGTTTATAAGTTAAACAAAGGTCTATCTGGGAGAAATATTATGGATAAATAACATGTTTATTACATATAAATATATGATTAATTTATATGCATATATTTTAATGACTTATTTCTTACCTGATTTCCATGCAGATCAAGTTTGATCAATTTTGAACAACTTTGAAGTGGATGAATATCTGTAATAAAATTGTTTGAGAAAATACATACTCTCAGAGAGATACAAGACTGCAAATTTTCCACAGATTTTAAATGAAGGCCATTGAACTTTACAAAAACAAAATCCTTTTGGTCTTCTATTATGTTATCATTGTAGTGACTCCATTCTTCATGACTGGTTAGCTCTTCTGTGACTGTTCCATGAAACATCTGGGACAGATGGGAAACTGCTTTCAAAAATCTATCTGAAAACAAAAGAAAACAAAAATATAGGACAGTAAGTATAAAAATGATTAGGAAAGTTGAAATTCAAAAAGATTAACTAATGCCCATAGAATTTTCTATGCCTAAGTATGTTAAATACGTAACATCTGTACAACTACTTGTCAAAAAGTATCACTGACCTAATTAATGTACTAAGTATGATGGTAAAAACCTTACTTTTTCATAGATTACCTAAAGAATGGAATTCCCAAAGCACCTAAATTCTTAAATATGTTTTAAAGCAAATCCCAAGGGGAAAATTGAATTAACTACATAATATAGAAAAATAAGCAGTTTGAAAATATAATTTGATGTAATATTAACATTTTAATGAAAGCATTCTTAGTTAACAAATTATGCTTAATTCTACTATCTAGATTCCCTATCTCTCTCTCTCTTGTGTAATACTCTTGGGCAAATCATTGGTTTAGTTGATTCTGAATTCTCTTCCAAGTCTGTATCCCCATATTAGTGATTATATATTTATTTGTTACCATTTCATATACTTCTTTTACAGTAAATTAAATATATGCTGAATAGGAAATGCTGCATGTATTTTTTCAAATTTTATCATAAACCTGAGAACTCAGTAATATTTATTTTTTTTCAGATTAATTTATTTATTTGAAGAATCAATATCATCAAAATGTCCACTCTCCCAAAAGCAATTTATACATTCAATGGGATACCAATCAAAATACCACAGACATTCTTGGCAGATCTGGAAAAAATGATGCTGAAATTCATATGGAGACACAGGAGACCTCAAATAGCTAAAGCAATCTTGTACAACAAAAACAAAGCTGGAGGCATCACAATACCAGATTTCAGGACATGCTACAGGGTAGTCGAAATCAAAACAGCATGGTACTGGTAAAGAAACAGATGGATAGACAAATGGAACAGAATAGAAACACCAGAAATCAATAGAAACATCTACAGCCAACTTGCATTTGATCAAAGATCCAAAACCAACTGCTGGAGTAAGGATAGTCTATTTAATAAATGGTGCTGGGAAAACTGGATTTACACATGCAGAAGCATGAAGCAAAACCCCTACCTTAAACCTTACACAAAAATTCACTCAACATTGATTAAGACCTAAATCTACAACCCGAAACCATCAAATTATAAGAGAGCATTGGAGAAACCCTGCAAGATATAGGCACAGGCAAAGACTTCTTGGATGTGACCCTGGAAGCATAGGCAGTCAAAGCCAAAATTAACATTTGGGATTGCATCAAATTGAGAAGTTTCTGTACTGCAAAAGAAACAGTCAGGAGAGGGGAGAGGCAACCAACAGAATGGGAAAAAATATTTGCAAACTATGCAACAGATAAAGGGTTAATAACCAGAATCTACAAAGAGATCAAGAAACTCCCCAACATCAAAACAAACAACCCACTTAAGAGATGGGCCAAGGACCAAAATAGACATTTTTCAAAAGAGGAAATCCAAATGGCCAACAGACACATGAAAAAATGCTCAGGATCAGTAGCCATCACGGCAATGCAAATCAAAACCACAATGAGGTTTCACCTCACCCCGGTTAGAATGGCTTTCATACAGAAATCTACCAACAACAGATGCTGGAGAAGATGTGGGGAAAAAGGGACACTAACCCACTGTTGGTGGGAATGCAAACTGGTTAAGCCACTATGGAAGTCAGTCTAGAGATTCCTCAGAAACCTGAACATAACCCTACCATACAACCCAGCCATCCCACTCCTTGGAATTTACCCAAAGGAAATTAAACTGGCAAACAAAAAAGCGGTCTGCATCTTAATGTTTATTGCAGTTCAACTCACAATAGCTAAGACTTGGAACCAACCCAAATGCCCATCAACAGTAGACTGGATAAAGAAATTATGGGACATCTACTCTATAGAATACTATACAGCAGTAAAAACAATGAAATCTGGTCATTTGCAAAATAATGGAGGAATCTGGAAAACATCATGCTGAGTGAAATAAGCCAGTCCCAGAGGGACAAATATCATATGTTTTCCCTGATCAGTGAAAACTAACCGAGCACCAGAAAGGAAACCTGTTGAAGTGAAATGGACACTATGAGAAAGAGTGACTTGATCAGCCCTTGTCCTGACTGTTGATGTACAATTTACTACTTTATCCATTTTAGTAATTTTTTTGTTCTACTTAATACTATTTGTTGAACTCTGTAATAAAACCACAATTATTCTTAGGTGTTTAAATTTAACTGAAAAGTTGCCTCTGTTAAATATAAGAGTGGGAATAAGAGAGGGAGGAGATAAACAGTTCTGCACATGCTCAATCTGACTTGCCCCAAATGGTAGAGTTAGAAATGTGCCAGGGGATTCCAATTCAATCCGATCAAGGTGGCATGTACCAATGCCATCTCACTAGTCCAAGTGATCAATTTCAGTTTACAGTTGATCATAATGATAGGACTAAGAGTCAAAGAGATTATATAAACAAGACTAGTGTCTGCTAATACTAACTGATAGAAGTAAAAAGGTAGAGAACATGGGAAGCAGGATACACAGCAGACTCATAGAATGGCAGGTGTCCTAAACAGCACTCTGGCCTCAGAATCAGCCCTTAAGGCATTTAGATATGGCTGAAGAGCCAATGAGAGTATTTTAGGCATGGAAAGCCAAGACATTCTATCAAAAATAATAATAATAATAATAATAATAATAATAATGACCTAAATGAAAGATCTCTGCAAGTGAGATACCAGTGGAAAGAACGGGCCATCAAAGAAGGAGGTACCTTTCTCTGAACGATGAGAGAACTTCCACTTTGACTATGACCTTGTCATTTATAAATAAGATCAGATTCGGCAAACTCAAAAGACTTCCATAGCCTTGACAACTCATGACAAGAGCCTAGGGTGATTACCGACGCCATAAACAAGAGTGTCAATTTGTTAAGTCAACAACAGGATTCACTGTGCACTTACTCCTCATGTAGGATCTCTGTCCTTAATGTGTTGTACAATGTGAATTAATGCTATAACTAGTACTCAAACAGTACTTTACACTTTATGTTTCTGTGTGGGTGCAAACTGTTGAAATCTTTACTTAATATATACTAAACTAATCTTCTGTATATAAAGAGAATTGAAAATGAATCTTGATGTGAATGGAAGGGGAGAGGGAGCAGGAAAGGGGAGGGTTGTGGGTGGGAGGGAAGTTATGGGGGGGAAGCCATTGTAATCCATAAAATAAGCTGTACTTCGGATATTTATATCTATTAAATAAAATATAAAATAAAAATAAAGTAAGAGATAGAAATCAACTAGCTCAAATAAACTATGTGCCAGGTTAAATCAACCTAATGAAAATGAAAAAAAAAAAAAAAGTTGGGGTTATACAGCGAGAGAAGGAGAGTCAGAGAGAGTGAGAAAATTCTTCCATCCCCTGTTTCTCTCCCCAGTTGGCCACAATGGCCGGAGCTGTGCCAATCCGAAGCCAGGAGCCTGGAGCTTCTTCTGGGTCTCCCACATCGGTGCAGGGGCCCAAGGACTTGGGCCATCTTCTACTATTTTTCCAGGCCATAGCAAAGAGATGGATCCGAAGTGGAACAGCCAGGACATGAACTGGCGCCCATATGGGATGCCAGCACTGAAAGCAGCAGCTTTACACACCACACCACAGCACCAGCCCCAATAATATTTGTTTCATACATATATCTGGCTATCTTTTTCCTGTCCTCAGAGACACAGCAAATTTAAAAGACTTGTAAGTACAAATGACAAAGTCTCATTTAGGTGGCTATCTCTTATTAACTTCTTGAATTCCTTCATTTTGAATTCTCCACAACTAGTATTTCACGTCTTGCAAGAAAGGAAAAAAAAAAAAAAAGAAAGAAAACAGAGGGGGAAGATGACACTTATTGTTATTTATGCAATGTAACAAATCGATTTAAAACCTATTGTCTTAAAATAACTTTCACATTTTCTCCAAAGATTTTATTGGTTTACTCATTTGAAGCAGGTAGTTCTCTCCAAGATATTAGCTGAAACCTCAGTCTTCTATTGCTCAACTGAACTGGCATGTCCATGTGGCCCATTCATATAAATGATGGATAGGCAAGGACAGCTGGAAGGTGAGATTCAGTTGAAATATCATCTTGGTCTTCCCATGTCAATTAACCACATGGGCCTACAATAAGCCAGACATTCTACATATTTGATTCATGGCTTCACCACATGTAAAGCAGAGCCTGTCATAACTTTTTGAGGCTTAGGACCAACTGATAGAGCATCATCTCTCACATGTTCTATTGGTTAGAATAGAGCATGCTTACAAAGTAGGTAGAAAAAGAATACAATCAAAAAAATTTTTCAGAGCTTAGTGACCTCAAGCAAGTTATGCATGCTGTATCTCAATTTCTTTATCTGTAAATTGAGGGTTGCAATGGAAATTAACTCACAGAATTATTATGAGGGAAATTATTATGACATAAAGCCATCAGGCATTCTTATTTCTGTTAGATCCCTTAGCATATTTATAGTTTTTGCTTGTTTTTATTTATTTGAAAAATACAGTGACAGATTTGAGGTCAGGGAAAGACAAAAATATCTTCCATCCTCTGATTCATTTTCAAAGTGCTTGCAACAGTCAGGACCGGACCAGTCCAAAATCAGGAGATAGGAATGCAATTCAGGTTTCCTATACAGGTGGCAAGAACCCAAATATTTGGTCTTTCATTTGCTGCCTCCCCGGGTGCATATTAGCAGGAAGCTAATGGCCTAATCCTGAACAATAAAAAACATAACAGAATATATATAATATATATCAGGGGTAGGGAAACTTTATTCTACCAAGAGTCATTTGTATATTTATACCATAATCCATAGATCATACAAAAGTCTCAACTTATAATTAGCCTGTTATAGGTTTATTGAATTTTGAGTCCTTTCTGCAGTTGACTTAGGAGGGCTAATGATTTCAAAGACCTTATACAGTTGGTAGACTAGAGGTTCCCCGCCACTGAAATGGAAATATCAGAAGAAAAATAAAAGACAAAGGAACTGTGGTACTATTGGAAGCAATAGTGACTGAGAATTTCCTCAAATTAATGTCAGATATAAATTGACAAATACAGGAAATTCAGAGACCACTAATTTGAATAAAAACCAAAAAGACAAAAAAAATTCACTTTAAAACTTAAGAATATCAACATCATACACTTGAAAGAAAGCAGAGGTTATAAAATAAAACCTTACTTATCCAAGGTAAGAATTATATTTTTTTATTTTTTTTTATTTTTTTTTAACTTTTATTTAATGAATATAAAATTCCAAAGTACAGCTTATGGATTACAATGGCTTCCCCCCCCCATTACTTCCCTCCCACCCGACACCCTCCCCTCTCCCGCTCCCTCTCCCCTTCCATTTGCATCAAGATTCATTTTCAATTCTCTTTATATACAGAAGATCAATTTAGAATACATTAAGATTTCAACAGTTTGCACCCACACAGAAACACAAAGTGAAACATACTGTTTGAGTACTAGTTATAGCATTAAATCACAATGTACAGCACATTAAGGACAGAGATCCCACATGAGGAGCAAGTGCACAGTGGCTCCTGTTGTTGACCCAACAAATTGACACCCTAGTTTATGGCGCCAGTAACCATCCTAGGCTGTCGTCATGAGTTGCCAAGGCTATGGAAGCCTTCCAAGTTCGCCGACTCTGATCATATTTAGACAAGGTCATAAAAGACAGGGTGAGGATAGTAACCAATGATCCTAAGAGTGGCATTTACCAGGTTTGAACAATTATACAGCATTAAGTGGGGAAGAGGACCATCAGTACACACAGGTTGGGAGTAGAGCCATTGGTGGTAGAGTAGAGGTTATGATTACAAAGGAATGAGGCCCAAGTGCACTAGACAGGGCCTAGAACAAAGGACAGAGTCATTATTAGAGGAGCTAAGAAAGGTGCTGTCTAAGCTACAATGAAGTTTTCTGATTGAGAGGCAAATAGAACCTGATAGAAGGGGCTTGATAATAATCTGGTGGGCTTTAGGCCTTGTAAATTCAGAGGCCCAGACCTATCTATCTCTTCACATGGGGTACAGCCTAAGGGAGGTGTGAACCTCCTAGGGGAAGGCACTCTGTTGACTTTCATTACTTGGCTGGCCTGGGAGGAGAGCTGGCCAGGTAAAGGCAGGTGGCATCTCTAACAAGAAATTTACAGTTCTGCCTGCAATGTTGCTGACCCTACTTGACCATCCCCTCAGCTGTAGTGGTCACTTTGGAAGTTGGGCTGAGTGAAGGGCTTTTCAGCTTAGAGCCACTAAGATCTGTGGCTCTGACCTGGGCATCCTTCGACTCCAGGGCAGGTCCATTTCCAGTGATCCAACTCTTGGCAGAGCTGCCAGGGCTCTTCACAAGCTGACTTCTGCTGAAGCCCAGGCTTACCACATTGAAAGCCACTGCAGTAGAGTGGCCTGTTGGGTCTCCTTGAGGGCAGATCACTGTACAGATCAGCCATTAATAGGCCTGCCACCCCTTGCTTCTGATGCCGAGCTTTCTTTTCCTCCTGGTTTGTGTTAAAGCAGACCAGAGGATGCAAGTCAAGGGAGTGCCCGTTTCCCATCTCTAATCTTCGGTGGCCTGAACTACAAGTCTATAGTCACAGGCATGTTCTGTAGTAGTTTTTCTAAGGTAGACAATGCCCATGAGGAAAATTATATTCTCACTTTAAAACTTTCTTTCCCTTTGGTCTGAAAGGGAGGTTTTTTCTACTTACTGTATACTTCGCTGATGGCGAAGTGAATCTAGCTATGAGATGATTATTTGAGTTCTTATTTTGGCTATGCTATTGCAGAAAAATGTTAGCCATCTCTTTTATAAGGTCTAAAGATTAAATTGTGCATCCTACAGATTCCTTCATAATAGAATTAGTTTCCTACCTTGAAGAGAATAGAGAAATGAAAGAACAAGTTGGGCTTAGAATAGAGAAATGAGGGAGCAAGTCCTAGATCGCTTGCTGACAATAGCAATATCACGTGAATACTTAGCAAACCGTTTCAACCATTAGATAACAACTTAAGAAAACATTTACCAGAAGGTCCAATGCCTTCTATAAATTTTAAGAATCATGTATTTGAAAACACCTCTTAAATATCTAACATGGTGTAGTTTGTTTAGCCAGTAAACTTAAGCACAACCATCTAAAATGTTTTTAGTTTCTTTCTACCAACAAGTCTAAAACATATGATACACAGATTCAGGTCACACAAATTAGAATGTATCTTTGATTGATTTTAGCAGCTTAAATTTACGGACAATCTTATCTATAAGCCATTTAAAATAAAACTCTTAATAAAATTTCCCCATGTGGACATACAATATGTACACACATATAATATAGCATAATAGACCAATATAGCATTTTTAATAATAGCTTTTAAAATCTTTAACTCTTTTTGTAGATTGCCAATTAATGTGAATTGCTTTTTCTTTTTAGTAACCTCAGTTAACCATACTTTCTCTCAGTTGGTACTGTTAATACATTATTGGCTTCATCTATTTACAGAGCCATCCCAAAGTACTAAATACAATAGAAGTGGCTGGAGAAAGTCCATAGGAACCTATAGGAGGATAGCTAAACACAGAACCAACAACGCTTTAGTTTTATGAGCAGCACATCATATATAACTGTGGATGACAAAAGACTTTAAGTCGCCATGTTTAAAATTATAAACTCATCAACCAACAAGAGGCACTTGCTTACTTCACAGTATTTTTGAAAGCACCTGTAGGATTTTACAAGTATTTAACCCTTTAGGCCTCTGGGGCTTTCTCATTAAGATAACTATCATGTCTAGTAACACAAGATCATTAGACTTTTTAATTCTCAAACATTTGTATTAATAGCATTTTCCATTATAGAAATTTAAAGTCTGGTACCACATCACATCTTGACAGTCCTTCTAATATACTCCAAATAGACTGATTAGTTGGTGTCTCTATAAGAAAAGAAGAAGAAATTAGAAATCTAAAAAATATTGTCGGGAATCTACAGGATACTACTAAAAAACCCAACATTCGGGTTCTAGGAGTTCCTGAAGGCATGGAGAGGGAGAAAGGATTAGAAGGCATTTTCAGTGAGATACTAGCAGAAAATTTCCCAGGTTTGGAGAAGGACAGAGGCATCTTAGTACAGGAAGCTTATAGAACCCCTAATAAACATGACCAAAAGAGATCCTCACCACGACATGTTGTAATCAAACTCACCACAGTGAAACATAAAGAAAAGATCCTAAAAGGTGCAAGAGAGAAACGTCAGATCACTCTTAGAGGATCTCCAATTAGACTCACAGCAGACTTCTCATCAGAAACCCTACAAGCTAGAAGGGAATGGCGAGACATAGCCCAGGTACTAAGAGAGAAAAACTGCCAGCCCAGAATACTATATCCTGCAAAGCTCTCATTTGTGAATGAAGGTGAAATTAAGACTTTTCATAGCAAGCAGAAACTGAAAGAATTTGTTGCCACTCATCCTGCCCTGCAAAAGATGCTTAAAGATGTCTTACACACAGAAACACAGAAACATGGTCACCAATATGAAAGAAGGTATAGGAAGGAAACCTCACAGCAAAAGATCACAGGAAGCTCAATTTCTCTTTGACATAGAATTAAACTCTGATGCTCTGTTAAAGCAATGTGTTAAAGTAATCTATTATGTTCTCTTGATGTCTGTTAAATTCTAATTGTTCAAAAACAGCTGAATTTTTATTAAGAGCTATGGGTTATTTAAATATGTGCTTTTTTCAAAAATTTGAATAATCACCTTGTAACAATGATCAAATTTGGTCTATGTTATGTCATGATTTTAAGGAATCTTATTTCAACCAGATATTTTGGATTTTGAGCCTTCTTGGCATTCTTGACAGGCATTCAAAAAATCAAAGTTTCAAACAATCTGGTCTCTAAAATTTCCAGTAAATCCTGGACTTTGGTTTTTCCAGTTTGGGCCCAACTGAAAAAATCGAAGGACCTATGTCTCTCATCTTATAGAGACACCAAGGTAAGAATTATAACTTACTTTTCAGAAACCAGGCAGGCATAAAGCAATGGAATAAAGTATTTAAAGCACTAAGAAAAAAAAATCCCCACAAATCTAGAATTGTATATTCTGTGAAATTATTCTTCAAAAGAGAAAGAATAACAAAACCTTCTCAGATGAGCCTAAATTGAGGGATTTTTGTGGTCAGCAGATCTGCCTTACAAGAAATGGCAAAAGAATTTCAGAGAGAATGAAAATGTTATAGGTCTAAAACCCAGATATATAATAAAAAATCACTGGGAAAGGAATAAGTGGTGTTGAAATAAAAATTTTTCTCACTTTTCTTATTTTTAATCAACCTGATAGATAATGAAATTGTTCTAAATAGTATTAGCAACTGGAATTTATTGACATCATCCAACAAAGCAGAATACATACTATTCTCAAGCTTGTATTCAGAAATAGGGTACTTTCTGAGCCATAAAACTTCTGAAGTGCTGCCAAATCTAAACATGACCATAGACAAGGAAAACAGTTACTTTTATTCATTTGAACTTCAGGAATTTTATGACTACTATGTTAAATGGACATATAAATGTGTAAATTATTAAATTCAAATAATAATATGAAGTAGAAAAGGTAAATTTATTTAATAAAAACAAAATACTAAGAAAGCATCAGGACTTCAATTATAGTTTAGAAAAATCATTCAATTAAAAATAAATTAGTACCATTATCAGTAAAACATTCCCTGTTTTGCATGTACTGATATTAAATTTTAAATCATCATATTTGATCATTCTAAACATACCATATCTACAAAAATACAATATATATGGATATTAGACTTTAATCTCAACTTTTTTTAAAATTTCTTTTTTTTAACTTCTTTCTTTCTTTCTTTATTTTTATTTATTGACAGGCAGAGTTAGACAGTGAGAGAGAGAGAGAGACAGAGAGAAAGGTCTTCCTTCCATTGGTTTACCCCCCAAATGCTGCAAGCCAGGAGCCAGGTGCTTCCTCCTGGTCTCCCATGCAGGTGCAGGGCCCAAGCACTTGGGCCATCCTCCACTGCCTTCCCAGGCCACAGCAGTTAGCTGGACTGTTAGCAGTCCAGTTAGCAACCGGGACAGAATCCAGTGCCCCGACCAGGACTAGAACCTGGTGTGCTGGCACCATAGGCGGAATATTAGCCTAGTGAGCAGTGGCGCCAGCCTACCTTTTTAAATTTCATTATTTAATTTTTAAAATATACAATATGATTTATACATACAAATCTAAGAACATAATGATATTCCTGTCTTCTCTCTCTCCTTCCTTCCCTCCCACCCTCCTTCCTTCTACTATTTTTGTTTGTTTTTGAGAAAACATTTTAAATTTACATTATAGTAAATAGACTCAATATTTCACCAAATAAGACGTTTAACAAGTAAAATGCCAAGACCCTAGTTTAGTATGAAGATCACAATGGCTATAACAATAATTGAATGCAAAAGTAGTAACAAAATATGAGTCGGAATTACCTGACCTGTTAACTGTTGAACATCTAATTATATATTGAACAGAAACAAATATTTATTCTGTATATTTTTAAATGTGGCACATAATAAATTATTTTTAAAATTTTCAAAGAAATGCTTTGCTGACTATATCAATTACCTCTAGCCTAACTATTCATTCATGGGAATTTTTAGATATTAGGAATACCAACATGTTATTATCTTGAGTAAAAAGTTTATTAAAGGGACTGGCACTGTAGCACAATAGGTTAAGCCTCTGCTTGCGGCTTCTGCATCCAATATGAGCAATGGTTTGTGTCCCATTTCTGATCCAGCTACCTGCTGGTAGCCTGAGAAGGCAGTGGAAGATGGACCCAAGTGGGAGACCTGGAAGAAGCTGCTGGCTCCTGGATACAGATTGGCCCAGCTCTGGCCATTGTGGCCACTGGGGAGTAAACCAGCAAATGGAAGACCTCTCTTTCTCTATCACTCTCTCTGTCTCTCAAATAAATGAAATATTTTTTAAACAAAGTATATTAAAATGTTATATGTCATGGTCTAGATTCAAGTTACTTAGTATAAGCATTAACTATATTAATAAATAAATGAAATTCTGAATAATGAACTCCAGAATTATTAAAATCACTGCTAAGATATGTAAAGCCATGTAAAATAATAAAAACAGAGAACGCTTTTTTTTAATGTTTATTAATTTGGGGCTAGTGTTGTATTGTAGCAGGTAAAGCCACTGCCAGCAATGCCAGCAACACATATGGGCAAAGGTTTGAGTCCCAGCTGCTCCATTTCTGATCCAGCTCCCTGCTAATGGCCTGGGAAAAGCAGCAGAAAATAGCCCAAGTGTTTGGACCTCTGCCACCTACATGGGAGACCTGGAGGTAGTTCCTGGCTCCTGGCTTCAGCCTGGCCCCACACTGGCCATCTAGGGAGTGAACCAGGGATGGAAGATCTATGTCTCTCTCTCTCTCTCTCCCTGTAATTCTGCTTTTCAAGCAAATAAGCCAGAGTTACGAAGAAAAAAGGGGTAGAGAGAGAGAGAGAGAGAGAGATCTATTTGCTGGATCACTATCCAAATGGCCACAACAGCTAGGGCTGGGCCAGGCAAAAGTCAGGATCCTGGAACTCCATCTCGTTCTCCAATTTGCTGGCAGGGCTCAAGTACTTGGGCCATCTACTACTGCTTTCCCAGGCAGATTCAGGAGGCTGATGCCGCCATCACAGACAGCAGCTTAACCCACTGTATCTTGATGCAAGCCCTGTGGCAGAAAGTTTTAGTTCTCAGAAAACCTAGCTGCAAGGACTATAATCCATAATATTTTAGACATACTGCAAAATTTTAGATTAGAATTTCTGCAAAATACACAACCCTAGTTAAAACAAAGCAACTACGTTTAAATCATTTTGTTTGAAGAAATTCAGTATTGAGTCAATCATGTTTTGATGATGAAGAACTGCCATGATTTTATATCACAGACAGAATGTGTTTTAAAAATGAAGGAGAGGGGCTGGCGCTGTGTTATAGTGGGAAAAGCCATCACCTGCAGTCCTAGCATCCCATGTAGGCAATGGTGCTAGTCCTGGCTGCTCCACTTCTGATCCAGCTCTCTGCTATGGCCTGGGGAAACAGAAGGTGGCCCAAGTTGTTGGGTCTCTTCAGCCGCATGGGAAGACCTGGAGGAAGCTCCTGGCTCCTGGCTTCGGATCAGCAGAGCTCCAGCCTTGTAGCCAATTGGGGAGTGAACCAGCAGATGGAAGACCTCTCTTTCTGCTTTTCCTTCTCTCGCTATGTAACTCTTTCAAATAAATAAATAAATCTTTAAAAAAATGGAGAAAGGATCTAGAAGAACAGTCAGAAGAATATAGAAATAGTACAGGTTTATAGGTTACTATAAACAACCTAAGTAGTTTGAAGCATTGCATTTTCATGATATATTCATATATTTTAAAATGACATAAAACATCATTTGGAATAAGGAATTATTTGTAATCGCATTCTTAAATGTATCTATTTGTTTCATAAAACCTAGAAAGCAGTGTATTTCTGTTCAGAAAAAGTTTCTATACACATTTTTCAGATTTTATTTTTACTGCACATTTAAAATTGAAAAATATAAGCCTACAAAATCTATAAGGTGGTAAGACAGAAGATGAATATAAACAATGAAAATTAATGAAAACTTTTACAGAGATATGTCTGTATAAAAATTGCAACCTCTTAATAAGGGAAGGTTAGCACATTAAATATTTGCTTATCCTAGTTCAGACAATCCTTAGTTGGAATTCATAAAATATTTCAGATCTCCTAAAGTTATGTTAGTAATACATTTCTATTTAAAGTAATAAATACTGTATAGAACTACATTGATTAAAATTTACAACTTGATTTACAATTCAACCACTGTCCTTTATCTGCCCCTCTTTAAAAAAAAAAAAAACACTTAAGCCAATCTCTGGACAAAATAGATTATGATTAAATTATTGAACATTTCATTAGAGAAATGGTAGTAAATCTTTTTTCTGCTAAAGACCATTAGGATATTTAAAACATAATTCACAGGCCTTGTAAAATTACCACATTAAAAGTTAGGTGCTCTATTTAAACATTTAATCACCCTAATTTAATGACTAGAACTGCTTCTTTTTGGTGAGGTGTATGATGTTAGCTGGTATTAATGATGTTGCTACTTGCAACTGCTTTTCCAGGTTTGCTTGGGTCAGTCTGGAATGCAGTTGACTTTTTGCAATGGTAAATTAGAACATAATTGCTGGCAGAAGTAAGCAGTTCTGAATATAGATGCAAAATTCAATGCATGTCTCCTCAAAGTGGGAAATCCATCATTGCTTACGCAATGTTTACAGAATTTAGGCAGTGGGAGGTTGTTGTGCCTAGTTTTCAGCTCAGCATTGCTTCCAGCTGAATGATTTCATGTTTTAGGTTATCAAGCACATCATCTGGTTCCACAATGAATGGTGTGGCAAAGATGTTCAATTCCATTTGCTTATTTTTCACATTCTGGAATCTTTCATTAAATGCCTCAGTTAGTTTCACACATTCACCAGCATATGCAAGTGCCATAGGAGGCATTTGTCCTTCAAGATTGGGGAAAGCCCCATGCTATTCCTTTTGAGTTGCATTTTCCACAGCCTTAATTTAGCTTCAAAGGATTTCACATTTCCATGCAGGGAGCTGAGAATTAGTCCAGATCCTGCAGCTTGACATTCAGCTCTCAGAGATACCTGCTAATGTCCACCATGAATGCTAGATCACAGAGCAACTTGCTATCACTGAGTTCTCTGACAGGATTTCCCTTCATCTCCATGAAATGCTCGAATTCATCCCGCAGTTTGTAAAAGCTCATGACCACGTTCCTATGACCCAGCCACTGCACTGCACAGTGACAAACAAGATCACTGCACTCGGAGTCAAGATCATGCAGTGTCTCCCTGACTGCCAGCTTGTTAGACCCGTTGCTTTTCACAAAATTTATACAGGGCCCTACTGCTGATATCACATGGTTTAGTGGCAACTAGTGTGCATAGACTTTCTTAGTGTATGATGGAAGGGAATACACTTAAATCACTTGGCTCAAGACGGAGAGGACTCAGTTTTTTCTTTTTCTTTTTTTTTATTAGAGAGAAAAGTCTGTCTTCTGTTGGTTCACTCCCCAAATGGTCGCTATGTCCGGCAATGCGCTGATCCAAACCCAGGAGCCAGGTGCTTCCTCCTGGTCTCCCATGCAGGTGCAGGGCCCAAGCACCTGGGCCATCCTCCACTGCCCGGGAACGGGTCACAGCAGAGAGCTGGACTGAAAGAAGAGCAACCAGGACCAGAACTGGCGCCACAGGCGAAGGATTAACCAAGTGAGCCACGGCGCTGGCCCCTCAGTTTTTTCTTAAGAAATGCAATTAGCCCTTCTTGTGAGCTGACCATTGTTGGAGCTCCATCTCTAGTAAGGCTAGTTTTCAAATTTAAGCTCAAGTTTTTTTCATTGATAAAACAAGTCTCTCAAACAAGCCCTAATGTCTCATAGTGCCATCCATTGCTTCCTGTAACAGCAGTTCCAGTAGCTGCTATCCTGCAAGCAACAATGGCCAGTTGGGCAGTATTTGATATGCTTGTTGTTTCATCACAAGCCAGAAAGAAAACCTGGAAATCTCCTGCAGAATTCTTCAGTGTTTTTTCAATATCTTGTACTAAGTCAGTAATCCAATCTGAGTCGGTTCACTGAGACAAACCAACACTCAGAAGCAATTTTACTTAATCTGGTGCTAATAACTCTGTAGCAGCCACTATGCACTCTTTCACAAACACTCCTTCTACATGATGCCTCAGCTTCTGTTCTGTCACAAGGAGCACTAGTGAAACTGGTTTGTGGTGATTCCAAACTTCTGAACGGTGCCGATTTTATACAGTTAGCTCCCCAATTCACTGAGGTTAGCATGTTTTCAGCTGTAATGACTCTCCGCTTTTTTATTTTTCATTATTGCTAACACGTTGCCACAACCTAAGTACACAGATTTGCCTTAGAATTCAACCAAAGAAAAAACTGATACTCTGCATAAACTTCTTTTTTTTTGTAGTTGCCATTTTTGGATGTCACACCAGTTAAGTTTTGGTAAATATTCAGTGTCTGTATTACCAGAAATGTGATTTCTTTACTTTTACTACTGTTCTAATACTGCACCTTTGATTTGGAATATGCCAAAACTGGTATCATTGACTTTTGAGGTCTTTTCCATGTACTGTAACTTTTTTATCTGACACTTAGTTTTCACAAGGATTGTTGATTCTGGACATGAGCAACAAGGCTGGATTGGCATTATTGTCTGTATCAACAAAGTAGTCAAACAACATTGTCATCTATCATCAGAGGAAGGTCATCTCCATCATGACTAATCAAGTGATCACATGTCATCACCAGATGGCCAGAGTTTCCCCACAGAGTCCTAACATTTTCACAATGTGCACATTCCCAGTGTGCCTGGCACCAACTGCTCTCCAAGTCACCACAATACAGGCAGACACATTGCAGGAAGCCAGCAAGAAGCGTAAGTGTTCATCCTGTCATGTTCTTGGATGTGCCCTGTCTATCCTAAAATGGACATTCCTTGTATGTCCCTCAGACTTTACGTTATTATTGTGATTAACTTAATACAAATTTATGTTGTTATGAAAAAGTTCCCCAATTTATTGAAAAGCTCCTAGATTTATAGAGCTGCCTTGCCAGGATCAGACCAAATGATTTTGTAAGCCTGTGGGCTGGACACCCCCCATACTTGCATTAAGGAAAAAAAAAAACAAAAACAAAAACTATGAAAACCCAAGCAGGAAACAAACAGAAGTTTTGTTAGAGGGGAGAAGAGTTTTTCCCTACATTATAGAAAAGTGAGAGGAGGAAAGGGCTCTTAAACAGAGCACATGGGGCAAAAAAATATTTAAGAAGTTTAGAATAGGTTGGCTGAGCAAATAAAATCGAACAAAAGGAACTGTAAAATAATTTTTGCTTTTTTTGCATGTCAGGAAGAGGAGGAGGAAGAAGCAGTGTTTAAACAGAGATGAAGCATGTTTTGCAAACAAGAAGAGACTTTATCTGATACCATGAGTTTCATGTCCATAATCTGAGAAACTCTTCATTTGGCATCAACTTCTTCATATGGATAAATGAGTAAAAATATAAATACATTATTTACAATTTCTATATAAGTAACATTTATGTCTGTGGTAATTAAAAAAAATAGCTATTAACCAGAAATGGGCAGAAGACATCTTTTGGGGGTGATAGAAATGTTCTAAACCTAAACATTGCACGATGCAGTAAATTCAGTACTATACTCAAACTGCTAAAAATAGCTGATATTAATGGTATATAAAGTATACCTCAATAACGTTGTCTTTAAATATATCTTGGGGGCTGTCGCTGTGGTGCAGTGTGTTAAAGCCCCGGCCCCAAAGCGCTGGCATCCCATATGGGCGCCAGTTCTAGTACCAGCTGCTCCTCTTCCAATCCAGCTCTATGCTGTGCCCTGGGAAAGCAGTAGAAGATGGCCCAAGTCCTTGGACCCCTGCACCCATGTGGGAGACCCGGAAGAAGCTCCTGGCTCCTGGCTTCGGATCGGCACAGCTCCAGCCATTGCTGCCATCTAGGGAATGAACCAGTGGATTAAAGACTCTCTGTCTCTACCTCTCTCTGTAACTCTGTCTTTCAAATAAATAAAATAAATCTTTGAAATATATATATATATATATATATATATATATATATATATATTGTTGTTGTAGCCAAATGGGAAAACAAACTCAGAAGCTTCTGTACAGCAAAGAAAATAATCAATATAGTGAACAGATATTCAACAGAATGGGAGACAAAGAATTAACACCCAGAATATATAAAGAATGCAAAAATTCTACAATTAAAAAAAAACAGTCAAGAAATGGGCAAAGGATCTAAACAGATCATTCTCAAAAGAATAAATACAAATGGTCAACAAAAATATGAAAGAGTGCTCAATCCCACTAGCCACTAGGAAATTGCAAATCAAAACCACAACTAGATATTGCCTCACCCCTATGGCAAGAATGGCTATTTTCAAAATGCAGAAACTAACAAATTCTGAGGATATGAAGAAAAGGGAGCTTTTATACAGTGATTGTGTGAATGTAAATTAGTGCAGCAACTATGGAAAACAGCATGGAGATTTCTTTAAAAGCTAATAATACATTTGCCACATGATCCAACAATCCCACTACTGTGTATATATCCAAAAAATGTAAAATCGTTGTATCAAAGGGATACCTGCTCCACCATGTTTACTGCAGCACTGTTCACAAAAGCCAAGGTGTTATCATCAGACGAATGGGTAAAAAAAGAAAAAAAAAAAAACAGTAGTGTTATACACACTGGAATATTATTCAGCCACTTAAAAAAGTATGAGATCCTGTCACTTGCAGTGAAATGGATAGAACTGGAGGATATAATGTTAAATGAAATAATCCAAATACAAAAAGACAAATTTCACATGTTCTCTCTTGTATGTGGTGCTAAAAAAAAAATCAATCTAACATTGATATTGATTACCAGAGGCTGGGATGAATGAAAGGAACAAAGAAAGTTTAAATAAAAATGCAAAAATATAGGAGAAAATGTGTGTGCTTCATTGATTGTGATCCTAAAATAATGCTAATATGTTTAAAATGGAGAAAGCCAGTTGTGGGGTATATGGAAATTCTTTATATTATTTTTATTTATAAATTTAATATGTGTATATTAAATTTAATATGTATATATTAAATATATATATAAATATGTATATTTGGGTCAGGCCAAAGTCAGAAGCCAAGAACTCCATCCTGTTCTCCAAATGTGTAGCAGGAGCACAAGGACTCAGGGCATCTTCTACTGGCTCCCAGGCACATTAACAGGAAGCTAGATCTTCAGAAGCAGAGTAGCTGGGACTCAAACCAATACTTTGATATGGAACATTGATGTCAAAAGCTGTAGCTTAATCGGCTGTGCCACACTACCAACCCCGGTTTCACTCTTCTTTATGGCAGCTCTCCCAAAAGAAAAATGCCCAAGTACTTAACCAGAATATTACTTTTCAGCTTATTATAGTCCAATTTGCTTGAAATCCTTTTAAAATTATGAATTCTGAAACTAAACACAACAATATCAATGCATTTGATTTGTGCAGAATTAATGGACTAATTGTTAAACTCTACTATTATATTTTACTCTGGTTAAATATTATGGAAAATACTTCATAAATACTCTGCGATAAATGCTCTGTCAATAATATTCTGCTAGCTGAAAATTATTTAAACTATCATATCATACTGTTTGACTATATACTAAATATAAAATTTTAAAAAAACTGGAAATTTTTGCCCATCCCAATTAACTGACAAGAAAATTTTTCTCATTCAGTAGTATACACTATTTTGTTTTACTTTTTTTACTTAAAAATTAGTAATAATGAATATTTAAGAAATGGAAAAGAGAATAAAAGCTGTTGCTGATAGAGTGAAATATTTACCTCTTGTACATTTAATGTGAATAATGTGGTTATTCTGGAAAAAACAATATCCATTTCTATAGCCATACATCCCACATCCAAGAAATGCTCTATTTAATAGTCCATAAGATAAAATATATTACATCACTTCTTTTTATCACCCTTATTGTTCTTACTACTTTTTTTAAATTTGGTTACTTTTTTTTAAAATTTATTTGACAGAGTTTGACAGCGAGAGAGATAGAGAGAAAGGTCTTCCTTCCGTTGGTTCACCCCCTAAATGGCCACTCTGGCCAGCGCAATCCGAAGCCAGGAGCCAGGTGCTTCTCCTGGTCTCCCATGGGGTGCAGGGCCCAGGCACTTGGGCCATCCTCCACTGCACTCCCGGGCCATAGCAGAGAGCTGGACTGGAAGAGGAGCAACCAGGACTAGAACCCGGTGCAGTTGCAGGATTAAACAAGAGAGCCACAGCACTGGCCCCCTTAATTTGGTTACTTTTTATGGCATACATCACCTTTGTAGAATGCACAGTCCCTGAACATATAGGCCTTAACTACCTTCATTCCCTTAGAACATCACTTCTTAGTTTCATAGTTTAAAATTAATTCTAAAATTCTGATAACTTCCACAACATTATCGTCAGCCCATACTGCTCTACTGGATTCCAGACTCATGAGTATAATGCATACACACAGATACACAAATTTATATTACATATGCACTGAAAAAAATATACTTATTTCACATGTCCAAAATCAAATTCTGTACTCCTTAAAACTCACCAATCTTTCACACGCACAGCCTTTTGTCTCTCATCAAATTCTGGACTCTCCCTACCATCTCACGGATCATTCCCAGACATAGCCTTCCACTTTAGGCACTTTTGATTTCATCTCTTGCTCTCACTGTCCACACCCTTTCCATAAGCAAATTTTATTAGTTTGCTTTTAAAGTTTATTCAGAATATAACCAAATTCTCGCCATACCACTGTTACTACCTTGGCAAAGACTTCACTAGTTTTCACCTGTATTATTGCAGTAGCCTCCAAACAAGTCTTCCTGTGTCTGTCCTGTACTCTCACATTTTGGACTGATCTCTTCCAATATAAGACAAATCACATCAAAACCCTGCCACACTTTGTTGACTCCAGATTAAAAAACAATCCTTTCTATGATCCTCTTTTATTTCTTCTGCTCACTCTCATACCACTCGTCTTCTATATTTTCTAAATATCAATAAAAATGCATTGTTTTATTAACAAACTTTTAAATGATAAAACTGTGAGTGAGTAATCTGCGTTTTTCCCAAATGTTTTCACTCTAAGTATGGAATTAAATACCAGTATTGAGTTTTGAAGAAAAATTAAGTAAGTTTATGACAAAGTTTGTAGGGCCTTGAGTGCCTAGATACTGATGAATGTTTAATGAAAATAAGCTTCTCAAATAAACCGAACAGTAATGTGTGGCAGAACAAGTTCCGGGTTTCTTAACTGTGATACTTTGCCTAAGTCACTCATCTCGCTGGTTCACAGCCGCTTTATGTGTAATGAACAATGAACCTGTGAACCTCATAAACTTGGTACTAACAGAAGTACCTATACATAACTACCAAAAACACAGCCACAAGGCTTATTCCCAAGAACGTTTCAGACTGATGTGCCGATGAGAAAGGTTGCCAGAGAAGCAAGCAAAATACCACAAATTCGGGCTTCATTGCAGGCTGGATGTTAGCCAACTTTCACAGACAAGTAGGAGTGTGGCACAGGTGACCTGGCCCACTTCTGGGAGCTGCAAGGACAGAGATGCCACAAACCTAAGGTTCCTGCACACAGAACTTAAATCTTCAGATTGTGTATTTCGACCAGGGGCTGGGGAGATGGTTCCAGGTGACCTGGAAGGGGTCAGGGTTGAGAAATCATCAGTCAAAACGTCCTTGGAAACTGCTCTTGGCTGAAACAAACCTTCAGGAAGGACGGATCGCCTTTCACGACAAAGTTTGGAGACAGGTTGTAATTTCTTTCTCCTAAACGGGCCGGCTCGAACAATTCTGTTACCCAACCTGAACCACTCACCGGGTCGACCGGCAGGAAGGCTTTTTGAGCTGGGAAAAAGTGGCCCAGCCCCAGCACAGTCCGACAAAGCTCTAGGTGGTCATCTGCTCTAGTGACTGTTGCTAGGGAAACGGAGCGAGGAGCCCGGCTCACCCCATCATGGCTGTTTCAGTTCAGGGCCCCGCGCTGCGGGGGCGTGGTTTCGTGCGTGACGCACGGAAGGGCGGGGCAGAAGCGAGCCGACCCGGGACGCGTCACCTCCCAGGGCGCATGCGTACTGTGCTGCGCTGGCTCGGCGCTTGTTGGGATATGGCAGCCGATAGGGTCTTTCCTGACGCGTCTCTGAGGGAAGCTACTGAGCGAAAATTACGGAGGTTTTCAAAGCTGAGAGGTACAGAGGTGGCACCCAAGTTTTCCCGGGCAGCGGAGGTGTTCTGAGGTTTTCTGAACTGTCACTTCCTGTCTGCTCACCTGCAGCCCTGCGACTGTGGCCCGGAAACAACCGCTGTTCGCTTTGAGTTTGTTGTTCTATTACGGTCCCTCCTTTGCTTTACGCATTTTGCTTTTCTTAAGTTTATTCCTGGACGTGTAGGTATCAAAATAAAATAACGGAGGAGAGAGAAGAAAAAATTTAACCTGATTAGTGGAGTTATAAATCCGAAGTTATGCTTTCATTAGTTCATTAATTAAAGTTATTTAAAGCTCGAAGATCTGAAGCATATGTTGACACAAGCAAATCTGAGTTTACTTTTTATTGCCAATTTGTTCTGTAATGTAAATGCTTACCGAGAAGGGAAACAAAACGACATAAAAGAATTACGGATTAAAAATTAAAGGGGTTGGAGAATTTGGAATAAAACACAAAACATACTATACTACTTGTGACTCCCAATATAGCTATCTAATGATATTGGTTATGAGTTTGATACTGCTTGGAAAATACAGGAACTAGTGCTTGGTTAACAGTAAAATTTTCAAGACTATACATTCTAGTTGATAAATTGTTTGCTAGTTAAAACCTTTATTCATTCTGGCTTATTGATAAAGAAGAGGCTCCAACTGTGTACCAAAAATGCAAGTCTGTCTTTTAATGAGCTCATCAGGGAGTTGGAGCCTTTTCTGTTACCGGAATTTTGTGTCATATTCTAATAGCCTATGTGAGCTGTGTGGCTTATCTGGGGGTAATAAAAATAAAGTGTCAACATTTATGAACAGAAACGTTGAAACAATGGAACTTTTAGTTGAATCTCTCTTAGCTAGCAAACACTAAATGGCCCTGATAAATAAAAATTGACTTTCAAATGTGGAGATTCATTTATTTGTTTCCTTGTATTTTCTTCTTATTAAAGAATTGAGGTAAAATAGCCTTTGTCAGTTAAAAGAAATTTTTTAATCAAGAAGGATTGCAATTTCAGAAATTTTAAGTAAATTAGATTATAGACCACAAAAGGAGGAAGTCATAAAAATGAGAGGAAAAAATACTTGCGAGCAGCCCTCATTAGATCTGTTTGGAATCATACTTACTGGACACTAATTATTCCCTAAATTCCAAAGCAGGATATACATTTTGAAGATGACAGTAAATGTTACCTTTTTTCCTTCTTTCCAAAAAGCAAACCTGTAACAGCTGGAGAATTCTAATAATACTTGCAATCATTTCCTTTTTCAAAATAGGCAAACCTGTGGCAGCTGGAGAATTTTGGGACATAGTTGCAATAACAGCAGCTGATGAAAAACAGGAATTTGCTTATAAGCAACAGCTGTCAGAAAAGATGAAAAGAAAGGAATTACCCCTTGGTGTTCAGTACCATGTTTTTGTTGATCCTGCTGGAGCGAAAATTGGTAGGCATTTTGTGGACAGTTTTATAACATAGGTTCTGAGTAGAAAAATTGTTCAAAACCTCTTCTTTTTTTTTTTTCTTTTAGTTTGTTTACTTTTTTATTTACATAATGAGAAAGGTTTCATGTATTTCACATATACAATTTTAAGCACATATGATACTGCCCACCCACTTTACCTCCCTCATCTTTCCTTTCTTTTTTTTTTTCATTTAATTTTTGTGGTAACATACTTTCAATTTACTCATAACCACAGGCTTAATTTCCTCTAAAGAAAAAATTCAACCAGTGGAAAGTAGGAACAGCACTATTCTGCAAGAGTACAGACAAGGGCTGTAAACAATAACCAAATCTCAAAATGTTAATTTCACTCACATACATAACATTGTTTTTGTACTCTGTATATTAGCTGTCACCATTTTGGCACAGTGAGTTAAGTCACTCTGGTGCCAGCATCCAGGATGAGTGCTGGTTTGAGTCCTGGCTGCTCCACTTCTGATCCAGCTTTGTGCTAAGGCACAGTGGGTTAAGATTCTGTTGCTTATAGTTGATAAGCTGGCTATCTCCAACCAGGGCCTCCACAAACTTTAAAACAAATGTAAATTGACTCTTTTTTAAGAAAGATAAAAGGCATAGCAGCTGTTCTTATCTGTTATGAATTATTGTGAAAAGCTTCCAGAATGTTATTTGAAAGATTGTTATTAATATTAATAAAACTTTCAGATGGTGAATTTTCCTCTGCACCTTTTCTGTAGGACCCTTACCACCACCCTCTGTGTATCAGTTTCTTCAGCAGTTTACATGAAGAAACCAAATCAGAAAAAAATACATACTTGACCTCTGGTAACCACAGTGTAGAAAGCAAGAAAAGTCTCTTGATTTAAGTATCACAGAATATTTATTTCAAAACCCTCACTTAGGTCAGGGTCAGGATATTTATTTCAAAACCCTCATTTAGCTCATTACTGGATATCTGTATAAGTTAATTAGAGTTGTCCTAATTAGCCAGTTCTGTTTTAGTTCTCACCACTCTGGGATCAGAACTTTCATTATTCCCATTGTATAGATGAAAATCTGAGTGTAGAAGAATTAAGTAATATCCAACATAACTATCATGGGAATTACATTTAGATATTTTTAGGAAACCAGGGTCTAAAAATATTATTAGATGGGAATTCTAACATATGTGAGTGTTACTTAACATATTTAAGTGTTACTTAAATGTTTTTATGATTTATACTCATGACAATTTGCACTTAACATATTATTATAGCTTATATAACATTTTAAAAATTATTTTTGGGGAGACATGGCTGCTCTCTGAGTTTCACTAACTGTTTTAATTTTGTGTTGATTGGGGGTGTGTGTGTGAGATAGAGCAAGAGAGAGAGCTTGAGCTGTTCACGCCATCAGATGCCTGCAGTGGACTAGGTCTGGGGGCTGAAACACAGAGCCAGGAACTCAATCCAGGATTCACATGGGTGGCGTGAACCCAACTACCTTCCAGTGTCCACATAAGCAAGATCTAGAGATATGGAACCCAGGCACTCTAGAGTAAGACACCGAACCACTTGGCCAAACTCCTGCCCCTCGTTGTCTATTTGTTTATTTGCTGAAATGGCCTTTCTTTTGTGAAAATCTTTACTGTCTGTCTACATAATTAATTATTGCCCAAGTCATATCCTTAAGGTAATAATAGATAAGTTTACCATACTTCAAAGTTTTATTATACTTCCATGGAATAAATTATACTTTTTAACTTTAAGGAAATGGAGGATCAACACTTTGTGCTCTTCGATGTTTGGAAAAGCTGTATGGAGATAAATGGAACTCATTTACCATCCTGTTAATTCACTCTGGTAAAGTTATTCTTTATTAATATGTATATTTTTGTGTGGTATTCTACCTTTAGGAATTTTTTTTTCCTCCCCTGAAAATGCTTTCCTCTTCTTTAAAAACAAAATTGAAGTTTTTTTGCTTTAAAAACAAATATCTCATTCTTTGGGATTTTAGGTTATTAACAGCATAAAGATTTTCATAAAATACATCCTTAAAATTATAGATCATATACATCCACAACTTTTCCTGGGTATTATTTTATGGCATGCATTTAGAAATTTACTTTCCTAAGATAGAACTCATCAAAATGTGAACTTTTCCTAGGAAATCTTTACAGGGAATTCTTGCTTTGTAAGAGTCTGATTTAGTACTGTTAGTACTAGATGTTTGCCAAAACAATCTGCCTTGCATTTTATGTGAATATTGATAGTCAAAGACAACAATCAGTAATTTTTTTTTATAGTTTATTTTATTTACTTGAAAGGCAGAGTTACAGAGAGAAAGAGGCAAAGAGAGAGAGAGAGAGGTCTTCCATCTGCTGGTTCATTCCCCAAATGGCTGCAATGTCTGGGGCATGGCCAGACTGAAGCCAAGAGCCAGGAGCTGGGATGCAGGGGTCTAAGCACTTGGGCTGTCCTCTGCTGTTTTTCCAGGAGCGTTAGCAGGGAGCTGGATTGGAAGTTGAGCAGCCGGGACTCCAAGAGGAGCCCATATGGGATACCAGCATTGTAGGTGGTGGCTTAATCCATTAAGTCATAAAGCAGACTCCTCCTTAAAAACAAAAGGAAAACAAAGAGAAGACATGGAGTAGACAAACAAGCATGTAGAGGGAGAAAAATGCACACAGAGAAGATATTTTAAAGCAGAAAATATGAAGCAAATCTGAGAATAAAGAACAGTTTATTTTAATTAAATACATTTATCTGTGTAAAAATTTTGGTTATGTGAGAACCTGTTTGTTTTTCTGTTTATGCTGGTAGGCTAAAGAAAACTATCTTGGATTGGCATCATTCCAGTGACATATGTTTTAGAATCACTCATCTACAAGTCTTCTAAAATTCTGTCCAAATCTTATGGTTCATACACAGAACAATGATCGTTTTTAAAGGTTATGTCAAAGTAAAGTATTCAAATTCTGTCTTTAAGATTTAATAGAAATTTTAAAAAATTCATTTTAAGACTTTTTTCCAGAAAAGATGTTATTATGAATTTCGCAATAATTAGGTTAGATGCCAGAAAACACATAATTAGATCATTCTTATGCTAAATTTTACTATTGACTGGTCTTCAGAAAAGGGAAAATAAGAAGTTATTAGCTCTCATTTACTGAACAATGTACTATGTGCTGAGTGTTTTGCATGTATTATTGATCTCATAAAACATGATGAAGCAAGTGCCATTCTACATTTGCTGCCTTAGAGTATACCCAAAGATAAGTAAGCCAAGTTTGAAATCATTTTTATTTGACCCATTTTGCTATGTAACAGTAAGGCTTCCTCTTCCTATAATTAGTTATAAAAGTAATGCAAAATATTTAATTTACCCAAGATGGCATGCTTTTCAAGAAATTAAAAAAATTATAATGCTTGTTTTAGAAGGAAGGTTGTATTTACATAAAAAACAGGTATAAATTTTAAAGTAGTTTCAAATAAATTTACCTTAATTCTTCAGTTGATGTAATAACTTGAGTAAAGACACTGTATTTGGAAATTAGTGTTTAGTAGACAATTATAATTTCGAATTGGTACTTATTTTTGTTAACTTTTTTCCCTTTGGAGTACATTCTTTTTTTTTTTTTTAAGATTTATTTATTTATTTATTTGAAAGCCAGAGTTACACAGAGAGAGGAGAGACAGAGAGAGAGAGAAAGAGAGAGAGAGAGAGATCTTCCATCCGCTGGTTCATTCCCCAATTGGCCGCAAAAGCTGGAGCTTTGCTGATCCGAAGCCAGGAGCCAGGAGTTTCCCCCAGGTCTCCCACGTGGGTGCAGGGGCCCAAGGACTTGGGCCATCTTCTACTGCTATCCCAGGCCATAGCAGAGAGCTGGATCGGAAGAGGAGCAGCCAGGACTAGAACCAGCGCCCATTATGGGATGCCAGCGCTTCATGCCAGGGCATTAACCCACTGCTCCACAGTGCTGGCCCCCTGAAGTACATTCTTGATGTAGGAGTTTAAACATCATTGAAATTCATTATTTAAAATTTAGAGAAAAAATTCTGTGTTAGTTCATGATCATTTTTACTTGTATATTTTATTCAAAACAATTCAAAGGCTCTATATTAGAATTTTATCCTAGCCCAAAACCTAAAGCTGGGTAAATTCAAATGGTAAATTCAAATAGGACAATTGCTCTTTGAATTTTTAATCTGTATTTCATTATTATTTCCTGAGTTGTAACTCATTTCATATATTAAATATCTAGAGATATTTTGGATTGTTAATCTAGAATACAAAAAATATATCAGATTGAAATAGACATCTTGTGATATAATTGTTGTTTTTAGCCCTTGTTTATACTCCTGTGTAACCATGGTCTTTCTCCTTTTTACCTGTTGAATAATGATTAGTAATGTATTAAACCTGGATTATACAGTGGACTGAAATTTTTTCAAACTATTTAAAAAGGGAGGGAGGAAAGTATGGTTATTTTCTTAGACTTACACCTATGAAATACATGAAATCTATTTCTTTATATTAATAAAAATTAAAATTTTTTAAATAATAACACACTCTTAAATGAATATTTTGTTTAATCTTATAGGTGGCTACAGTCAACGCCTTCCCAGTGCTAGTGCTTTGGGGAAAATTTTCACTGCTTTACCTCTTGGTAACCCCATTTATCAGATGTTGGAATTAAAACTAGCCATGTACATTGATTTCCCCTCACATATGAATCCTGGAATTCTGGTTACATGTGCAGATGATATTGAACTTTACGGTATTGGAGAATTTGAGTTTATTAAGTTTGACAAACCAGGCTTTACTGCTTTAGCTCATCCTTCAAGTTTATCTGTAGGTACAACACATGGAGTATTTGTCTTAGAACCTTTTAATCATTTGAAATACAGAGACGTTGAGTACACGTGCTGCTATCGTTTCCTTCATAAGCCCAGCATAGAAGAGATGCATCAGTGTAATGCTGTGTATAAACTTGGAAGTTTTAGTTCAGAGTACTTTGCTGGGGGTGATACTGCCTATCTTAAATTAGATTCTGAATATGTTTACACAGATAGCCTATTTTATATGGATCATCAATCAGCAAAAAAGTTGCTTGCTTTTTATGAAGAAATAGGTGAACTGAACTGTGAAATAGATGCGTATGGTGACTTTCTGCAGGCTTTGGGACCTGGAGCAACTGTGGAGTACACCAGAAACACATCCAATGTCACTAAGGAAGAGTCAGAGTTGGTAGATGTGAGGCAGAGAATATTTCATTTTCTTAAAGGAACACCACTGAATGTTGTTGTTCTTAATAACTCCAAATTTTATCACCTTGGAACAACTGAAGAATATTTGTTTCATTTTACTTCAGATAACAATATAAAGTCAGAGCTTGGCTTACAACCAGTGGCTTTTAGCATCTTTCCAAATATAACAGAGTGCTCTGGTAAAACATCCTGTATCATTCAGAGTATAGTGGATTCAAGGTGTTTCGTGGCACCTGGCTCAGTTGTGGAGTATTCCAGATTGGGTCCTGATGTCTCAATTGGAGAGAACTGCATTATTAGTGGTTCTCATATCATGACAAAAGCTGTCCTATCTCCATGTTCTTTTCTGTGCTCCATAAGCTTGAAGATAAATGGACACTTAAAGTATTCAACTGTGGCATTTGGAGTGCAAGATAACTTGAAAAAGAATGTGAAGATATTGTCAGATCTAAAGTCACTTCAATTCTTTGGGATCTGTTTCCTGTCATGCTTAGATATTTGGAATCTTAAAGTTAAAGAAGAACTGTTCTCTGGGAACAAGACACAACTGAGTTTGTGGAATGCTCGCATTTTCCCAGTTTGTTCTTCTTTGAGTGATTCAGTTACCACATCCCTAGAAATGTTAAGTGCGATAAAGAACAAGTCAACATTCAACTTAAATAGCTATGAGCTGTTGTCCATTGAAGAAATGCTTGCCTACAAGGATGTAGAAGACATGATAACTTACAGGGAGCAGATTTTTCTAGAAATCAGTTTAAATAAAAAGCAGTCTGATTTGTAGATATCTTAAGTGTTATATACTTTCCCCTTTGAGCAAGATTATGAATCTGCGCATTTTCTGTAGCATTCTTTGGTTTCAGGAAGTCACTTAAAATTGTATTGCAAGATGATTGTAGCATAACAGTAATACAGAATACAGAGAAATCATTTTTGATGAAAAAATATTGTAAGAATAATTTCAGAAAAGAGATTCTGGCTGTTTATCACTATTTAAATTTTCCTTTTAATAAGCAGGGTTTTGCAGCTTGTTGTTCTGTCTATGTAATAAATATTTTAGTAACTTCAGAAGTGTGTTCCTAAAAATAACTTTAGAATTTCTCCATCTTCTTTTGGGCTTTGGTTCCAGTAAAATTCTATGAGTTTATTGACAATTCTTTCTTCAAATATAGACCAGTTTTGATAGACCAATAAAAATGACATAGAGTTTTCTATTAGAAAACTGTAGACATCCTTTTTTAAAAATTATTTTTAAATTTACTTTTGAGAGAGAGGAGGAGAGAAGAGCTTTCCATCCACTGCTTCATTTCCCAAATGCCTGTGATAACCAGGTATTCAACCTGGAGCCAGGAATTCAATCCTGGTCTTCCACATAATTGGTAGGAACTCAGTTACTTGAGCCATCACTGCCACATTACCAGAGTCTGTGTTAGCAAGAAGCTGGAGTCCAGAATAGGAACTGGGTAGCAAACCCTACTCCAGTGTGGAATCCAGGCATCTTCATTGATGTCTTTGCCACTAGGCTGTGACCAGCCTCTAGAAAGGCTTTTTCAAAAGCTAATCCAAAGCTGACAAATTCAAATCAAATCATTGCTCATGTCATACACAAAGTTGTCTTTTTTTAGTCAGTAGGTAGCTAGGTACACAGAGCACTAATATCCATGCTAAAAATTATCTCACTTGTTGTTTTGTCAAAATGAAACAAAAGCATGTGCATTGTATCCTATACACTTGAACAGTGTGTTCGTCTATCATAATTGTTCCCTAAAGTTTCATTTCACAGAAAACCCCACATATGACTTAGATATCTGTAGAGAAAGTGAATAATTGAGATTCTGTGGACATTGCATTGTCTCTCCCATTAACTCCTTTAACAGAACTATTAAATTGCCAGATGGATTGATTTTGCTTTCCATTTCTTCCCTTCCTTCTATACACTGTTGATGAAACTGAGAAGCAGTAATTGGCCAAAAATAAACAGCAGGAGGAAGACAAAAGAATAGAAAAACCAACAATACACAGATGAGAAATAACCTCAAGAAAATGAGAATTGGCTGGAATCCCAACTTATGTATTCCTATTTTAATAAAAACACACAAAAGAAATGTCTTCATATCACAGTATAATAATTAACAAGACACAGAGTTGTCAGAGTTTCATGTAAAATTAATATGAACAAACTGGAATAAGAACTGATCTGTGCTACTTTCATTTATGTATTAACATGTCAATATAAAATAATTGGTAAACCAAAAATAACTTGTTTGTAACCCTCAGTTATGAAGTACTTATGTATATGCATGTGTGTGTTTGTTTTTTCAAAAATCTCACAAGGAGCCGGCGCCGTGGCTCAACAGGCTAATCCTCCGCCTTGCGGCGCCGGCACACCGGGTTCTAGTCCCGGTCGGGGCACCGATCCTGTCCCGGTTGCCCCTCTTCCAAGCCAGCTCTCTGCTGTGGCCAGGGAGTGCAGTGGAGGATGGCCCAAGTGCTTGGGCCCTGCACCCCGTGGGAGACCAGGAGAAGCACCTGGCTCCTGCCATCGGAACAGCGCGGTGCGCCGGCCGCAGCGCGCTACCGCGGCGGCCATTGGAGGGTGAACCAACGGCAAAAGGAAGACCTTTCTCTCTGTCTCTCTCTCACTGTCCACTCTGCCTGTCAAAAAAAAAAAAAAAAAAAAAAAAAAAAAAAAAATCTCACAAGGAGAAAATAAAAACTATATAGTAGTTATTGCTTAACATATCTTGATTTACTTTCAGAGCTTTGAGAAGATGTGTTTGTCATTTGGTAAATGAAGACTAATTTTATATAAAGTGCCATCAGTCACATGAATTGCTGTTACTTTCCACTAAAAGAAAACACTACCAATAAAATATTATGCAATGCTTTTTTTTTACTTGAAGTTTTTATATTTATTGGAAATATCTTTTAGATACACTTTAAATTAGAGTCCTTTTCATTTAGCCCATATATATATATATATATATATATATTCACAAGTGAAATACTGAGATATCATCAAGATGTTTCTGTAGTTTCATATTCAGTGTTAGGCTCTTCTGATGCACTGTCAGTTCAGAGTTTTTGACACCCACATTTCCAGCCAATACCATCTTCTGTGCTTTCAAAAGTAATGGTAAGTTTGCCTTTCCAAAGACGGCCTTGCTGTAGCACTGTCCAAAATTTCTAAGCTGTAGATGTTTAATACCTGTTCAGATTTTTATGCTGATGATTTACTGTTTGACCAGTTTCCATTTCATTTTTGCCTCAGTTTGATGTCATAGCACTAGATAAGAGGTGGCATCTATTAAAAATCAGTAGGGGGATCCAACAAATTGATGTCATGGTAACATGTCAATATAAAAATAATTGATAAATCAGAAGTGGCATTTCTGCAACCCTCTTTGTGTGTGTGTGTGTGTGTGTATGATTTTTCAAAATTATTTCTAGGAAGAAAAATATATGGCAGCTAGTATTTAATATTTACTAAAGAGCTTTCAGAGGATGTTTGTCAAAGGATTTGTTACTCATCAAATGTTCAATACTGTATTTCACTTCAATTAGTCTTACCATGCACAATGTATGGATTGCAGTAACTTTAAAATGTGACCTGAGGGACCGGCGCTGTGGCGCAGCAGGTTAAAGCCCTGGCTTGCAGTGCCAGCATCCTGTACGGGTGCCAGTTCAAATCCTGGCTGCTCCACTTCGGATCCAGCTCTCTGCTATGGCCTGGGAAAGCAGTAGAAGATGGCCCAGGACCTTGGGCCCCTGACCCACGTGGGAGACCTGGAAGAAGCTCCTGGCTTTGGGTAGGCGCAGCTCCGGCCCTTGTGGACATCTAGGGAGTGAACCAGTGGGTAGAAGACCTCTCTCTGTCTCTACCTCTCTCTCTAACTCTTTCAAATAAATTAAATAAACATTTTTAAAAGATGTGACCTGATTTGCCAGTGTCTCTTGCATTTAAATGTATTGCTTCATGTGTAGAAATATACATGTACCCGGCCGGCATAGTGCTCACATGGTTAATCCTCCATCTGCAGCGCCAGCACCTCATATGGGCACCGGGTTCTAGTCCGGTTGCTCCTCTTTCAGTCCAGCTCTCTGCTGTGCCCCAGAGGGCCAGTGGAGGATGGCCCGGGTGCTTGGGCCCCTGTGCCCGCGTGGGAGACCAGGAAGAGGCACCTGGCTCCTGGCTTCGGATTGGCGCAGCGCCAGCCGTGGTGGCCATTATGGGGGGTGAACAAGCGGAAGGAAGAACTTTCTGTCTCTATGTCTGTCTGTAACTCTACCTGTCAAATAAAAAAAAAAAAAAAAAAGGAAATATACATGTACCTTCAACAGTGTGATTCAGTTGAAGTTATAATCACAAGTAACCAAGTTCACACATGAGGAAATAGTAACTGTATGTCTATTGCTAACTGGCTAATAGCTGCTTCAAAACACTATGAATTGTAAGACATTTTATTTTCAGAGATGTTGAAATGTGGAAGAAGGTGAATTAGGAAATAACTAACTTAAGTGTATGTTTTATTAAAAGAGTCTAAGAGAGAGAGAAGAAAGTCACTCTAAGTGGAATGTGCAGGTTGATATGTGCAAGGAGGGTATTTGTATAAAAAATGAGTACATTTTATGATAATCAGAATTTTTCAAGCTTTTCATTTACCCTTATTATAAAAAAGATTCAGTTAATTTTCTTTTCTGAATTTTATCAGCCAAAAATGGGGAGGCCTGCATGTATAAATATAAAATTAAACATATCTCCATTTATCATTTTTATCACTTTTAATTTATAAAATCCTAGTAGTTCACATATTTTAGGTTTATGAAACTGCAACAAAGTTTGTAATTAACAAGCTTTTTAATGAGCCAATTGTTAATAGTGATCCAGAAGTTCATGGGAAAAAATTCATTCTTTGACAACTATTTTTTCTTTAACCCAAGCAAGACATAAATAGAAAACAATGTATAGTGAGTTAAAGTAAAGCTTCAGAAATCCAAGCGATTCCCTAAAAATGGCAGAAGTCTGATAATGTGAATCCAGTATTAACTTCCACAACCTTTAGTGATCTATTTATCTTCTGTAGCTAAGCTACAGAATATATTAAATGTTATATAATAATTACCAGATTCAGCAGTAGAGCCAAAATTAAAACTTCGCCTGCTACAAAATATAGGCATGGGTGTCACAGTTCTTACATGTACTACACAGTATCAGAGACATCATTCGTATATACCATGAGGATCTCTGCATGTGAGCAATTGTAGGCCCAGAATGGAAAGGAAAAGTGGAAAATACTACTATATGCTCAAAAGTGAAAGATTTCAAATGTTCTTTTTTGCTCAGCTAACTAAAACCTAGTCTTCATCTGTATCAAGAATTAACTAACATTTTTGTAATACCACATGTTTTATTTGTGGTAGTTAATATATAGAGAGTATAAAAATTGTGTGTCATTTTATATATAGTTATGAACATTGTTTCACTCAATCATACTATGAAAAAGATACATTCTTCTTCCTTATGTTAAACAATGGAGAGGGGGTGAATAGTGAGGACTCAGGGTTCTAGCAATGTATTGTTCTTAATTTGAATATTGGTTATGAATATGATCAGAGGACCAAAAGCCCATGTATCTGTACACTTAACATGCATTTCCTGGTATGTATACTGTATTTCAATAAAATGTTAAAAAATAAGAACCTAAATAACTACTGAAGTCATGTTTAAATGTATTTAGTATATGAGAAATCATTGAAGTTCATCCTCCACTTAGTTGAACTTTAATCTTCTGTGCCTCTAAAAATTTTTTTAGACAAAAACCAACTTCTACTGAGTTTAAGGAACAAAACCACTACTGTTTATTATTAATGAAAGTGTATTATTAATATATCTTGTATTGATCTTTATCGAGTTATTTCACTTTCTCCATCCCTCAGATACCAACGTGCCAAACTTGATATAAACACTAGTGTTCTTCATACTCCCCTTTGTCTTTCTACACAGAAATTTCTGATCAGATGTTTATTCCTCCTGAAAGTTGAGTTACACCAGGCTAGTTGGAGAGTACCGTTTCTGCCCCTGGCAGAGCTCTGTACCAGAACCACTACAAATAAAACTTACCACATCATTCAAATTTATCAGTTTGACTGTAGTTCAGTAGTACAGTTTTGCATCTTGTTAAAATTTGAGGTGGAGGAATTATGATTCTCTACTAAACTGATATTTGGAAGTAAAGAGGGAAGATGCCTGTAAATAGTCACTACATTTATCATCTACTTGTGGAGCACCTTGATCATTGACATTTATGTTTAAGATGTCCATAGCAAAGGCATTATTGTCAATACAAGTAAATGAAACAGTGTTAATGTTTCCTTCTGGGCTGGCTAAACAAATAGGCTATATTTTTAAAGTCTCTGAGTGAGGGAATCTCTTAATCACCCATCATATAAATTTCAGCCACTGGGGATGGTATTGTGTCTCAGCACCAAAAGCCACCCTTTGGAAAATTTGCATCCTCAATCAGATGATAGTTGTAGTCCTAGTGCCTTTGCCTAGGAAGGCAACAAATGATGGCCCAAGAACTTCGGTCCCTGCCATCCATGTGAAAGACCCAGAGGGAGTTCCTGGCTCCTGGCTTCAGCCTTGTCCACCCCTGACTGTTGTGGCATTTTGGGAGTTAACCAGTGAATGGAAAATATTCTCTCCCACCCCCATTTTTAAATAAATGCAACTTTTAAAAGTATTCTTACAGAATCTCAGCCATTCAAGCAAAGCATTTCATTTCTGATTGCTGCAGACTGGTACAATATATGGTGTCATTTCCCAGCTATTTGCTATTAGTTTCTTCAATTGTGCTTTATTGCATTGCTAAAACAATCTAAACTCCAATGCATATATTCTTTGGGCACTGTTCAATATGTGTTATTGATATGCTTGTTGGATCATCAACCTCTTTAAAGATTTTTCAAACCTTTGTTGCAACCAAAACTTTGAATCTATGTAACCTGAGTAAGTGAATAATTTTTGAAAATTTCTTCCCCAGTATCCACTCTTTCTATCTTAAGAACATACACATGGTTCAAGATAGTTATAAAATTTACCTCTTCCTAGAAGGAAAACGTTACAGTACCCAGAAAAGAATTAAATAATTTACATCTTGAGGCAAAAACCTTTTAGAACACAACTCTGTTGAAATTAAGTAAGTGTTCATTTCATTTGAGGTTGAAAAACGTTGTGCTACTCAATGAGGTTATACATGATTGATTTATTTCCTATTATTTTTAGCCTTGGGGTTTGAGAAAGTAAATTATATTCACCAACACCAATATACTATTCTTCAGAGAAGTTTCAAACAGTTTTAGTAAACCTAGAAATAGAAAACTTTGACTACACAAAGAAATAACTGTGATCATAACAAGTGGTACAAGAACAAATTTTAAATGTAAAGCACAATGATAAGGGTATAACTTGGCTTATAAAACTACTAATAATATGTCAGTGGAATAAATTTTTAATGAAATTTAATAAGAACATCATTCATTATACATGATTAAAGATGATAGCACTTCTAATTAACAATTGTTCAGTAAACAAAAAGTTTCTGCAAACTAGCCTATGAGGAAAAGGGAGAAAGTATACAGTTTTAGAGAAATTCTTTTTTTTTTTACTTTTTACAAATGCTGATATTTAAGTATAAAATAAATGTTTCTTATGAGTTCAGTAAAAGATAATTTTTGAAATTATCCCTCTAAAATCTGTCTACATATCACTAGGCTATAAGCAAGCTGTAATTTTCCAAAGCATAAAAGTAAGTAAGCAGAAATAAAATTTTAACAGTATTATTTCATCAGGATATTCCTATTATATGTTTCATTTAAAATACTTTTGAAATTCTCTCTACCAATCATTGTAGTATATCCAACACTGAATGGTTAATTTGGATATGCCCTTGCTTGACTCAAATTCCTCCCTCACTGGAAAAATTAAATAGGTAACTCCATGTAGAGCTCTCTTGTATTCCTCTTACAATCCTGATGATATCTTGCATCTAGATAACTGACCCAATCATGCAAAAATTGTTCAAGGCAAAGCCTGGAAGTATTCCATGACTCCTCACATTTTTTGTCCTATCCAGTTCTTCAGGCAGTATAGTTTGTACATTGAATGCACAAACGAAATCCATTCAGTTTTCTCAACTCTTCTGAGCTAATACAGTTACCTATGCTAACACAATAGCCTTTTTTCAATGATGTAGTCTCTTTTTTATACGTGGTAAAAATAAACTTTTTGGAATTTTATCTTTGTACATGAAGGCAAAGTTGTAGAGACTGACTGCAATAGAAAGATATTTTAAAAGATTAGCATGGGGTTGCTAACATTGGGTGGAAAAAAATATTGTAACTGCCCAGGCTTGCTTCACTGATTTCTCTTTTTCTATGCCATTTTTTCCATTGAAGAATGACTTTAGAGAAGATCCATACTAACGTTTAACATTCTACACCCTTTTTATGAAGATGTGCCTATTGATAGTCAACAATACTTCACCACACTTAATTTTTTTACATTTCTCATATTTACTTTATATAATCATATGTCAACTGAAATTTTGCTTCCCTTTTAAATGTAAGCAACATTATTTCAATCTTTATCCTAAGTCCCATAGATGTACAAACATTCTCCATTCTCCATTGTCTGAAATTTCTGATAATCACCGTCTTAATAACTACCTTTGGTTTAGGGTTCTCTGTGATTTTTCTCATAATTCTATGAGTTAAGTGTCCAGTTTTCACTATGTTAATCTCAGACTTTTCCTCTTACACCTCGTGCTCCAGAAGAAAGGTCTCTCTCACACAAATTGTGTGAGTAGCAAGTTCCTCAGAATAATTGGGACTATTAAGGAAGGTGACAGAAGAAAAGAGAAGGACGTATACCACAATAATTGAATAATAATAATGCATTGAATAATAATGTTCATAGAGTTCCTTTGGTATTCTGATCATCAAGAATTTCTTCTTTAGCCATTTTATTGCAATACAAAATGTTCTCAGTAACCACTCTTTTTCTCTTCCTCTGGCCAACTTCTCCCCACATCACATGTATGTACAAGATGCCTAAATTATGCCCAGGAACTTAAATCATTCTCATTCTATTAAGTTGCCAAGTTCTGCTCTTTTAAGACAGTATTATAAACACTGACTATTGTAACCAAAAAGTAGCCTTGTTATTAGTGTTTGATTGGCCACATAGTCTTGCTGCAAACCTATTCTATACAATGACATCTGTTGCTTATTTCTAGATTGTAATTCCTAGAATGATGGGAAGACTATTAACTGATTTTAATGGTTCTATGAATAAGTGAAATGTGAAGCTATTTTTGGCTACAAAAACTATGAAAACAGTCTTATCAACTGATTTTGATGCATCTTATTGCCTACCCCTGTGAGAATATGCCATCAGGCTCTGTAGTCTTTCCTCTGTCTTTGCTGTGACACCAAGGAGGCTACAATTTCTGAAACGAGTTCTAGAAGTACACTAGGTGATTTCTGAGTTTGCTAATCTTCAAGTGGGCATATATTTTGAATTTTCCAAAGTACCATAATTTAACAATTGTGGCCAATGAAATGTTGCAATTTCTTTGGAACATTACATTCTTATGAACAAGGGAATCACTTCAGCAATTCTCTCTTTCTTCTCTTCTCTTCTGTCATTACCTACCCGCACCCACCCACCCAATGGATCATTCTCTTCAATACACAAATACACTGTTATTTTCACAATTAAAAAAATAAACTTTTTTCACTCCACTTCCGTCAGCCATTACTTTATTTCTTTTCTCCCTTTACATTAAAATCCTCCAAAATATATTCTCTGTATTCCTATTCCCTCTTTGACCCAATTCAGGCTTTTAGCCTCTCTCCCTACCTCCTGAATTTGTCCTTCTAAAGACTTCTAGTCTCTCCATTTTGCTAAGTCCAGTCCATTGGACATTCATGGACTCACCCTCATACCATTTCAATAGCATTTGTCTTAATCATCCCTTCTTTGATATGCATTCTTTATTTGGAACCCTATGCTACTGGTTATTTTCGTAATTCATTACTCACCTTTTTAAAACTCTTTAAGTTCTCATCATCATTCTTACCTAATATCATTAGGAGATCAGAGTCCTTTGGGTTTGTATGGCTCTATCCACATCACTCCTTTGGGATATTATCCATTCTGTGTTATCAATTCTCAAATCTATATTTTTAATTATCAAAGCATAACTCTCAAAATGTTAAAAGTGATTCTTTTATAAATTATGAGAGTGTGTTAAATTTTTATTTTATTTTTTTAATGAGGAAAGCAGAAGGATGATAAATTTTTTGTATTGTTACAAGAAAATCTTCATATACACTATAAATGATTTTTTTCAATATTTAGAATGGGTTCCTTTATGAGACAATAAGCTTCTTAATACAGAAATATTTAAGCAAAGTGATGGTGAGACTATTTACCAAGAGGTCTTCCTGAGTTCTTGTTTTAGGTAAGAGGTAGATCTAGATAATGGTTGCAGGTTGTATTAACTGGAAAGTGGAATCTGAGATGGAATTTAGACTGCAGCATGTTTCTTAAGGTAAAGTATCCTCTTGGGATTAATTATTGTTCAAGGAAGAGGACACAGCATGATTAAGCAGAAGAGAGTAGTCACTCTGGGATGTAAACCCAATGACAGCCTCAATTGGCTGATTCCAACAGCACCTTTGTGCTAGCATGGCACTTTACTGTTAACCTGAACTGGATGTAAGTGGCCAGGATGTATACTACACAGCAGTCAACATTTGATATGGGCACCTGGAAAGAATTTCCTTGGGTCAGACAGTTCTCTGTAACTGAGACAATCTGTGAATGGAGCTGACAGCTGAATGCTGTCTACTGACAGCACTCCCAGAAGTGAAGGTAACAAACCCTTCATCAAAGAAGATCTGGATGCCACATCACAGTGTCAACTACAATATTCAGTAAAGTCCAATACAATGCCAAAATTCTTTTTTATATAAAACTATTTTAGCAAAACATGCACTCCTAATTCAAGTTCAGTTATGATTTCCAAACTAATTATGAAATTATGCAATAATGTACATATTTTAGGTGGTCTCAATTCACAATGAAAGAAAGAAACTATAGAAGATGTGTCATTGATTTGCAGAAGCAAATTTTTATAATACTTTCACAAATCTGCATGATAACCCCCAATGCCAGATTTCACATTTGACTAGCTGCACAAGCTAAAATATTCATGAATTCACATGAAAGCCAGATGGCATCCCACTGAATATTCATTTGAATGATTTCTGTACATTATTTATTCCAAGAAGTACACAAAATATATCATCATCATAGGAGAGATTCTTAAGTTTGTTAAAAGAAAGGAATCAAGGAATAATAGGTGTCCATTGCTAACTATATTTTTCATTGAGCATTAATTTCATGTGTATTTGAGTATAACTAAAGCAAAATCAATACATTTATTTTCAATATTATGCTCAGATATCAGAAGTCTAAATAAAGAAGTTTAAGCAACTTGGGAAAGGAGAGGACTTTATTTTGAAAACATGATTTTTAATAATTTCATTTATATCTCAAACTGAAAATGTGTAACATTTGAAATATTAATATTTTATTAAGGTTAACAATATTTTTTAGTTTGTATATTTTTGCTTTTCAGATTACAACCATGGATGTGAATTTGAAATGCATACAAAATTTAATTATAGAAAATTGTTAGCATATTTTGGGAAAGATATAATTTCTTCTTTTTTGTTATTTTAATTCATAAGGTTTTTTCTTTTATTTAAAACTGCAGTGTCTCTTTTTGAGATGCCTGTTGTTTGGAAATATATTTATCATTGCATCTCGATTTTTTTCTCAATTAAGTGTGGTAATTAAGCAAAGTTGTTTCATAAATTGTTATAAGTTCACAATCTGTGGTTCTGTTGCTGGTGCTGGTTTATCCTGTGTTGTCTTTCTGTATGATTAACTTTGATTGTTTACTGGTCATTGTCCTTGGAAAAATATCTTCTAGAGGTTCCCCATGGCCAATGATAAATGGAGCTTCCTACAGAGTCTGCATTTGCCTTAGGAAAATCCACAGACTATGTTCAATAAAGAGGTTCTCTAGTCTACCAGAAACGGTATACCAAGGGACACATCCATAGTGAGTATATTTACAGTGATAATTTTTCAGGAAATGTTTTCCTTTCTTTTTTAATTTCTGCTAAGGATGACAAGTTTGCTTCTAATTGTTCCTTGACTGAAGTCATATTTGGGAGCAGGGGTGGGGTTCCAACTGAATATGTCAAAGATCCCTTTAAGAATCCCCAAACTGAGAGAACCCCTGCCTCCCTCTAATTCCATAGAACCTAATTGCAAATATGTGCTTTTGGTAAATGCCTCACTGCAAAAATTTATTCCATATTCTACTTAAACATCTGCATTTTAGCTTTCTTCTAAAATGACATGTATATGTAACTTTGTTGTTTTGAATTCTTCAATTTTTTTATTATTTATTTTTTAAACTTTTTTTAATGAATATAAATTTCCAAAGTACAGCTTATGGATTACAATGGCTTCCCCCCTCCCATAACTTCAATTTTTTATGATTACAATTTATTTATTTTTTCAAGTTTTTATGTGAGAGACAGAGTAGTGCTCCCATCTACTGATTCACTCCCTGAATACCACTGATAGCCAGGGATGGGCCAACGCCAAAGCCAGGAACCATTCCAGGATCCCACATGGGTGGTAGGGGCTCAATTGCTTGTTATAATCACTGCTTTCCAGAATCTACAGTAGTAGGAAGCTGGAGTCAGAAACCAGAGGCAAATATTGAACCCAAGCACTTAGAAATAGGATGCAGTCATTTTTACCACTAGACCAAATGCTCACCCCATGTTTATAATTTCTGTATTTTGTTTAGCATTTAAACATCAGTCTACTATCTCATTTAAATAAAAATTAACTGTAAGAATTATTTTACTGACTTATTCAACATGTTCCCTAATGATGAGATATTTTTATTCATAGAGAGAAAGGTATAGTAGTAGAGGGGATATTACTAGCATATAGTATATGTTTATAATGGACGTTATACTCATAAAGTGTAATGACCAGAAAAATGCTAAATTTAGGATAGAGAAAAGAAAGGCAGATAAAGTAGACATCTAGATCCTGAACACTTTTATTCCATATCAAATAAATCACCTGATGCAATAGAGAGCCAAGGACCTAGCATAATGATGATAGATCATTTTATATCTTTTACAGAGGAAGTCAGAGTAAACATAACAAACAAAAGACACGTTCATATGTGTATTTTTTGAAATAGAAAGTTAATCTACATGATTTACTCAAAAGTTAAATAACTATTTACATAATTTACATAGATCACTGCTACAGCTTCTCAAAAATTCGAATATATGTCAAATGTTAATTGCGCCTTATGTGTTAATTAGGGTCTTTGATGGGTATTAGGAATATTTTATTCCTTATTTTTAGAATTTTTCTAGTTTATTTGATGATAAGACAAAAAAGTTGGAATAAGTTGAGACTAAAGGGACAACAAAGGAAATGTACTTTATTATTGGAGAAGTCAACAGAAGGAACTAACAGAAACTACACGATCAGGAAAGACCTCTCAAGGGAAGTGACATTTAAGCTGAGACCTGAAGGAAAAGACTTGACCAGTTTTGGTTGTTTATACAGCGAAGAGAAGACAGAGAGGGGAATGTATTTTGCCAGCAGGAACAGCATATATGAAGATTTGCAGGAGACAGTACCTCGTGCATAGAAGGGGCCTATCTGAAGGATAGTGTATGAATATAAGAGTAGATTGAGAAGTCATTTAAAGTTCAGATTCCTTCTAAGAAATTAAACTCTCACCAAATTAACATAATTAATCTGAGAGAGAAGAAGAGAGGTTGTATGTATATTTGTGTTATGGGAGTAATATTCTCTGTAGTTGGTTACCAAATGACAAAGTTCACTCTAGGTCCTGATGAATGGTAAGTAATCTGGAGACAAGAAAAAAAATCCAGTGTCCCCCCAAAGATTACTTCCTAACAAAGCATTATAAAGGAAAATGTTCATTCATGTGACAGCTTAACCATGAACAAAGCATATTGAACTGTACTGAATTGAAGCCAGTGTGAACTAGAAAAGTGAAATTTCATAAGTGAATTAACATAGTACATATACTGTATGAGGACTTATTTACTTTCAACCTGAGAAAAAATTAGATTAGATTTCAAACTTTTACCATTTAGTCTTAGATTTTGTATTCTTTTTATTCTGCATATATCTGGGATATGGTTTGGTTTACACATGAATAGTTACCTTTTGTCTTTAAAATAGTTTATCATTATCTGTGCTGAACTTAACCTTCAGTATTCAAGTGGCTTTTTTTATTGATGTACAAATGACATATCTAATATTATTATATTAGTCCAATTTTAAGAAGTAATAAAGTTATTTTATATATTAAGTTACAGGTATAAACTTTTTCTTTATGGCTCTTAGTAGGAAAATATCAGCAACAACCAAAATACTTAAATGAATGCTTGTTTTATAACCATACTAAGACATTAGCTAAAACAATAAAATGAAGTTTTTCAGTGAATTAAATAAAAAATATAACTATATAGTAAGGATAAAGCTCAACAAAGGACAAAGTATAAAAAAATGGATAGTCTTTTATCTGTTATAAGCTTGACCATGAACTCACTGGGATCTTCATTAAAACAAAAGTCCAGATACATGAACACCAAGGATCACTGAGAAATGGGACTCCGAAATAATTGATAAAAGTTACTAGAAAGAAATGAAACAAGGAAACATGTCAAATGGGTGGAAACATTCTACCTATTTAATTATGATACTAGGGAAATTTAAGGGTGTTATTAAAGGAGTATCTAGAGAATATTTAAAATTATTAAGTTTAACCAGAACAAATATATTTCATAACCCATTTCTACATTCCCTAGAGAAGTTTCCTTTCGTTGATCTTTCTTCTTTTATGATAATGAGATAGGTGCCCAGTATTGAACATTACGTTTCATACATGATCATATTGACTTGAAACAAACTGTTTGCTCTTCATAAAATGATTTTCCTGTTTAGGAGAGGACACGTAACCTAGTGGTTAAGATGCCCACAACCCACATTGGTGTGCCTGGTTTGATTCCTGGCTGCAGCTTCTGATTCAGCTTCTACCAATGTAGATATCGGAAAGCAGTGATGATGGTGGAAATAATTGGGTTCTCGCCACTCACTTGAAATACCTGGATTGAGTTCTTGGCTCCCTGCTTTAACCTTGGCTCAGTCTTTATGTTCAGAGACTTTGAGGAGTGTACCAGCAGATTGGAACACTCTGCCTGTCTATCTGTCTGGCTGCTTCTCTCTTCCTACCTCAAATAAAGGAAAAACTAATTTGAAAGAAATAAAAGTAAAACAGTACTTCTGTTTACTCCCTTTCCTCAACACACCATGAATTCATATATAATTCATGCATTACTCTGACTCATAGAAGACTGACATATGTCACTTCCCAGGTGCTTCTCTCCTCCAGTAATTATAGTTTTCTTAGCTTGTCTAAGTGCTTTTGATTTGGCTTTTTTTTTTTTTCATTTTGAAACTCTTTATCTTTCCTGTTCATAATTTCTGTCATTGCTGCCTCTTTATGTAATTTCACTGTCATTTGGTATTTATGACTTCCTCTAACTTAGCCTCATCAATTTTTAGTCTAAAAAAATTCAAGTTGAAATTTAAATTACATTGGTCCCATCAGTTTTCTTTAATTTGTTTTACTGTGTAGAGCAATAATAGAAATTTTAATGAACATCATCTTAATAATTTTTCTGAATCCTCTGAAGTGATGTAATGATATAAATTGTGTCCAAGCTCTCAATTTATCACATTCTACAGATTAAATAGTTATTTCTTTTCCCTAAGACTAGGATTTTAAAAACTTCACGGGTGACAAGACCTGTATCTTTTTTTTTTTTTAACTTTTATTTAATGAATATAAATTTCCAGTGTACAGCTTATGGATTACAATGGCTTCCCCCTCCCATAACTTCCCTCCCACCCACAACCCTCCCCTCTCCCGCTCCCTCTCCCCTTCCATTTGCATCAAGATTCATTTTCAATTCTCTTTATATACAGAAGATCAATTTAGTATAAAGATTTCAACAGTTTGCACCCACATAGAAACACAAAGTGAAACATACTGTTTGAGTACTAGTTATAGCATTAAATCAAAATGTACAGCACATTAAGGACAGAGATCCCACATGAGGAGCAAGTGCACAGTGGCTCTTGTTGTTGACCCAACAAATTGACACTCTATGGCGCCAGTAACCACCCTAGGCTGTCGTCATGAGTTGCCAAGGCTATGGAAGCCTTCCAAGTTTGCCGACTCTGATCATATTTAGACAAGGTCATAAAAGACAGGGTGAGGGTAGTAACCAATGATCCTAAGAGTGGCATTTACCAGGTTTGAACAATTATACAGTATTAAGTGGGGAAGAGGACCATCAGTACACACAGGTTGGGAGTAGAGCCATTGGTGGTGGAGTAGAGGTTATGATTACAAAGGGATGAGGCCCAAGTGTGCTAGACAGGGTCTAGAACAAAGGACAGAGCCATTATTAGATGTGCTAAGAAAGGTGCTGTCTAAGCTACAATTAAGTTTTCTGACTGAGAGGCAAATAGAACCTGACAGAAGGGGCTTGATAATAATCTGGTGGGCTTTAGGCCTTGTAAATTCAGAGGCCCAGACCTATCTATCTCTTCACATGGGGTATATCCTAAGAGAGGTGTGAACCTCCTAGGGGAAGGCACTCTGTTGACTTTCATTACTTGGCTGGCCTGGGAGGAGAGCTGGCCAGGTAAAGGCAGGTGGCATCTCTAACAAGAAATTTACAGTTCTGCCTGCAATGTTGCTGACCCTACTTGGCCATCCCCTCAGCTGTAGTGGTCACTTTGGAAGTTGGGCTGAGTGAAGGGCTTTTCAGCTTAGAGCCACTAAGATCTGTGGCTCTGACCTGGGCATCCTTCGACTCCAGGGCAGGTCCATTTCCAGTGATCCAACTCTTGGCAGAGCTGCCAGGGCTCTTCACATGCTGACTTCTGCTGAAGCCCAGACTTACCACATTGAAAGCACTGCAGTGGACTGGCCTGTTGGGTCTCCTTGAGGGCAGATCACTGTACAGATCAGCCATGAATAGGCCTGCCACCCATTGCTTCTGATGCCTAGCTTTCTTTTCCTCCTGGTTTGTGTTCAAGCAGACCAGAGGATGCAAGTCAAGGGAGTGCCCGTGTCCCATCTCTAATCTTCTGTGGCCTGAACTACAAGTCTATAGTCACAGGCATGTTCTGTAGTAGTTTTTCTAAGGTAGACAATGCCCATGAGGAAAATTATATTCTCACTTTAAAACTTTCTTTCCCATTTGTCTGAAAGGGAGGTTTTTTCTACTTACTGTATACTTCGCTGATGGCGAAGTGAGTCTAGCTATGAGATTATTATTTAAGTTCTTATTTTGGCTATGCTATTACAGAAAAATGTTAGCCATCTCTTTTATAAGGTCTAAAGATTAAATTGTGCGTCCTACAGATTCCTTCATAATAGAATTAGTTTCCTACCTTGAAGAGAATAGAGAAATGAAAGAACAAGTTGGGCTTAGAATAGAGAAATGAGGGAGCAAGTCCTAGATCGTTTGCTGACAATAGCAATATTACATGAATACTTAGCAAACCGTTTCAACCATTAGATAACAACTTAAGAAAACATTTACCAGAAGGTTCAATGCCTTCTATAAATTTTAAGAATCATGTATTTGAAAACAGTTTCAATTCATGCCATGTTCAAAAATCCTCTGTAGCCAGGCTGATGTAACCCTTTCTTCTTCTTAACTTATATTGCATGCTTTTTGCACAAGTCATTTAGCACTCTTCAAAGCCACTTTGTAGAGTAAATTAGATTTTAAAATACCAATTTATGCTATAAACTATAGGTAGAGACTCTATCCTATAATTGTTTTATGGACAAGCTGTATCCAAATCACTTTTCCTAGCTTTGTTGCTTTGTTTTCCTTGCTCCTAATTCAAGGGCCTAATGCAGTAGATTCTGAGTTGATCATGAATAGGTCCTAGTAAATATAGGTTTTCTTTAAATGTTTGTTTATTTATTTGAATATCAGAGTTTCAGGGGGAAAGGTGAGAGAGAGAGAGAGAGAGAGAGAGAGAGAGAGAGAGAGAGAGAGAGAATCTTCTGATTTACTCCCAAGATAGCTGCAAGAGGCAGGGCTGGGAAAGGAGAAAGCCATGAGCTTCATCCTCATGTCCAACGTGGATGGCAGGAGCAGGGTGCTGGATTGGAAGTGGAGCATCTGAAAAAAAAAAAAAAAAAAAAGGCCGGTGCCGTGGCTCAACAGGCTAATCCTTTGCCTTGCGGCGCAGGCACACTGGGTTCTAGTCCCAGTCGGGGCACCGATCCTGTCCCGGTTGCCCCCCTTCCAGGCCAGCTCTCTGCTGTGGCCAGGGAGTGCAGTGGAGGATGGCCCAAGTATTTGGGCCCTGCACCCGCATGGGAGACCAGGAGAAGCACCTGGCTCCTGCCATCTGAACAGCGCGGTGCGCCGGCCGCAGCGCGCTACCGCAGCGGCCATTGGAGGGTGAACCAACGGCAAAAGGAAGACCTTTCTCTCTGTCTCTCTCTCACTGTCCACTCTGCCTGTCAAAAAGAAAAAAAAAAAGAAAAAAAAAAAAAAAAAGGAAGTGGAGCATCTGGGAAAGGAACAGCAGCCCATAGGGAATTCTGACATCATAGGCAGCGGCTTTATTTAATTTGCTCCTATGCCAGCCTGATGGTATATGAGGTTTTTAACAGATCCTGGAAAAATCTGATTCTGTAAATTATTCCTAGAGTATCAACAACTACTTTGTATAAATGATTACTGCTAGTAATTCCAAATAATACAAATATCTCTTAAGGGAGGGTAAATGTTTAGAGTGATGATGCGGAAAATAAAATGATTAAAAATGAGTTATTCTTAGGTAGAGTTTCAAAATGCTATAATATTTTGTATTCAGAATTAGTAATGGTTTCATTTATATTCATTTCACCTCTCTTCCAAACCTTAGCAATATTCCTCTTCTTGAAGGGATTGATTCCTTTCGATTCACTTGGTTCAGTCCAGTTCAGTTTGGTTCAGTTCAGTTTCTGCCAGGCACTGTTGTAGACTGTTTAGAATGCAAAGTTCAAGTTGCTTACAGACTAGAAAGTGAGATGAAATAATTAATGCTCTCTTAGTTGATAGGTGTTTTAATGAAAATAAGAGTTGCATTCAAAGAGATCTAGCAAGCAGAACTTAAAATATTTTTTTACTTTTCCCTACTCTTGTACTATATGTATATGTGACACACAATACATGTGGTAAATATGTTATTTATACATAATGTATGAATAAGTAATGTACACACATGAATATATGTCTGTTTCTATATGTGAAATTTATAGTACATACCCTCCAAATGTAAATATGTTTGCTATCTATAATAAATAGTTACTACTAAGTACTTACTAACATTGAAGAATGCAGCCCTGCTATATGATTTCAGGATGATTTTGTAAATTAGTATATATCCAGAGTCTATAGAAAAACAATAATTATATGGAATAGTTCAAACAGAGGAAGTGTGGTCTTTATAGAGAATGCATAGGTAAACTATCGTGATTAGTTAATATGTTAAGTAGATAGTAACATGAGATGGATACCTTCAAGTAACATTGGCAATGAGAGTTTAAGAAAGATGGTATACCAAGCAATAGGGAAAACCACAATGTAATCTGCATTTATCTCTCATTCTAATAAGCCTCACACAAATTCCAAAGCTCTATGGCCCTTTACCACAGCTCCATCATTTCTCCTCCAAATTTACATATGTAGTAGAGAAAGCCATGTGACAGTTTTATGTAACAATTTATGTAATGAGACCTTGACCTCAACTTGGGAAATTCTGACAATCAGATAGGAAATAGTTGTGCATGATACGCCAACATAAACAATTAGACTCAATACTTAGAATCTAAGTCCAGTATATTATGTCATTATTTCATAAACCTTGCATCAGAAGCACCCAGGCTGGAAGTGACTTTATTTCAATTTCATTGGATCTCAGGAGGAGTGATCTTTATTTATTTTTATTTTTTGACAGGCAGAGTGGACAGTAAGAGAGACAGAGAGAAAGGTCTTCTTTTGCCGTTGGTTCACCCTCCCATGGCCGCCAAGGCCGGCGCACCGCGCTGATCCGAAGCCAGGAGCCAGGTGCTTATCCTGGTCTCCCATGGGGTGCAGGGCCCAAGCACTTGGGCCATCCTCCACTGCACTCCTGGGCCACAGCAGAGAGCTGGCCTGGAAAAGGGGCAACTGGGAGAGAATCCGGTGCCCCAAACGGGACTAGAACCCGGTGTGCCGGGGGCGCAAGGCAGAGGATTAGCCTATTGAGCCGCAGCGCCGGCCAGGGGGAGTGATCTTAAATGTTAAGATTAGTGTCATGAGAAGAGTAAGGATCCATGGAACCCACAGAAGTGCTTCTATCACCTCTGGATGTGCAAATTCCTCCATACGATAATTTTAAAATAACCTCTTTAGGATTTGTGACAATTTTGTGTTTAAGCTTTTTAGATTGAACTTAAGTTAACTAATTCCAAAATCTCTTCTTCTCCATTAGTGTGCATTTCAGATGACCACAATTATTGCTCCAAGAGACACAAGCTGGGTACTAGATACAATGGGCACAAGAAGGAATTGGCTAAACTTGTTTGTGACATTAAGACCCCTCGGAAGGGCTGATATCTAAAATGAATCCTGAAGTAGGAATACGGAGTTCCAGGAGATAAGGGCAAGAGTAGTAGAGGAAAACACTCTCCATATTGCCAGGCTGGGAAAGTACAAGACAGTTTTATTTCCAAATGCAATGGTAACTTCCAAAAATGACTTTTCATGCAACCAAGCTGTCTTGGAATTTACAATTATAGTTTGCTCTTATGAGAGCAAATTAGAGAAGGGAAGTAAAGTTGTAAGGAAAATATATGTAACTTTTTTACATTTTTAAATTGAAAATGTCTTTTTTATATACTTACATACTAAACTTCAATTTAATTTAGGAAGGATATGTTATTTGGGCACCAGTAAAATAAGATATAAATCTATTAGGACATATGTTGAATGGAAGCACTTAAATTTATTATCATAAATCTGTCTGGTATTAAGAAGGGACTCAAACATTACTTGCTATAACAAGCCCCCTAAATATTTGGCTTTAGAAATAAGTGTCTGAGAAAAAAATGTCAGAATGCTCTGCAGCTCTACAAATTGCAACTTTCTGTTGATTCACCCAACCAAATGCATTGATCCATTACAGAGAAATAGGCTGACTTTTTTTTTACTCCAACATTATACTAACTCAAGATAATTTTTATTTAGAATAGTCAAGATTAAATGTGTATAAACAGAAATGATTATTTTTCTTCCCCTACCCCATTTATTTATGTGTTTCATGAATTAGGAATTTCAGGCATAGAAAAGTTATTTATAGAAAACAGTAAGTAGTTATTAATCAGACTGTAATTATAACACAATGTCACTTTCTTAGTCAACTGACTCTTTGGGGATAAGGAAGAATGACTGTAACCTGGGTCATGAAGTTGATATTCTTTTGATTATATTAGTGTCTCAAAGAAATGTTTTCTGGTTGAAATGTAGGCTTTAATACATGTATCTTTTCATTATCAATTATATATATTTCTATTGTCAGAAAAAACTCAGTATTATGATTGCTTGTTTAGTTTTTCATCCCTTGTTCCCATGAGCTTTTGGAGAATGTGGTATATTATATGCTTGTTGAGTAGATAAATGGATCAATCAATCAATGAAGAACTGAACATACAAAAGTTCTATGACTTTGTAAAAGGCAGTTTTATCCAGTGACAGGCAGTTAACTCTTGTCTTTGTTTAATGCAGATTACTTAAAAAAAGTTCTTACTCACCAGCCAACAAAATATGGCACAAGAAAGATTAACATCATTGCATTTGCCATAGTACTATAAATAAAAATAGCAACATTGTTTTCCCTTTCTTTAATATACTCACATAGATATTGAAAGCACCTGTTTACATTACTGTGATGTTTATTTCTTGACATTTATTTTCATTATGATGTATTCTCATGTCCTATTCATTTTTGAAGATTAATCTAAATATTACCTCAACAATATTCAAATTCATGATAGTGATTTATAATGCCATCTAGCATATGGTAAATTTAGATATTCTAGGGGAAATGAAAGAAAATTTGTTTGATAAAAATATCTTACAAACTTTTGCTTAAATGCAGAAATGTATTGCTTAAAAACAAATGAATCAATAATTTTGTCAACATGAATAGTTGCACTCATCTTCGGCAATGCTCAGTTTCCCTTTCAAATGACTTTATTTCAATATAAATCATTTTAATGCATATTAAAAGAATTGAATAAAAACTAAACATAAACAAATTACTAATTCTGATTTCTTTTGTTTAAAGTGATGATTTTCTTAATTGCTTGTCAACCAGATGCAACCCATCAAAAATGTGTGCTTCTTAAGAACTTAGGAACAAGAATATATTAATAGGAATTCACATACAATGAAACAGTGATCTAAATTTTAAGTATAAATGAACAGTTTTTTTAAGAATTATTTTATTTCTTTGGAAGACAGAATTACAGATAGAGGTAGAGCCGGAGAGAGAGAGAGGTCTTCCATTCCACTAGTTCACTCCCTAAATGACCGCAACAGCCAGAGCTGAGCTGGTCCAAAGCCAAGAGCCAGGAGTTTCTTCCGGGTCTCCCACGTGGGTGCAGAGGCCCAAGGACTTGGACCATATTCTACTGCTTTCCCAGGCCATAGCAGAGAGCTGGATCGGATGTTGGGCAGCCGGGACTCGAACTGGTGCCCATATGGGATGCTGGCACTGAAGGCTGGGGCTTTAACCCACTACACCACAGTACTGGCTCCAAACTTACGATTTTAAATGTAATAAGATTGGTTCCAGCCATATCAGTTTGATTTCACATGAAGTGTGTTCCATATAATTTCTCTGTTGGAACCATAAAGGCAGAAGAGGTATCAAGGTCATTTTTTTGTCTTTTTCATCTTGAAAGGATCCTTTTAACTATTTATGAAAAAAACAGGTAAAATATAAATAGCAGATGCATACCTATAGACTGGGATAAATAAATCATATGAACTCAAAATAAAGACTTCAGAAAGAATGTAAATAGGCTCATGGAATGCATATGAGAACATATCTCTGTGTACAAGAGTGGTATGATAAATATGTTGAAAAGACGGTGGCAATTAATGCTGGATTCAGGTAATTCAGTAGAACATGAAGCTTTGTCCAAACACAATAGCTGAAGAAGTAAGATACTTACTAAGTCTACCCTGACATTTTTGAATGAAAAAAAACGAGCAAGTAAATATAAAATAAAATTTAAAATACTATTAATAATATATTGCTTAGAATAGGCTTTTCCTTATAAGTTATCAACATTCCTTGAAAAACTGAAGTCATCTTGCTAAGGAATTACTACTTGTTGGTTTCATCTATTTGATTAACATTTTTTTCCTTAAATCTTTAATAGTTTTTTTTTCCTAGAGTAGATTTAAGTTTACTGCAAAATGATGCAGAAAGTAGAATTCCTGCATAATTCTTCCCTCCACTGTTTGCCTTATCATTAACATTTTGCATGAAAGTAGTACATTTGTTTCTATAAATGAACCAGTATTGTTACATTATTATTAACTGAAGTCCGTAATAAAGTGAACAAGTTTCACATATTAGAGATACACAGTTTTAAGAACTTGTCATTTTTCTACCATTATAGTTCATACAGAGTAATATGCCTGCCTTAAAGAGTTCCTGTGTTCCACTTATTAATACCTTCTCTTTTCCAACACTTCGCCTCCTTAGGCCCTGTGTCTTTTGCTATCGCTAAAATTTTGCATTTTAAAGAATACCCTGTGATTGGAGTCATAGAATATACATCCTTATCAGATTGGCTTCTTTCATTTAACAATATACACTTAAAATTCTTCTATGATTCATTTATGGCCTAGTAGATTCTTTTCTGTGTTGTCAAATAATACTTTACTTTCTGAATATTACATTTATCCATCCATCTATGTAACTGTATCTTTTTTTAAAAAAGCTTTTTTATTTATTTGAAAAGTAGTTAGAGAGAGAGAGAGAGAGAGAAAGCTCTTTCATTTGCTGTTTCACTCCCCAAATGGTTCCAAAGGTCAGGGCCAGGCCATGCTGAAGCCAAAAGATTGCAGCTCCATCCAGGTCCCCCATGTGGGTAGCAGAGGCCCAAGCACTTGAGCCATCTTCTGCTGCCTTTCCTGGTGCATTAACAGGGAGCTGGATCAAAAGAGGAGCAGCCATGACTGGATCAGTTGCCCATATATAATATGGATGTCCCAGGCAGGGGCTTAACCGGGTGTGCCATAATGCCAGCCTCTGAACGGAGATCCTGATTGCTTCCATTTTTTGTGAGTTATTTTTAAAATATGGGACTATATGAAATGGGAAATTTTTTGCTCTTTATTCTGTGTCTTCTTTTACATGGAATACAAAGGTCAAAAGACCTTTCAGGTAAGTAGTAATCCCATGTTAAGTGACCTAAAGTGACGCTCTGTAAATGAATCTCTAAGTAGAATTTACATTAGAATTACCAGAGGTGAAGTGATGGTGAAACTCTGTTAAAAAGTATATTCCCAAGCTCTGATTCGGATCTACTGAATTAAATTTCTGAGATTGAAGCCCAGGTATCTATTTTGTAAAAAAATCTCCTCATATGGTGTGTACCCTCAGTCAAGTTTGAAAAGATAACCACTTTTGCAATTAGGCTTTTCTTTTTTTAAGATTCACTTTATTTGAAAGGTAGAGTCACAGAGAGTGAATGACAGAGAGAGAGGCCTTCCATCTGCCTTCTCACTCCCAAAACAGCCTTAATGGCTAGGGCCAGGCCAAGCCTAAACCAGTAGCCAAGAGCCTCCCCACAGGGCCTCCCACACAGGTGCAGGGGCCCATGCACCCTGGCTGTCTTCTGCTGCTTTCCCAGGTGCATTACCAGGGAGCTGGATCAAAGTGGAGCAGCCAGGACTCAAAACTTTGCCCATATGGGATATTGGTGTTTCAGGCAGCTCAACCCGCTGCACCACAACACTAGCCACAAGGTTGTGTTTTTAACTCTTTCTCTCTCCCTTTCTTTCTCTGTAACTCTGCATTTTGAATAAATAAATAAATATTTTTGAAAAACAAGCTGGGGGCGGTGCTGGCTCTGGTACAGCAAGTTAAGATGCAGTGTGCTGTGATAGTGTCCCATGTTGGCGCCCATTCAAGTTCCAATTGCTACAGTTGAGATCCAGCTCCCTGCTAATGGCCCAAGTGCTTGGGCCCCTGCACCCATGTAGGAGACCCAGAAGAACCTCCTATCTCCTGGTTTCCACCTGGCCAAGCCCTAGACATCGTAGCCATTTGGGAAGTGAACCAGCTGATGGAAGATCAATTGATGTCTTTCTGTCTCTCTTTCTGTAACTCTGCCTTTCAAATAAATAAATACATCTTTAAAAGGATAGTGTATGCACTTCTGGAAATTTCAGTACTAGAAAGAAGAAAGTGTAATTAAGAGTTTGTGGTTGGCCGGTGCTGAGGCTCACTAGGCTAATCCTCTGCCTGCGGTGCCAGCACCCCAGGTTCTAGTCCCAGTTGGGGCACCGGATTGTGTCTCTGTTGCTCCTCTTCCAGTCCAGCTCTCTGCTGTGGCCCGAGAGTGCAGTGGAGGATGGCCCAGGTGCTTGGGCCCTGCAACTGCATGGGAGACCAGGAGGAAGCACCTGGCTCCTGGCTTTGGATCAGCGCAACGTGCTGGCCGTAGCAGCCACTTGGGGGTGAACCAATGGAAAAAGGAAGACCTTTCTCTCTCTTTCTCTCACTGTCTAACTCTGCCTGTCAAAGAAAAAAAAAAAAAAGAGTTTGTGGTTGGGGCTTATGCTGTGGCACAGCAAGTTAAAGCCCCAGCCTGAAGTGCCAGCATTCCCTATGGGTACTAGTTCTAGTACCACTGCTCCTCTTCCAATCCATCTCTCTGCTATGGCCTGGGAAAGCAGTAGAAGATGGCTTAAGTCCTTGGGCCCCTGCACCCATGTGGGAGACCCAGAAGAAGCTCCTGGCTCCTGACTTTGGATCAGCTCAGCTCCTGCTGTTGCAGCCATTTAGGGATTGAACCAGCAGATGGAAGACCTCTCTCTCTCTCTCTGTCTCTACCTCTATCTGTAACTCTTTCAAATAAATAATTTTTTTTTAAAGAGAGAGTTTGTGATCAACCAAAGGGAAAAAAACTAGAGAAATGAACTGAGTATTTGGGAAAATATTTCCTGATTGTATGTTGTTTATCTCTAGCATTCTTTGAGAAAGAAAAATAAGAATGTTAGCTTGGATCATTTACTTATCCTGCTTTTCTCCACCTTCCTATAAATACCTATTAGAATTACTAGACTGTCTTAAACATATTACATTCTTAAATGAAGCTTGTGGATATTTTCCCATTAAAACTTGTAATTTGTTACAGTTCAATAACAGTTAATATTTATGTAATTAGTGAGACAACCATTTATTCTGTATTTTAGATGCTATTCTCTCTTTTTTTTTTTTTTAACAAAACGTATTGCTTCAGGGTGTGGAAATAAACTCAGTTACTGATTGCATTTTCATGCATAGCAGAAATTTTAGCTTTGGAAGCCAAAGCTTTCATTGGGATAAGCCAGACTTTTTAATAGAATAAAGATATTTTTGAGAAATAAAAGGAAAAAAATTCCTGAAAAGCATTGAAACAAAATAGTGTCTCACAGGAAAGTGGAAACACAATGTAAAATGATCTACAGGTAAACATACAAATGAAGACCTATACACATCCATGCACTAGTGGAAGATCTGAGATGTTGGCGATAAATGAGAAAGTAGACCAATGATAATAAATTTAGATATTTTCAAGAAGGCTTAGATCCCTGCCACCATAATGCCCCTTTAGCTTGGAATTATAAATCTGTAGGATGTTTTAGAGAAATTCAAGAGGATAATTATTGTGTTATTTTTCAAGGTGTAGGCCTGGAAAATGACAAGACTTAAAGAAAGTCTTCACTGTGGTCTTCAAGACAGAGAGCTGTCAAGATGCAAGTGCCTGGGACAATGAGTATGAAGGTAGTAGGGGTGTGTTGGGATACAAGGGGTGGTTTAGGGAGAGGAGGGGCACTTTTTGAACTGATGCAATGGGAATCACACAAGTGCTGGTATAAAGCTGGGGGAACTCAAGCTGTCTAATCGTTCAAAAAGAAGAACATGGAATGTATGGGTGAAGGTAATCAGACAGAGGCTCTTGTAATATAGCAGGTATCAACATACATGACAGACACATACTGATGTGGAGAGACAAGGAAGTTTTATCCAGGTGAGAGTAGAGATAGGTGTCAATGAGGCCAGATGTCTTCTTTTCCACTTATATCTTATCCACATAGAGACCTTTCCTCTGAAATGCATTACCTTTGCTGGAAAAAAAACAAAAACAAAAAAAAAATTCTGCTAGTCCTGAATTTGTTCACGTATTTGCTTGAAAAAGAATTAGAATGTTCAATGATGGTAAATATGAAATCCACATCTATTACATTAAAACTATATCCCCAGGAAATGTATTTGAAGATTTAAATTTGTATCTTCTAGATATACTAAGATCATAAAAACAAATGCATGGAGTGGGCTTCTGGTTGCAGTTAAGATGCCATTTGGGAGGCCTGCATCCCATATCAGAGTCTCTGGGTTTGAGTCTCAGCTCTGCTTCCAACTCCAGCTTCCTACTAATACACAAACTTGGAGGTGGCAGGTGATAGCTAAGATAATTGGCTCATGTCACCCACTTGGGAGACTAATGTTGAGTTCCAGTCTTTGGACATTGACCTGGCCCAAATGTACCAGCAGATGCAAGATCTTTGTCTGCCTCTGTCTCTATGCCTTCAAATAAAATGAAAATAAATAAATGAAATTTAAAACAATAAAAGAATTACACAGTTTGGAAATATTCTACATTTTCCATTTATTATACATCATACTCTGATTTCATTTATATCAATTGTAATATGCACATATAAAAAGAAATGTCCTTGGTGCTGGCATTATGGCACAGCAGGTTAGGATACCACTTGTGAGGTTGGGATCCCACATCAAAGTGCCAGTTGTGAGTCTTAGCTATTCTGTTTCCAATCCAGCCTCATACTAATGCCTGTGAGAAGACAGTAGAGAATTGCCCAATTACTTGTTACCCTGCCACCAATTTGGAATACAAGGTGGAGTTCTTGGTTTCAGCCTGACTCAGATTTAGATGATGTAACTATTTGGAGAGTAAACCATGGGATGGGTGATCTCTCTCTCTCTCTCTCTCTCTCTCTCTCTCTCTCTCTCCCTCTCTTCCTGTATCTCTCTGCCTTTCAGGTAAAAAAAAAAGAAATCTCCTTATAAAATAAATAGAAGGTAAATAAATGAATCATCATGGGAAACATATCAATAATGATATCTAGTGTAGATATTAAATTCATATAGTTCCCCTATTGATTTCAGATTCTACCACCTACTGCTAACTCTAGATTTTTTCAACCATAACATGTAAATAACAACTACCTTGCATTAAAAATATATGCCAAGCACTTAGAGTAATGTCTGGCACACAGCAAATATTAAATATTATTAATCTCATTGTTATTATTTTATAAATTGCCCTTTGTATAAATCAGTGTCATAGATTCTTATCTATGATTCTTACAGTCAGAAATATCAATTCTCATAAATTATTCATGGTCTGTATTGAGAGTTCTTTTCTATAAGCATACTTTTAAAGTTTTACGTCAGCAAAACTTATAATTGTTTCTGTTAATTATCATTTATTATGAGTTTCCATTATTTATGTATGTAGAAAAATTATATCAGTAATCTCTTTTTTCCAACTGACATTATTATGACTCAGGAGAAAATGATCCTGAAAGATGATCTAGGTAGTTCTAATAGCTCTTTTTGAATCTCAGATGTACTTGAGCCACTGTCTAGATTTATCTGTTAAGTAAATGGCCCATGAAGGTATGTATGGGTAGGTAATCAATTGATGGAAGCAAATAATTCTATTGAAACAATTGCGATTTATTTTTGATACAGCTCTTTTAAACAGACTGATTAGTTTCCTTTATGATTTTACATTTGAACGCACACACTATTTCATTCTTTGTCATTGTTGCATGACATTCCATTTGGCAGTTGGCTTATTTTTAGCTAGACTATCAAAGTATTTCTCAACTGGACTGTCACAGCACTTGAACTTGGAATTTTGTAGCCTGAATAACTGCACTGTAGAAAAGAAAGAACTGCTCGTAAATGGGAAATTATAAATCTAGACCAACTCAAACTTGTACTGGTAATTATTCTTACTTCTTTAAATGTAACATGGTTAAATTATAGTCTCACTAACTAATAATCCAGTAGAATATGTTCATTTTTTTAACAGAGGTTAAGAGTGCATTAAGTGAGTGTTGGAAAGATTATTGGAACTCAGATTGTTTTTTCTGAAAATTCTTTACAGAAAACATAAAATTTCTTATAAAATATTATTTTAGCTCCCTGATATATTATAGAAAAATTTGCAATTCTGCTGAATACTAAGATTTTAAAATTATATCTTAAGTATATAGTATTTTAAAAACTCTAATAACTAGAGATTGCTATAATTAAAATGCAATAAAATCAAATGAAATAAGTCAAATATATTCTCCTATGTAAATATATTATCCAATAGCAAATGGATTCTTAATTATGACAATTCAATCTGATTGCATTTTAAATATAAACATCTGCATTTTAAACCCACAATCAATAATTTAAGTATTGTAGAATACAGAATAAGAAACAGATTTTTGATTACTTGTATGTTATGATCTGTGTCTAAATTCTGTAATACACAGCTATGGATCAGTTCCACTTGTTTTTCTTTGTTAGATGAATGGAAGAAGAAAGTCAGTGAATCTTATGTGACTATAATAGAAAGATTGGAAGATGACCTGCAGATCAAGGATAAAGAGCTTACAGAACTAAACCAAATATTTAGGTAAGTTGTCTTGTTTCTTTTTATAAGTGATTTTATTATTTATGTTGTTGTTAGATGTATCCCTATAATAAGAAAAGAAAATCTATATAAATTCAGAGAAACACAGTCATGTTCGAAAACTTAAAATGTCAGGTTATTGCTTCTTTACTACTCGGCTCTCAAAATGCAAGCATGTCACCTTATTCAAAAATGACTTGCATTTTCTCAGAAAAGTTTGCAAAGAGAGAAACCTAGGTGCTAGCCTTTGACTACAAGTTGTTCCTAATATGAATAATCTTTTGTGGAGCTAGACCCTTCTTTTAAGCCATGCCATTAAAAAACAGCAAGACTTTTCTCCCAAAATGCTAGTAACATACTGGCCACATCACTCTTTTTGGACTACAAAGGTAAATTCAATTTTAACAAACCCTTTGGTCTCCTGATATTGAAAGAGTGTCCCTTAATAGACCTGAGCACATTCTGCCTTCTGAACAGTCATATAACAGCACGTGGGGTTTGCTTCAGGCTTTCAGTGGTTTTTGTTCTATAATGACAGGAGAAAAATAATCTGGAGTGGTGTCACAACCTTAGAAGACACAGAATGCTCAGAAAGGAGGATGTGTGATCTTTACATATGCAAATGTTTTGGAGAAATTCCATCTGACATTGAGGAACTATGTGCACTTTTGGTGTAGTTGGCTGCCTGACTGAGGAAAAGTTCCCTAAAAGCCAACTAGCCAAGTTCACCTTCAGGTGTTTCATTCATGTAATACCCTTCATTTTACTTGAAAAATAAATTTAAATCAAATATTACATTACACATTTTTTAAAAATTTAGATATAGTGAGCATATAAATCTCACATAAAAAGCAGATATAATCATCCATGTAATGTAGTTTATATGAATCTTGTCAATGTAGTTAATAAGACTTTAATAAATGTTCAATGCATTTTTGGAAAATGAATAGTTGATTCTTTCTGTTTGGCCAAAATGATGAAGTAAACACTGACAATTGTGATAAGATGCCTCTGGACTGACTTTTGCAAGTAGTATCATGCTCAGGTACAGTAAAACATTTGAAAGCCCTGAAGAGATCAATGTGAATGACACTTCAGTATAGGAGATTTATACATCATGTTTATTTTGTTGGAAAAGAGACACAAGTATAAAAATCATAAGCCCCAAAGATCTTTCATATACTGAATGAAAAATAATTATATTGAAGAGTTTTTCTTCAATTTTATAATTAATGCCTCATTTATTTATTATATTTTAATCAGTAAATATTGTGAATATATATCAAATCAGAAAAATTAATTTGAGATATGTCTTTTCTTATTCTACCTTAAAAACTACCAGTAATTTTGACTGCTCCTAGAATAATTTATTTTTCTTATATTTCCACTACATGTAACAGATGAGACATTTTTACTGACTAGCAGTTAGAGTGAGGGGCAGAGTTCAGTGTCAGAGAGCTTACAGTCCAGAATTTGCTGAGTGCCAGCCATATTAAGATGTTTCTCTAGACATATCAAATGTAAAGCATTGTTTAATCTTCACCATTGTCCCATGTGGTGGCTAATGTTTAAGTTAATGGATAATAAACTAAGGACTATGGACAAGACAATTTGACTTATCAAGATCATACCATCAGTAAATGCTAGAATGTGATTTGTAGGAATGTCTGCTGACTTCTTAGAACTCTCCCTAATAAACCCTGCATTTTTTCACCTTGATTCAGAAGTTCACAATGCGGTTGAGGGAAAAAGCACCTATATAAACAGGATTCACAGAAGACAGGCAAAGTAGACAGTGCTAAGAAATAAGAAAAAAAAATGATGGTTTTCAAATGCAGAAAGATTATTGGCTAGATTTATTCATCTATTTTTAAAAAGTGTTCTAGATAAGACTTAGGCAAGTGAAGGTATATAGGCAAGAATGGATGAGTACCATGGGAAGTTTTAGAGCGGCAAGGAAAAGCAGTTACTTGACTATGTAGTGTAACTTAAAATTCAGGTTCATCTATTTGCAAGCTGTATACACTTGGATGTATTTCTTAATCCTCTTTGAGCCTCATTTGCATCTGTAAAATTCAGTGAGTTGTAACTACCTTACCAGGTATTTTTGAAATGATATCAATTTAATGCTGAGTACAGAGTCAATATATTCAAGACACTAAATAATTGGAGGTTTGCATAATCATGGTTAATTGGATAAATAAGGATAGTTAGGAAGACAGAAGACTTCATTATGGAGTGGAAGTAACATGTAGTTTATTGAAAGGTAGGAAGTGAGAAAGTTAGGATAAAATGTTCCTCTATGAAAGAAGATGATGCCAAAATTAAAAATGTAAAATGTTATAACTCAGTTTGAAATCAAAATCTGAAATATGTGTATAGCATTATAGTGATTTTGATTGAAAGGGGCTAGAAGAATTTTGAGGCTGGAATATTAGAGGCTCATCAAAATGGATGTCAAATCTCCTGTGACTCATCATGTAGGGAGTTTTGTGAAGAGGAAGCCTTGTGCTAATACCATTAAGGAAGCCACAGAAATGTTGAAGGAGCCAACAGTGACAGTAATGAAGATGAGGAGAGGATCGCCACACTCTGGAATCTGGTTTCTCCTAAGGTTAAAGTTTCCTGTTTTAGCATAGCCTACAGTACTTGCTAAATTTTCAGAACCCATGACTCAGCCCTGTGTTAAATGAATCAGAATCTCTGAGGAAGACTTCCAGAAACTTGAATTTGTAACAAGCTCCCCAGGTAGCACCTATGCATGATAAAAATGGCACTTCTGCTGAAGTTTGAAAACTACACTTCTAGAAAGATACCCAAGTTGCACTGAGAGCTCTTTGCCTGAGAGGTTATTGGTGAAGGGATGAGGGACATGAGAACAGAAAACCAGCAATTGGTATTATCTCTGGAGAGCCAAGACAGCAAAAAACAAACAGAAAGAAAGTACTCTGCTTTGCTTGACTCCAGCAAGGCAGAACATTATCTGGAAAGAGAGTCAAATATTTAGGGCAGAGTTGTGAGAAGGTTATTTTCTTTCAAATAAAATGATGGGTAATGAAGTAATATGTGCTGAGAGTATGAATTTCTTATTCCTTATCTTGTCCACAAAAATTTCTGGGGTAGTTGGTAATATTAAACATGATTTTGTATAAAAACACATTTGGGTATATATGGCATTTTAGGTTCTAAAAATAAATGTAAAACCTTTTTGTTTCTCGTGTTTATCCATGTCTTATGTAATGTAAACAGTGCTTCTGTGATGAGCAACTATGTTATCCTACCTGACATCAGTCTTTCTCTAAACATGGAAAAGCATGGAAGCCTTCTACAAAGCCCAAAAGGGAGCATTTAACAACAAAGTTGCAAGTGAAGGATCACCAATGTAAATATAAGCTTGCTTGTTTTTCTTTGTTTATTTACTGAGTAATTTATTTATAGCATTCCTGGTAGATGCTAATTCCATTTATTAGAAGAGATTTCCTACTATATATGCACTAGTGCTCTTGCCAGGTTAAATGGATACCTTTAATTTATAGTACAATATAGAACAGTATATACTGGGGCTGGTGCTGTGGTACAGTGGGTTAAAGGCCAGGTCTGCAGTGCCAGCATCCCTGGTCATCATAGGGATGATCCCAGATCAATCTGGTCATTCATGAATATTGCATTTCCTTGTCTCACTTGAAGTGCCTGTTTAAACACTCAATGAGAGATGTACCATTTTCAGGTGTGGCCTCTACAAATCTACATACACTTTCCTCTTTTTCACTAGAATGCTAACAGCTCTCAGAGAAAACCTGGAAACCATTTAGTGACAATAGCAGAGACTTCTAAAGGACTATGCGGAGAACTACAATGTCAACCTATTTACCCAGTGATGGCAAGCAATGAATGCTGTTGCATTTAAAGCATAACAGATTTGTGAGTCCACTTGTTAATAAAGCTAGAGTTACCCCCTTAAAGTTACTAAGAAGAAAGACTTGGTGAAGAGATATATTGAACATTAGAGTAAACTGAAATCAAATGTCTAGTATCCATTCTTGTGACTTGTGGGTAGGAAGGGACAGCATGGAGAAGCAGTTGTATGTCGGAAAACGATGCAAAGAAAGTGGGACAAATATCTCAATTGGGTTTAAATCAGGTTTTCAACTTTGACACTACTAGCAGTTAGGCTACAAGTGGTGAGGTGCTCTTCAAGAGCCAGGGTAAAGTGTAAGCACTGTAGAAGGTAACAGCAGGCCCCACCAGAAGCCATTCGATGGACATTAAAGGTCAAGATGTTATTGGAGCATGTTTTTAGGATCAACACTCATGAAGAAAGGGAGGCAGAACTGAGCTGGGAGGAAGATGGGTTGTGATACTGTCTGCACAAAAACTCACTGAAGCTCAGTGGATCTTTAGAGTTTTCCAAGCTGGAATGAGAGGACTGGGCTTTTATATTTGCAAAACAAAAACAACAACAACAACAACAAGAACTAGTCATGGGATTCTGGCTATAGCCTGAGAATGACACACAGACAAGGCATCTGTCTTCAGCCAAGAGTCACATTCCCCATTCCACTCCACCATTCTGCTATACCCTCCGTGCTGGAACTGCCCCTGGTGGTGGGAATACAATATACGTTTAAATAGTCATGCCTCAGATGATACATGTTACCCTTCCGTAATATTTAACTACCATTTATATGATGGTCCACGTGAGATTTTTAGAAGTCTTCTCATTCAATTCTTTTGTTTCAATATATTTTTAAGTCAAAAGAAATTTTAGAACTGTTTTGATAATTTCATTGTCAAACCTACTTTTATTTCCTCAATCTATAATATGAAATTTGAAAGTCTATGAGGAGATTCCAAAGAAGTTATAATATTTAATGCCATGACTTACAACATAATCCCAAAATCAACCTATTTTATCTCATTGTTAATCTATTTTAGATTTGAGTAGGTGTATCTTAGTCAATAATGAGGAAATCTTACTTTGAAAATGACTAGAATTAATAAATGTACAAAAATAGTCAAAGAATTGCTAGGTTTAATAAGAAAGCAGTCACAATATTTAGAGAAAATGTATAAAGAGGTTGAGAAATATGAAGGAAGCTTTCTAAGATGTACTTTCCTGCTTACTTTCTCCCTGAAAAGTCTGTGGATCCAGCTGCATTCCATAAATCTCTTTCCTCCAAATGAAATATCTTCTAAAAATCTTCTTTACAATAATAGCCAACATTAAAACTTAGCTATCAAAAAATGAGTTGCTTTATTTAGACAGAAGAATTTTTCTGTAAAGGCAGTATATACAGTACTGAGGGGAGAAATGCCATCTATGATTAAAATATAATGATAGTCTTATTTGGCTTGCTTGGGTAATACATTGTGCCAAATAGCAACAAAACAGAGCAAAACAAAACAAAACAAAAAATTAGGCATGAACAACAACAATAACACCTCAATCAAAAGGAAAACAAATAATTTACATTACTTTAATGCAATCTACTTTTCTGATGCTTCTCTTATTTGTCCAAGTTAAACTAGTTATGAGTAGTAATTTTACAGGAATATCTTATAAAAACTTTGTGAAGTGACTTGACCTCAGTTGTTCTGTGTCCCACTTCTGTCCCTTCTCTCTCAATCTCTTCTTCTCTTTCTTTTAACCTAAGTCTCTCTCTCTCTCCTACACTGTACACTTTCTGTCTCCCTTCCTATACTGCCTCCATTACCCCTTTTTCTTCCCTACCCCACTTCTCAAATGTAAAATACAACCAAAAAGTGAAAAAAAAATCAATATTGTGATAGCAGGTAATATTTATAAAAAGTCTTATAAGGTTTAACACATTTAAAACTCACAAAATTCTATGAGACAATGATTATTATCCTCTTTTCTAACATTTTCACTCTTGTTTTGCCACTATATCTCATTAATTATTTATTATCTGAATGAATGTATAAATATACTTCACATTGTTAGCTTGCAGATATTATCTGGGAAATACTAAAAAATATATTTCTGGATATTTCTTAGGGATATATATATATATATATGTATAGAAACAGATTTTATTGATGAATATTCAGTTTAAACTGCTTAGAAGGAGAAATCTACAAAGAACTATAAAAGAAGTTAACAACAAGCCATTTGTCATCCAAATGATCCCTTTGGGAAACTAGACTCTCTTTAATTTTTTTCCCTTTGTTTTTACATTCTTGACCTTCCTCTAAATTTCAACCAATATATTATTTCTTAAAGCATCTACTTCTGAATATTTCACACATAAATTTATTATTTTTGACTATCTGTTCAAATGTTACTTGTGGTCATGTCAGATGTCTTCCAAGAAGGATGAGGTCATGAGAAAGAAGTTTAATTGGACCACAAAACCGCAGTGTTTTCTGGGTAAAAGGTAAAGGCTAAGAAAGAGTTCATTATGCCACAAGAAAGAAAAGTAACTTTTGGGCACAGAGTTACCATTTTTAACGATCAAGGACAGAATATACTACTAGAAATGGATTCACAATAGTGGTTTCATTTTAATTAGGAACTTTATCCATGCCCCAGCAAGCACTATGAACTCATTAGGATATGTTAAGTTACAGTATGGCATGGCGGGTGATGAAAAATGTAAGGGGATATTAAAAAATAAATTGAGCTTAGAGTATTAGAATACATAAGTGATGTTCAATTGGCAGTGAATTTAACATACACAGTTACTTTAGAAGAGGCGAAAGAAGAGAAAATGAAATTTCTCTCCTCAGAGTGATTGCTTTAAAATCTTGAATATTTTAATTGCATGTATCAAAACAGAAGCATTTGACTAGAAGTTAATGGGAAATGAGAATTAGGATTCAAGTACAGCCCCCAAAGTAACTCTCATTAAAAAATTTACATTCCAGTTATTAAACTTAAGCTAAAAACCGTACTATTAAAATCACACTTGACTGCCAAATATTGGAGGAGTCTATTCTCTGTTGATTCATTTTGTTGACATTAATAGAAGCTTCATGAGTTCAAGGAGGATAGAATTCCAAAGGAGAACAAAAGCAACAAGCCACAACTCAGTTTCAAGCAAGAAAATATTTAGGACACTATGCTCACTCACTTACTTATGAATGATTAAGTCTAGTTCATGATGTAGTGAATTAACAAATAATTACTGAATAAAAAGTCAGACTGCTTTCAATTTTATTAATGTAAATAACACATCCATTCATTATTATCCTTTTGTTTAACAAATAAAGCAATGGACTTTGGCATCTAGTATTTTCTGTGGATTCAGTTGGCTTTGCAAAGCTAATTGTGTCTTTAGAGATAAAGATTAATGCTATAGTGTGTTGCAGGATCTATCCAGTGTTTATATTCCTGGGACTGATGTAATTAAAAGATCCAGGAATTAATGAGTAGTTTATATCAAGGAGCCTGTCAAGGAGACTGCTGAAAACAATCTGCAATAAGCAGCAACAGAAGTGAGACACATCATATGTGTCCAGAGGAGTCCTGCCATACTTATAGAATGAATCAACAAAGTTAAGTCATGAAATAAGATAGCAATTGATTTTACGTTCTCAAATAAAATGATTCTCAGTTCAACTTCTTTTGTCCCCTTGAGTTTTTTGTTCTTTGAATATCTCCAGTTTTGAAAATCTTTACATTGTAAAAGCATCCCTGGACTTGTTTCTTGCAACACTGTGATTCCAATAATTGCTCTTAAATCACAATTGTCACAGTAAGGAGGTTGGTGCTAGTTTTGAAAATTATGAAATTACACAAGCTGCCTATTATGAAAGGTCAAACTTGGTTTGAAAATTGTGCTGATATTCTTTCATGATTTATACTTCAAAAAGAAAGCTGCACATTTACATCAACATTGTTGATAATAGTAAGAACAGTACAGTAACCATTTTTTGATCATATATCATGTGCCAGTTACTCTAGTAGGCACTTATTCTCCTTTAGTCCTCACAACAGCACCTTTCCTAGTTGAAGAAACTGAGGTATCAATGGAGTTAAATGACGTTCCCACACTGCTGGGGGAGCACAATTAGTGTGGGAATTGACTCCTCGTGTAACTACAAGGGCTAAAGTTTTAAGCACTACCTACACCACTGAAGTGATTTTTTTTTGAAACATCACAAAATAGCAAGTATTGCTACATAATATTGCAGATAGACACCCCCCACCCCCCCACACACACACTTACATACAATTTCTCAAGAGTTTATTACCACAGTGGAAATCCAGAACTTTTTCTTTCAGTATTTGCTATTAGGTTTATTATTATTTATTCAAAAAAAGTAACCCTTTCCTGTTTTGCTCTTAGGTTACAGACTGTGTAGTTATTCATATTACAGAGGCCTCCCTGTCCCCCTCTAGCTGAACATTTTAGCACTTTTTTTTGTTTTACAATCCTATTGTGTGATTCACTTTCTGGATAATCCTGCTTGGTTTCAAGGGTTTAGATTCCTGACATGGGCAAACAACACACATATCCAAGAATAACCTGACTTTCTGAATTTACAGCACATACCACAAAATAGCCATACTGTTTTCAATTGGTCTCAATTCAAGTAGACATTTAAAAGCATAGCATTTTCATCAGAAAACAAAATGTTTTTATTATTCCTTGAATGAGGGGAAAATGCTGATAAAAGTCAATAAAACTCTTAACCATCTTTTCATGAAATCCTAAACCTGCTATATTATATTGTCAGCATTTATAAATAATGGAGTTTGTCATAGTTCTAAATAAGGTACTCCTAATCTAGGCAAGGTATTTTTCTCATATGAGAAAGCATGTCTGGATTTTGCTGCTGAGAAATTGAACATGGAAAGCAAGAAGTGTAGGAAAGTTGAAAAGTTCTAGAATATTCCCATGTCCATGGATACAAACAACAGGGATTGCCATTGCTAATTAAAGTATTTCACTGAGGTCTATCAGTGTCCCTAGATTTAAAAGCTTTCCTTTCAGCACCATCCTGGTAATAACACTTATTCTATTTTAAAATCCCAATCGCCTTTTATGTTCTTAACTGGGTGCCTTGATGATAATGTGCTGAATTTATAGCAACTTTCAAGTGTAGGTACTTTACAAGTGATAGGAGTTCTTGGCTCACTCACCAAAGACTATGCTATCTCTCTAAAGCTGCTGGAGATTTAAATAGGCAGGAGGCAGCTTGAAGTTGACCTAGGAGGCCAAGGATATGATCTCATTTCTAGTGAAAAATGTCCTGGGAGTACCAAGGACCTTAAGAGGTCGAGAATTTTAGCTTTACATTCTTTTTGAAAGGCTACCTGTGTCTCCCCAGGGCCCTCCTGGGGCAATGGTCTTTGTTCAGACTAAGGCAAGGATTTCATTAATAGAATCACTCCTTTTCTCACCTGGGACTATATCACAGTACCCTACCAGAGTTCTTTATCTATGAAATCTGACCTAGTCAGAGTACAAGAAAACTTTGCTTCAGGCAGAAATTGTAATACACTGGGATTATATTCCTTTCCCCTATCTTTTATCAAATACAATACAACCTTATTTTTTTTCTTCTCTCTGTCTCTTTTTCTCTTCCTTCTTTCCTTCCTTTGTTCTTTTCTTCCTCTTTGGAAAGATTCTCCTGGATTTCTCCATAGATATGATGTAAAATTTTGAGAGAAATGGATTTACTTTCAGATGTCTATATTTTCTATTTATACATGATTCTTACACATCATGATGACCTGGATAGTTCAAATTATATGTTGAACACAGAACTCAATAAGTGAATCATTAAGCTTGATCTCTCAAACTTTTAATAGTATTTTCTCTCAATTTTAATTCTTCATATAGCAGATCCAAAATTCTTACTCAAAGTAACAAAGAACCAGAGAAAATATATATATTTCTAAATTTATAGTAATAAAATTCTCTTTTATCATTTTCAAATGAAAGACAATACATACTGAAAGATGAATTTTGTGATCATCTATAAAATATTTTTCAGCTCTGATGAAGCCTTCAGTGAAGTCAATTTAAATTACCGCACTGAAAACGGGCTCTCTCTACTTCATTTATGTTGCATTTGTGGAGGTAAGTACTTGAAACTTGATATTTTTTAAACTAATAATTTGCACATACAGTGATTTGATCTGCTTAATAGTCTAACAAGAGAATCCTATTGATACCCTATTTTCTCTTGTTTCACACCTTCTGATCCCAATAATCTTCAATTGAAACAGTAACTACCATGCAGATATTTCAATTGATTTCTCTATGAGTTTAAGTCTCACTATGCCCTTGCCCTAAACCAAGTTACTTAGTTTGCTTAGAAATTGGAATTTATTTTTCAATATTGGGCATATCGGTCAGAAATAAGGTTAACTTCAAAAGCACTTAAGTCATCTCCCAAATACCAAGAAATTGCTTCAAAATATGCAGCAACAGTCTGTAAAATCATAAATGCCAAAGATAAAATCTGAAAGTGAAAATAGACCAAAGTAAGATTAAGAGTTTAATTTGGCTGATATTTTATTTTCTTGTGTTTATTAGTGTATCCCAATCACCTAGCATAGTGCCTGTCATAGAGGAGTCATTCGATAATTTATTGAATTAACAAATACAGAGTAATGCTTATTTTGTCAATGCAAACTAAATTCATTGAAATCCATTTTCTTGACAAAGCATTAATTTACAGGTATCAATTCTAAATATTGCTTTAACCACTGATACCAAACTAAACAGAATCTACTTAACAATTTGTCTTATATTTAAACATACCTTCCCAACCTTGGTGATATCTTCCGTATTGCTCTGATCTGAATAAAGTTCACATGTTCTGAGGAATCCTCTACAATGAGATTTTTATATAAGCTTGTTCACTGATGGTTTATTAAGATGAAATATTTCATGTTTTTTATATTTTAAAACCTCCTGATGATAACAATGCTAAATTAAAAATGTAAAACCAATACAACAAATGCAGCAAAAATATAGTTTTTAAAGTATAATAAAAATGTCTGTTAAGTATGGCTGTTAATAGAATTATTTGTAAATAGCCATGACATTTTCTTATATAAGTATGGAATTTATCATTCAGTCAAAGAAAAATTTTGAAAGTATTTACTTGCTCCCTAAGATGTAGCCTTTCTAAATTTTTCTTTCAAAGGCAACAAGTCACATATCCGAACACTTATGTTAAAAGGGCTCCGTCCATCTCGACTGACAAAAAATGGATTTACAGCCTTGCACTTGGCAGTTTATAAGGTACAACATTTCAATTTCCATAAATACTGAGTTAGAACCACAGTGATATGCATCTTTAGGTGTTTACAAATAGTGGTCATGGAAAACTTTCAGAGTGAGCATAAGCATTAGGTAGCCTTTTTCTCTTTATTGAAAAGGTAACTTCATACCAGTCTTTTTAATTCTTTCCATGTGTAGCTTATTTAATTCACAAAACTCTGCAAGTGAATAATATTATCCCCAAGGTTACATGATTAACTGGTGGTTAGCCTTCTTATAAGATGAGTCAGTCTAGTTCCCTCACCAGGGCCCTTCAACCAGGCACCAAGTTGCATCTGCACAAAGAAAGCTGACATTATACTTGAGGATGAAGCACATTTCTTTTATGTAAGTTTTCCTTATTAAAAATATCCCTAGAGCTCCCTTTAGTTTCCTTCTTTAATTTTTACCTTTGCTTCAGTTTGTTTACTTGTATTAGACCCTGGTTCCAACCTAACCTCAGCACCTGATGGAAGAGCAAATATAGATTGGACAAACATGGTTTTTTGTTGTTGGGACCAGTCCTTGATGTTGTCATAAGTATAAATTTACATAAATATAGATACCTAATTATGTGACTCATCCATTCCCTAATGATAACAGTTTCTAGTTACTGTGTGTTCATGGCTAAATGCTCTATGTGCCTCCCCCAACTTCTTGAGATTTATCATTACGGGGGAACATGGTCATAATTTACCAGGATCCAGATTCACATATTACTGTGATTCACAGTGAAAATACTCTAAAGTGCTTCTTTTTTCATGGCCTGTCACTACCCAGTCAATTCCAGTTCCCTCTGGGAGAAAACCGAAGCTAAATTATAAATTGTTTTTAACACCTGGTCAGCATCCTGCTAAACTCAAATGGATGCTGCGTTCAGGGTGTGGGGAACAGCAGCTGAATCTGGCTTTTCTTATAAAAGCCATGAAGTGAAAGTAGAAGAGCTCTGCAGAATAGGAAGCTAGTGATGGATAGCCAAGGCAGCACGTAAAACTATGAATTCTGAATTTGACTGTCTGGGACATTCTACTGCATTAGTTCCTTTTGCTTAGATTTAACGTGATACACACACACACACATGGATTCCAAGTGATTTAATGCTACAAACTTCAGAGAATATGTTTATTAAAGCTAAATTTCCATTTTTAGAGTTCCCTTTGATCTATCTTATGTTTACATTTACTAGCTTATTTTATATTTATAGATGTGTAATTGTGCTATAACTTTTTCATAACAAGTTTAAATAAATTTAGATTCTTAGGAATTAAAATAAGCAAAAATTCTTAAAAATCATAATAGAATGTATTATTACTCTGTTTATACCTGATCAAAGGTAAAAAACAAAGTTACCATTCCACTTTAAAAATAAAGCATATAAAATAAGCATTTACATTACCAGTGTAATAAATCTGGTTCCAAGTATCTTCTGTTGGAACTACTATAAAAGTTACTTAATTCATTTTGTTCTCTAGTTTCCTTATTCCTTATATTTGAAATATTCTCTAAACTAAAAAAAAATCACAAATATTGGGTAAGTAACTTGTGTATACACTTAATCCAGATTCATTAATTGTTTATATGTTGTCCCATTTTATCATATTTTTCTGAACTATTTGAAAGTAAATTAGAGACTATATGCTCTGATCCCATTAACTTCAATCCTTAGTTCCAACGTTCATTGTTTTCTTGAATTGTAAAGGATCTGTGTACTTGTATATTCTGGATATTTTTCCTTTATGGAACACATATTTTATAAAAATGTGTCCTAATCTATAGATTGTCTTTCCAAATTCTTTTTTTTCTTTTTTTTATTAAACTTTTATTTAATGAATATAAATTTCCAAAGTATAGCTCATGGGTTACAATGGCTTCCCCCCTCCCATAACTTCCCTCCCACCCGCAACCCTCCCCTTTCCCGCTCCCTTTCCCCTTCCATTCATGTAAAGATTCATTTTCAATTCTCTTTGTATACAGAAGATCAGTTTAGTATATATTAGGTAAAGATTTCAACATTTTGCCCATATAGCAACATAAAGTGAAAAAACTACATTGGATTACTAATTATAGCATTAAATAGCAATGTACAGCACATTAAAGACAGAGATCCTACATAATTTTTTTTAAATTAATTAATTTTCTATGCCATTTCCATTTTAACACCAGGTTGTTTTTTTTTTTTCATTTCCAATTCTCTTTATATACAGAAGATCACTTCAGTATATAATTAGTAAAGACCTCATCAGTTTGTGCCCACACAGAAACGCAAAGTATAAAAATACTGTTTCAGTACTAGTTATAGCATCACTTCGCTTTAGATGACACATTAGGGACAGATCCCACATGGGGTGTAAGTACACAGTGACTCCTGTTGCTGATTTAACAATTTGACACTCCTGTTCATGGCGTCAGTAATCTCCCTAGGCTCTAGTCATGAGTTGCCAGGGCTATGGAAGCCTTTAGAGTTCGCTGACTTTGATCTTCCTCTGATAGGGTTATAGCCAAAGTGGAAGTTCTCTCCTCCCTGCGGAGAAGGGTACCTCCTTCTTTGATGGCCCCATTCTTTCCACTGGGATCTCACTCACAGAGATCATTCATTTAGGTCTTTTTTTTTTTTTCCATGATATCTTGGCTTTCCATGCCTGCTATACTCTCATGGGCTCTTCCGCCAGATCCAAATGCCTTGAGGGCTGATTCTGAGGCCAGAGTGTTGTTTAGGACATCTGCCATTCTATGAGTCTGCTGTGTATCCCACTTCCCATGTTGGATCTTTCTCTCCCTTTTTGATTCTATCAGTTAGTATTAGCAGATACTTGTCTTGTTTGTGTGATCTCTTTGACTCTTAGACCTATCAGAGCTATCAATTGTGAGCTGAAATTGATCACTTGGACTAGTGAGATGGCATTGGTACATGCCATCTTGATGGGATTGTGTTGGAATCCCCTGGCACATTTCTAACTCCACCATTTGCAGCCAGTCCGATTGAGCATGTTCCAAATTGTTCATCTCCCTCTCTTTTTCCACTCTTAGATTTAACAGGGATCACTTTTCAGTTAAAATTTAAACTCCTAAGAATAATTGTGTGTTAATTATTGAGTTCAACCAATAGTACTAGAACAACAACAACAACAACAAATACTAAAAAGGATAAAGTATTACATTGTACATCTAAAGTCAGGACAGGAGCTGATCAGTTCATTAACAATGTCTCAAGAAACAAGATTTGTATGCTTTCTTTAAAAAAACTATGGCTCTAGTAAATATAATACAGATCTTCAACATATTACAGTCTACTACCTATGAATATTGGTCTGGGTCAACAAAAACGTAAAAAGCTTCCATAGCATAGCTCCATTTTATTTTCATCCTCCAAACTTTTGTTGATATAGAAATCTATATATATAATATAAACTCCAGCCGGGGAGGGCAGTGGAGGATGGCCCAAGTGCTTGGGCCCTGCACCCACTTGGGAGACCAGGAAGAAGCACTTGGCTCCTGGCTTTGGATCAGTGCAGTGCTGGCTGTAGCGGCCATTTGGGGTGTGAACCAATGGAACGAAGACCTTTCTCTCTGTCTTTCTCTCTCACTGTCTATAACTCTACCTGTCAAAATAAAAAATACATATATGAACTCCAATATATTACTAGAAATTTTATGTTAGATATTCATTTCATTCAAAGAAAAGAATAGAAAATGTCTGCTTTTTAGCATTTTGGATATGACAACACTATGTATGATTTTTTTCTAAATAATGCTTTTTGGAGTTCATCAAAAATCTTTCTAAGTTTATGTTTTCATCATAATCAGAAACTTTGACTATTTATTCAAACATATATGCTCGATCATTTGATAATCTCCAACATCACACTAACATAACACTAAGTTTCTTCATTTTCTTCTGTCTTCTTTCTCCTTTTTCTCCAATTCTGATTATTTTCATTTATTTTAACTCAAGTTCAAAGATCATGTCTCTACCATTTGCTATCTGATACTATTTTATCCATGAATTGTTCATTTCGTATGTCTACTCTTCATTTCTGGGATTCTTATTTAATGTTAATACATACTTTCAATTTCTCTGCTATAATGACTTATATTTGCTTTTAAATGTTTCATCTTTTTTTTTTAATTTTGTGCCCATTTTAGTGACTACTTTAAATACCTTGGGTGTTATTTTCAACATCTAGGTTAGCTCAGTGTCTGCTTCTATTGAATGCTTTTTTTTTTAATTAAACTTTTATTTAATGAATATAAATTTCCAAAGTACAGCTTATGGGTTACAATGGCTTCCCCCTCCCAAAACTTCCCTCCCACCCACAACCCTCCCCTTTCCCGCTCCCTCTCCCCTTCCAATCACATCATGATACATTTTCAATTCTCTTTATATACAGAAGATCTGTTTAGTATATATTAGGTAACGATTTCAACAGTTTGCCCCCATATAACAACACAAATTGAAAAAAAATACTGTTGGAGTACTAGTTATAGCATTAAATAAGAGTGTACAGCACATTAAAGACAGAGAACCTACATAATTTTTTTAAAGATTAATTAATTTTCTATGCCATTTCCATTTTAACACCAGGTTGTTTTTTATTTCCAATTATCTTTATATACAGAAGATCAATTCAGTATGTAATTAGTAAAGATCTCATCAGTTTGTACCCACGCAGAAACACAAAGTGTAAAAATACTGTTTCAGTACTAGTTATAGCATCACTGCACATTAGACAACACATTAAGGACAGATCCCACATGGGATGTAAGTACACAGTGACTCCTGTTGCTGACTTAACAATTTGACACTCCTGTTCATGGCGTCAGTAATCTCCCTAGGCTCTAGTCATGAGTTGCCAGGGCTATGGAAGCCTTATGATTCTCTCAATAGACGCAGAGAAAGCATTTGATAAAATACAATACCCTTTCATGATGAAAACTCTAAGCAAACTGGGTATGGAAGGAACATTCCTCAATACAATCAAAGCAATATATGAAAAGCCTACGGCCAACATCCTATTGAATGGGGAAAAGTTGGAAGCATTTCCAATGAGATCTGGTACCAGACAGGGATGCCCACTCTCACCACTGCTATTCAATATAGTTCTGGAAGTTTTAGCCAGAGCTATTAGGCAAGAAAAAGAAATTAAAGGGATACAAATTGGGAAGGAAGAACTGAAACTATCCCTCTTTGCAGATGATATGATTCTTTATTCAGGGGACCCAAAGAACTCTACTAAGTGACTACTGGAACTCATCAAAGAGTTTGGCAAAGTAGCAGGATATAAAATCAATGCACAAAAATCAATAGCCTTTGTATACACAGGCAATGCCACGGCTGAGGAAGAACTTCTAAGATCAATCCCATTCACAATAGCTACAAAAAACAATCAAATACCTTGGAATAAACTTAACCAAGGATGTTAAAGATCTCTACGATGAAAACTACAAAACCTTAAAGAAAGAAATAGAAGAGGATACCAAAAAATGGAGAAATCTTCCATGCTCATGGATTGGAAGAATCAATATCATCAAAATGTCTATTCTCCCAAAAGCAATTTATACATTCAATGCAATACCAATCAAGATACCGAAGACCTTCTTCTCAGATCTGGAAAAAATGATGCTGAAATTCATATGGAGACACAGAAGACCTCGAATAGCCAAAGCAATCTTGTACAACAAAAACAAAGCTGGAGGCATCACAATACCAGATTTCAGGACATACTACAAGGCAGTTGTTATCAAAACAGCATGGTACTGGTACAGAAACAGATGGATAGACCAATGGAACAGAATAGAAACACCAGAAATCAATCCAAACATCTACAGCCAACTTATATTTGATCAAAGATCCAAAACTAATCCCTGGAATATTGAATGCTTTTTATCTTCACTACAGTTCGTGTTTTCCTATTTGTTTATGTCTATTCACTTTTATTGTATGCTAGATATTAAACATTCTGTTATAGGAAATTTTATCTTCTTTAAAGGATGTTGAATTTTGTATATTTTTCCTTTTGTTTTTTAGGGATTTATATTTTAAGTGAATACATTTGATCTATAAAGCCTATTTTTTTCTTTTTTGTTAGGTTGTGTCTGTTTCAGTTTTGAACATAGATTCTTAGCATACCTCTTATTCTAAGATAGAATCCTCACTCCTGGATATGGTCCTTACTCTGAAGGCATGAATTTTTGGTATCTAACCTAAATGCTCTAGCTGTTCTGTAAAGTCTCTCCAGTCTAACAGCCTGGAACCCCAGTATCTCTCAGTGCTACATAACCTCTAACATCACTACCATTTACATTTGAACCAAGTCAGATGATGTCTTCTAGACCTTATGGAGTCTTTGTGCCTGTGTAGCTAATTCAAGGACACATTCTGATTCTCCATGCAGACATCTACAGTCCTTCTGATGTGCAGCTGCTTCTTCTCAGTCACTAGCTCCTCAAAATTTAGTCATTTCACGATACCATAGCTATGATAGCCATTCTCCAGAAAACAGTATTTCAGGAAGAAATCCAGGGAATTAACAGATCTTGTAGAATGCATTTTATATCTTTCCTTTCTCTTAAGAATCATAGCTTTTTGTTCGTGTTTTTCAGTGCCTTACAACTGTTGTACAAAAAATTTGCTCCATTTTATAGATTTACTACTTTTTCTTCTCATAGGAAGATTCCAGAGTACAGGTTATCCTGTCATGCTCCCATCTATTTTTGCAAAAAATTATTTATTTTTATTTGAAAAACAAAGTGATAGGGAGAAACAGAAAAGAGGGAGTGCAGAAAGAGAGAGAGAATGAGATCTTCCATCTGCTGCTTCACTCCCTAAAGGGCCAAAACAGTCAGATCTGAGCCAGGCAGAAGCCAGGATCCAGCAACTGCATCCTGGTCTCCCACATGAGTAAACAGAGCCCAGCTACATGGGCCATCTTCCTCTGATTTCCCAGGTACATTAGCAAGTAGTTGGATTGGAAACATAGTGGCTCAATTCAAACCTGGACTCCAGTATTGGATGCTATAGTTGCAAGCAATGCCACACCATTACTGCACTTCCTGTCTCAATGAGTTTTTATATTGCTTCCAAGCTGATAAGACACAAACATATGATGTCAATGCTTTGTTTAAAACTTTCTATTGTCACCTACTGCCTATATAAAAAATTCAAACTCCTAAATAAGATTCAAAATGTCTTAATTCATAATTTTGCTGGAATCACTTTTCATGTTTCCTTCCCTGGAGTTTCTGCCATTCTAACCCTGTTTTCAGTTTAATGTGCACAAGTATTACTTAGTAACCATGTGTTTGAAAAGGGAAAATTTCTTCCCTATCTCACACTCCAATCTAATTTATCACATCTAGCATGAGCTGAAAATCTAAATGTTTCACAAAAAGCTGGGGCAATTTTGATGCAAGCAATCTAAGACTACATATTGGAGATTACTGTACAATCCTTACAACTCAAGTTGTGTTCAAACAGCAACATATACCTCCACTGAAATAATTCAGAAGTGCATATTCCCACTCCCTATCCCAGCCCTCTTTAACCAGTATATTAATCAGGATTTTCCAGGGAAAATTAACCATTAGAATCTGTCTGTCTGTCTATCTATCTTTCTATCTATTCATCCATCCATCTACTTATATCAATTGAGATAGATTCATTATATGAACTAGTTTATACAGTCATGAAGCTGAAAAACCCAGTGATCTTTCATCTTTATACAGAAGATCTAGAAGATCCACTAATGTGACTTGGTTCAAGTTCAAGGATTAAGAGTCAGGGAACCTGATGGTATCAATCTCAGTCTGACTCCAACATCCCAAGAACCAGGAACACTGATTTTGAGAGCAGAAGATACATATCTCATCTCAAGAAAAAGCAATTTTACCCTTTTTGCAAATTTTTGCTCTATTCCAGGTACTCAGCAGTTTGGTTGATGACAACTCATATTGTTCACAGTGCTCACTCTACCAATATAAATATAAATATATATATTTATGTTCATACTGTAATTTATATAAAATTTATATAAAATATAAATTTTATATTTATAATGCAATTATAATAACATGAAAGAATTGGAACCTATAGTTAGATTAGTGAACACCAAAGATCTTTTATCATGTACACTATAAAATTAACATCACAGAATATGCATATTTGTTTATAAAGTATCTATAGAAACAAAAATCACCAGATAATATTTACTCAAGGCAATAAAGACTCTTTGGAGAACAATCAATGTTGTAGTTTGTGAGTGTAAATCTATATTTCAAATATCTTTTAACAATAATATAATATTTTTCAGCTTTATTTAAAATATAATTATATTGGAAATTTGATATATAAAAGTGACATAAGTTAGTAACATATAAGAGCTGACTTCAAAATACTCATGCAAAATGGAATTGAAGGACACCTTTATTTTGTTGTAAAAATATTTTGAAATCCATCCATATTTTTATATAATATGAATTTCCCATGAACTTTTGGAAGTTTCTTTGTATGATCTGAGTTTTCTTCATAAGAGTCCTTTAAAGAAACATGTCTTGATGCAGTAAGTGCTCATCAACATGCAAACACAATTTTGCTTTTCTAGCACTACTCTATGCTCCTTCTAGTTTTATGAACATATATATATATATATATATGACAAAAATGGAAGGAAAATGCATAAATAATAATAGTGATTATATGATTATGATCATATTATAGGTTTTAAAATTTGATATTAAGATGTATAACTCCACTTAATTTGAACATATATTCTATAGTATATCTCCTTGTACTACGAAATGAAGAAAAAAATAAGAAATTATTCTTAGTCCTCCTACATTCAGAGTTCCAAGTATTTATTTATTATTATGGTTATTGTATGTGACACATGACTAACTGAGACTTCCAGTATAAAATTACATGTGAAATATTAGAAACTTTATATATTTAAATAAAGAAATATAAAAGAATTTCTAATACTTTTCTTGCACATAACGAATCCTCTTAAAAGATTCCTGACATATTTACATTCCTTTTTAGGACACCTGTTATTAACAAATATCAAAATTGTACTCCTCATATGAAACAAAATATTAGGGGAAAAATTGAGACTTTTGATTTGGTGCAGAATGTCAAAAACGCTAAAGAATAAATGCCTATTGGATTATGTGATTTAAGCTTATATATGTATACTATGTTATATAGACAAGCCACTTAATGATATTTCTTTAGTGAATGATGAGTAGCACTTTGATTCATTGATTTTTTTTAGCATTTCAAATGATAAAAGCAGAAATTTAATGGCAATGATCATTTATTCTATCCTATAGATTTCACGAAGTAGTCATTGCATGTGTGTATTACAAAGGAGACTGACATGTACAGAGCAAAAATTGAATTCAAACCTCTATCTGCCAGATTCAGTAGGCCTCAGTTTCTTTTATGATACTGTAGCTATCTGTTTTCTATCAGTTGTGATTCATAACCTGGAAACATGTATCCTTTTTCCTTACCTTTTCTTCCTCTTTGGTACTTTTATTTGATTGCTAAATTGAATTTTTTATGCTATCCTAAAATCCAGGACGCTGGTAATGTGTTTCATAGTTTCTAAATTCTCTGTTTAATTTAGTTAGACCAAAGCCCTTCAGTCGGCTCTACTGACGTTTTGGGTTGGATAATTCCTTGTTGTGGAAGGGTGTCCTATGCGTTCTAAAATGTCAGTCATCTTTGCTTCTGTCCTCTAGAAGACAGTGTCCACTACCATCCTTCCCAGCTGTAACAGCCAAAAACATGTCTCCACACATTGCCCCTATGGGACAAAACCACTCCCTGCTGTGAATCAATGAGTCCTAGGATAGCTTTGTGGGTGATCTTGTACCTGGCTGGGAGCCTGCCCATGCAGGGGGTTAGCCTGACTGTTTGCAGGCAGCAGGAACCCCCGCTGCCATTCAGGTAAACTGCCCCTGGGTGTGGCCCAGGCCCATCAGGAAGGCTACCACAGCCTATGTGACCTTCAATCTGATTGGGGAAGCATAGCAGCACCAATATGGGCTTTATCCTATAGAATTAGTGTTGCCCTGAATTAGCTATGTCCCCACTGCCTGCCCTTTAAAAGGTGTGCTGATCATTAATAAATAGACATGTTCACCGAAACTTGTCTCCAGTGCTTCTCGTGGAAGAATGCTATTGTCCCACCATCCCGGCAGTGTGGGCCTCACAGGATGAGTCCGCATAGCTTAAAAGATTCCTTAACTTAAATTATTTTAAAATCCAACTTAACTTTATATTTGAAACAAGTAAAATACCTGATTACATACTGAATTGTTCCTAAATGGAAATTTATCAAGATGGAAGTAAAAATCTTTGAAAGATAACAAAATCTAAATAAAAAAATTAAAAAAACAACTAAAATCACTTTTGCATGTTTAACTAGATTCCTTAAAACATTGTTTTATACTAGTTCTTTGTTTAGTCAATTGTAGAAAATTATACTCAAAATTAGAACAATATTTGAGAATAAAAAGATAACAGGAGGTTAAGATGCTAATTGTTTTTACATTAAACAACAATATTTCCTGGAGAACCTGTTCTTATTTTTCCCAAGTCTGGATTGGATACTTCACCAGTGTTCTCTCTTATCATGTGGAATTTATTTTATCAGATTGTGTGTGATATCATATTTCTGGATTACATCTATGTATCTTCCTTAAGATTAGGGATCACATTCTTACATTTCTTCAAAAGTGTGGCAGTATTGAATGACAGTATCAGATCATATGACAGATGATAAGAACTATTACTAAAACAAACCTCAACAGGAAGTGGCAGAGACTGTGGCAGGTTAAGAACTTATGCCTGATGAAAAGGATTCATCTGTTTTTGAACAATTAGAATTTAACAGACATCAAGAGAACACAATAGATTACTTTAACACATTGCTTTAACAGAGCATTAGAGTTTAATTCTATGTCAAAGATAAATTGAGCTTCCTGTGATCTTTTGCTGTGAGGTTTCCTTCCTTTACCTTCTTTCATATTGGTGACCATGTTTCTGTGTTTCTGTGTGTAACACATCTTTAAGCATCTTTTGCAGGGCAGGACGAGTGGCAGAGATCTTTCATTTAGGTCTTCTTCTTTTTTTTTTTTTCCAGGATGTCTTGGCTTTCCATGCCTACAATACTCTCATGGGCTCTTCAGCCAGATCCGAATGCCTTAAGGGCTGATTCTGAGGCCAGAGTGCTATTTAGGACATCTGCCATTCTATGAGTCTGCTGTGTCTCCCACTTCCCATGTTGGATCGTTCTCTCCCTTTTTTATTCTATCAGTTAGTATTAGCAGACACTAGTCTTGTTTGTGTGATCCCTTCAACTCTTAGACCTATCAATGTGATCAATTGTGAACTGAAAGTGATCACTTGGACTAGTGAGATGGCATTGGTACATGCCACCTTGATGGGATTGTATTGGAATCCCCTGGCACGTTTCTAACTCCACCATTTGGGGCAAGTCCAATTGAGCATGTCCCAAACTGTACATCTCCTCCCTCTCTTTTTCCCACTCTTACATTTAACAGGGATCACTTTTCAGTTAAAATTTAAACACCTAAGAATAATTGTGTGTTAATTACAGAGTTCAACCACTAGTACTAGAACAAAAAAAAAAAACACTAAAATGGATAAAGATTTACATTGTACATCAACAGTCAGGACAAGAGCTGATCAAGTCACTGTTTCTCATAGTGTCCAATTCACTTCAACAGGTTTCCCCTTTGGTGCTCAGTTAATTGTCGCCGATCAGGGAAAACAAATGATATTTGTCTCTTTGGGACTGGCTTAATTCACTCAGCATGATGTTTTCCAGATTCCTCCATCTTGTTGCAAATGACCAGATTTCATTGTTTTTGACTGCTGTATAGTATTATATAGAGTACATGTCTCATAATTTCTTTATCCAGTCTACTATTGATTGGCATTTGTATTGATTCCAGGTCTTAGCTATTGTGAATTGAGCTGCAATAAGATTTAATTAATTTTTAAAATATATATAAAATGACAATAGCATATCTGTGCTGTCTGCTCTATCTTACACCTTAAACAAAAACCAACTCAAAATGGATCATGGATCTAAATCTACAAACTGATACCATCAAATTGCTAGTAGAGGACATTGGGGGAACACATGGAAAAGTGCTCAGGAACCATAGCCATCAGGAAAATGCAATTCAATACCACAATGAGGTTTACCTTACCCCAGTTAGAACGGTTCTCATACAGCAATCAGCAAACAACAAATGCTGCCAAGGAAGTGCAGACGGTACCCTAATCCGCTGCTAGTGGGAATGTAAACTATTACAGCCATTGTGGAAGTAAGTATGGAGGTATCTTGAAAGCTGAAAATAGATATACAATTTGACCCAGCCATCCCACTCTTGGGAATTTACCCAAGGGAAATGAAATAAGTATATGAAAGAATTATCTGTACCCCTATGTTTATTGCAGCTCAACTCACAATAACTAAGATATGGAATCAATCCAGATGTCCATCAGCTGAAGACTGGATAAAGATATAATGCCATATATATAGAATGTGGAGTACTATATTCTATAAAAAGAAGGAAATCCTGTGTTTTGAAACAAAATGAATACAACTGGAAACCATTATTCTTAGTGAAATAAGCCAGTCCTGAAAAGACGAATATCATATATTTCCTTTGATTGGTGATAACTAATAGAATACCAAAAGTGTAATGTATAGGATTGAAATTGACATCTTGAGCTTTGATGATTATTTAGAGCCCTTGTATCTACTGTTGAGGAAAAGTGCATTTTTCTGTTTACTATTTGTTGAAATCTTAGTGAAGCATTAATCTAAGCAAAGTGTATCACTATCAAAATTAAGAGAGGGAATAAGAGAAGAAGGCAGAGAAGGGATGGGAATATGGGCAGGAAGGAAAGTGGGATGGGAAGTATTGCCATGCTCCTAAATCTGTATGTATGAAATATATGAAATTTGTATACCTTCAATAAATTTATAAAAAGCCAATCACAGAGCTAGCAACAAAGCAGCATATTATAGTTTTAAGAGTTTTATGGGTAGTACAAAGTTGGGGTTGTTACCATTACAAAATGTTTCCACAATATACATAGGCTTTAGGAGGTCTGTTCTACCCCCAAACCTATTTCTTATAGTATTCAGTAAATTATATTAAAATAAATCAGAGGTCAAATTTAAAAAATCCAACCGAGGTATGAAAAGATAATGTATTTATAAATAGAATAAATTGCTTAGGTGCATGTGTTATAGTATACTTTCTGTTGAATTCCACAAATGTTTACTAAATAAGGAGGAAATGTAAAGATACTTGAGTACAAGATCAATGTGTTTTACTGGAATCTGCCTGAAATAAATATTTTATATACTCCATTATTTACATATACACTTTAATTTACCATAGTATAGTGCTTGTAGGTAGGCATGTATTAATAAATATTTGCTGAAAGAAAGAGTACCCATCTTCTATTGATTGATGTGAGTTCTTTATACGTTAAATATATAAACCACTAGTCAGTTTTATATCTTGTGAATATTTGTCCAATTTGTCACTTATCCTGTAACATTGTGATTTTAACATTTTAAGTTGCTGAAATCTATCTCTCTGTATTTAAATTTTTACGAACCTACCATGAAGAATGTTTTAATGCCATAATTTTTCTATTTATCTCAGAGGCTGCTTATGCCTTTATCTCTATCAATTAAAAATGAAAGGTTATTGATAAAGTTAGTGTTAATATCTTTGCATTGTTTCATTTGGAGGAGTCCTTAATCTTTAATAACCTATCCATATTTAAGCTAGTAGGCATTCCTAATGTCCATTTTACTGGCACAGAGTTTTCCATTCATTTCCTTTAATTGTTTCAGTAGTTATCTAGTGAAGCAAAGGAAATGACATTATGGAGAGGAGGTAAAGAGATGAAGGAGAAAGAGGGGCTAGGTGATTAAATCAGATCATCATCCTATCTGGGAGTTTCCATTGAAGGCTACACTGAGTCCAGACTCCTATGTTCAATTAAGGTCTGTTGGGATTCCTATGCCAGGTACCTTTAAGTGTTTCGCATGTATTATCACAGCAGTCACAAGGTGGATACAGTTATTATTTCCCTTATACATGATTAAGGAAATCAGTAAAACGGAGTTATAAAAGTTTCCCCAGCTCACACAGTCACACACAAGGGAAAAATATACAACCTTCCCTGTCACCACTACCGTGGCCTTCAGGGCCCGCCAATACAAAAACCTGACTCTATTTTGAGAAATAATTGTACGTTCCTGTTTTTAACCATTTATTAAACACTCACCTTGTTTCTGTTCTTCTAACACTGTGATAGCTATTTTTTCTTTTTAAAGATTTATTTATTTATTCATTTATCTGAAAGGCAGAGTAACAGAGAGAGGGAGAGGGGAAAGACAGGGAGAAAGAGAGAGAGAAAGAGAGAGAGAGAGAGAGAGAGAGAGAGAGAGAGAAATTTCATATCTGCTAATTAACTGCTGGGCAAAGGCAGGTACTCAGACTCCATCCTGATCTCCCACATGTGTGGCAGGGCCCAGGTACTTGAGCCATCTCCTACTGCCTTCCCAGGTACATTAGCAGAAAGCTGGATCAGAAGCAGAGTAGCTAGGACGTGCTTCAGCACTCCAATGTGGAATGCCAGCATCAATGGCTTAACTCGCTGTGCTGGACTCGTCTTTGTCCTTTAATGCTTGTCTTTGAAATTATGGCTTGAATATCTGCTTTGTGGCATTTATTGTTTATCTTAAAATTCATCTATTCAGTAAAGTTTCCCCTGGTTATCCACTTTAATGTAGCTACTTAATCATTTTGCCTGTTTATCTCCTACTCTTTGGTGCTTTATTCTATAATATAGCCTTTTCTGATTATTTTTTGTGTCTCTCAATGCACACAAATCCAATAAAGGATAGCTCCATGAGACCAGCAATTTGACTGTCTTACTGTGGTGTCCCCACTACTCACAACAATGTCTGTTACACCATATGTGCGCAATAAGTATTACTTTTTCATATAAGGTCTATTGAAAAGGGAAATGGTGTGATCAAAACTGGGTGTAGGAATATTTGTCTGACAATAGTGTGGACAATGGCCACATTGAGAAATGACATGTCAAGGAGACTAGTTAGGAAGCTAAGTAATTTGATGGATGGTGTTGGAAGTAAAGAGAAGATTTGTGAGAATTATCAATGGAATTCTGAAACTGACTGAGTTAAAAGGACTTTAAGCCACTTGGAACAAGAACGTGTCATTAATATAAATAAGGAAATGACAACTCAGGCTGGGAAAATTATGAATGGTATTTACAAAAGCAATTTTGAACTTGAGGTGCTATTGGTAGGCAAAGTATATGGAATTCTAATTTGGCAGAGAAATCAAAACCAAAGATGAAGTTGTCAGGTTGTGTTGGAATTACCAAAGGTGGCATTTAGAATGAGAAAGTGTTGTAGGGCTAAGCTCCAAAATAATAAACATTTAGGAGACAAAAAGAAAGAAGAGAAATGAAGTGAACTAGGAATATGTGGTTTTATGAAAACAAAAAAGTTTTCAACAAGAAAGGAATAATCCAACTATAGAGATGAGTAGGATGATCATAAAATGAAATGGATTTGGTAAGTAGTTTACCTTCTGATGCTGAAGAGGTGATTTTAGGAGAATGGCATGGTCCTTAATGCCCTGAGTGGAAGAAACACATGGTGACTTCTCTTGATAACATGAGGCCAAAAGGAGAGGGGAGCAGATATCTTAGTATGGGGTGACATGAAACAAAGCAAGGCTAATTAACATGTGTTATGAATTCAGTTGAGATTGATGTGAGACATCTAACCAATGATAATTAAAGAAATGATGTGAGAACTGTCAGTAGTATCAATAGCATTTTTCTAGAAGTTTGGAAAGGGAGAGACAAGGATAGAATCAAGTTATAGGGTGGGAAGAAGGAGCCCATTCAGAATGTAAAGATTCAATTTCTTTTAACTTTTTTTGTAAATCAGGTGGATAGAGGAGACTAGCACTAGTTCAAGTACTAGCTGATCTATTTCCAATCCAGCTCCCTGCATTGCACTTGGGAAGGCAGCAGAAAATGGACCAAAAGCTTGGGTCCCTGAAACCAATGTGAGAAAGTCAGATGGACTTCCAGGCTCCTGGCTTGGATTAGGCCCAACCCTGCCTGGCTGTTGTAGCCATTTTTGGAGTGAACTAGTAAATGAAAGAGCTCTCATTTGCTCTTTCTTTCTCTCTCTCTCTCTCTCTCTCTCTCTCTCTCTCTCTCTCTCTCTTTCTTTTTCTATCTCTCCTTCTGTCTCTACAATGCTGTCTTTCAAATACATAAATAAATCTTTAAAAAAAATGGGGAGATATTAGGGAGCCCTTGGACCTTTTCATTATGAAAAGGAAGGAAGGAATGATAGAAGGAAAAAGTAAGCGCGGCCAGAAGGAAGAAACAAAGAATTAAATCAAGCTTTATTTTTAATGGACAATTTTTTCACCAACAATTTTTGAAATTATTGATATATAATACATTTCAATGGTCTATTCCATTAAGATTTTACTTTCTTGCCAATGTGCATTGATGGACCAAGAATTATAGGAGTTTTAATTTGAATTTTCCCTTTTAAGGACAGTGTTATACATTGAGAATTTTGCATCCCTTTCCACATATGGGGTTTTATGAAGTTGTGACCTTTGACATCATTCTTTTAAGTGTTCTAATTATAAAATAATGATTTAAATGATTTTGTAAGATTGTAAGACTTAATTTTCATTTTTCTTTTTTACTGTTTATTGATAAATAAATATTCTTGGATTAATAAGTTATTTACATAATGAAATTCAATGCATGTTAATTGCTATTGATATTATATTTTTCATGTCTCTTCAAGACATAAATACAGTAAAAATAATATGAAGTAAGAATTACTTTGATTACTGCATAAATTATTAAGACTTGAAGGATCAAGTTTGAATAAAGAGTGGTTCAAACTTTTTCACTGTGGTTCAAACATTTTTACTGTTAAAATGAATCAAAAATATATTACTAATTAATTATGCCTAGGGCCCATGATAGTATGTATTCTAAAAGATGCAATTACTGAGCTACCAGGAAACAGTCTACTGAGCTATAATTTATTCAATAATTGGTTCATATTATTCTTAGATGTTATGTTTCTTTGCATCTCTAAAAAACAAAACAAAAAAAACATTTTCAAACTACTTCTATAAATTCCTGACTTCTTTTAGGTTTAATGTTAGTTTCTGGAGAAAGTCTATTTATTGGAGTGACCTATATCAAATTGGCTTGGGTTTGCGAGAGCTCCACCATAGGTAAATGTCCTTTCTGCTTTTTCATGATCAAGTGGTAGAAGATTGACTGGAACTGCACAGGTCTGTCATTTGGTCTTACATTTCAACCATCTGAGAGGTGCTCTCTGCTATCTAATGTGCTCTTCTGCCAGAAATCACACTTAGGTTTTCTTTGAGCACCTAAACTGGCTGACAGTCAGGAATCAATATATCCTGTTGCACAGCTTTCGAACCTGCTATTAGTAGAAAAGTAACACTAAAGATGTGTTTCCTTACAGGATAGTGCAGAATTAATCACTTCGCTGCTTCACAGTGGAGCTGATATACAGCAAGTTGGGTATGGTGGCCTCACTGCCCTTCACATTGCTACTATAACTGGTCACCTAGAGGTAAGTCACACCTTTGTCACCTGTGAAAATAAGTTACCTACCTCTTGATACTTGTTCTCAACTATTTTCAGATCTAGCTTTTGAGATTCTAGGAGTTGGTTTATTTTTTAGCGACTGAACACATTCGTTTCTTTTATGGTAAAATTAAGCTATATAAACATAATTTTGTAACAATGTAATCAAACATCATTAACGTAAAGATGACTGAATATAAATATCTGTGGAAAGTCTTCATCTTTCTGTTCATTTATGTGAGCTCATTATGTGTTAAATTTATAAGCCACCTGTCAGTTTTATATATTGTGAAGATTTCTCCAATTTGTCACTTAGCTTATAATATTATGATGTTAACACTTTAATTTTCTCAAGCCTATCATATTTCTCCTGTGTTTTAAAAAATATTATGCTTAAAAAGACCTTTCCCACTTCTGCTTTTAAATTTCTGTCATTACCAGGAAAAATGTTTTAATATGACATCTTTCTCAATTATCTCAGAAAGTACTCATGTCCTTATCCCTCTCCATTTGAAACGAAAGGTAAAATTAGAGTTGAATCCTGTGACTAGTCTTTTCTGGAATTCTCAGTCCCTGCAGCCGAACCATGGTTAAGCTAATGGACAATTCCTAATTTCTAGTGTATTGGCACAGTTTTCTAGGCTTTTTCTTTGATTATCTCTTTAGCTATTTAGTAAAACAGAGAAAGTGCCTCTCTTTGTCTGCCTCTCAAAAAATTAAGTAATTTTTTTAAAAGAACACAGGATTTAGAATAAACAGCTCAGTTTTCACAACTTTCTGTATTATCCTTGGGGAAGTTTCTGAATCTCATGACATCTCTGTTTTCTTCATTTATAAAACAGTAATACTAATAGATTTATTTCAATTACTAAATTGGGTCATACATGCAATTTGCAGATTGCTTCATTCAGAGTAAAGACCGAATACGAGATCACTCACTTATATATTACTTGTGTAAATATTTATCAAGTACATATTATGCAACAGCTACTGTTCTAGTACTGGGATGACAAGCAAGAATGACAGGCAAAATCTCCATTTTTGTGGAGTATAGTTGTAAAGAATGAAAAAGAAAATAATATGTCATATGATGCTAATTAGTAGTAACACTATGCAAATAATAGAGTGGGGTAAAAAGAAATTAGAATAATAGAGAAAGAGAAGTAGGCACTATTTTAAACAAGCTATATACATGACAATAAAGCAAAATGGCAGCTGAGTAAGATGCTCTGGTGACCACCTGCCCTCAGAGACACCAACTTGAACAGTTGTTAATACTCCAACCGACCCTCAGCGATGCTACAGAAGCCAGGTGAGACTCCACAGTACCTGATTATAAAAGATAATCAGGGGCCGGCGCCGTGGCTTAACAGGCTAATCCTCCGCCTTGCGGTGCCGGCACACCGGGTTCTAGTCCCGGTCGGGGCGCCGGATTCTATCCCGGTTGCCCCTCTTCCAGGCCAGCTCTCTGCTATGGCCCGGGAGTTCAGTGGAGGATGGCCCAAGTGTTTGGGCCCTGCACCCGCATGGGAGACCAGGAGAAGCACCTGGCTCCTGGCTTCGGATCAGCGCGGTGCGCCGGCCTTGGCGGCCATGGGAGGGTGAACCAACGGCAAAAGGAAGACCTTTCTCTCTGTCTCTCTCTCTCACTATCCACTCTGCCTGTCAAAAAAAAAAATAAATAAATAAATAAATAAATAATTTTTAAAAAAAGATAATCAGAAGACTCACATTGAATGAAGTGGAAAGGAAAGAGTTGCTTCCATCACCCCTCCCTGCACCAACCTAAGTAGCTCAGTGTGGAAAGAGACACTTCTTGCTTCAGGAAGAGAGAGGCAATTAAGCTCAGTACTTAGACTTCAATCTCAATGTAACGTACACTGCAATAAAATTCAAAGTTGTACAAGGCCCCACAGCCCTTGCTCCCAGGCTCAAACTTACAGACTGAGTTTTTGGACACTTTATAGCTAGGCAACCAGGTGATTGCTTCCACCACTGCTCCCAAACCTGTGACATAAAGTGGAGCTGTTTTGAAGTAGAACAGGAAAAGGATCTTAGAACCTCACTTAGCCATGAGAGTATTTTAGGCATGGAAAGCCAAGACACTCGGGGGGGAGGGGGGAAGAAGACCTAAATGAAAGATCTCTGAGAGTGAGATCCCAGTGGAAAGAACGGGCCATCAAAGAAGGAGGTACCTTTCTCTGAAGGGAGGAGAGAACTTCCACTTTGACTATGACCTTGTCTAAATATGATCAGTCGGCGAACTCAAGGCTTCCATAGCCTTGACAACTCATGACAAGAGCCAAGGGTGATTACTGACGCCAAAAACTAGAGTGTCAATTTGTTAAGTCAACAACAGGAGTCACTGTGCACTTACTCCTCATGTAGGATCTCTGTCCTTAATGTGATGTACATTGTGATTTAATGATATAACTAGTACTCAAACAGTATTTTTCACTTTGTGCTTCTGTGTGGGTACAAACTGTTGAAAGCTTTACTTAATATATGCTAAATTTATCTTCTTTATATAAAGAGAATTGAAAATGAATCTTAATGTGAATGGAAGGGGAGAGAGAGTGGGAGAGGGGAGGGTTGCGGGTGGGAGTGAAGTTATTGTGGTTGGGGGGGAGGCATTGTGATCCAAAAGCTGTACTTTGGAAATTTATATTCATTAAATAAAAGTTAAAATAAAATAAAAAACAACAACAACAAAAAAAAAAAGAAATTGACATCATTATCACATTAAAGTAACTCATAATTTAAAAAAAAAAAAAAAAGAACCTCACTTAGACTCAAAGTTGGAGATTTCTGCTGTGACATCTAGAACCTGACAAAACTCAAAGTCCCCAGGCCCGGGCTCACAGATGGATACCCTGGATTTGTCACATTGTCAGGTGGAGACCTGCTCTCTGGTGGTACAAACTCATTTTGATGTGTATCAGTACCAGTGTCAAGCTGGACTGCCAAGCATCTGCAAGACTTCTTAGAGCCTGATCACTGTGAGATGCTGGTTTGACATAGCCCTGTGCTGATCTGGGTTGGACAAGAGATTGCATTCATCACCTTTCCTCCATCCTTGTGTTGACAACAAGGAGCCACAGGACTGTATCTGGAGATTCAGTGCTATAGTCTGGTAAGCTAACAATAGGTACATCCTAACTCTCCTCAGTGCCAGTGATCAGAGCCTCTAAACTTTCCCCAGTCTTAGGCAGAGACTTGCATCCTAGTGAGACAGACTTACTTCAGCATTATTCATTGCAAGCCTCATGGCATCTCCCAAATTGCTCAGCAGCTAATAAAGGTGGGACCCAGATGTGACCAACCTATTACCTGCCTGTGTATTTAAGAGCTGCCTCTATCACCTTTCTGACAACCTTGGGCAAACATCAAGAAATCACAGGAATATTTTGAGACTCGATGCCAGATGGGTAAAACAAAAAAAAAAAAATTAAAAAAAAATCTGCAAGTCCCTGTTTCCAGGCCAGTGCTTGTCTAGAGAAAGCCTCTGGACCTACTTTGGTGCCAAGTTGCATTCCATGATAGTAATTGATCTGAATTATACCCCTGACAGCATCATCAGTGGCTGCTAGAAGTGTCATTGGAAAGTGAGTCCATCCAGAAACTTGCCAAATTCATTTTGAACAACACACTGCTGGGACAAATTAAGCTTGAAGAGTATTTGGACTCAAATGGTAAAAACACCAACAGCAAACCTGAGCAAACCATCTAGAGCTAACAAAGAAGTGTCCCTAGGATCAGAGAAAAGAAATAGACTGCTTATAACTTCTAGAAGGATAGCCACAAACAAAGCCAGTTAAATTATAGATTATAGAGTAAGATTATCATAACTAACCCATGAATACACAGAGGGATGCATGTCAAGAATTTACAGGAAAAGGGGCCAGCTCTATGGCACAATAGTATGCCACTTGTGCAGTGACAGCATCCCATATAGGTGCCAGCCTGAGTCTCACTGCTCCAATCCCAATCTAGCTCTCTGCTAATATGCCTGGGAAAGCACAGAAGATGGCCCAAGTGATTGGGCCATTGGACTCATATTGGGCCATTGAGGGAGTAAAGAGTAGATAGAAGATTTCTCTCTGTCTGACTCTCCCTCTCTGTTTCTGTAACTCTGATTTTCAAATAAATAAATCTTAAAAAAAAAAGAATTTTCAGAGAAGCTGCTGGCATTGTAGCATAGCTGGTTAAGCCTCCATTTGCAACACCAGTATCCCAAATCAGAGTAATGGTTTGAGTCCCAATTTTTCTGTTTCCAATCCAATTCTTCACAATGCATCTTGGGAAACAGCAAAAGACAGCCCAAGTGCTTGGATCTCTGCCACCAATGTGAGGCATACAGGCTCTTGAATTTAGCTTGGCCCAGCCCTGGTTGTTATAGGCACTTGGGGGTGAATCTATGGATTGGAGATATCTCTCCCTGTCTCTCCCTCTCTGACTATTGTTCTGTCTTTCAAATAAATTAAGAAATGTTTAGAAAAGCGGAATTTGCAGAGCACCATGACCTCATCCGAAGAACCAAATAAGGTACCAGAAATCAATCATCTAGGAAATGAAATTTTCCAAAGCTTAAATATTTTTAGTAAACTCAATGAACTCCAAAACAACACAGAGAAAATGTTAAATACTGTAACAATAACATTTGACAGAGAGGTGTAAATAATTAGCTTAAAATAAATTATAGGTCAGTGTGTAGCATAGTGAGTTTAGCTGCTGCCTCTGATCCAGCCATAGTAGCTGTTCTACTTCTAATGCAGCCCCTGCTAATGTGCCTGGGAAAGCAACAAAAGATGAGATCAGTTCTTGGGTCCCTGCCACCCCTGTGGGAGACCCAGATGGAAATTTATGGTCTTGACCTTGGTCTGGCCTAGCCCTGGTCTTTGTAGCCATTTGGGGAGTGAACCAGTGGATGGAAGATTTCCCTCTCTCTCTCACTCTTTTTCTTTCTCACTGTCTGTCCTGCTCTCTTTCCCTATCTCTATCACTCAGTCTTTCAGATAAATAAATATTTTAAAAAGTGGGAAATTGGTTAAAAATTCTACGCTTGAAAAGCAAACTAGTAAATTTAAAATATACTGGAAAGCATCAATAGCAGAACAGATCAAACAGAAGAAAGAATCAATGAGTTCAAAGACAACTATTTGACAACACACAAATGGAGGATAAAAAACAATTAGAGAAATTAAGAAAGTTTATAGGAATATTGGAACAACATGAGAAGAGCAAGTATCTGATTTTTGGAGATTAAATGGGAATTTGAAAACATCAAAGGGTTAGAAAGCATATTCAGTGAAATAATTACAGAAAACATCCCAAACCTAGAGAAAGATACAACTATACAGGATCAGGAAAGTCAAAGTCACCAGTCAAAATCAACCCAAACAAACTTAATGTAAGACATGTTATAGTCAATCAATAAAAAAATCTTTCCAAGGTTAAAGATTAATCAAGAATTCTCAAAGCTCTGTCCTTCTCCAAACCTGGGAAATTTTCTGCTAGTATCTCACTAAAAAGGCCTTCTAATCCTTTCTCCTTCTCCATGCCTTCAGGAACTCCTAGAACCCGAATGTTGGGTTTTTTAATAGTATCCTGTAGATTCCTGACAGTATTTTTTAGATTTCTGATTTCTTCTTCTTTTCTTTGATTTGACTGTTTCCTTTCCTGTTCTCTGTCTTCTAATTCCGATATTCTCTCTTCTGCTTCACCCATTCTGTTTTTAAGGCTCTCTAATGTGTTTGTCATTTGATCTATTGCGTTCTTCATTTCATTGTGGTTTTTTGTCACTATCACAGTTTCATGTTCTATTAGTTGTTTCATTTCATTTTGATTCCTCCTTAATATTTCATTTTCACAAGAGAGATTTTCTATCTTGTCCATTAAGGATTTCTGTAGTTCAAGAATTTGTTTTTGAGAACTTCTTAATGTTCTTATCAGTTTTTTGAGATCTGCTTCTTGCATTTCCTCTATCTCTTCATCTTCATAATCTTGGATTGGGGTGTCTTGTTCATTTGGGGGCATCATAGTGTCTTCCTGCTCTTGTTACCTCAGTTTCTACATTTGTTGTTTGGCATGTTGGAGATAATTTATGTTTTTTTTTTTTTTTTTGGCTGTGGTTTTTTTTCTCGTTATACTATGCCTCTAAGTGAGCTGTCTGCTTTGATTGATCCTTAGAGGCTGTGATGGGTGTGGCCAGAGAGCTCCGCTTGATTCTTCAGGTTTAAGGCTGTGCAAAAAGCAACTCACCCAGATTGTTCTCTCCCTTGCTCCTTGCTGGATTGCTTGCTCTCTCTCTCGCTTATTTTTTTTTTTTTTTTGACTCAGTTGGGAAGTTATTCGGCACATGTGAGTGGAATTGAGTGTAGTTGAAATCTGGCCTCTGTGAGTATTCATTTGATCTACCCCTGGGACCACACAAAGAGTTTATGCAGCCCTCAATGTGTTCTCAAGTTTCACCAAAGTTCCAAAGTTACTGAGTTTGTGAACTCATTGGCTTTACATATGTAAAATGGTGCCTGCTCTTTGTTTTGCTCTGTGAGTGAATAGAGAGGCCTCTGCTTCCCCCCACCCCAATGTCTCGGGTTTCTGACGTCTTTGTCTTACCTTCCCTTAGTTCCCGTGCTGGCGAGATTCTGCGGCTCGTCTCCCGCGGTTGGGTCTCCACGTGGTGGGCTCCCTGTAGGTCCTCTGTGTTACATCCCCTAGATCAGGAAGCGTTTCCTCTGCAGTTTTTTTCTTGATTCTTTTCTGGGAGGGACAGAGACATCCTAGTACAGGAAGCTCATAGAACCCCTAATAAACATGATCAAAAGAGATCCTCACCACGACACGTCGTAATCAAACTCACCACAGTGAAACACAAAGAAAAGATCCTAAAATGTGCAAGAGAGAAACGCCAGATTACTCTCAGAGGATCTCCAATTAGACTCACAGCTGACTTCTCATCAGAAACCCTACAAGCTAGGAGAGAATGGTGAGATATAGCCCAGGTACTAAGAGAGAAAAACTGCCAGCCCAGAATATTATATCCTGCAAAGCTCTCATTTGTGAATGAAGGTGAAATAAAGACCTTTCACAGCAAACAGAAATTGCAAGAATTTGTCGCCACTCGTCCAGCCCTGCAAAAGATGCTTAAAGATGTCTTACATACAGAAACACAGAAACACGGTAACCAATATGAAAGAAGGTAAAGGTAGGAAACCTCACAGCAAAAGATCACAGGAGTCTCAAACCATATATTAGAAAAAATCTTTAGCAAATGACAGGGCAAAGTTACTCCTTCTCAATAGTCACATTGAATGTTAATGGCTTGAACTCTCCAGTTAAAAGACACGGGTTGGCTGATTGGGTTAAGGAACAAAACCCATCTTTTTGCTGCTTACAAGAAACTCATCTTTCCAACAATGATGCATACAGACTGAAAGTGAAAGGCTGGAAAAATATATACCATGCCAACAGAAATGAAAAAAGAGTGGGCGTAGCCATCTTAATATCGGACAACATAAACTTTACCACAAAAACTGTCAGGAGAGACAAAGAGGGGCACTATGTAATGATTAAGGGATCCATTCAACAGGAAGATATAACGATTATCAATGTATATGCACCTAATTACAGGGCACCAGCTTATTTAAAAGACTTGTTAAGGGACTTAAAGGGAGACTTAGACCCCAATACAATAGTACTGGGGGACTTCAATACTCCACTCTCAGAGATAGACAGATCAACAGGACAGAAGATCAACAAGGAGACAGTAGATTTAAATGACACTATAGCCCAAATGGATCTAACAGATATCTACAGAACATTTCATCCTACATCTAAGGACTTTACATTCTTCTCAGCAGTACATGGAACCTTCTCTAGGATTGACCACATACTAGGCCATAAAGCAAGTCTCAGCAAATTCAAAAGAATTAGAATCATACCATGCAGCTTCTCAGACCACAAAGGAATGAAATTGGAAATTAGCAACTCAGGAATCCCTAGAGCACGTGCAAACACATGGAGATTGAACAACATGATCCTGAATGAACAATGGGTCATAGAAGAAATTAAAAGAGAAATCAAAAATTTTCTGGAAGTAAATGAGGATAAAAGCACAACATACCAAAACCTATGGGATACAACAAAAGCAGTGTTAAGAGGAAAGTTTATAGCAATAGGTGCCTACATCAAGCAATTGGAAAGGCACCAAATAGATGAGCTTTCAAGTCATCTCAAGGATCTAGAAAATCTGCAGCAAACCAAACCCAAACCCAGTAGGAGAAGAGAAATAATTAAAATCAAAGAAGAAATCAACAGGATTGAATCCAAGAATTCTCAAAGCTTTAGAAACCAATAACTTACCAAATGATCTATTTTTCCTGAATGCAGACTTCTCAGATGAACATTTACATACCAGAAGATGGTGGGAAGGGACTTTCATAGTACAGAAGAAAAAAAAAATTCCAGGCAATAATATGGTGCCCAGCAAAACTATCCTTCCAATGTGAAGTAGAAATAATGGCCATTCCAGACAAACAAACAAACAAAAAAAGATTTTGTCATTACTAGATATGTCCTACAAGAGATGCTATAGGTAGTTCTTCAAACTGAAAGAGATACCAATGAGTAAGAAATCATTAGTAAGAGTATCTATAAGGACAAACTCAGAATGCTGTTATATTGCATATGGTGCATAAGTCATTTATATCTTTAGTGTGAAAAATAAAAATCAAAACAGTAATTAAATACATTAAAATGTTAAGATGCAGAAAATATATGGAGAGGTAAAATGGAACAATAAAAATAAAATGTGGTGAAAATGGAATATAAGTGTAGAGTATTAGTATTTGTTAATTTCTTTTTAAAATCTCTATCTTTATAATGAATGCTAACTTGCTATCTTTTAACAATAGATTGTTATAATCAAAATATTTTGTAAGCCTCATAGCAACCATAAAGCAATAATTTAAAAGCAGATTTACCAAAAATAAAAATCAACATCTCAATACACATTACTAGAGAAAGACAGTTAACCGCAAAGGAAGACTGTGAGAAAGGTGGGAAGAAAAAATGGAGCCACAATAAAACTAGAAAGCAAGTACCATAATGATAGTAGTAAAAAACTAACCTAGCAATAATTATTTTAAATGTAAAGGAATGTAGATTCTCCAGTTAAAGACCTACGTGACTGAATATATTTTTAAAGACCCATCCGTGAGTTATTTATAAACAATTCACTTCACCTTTAATGATACATACAGACTGAAAGGGAAAGGATGGAATAAGACAGTTATGCAAATTGAATGCAAAGCAAAGCAGAGTAGCCATATTTTTTTCAGGTGAATTAGATTTAAAAATAATACAAAGAGATAGGAAGATCATTTTATAATGAGAAAGGGTATAATCCAGCAACAGGATATGGCAATTTTAATATATATTCACCTTATATCAGAGCACTCAAATACATAAACTAATATTAATTGTCTTAAAGTTAATATAGGCTTCAATGCAACGATAGGAAATTTTAATAACATAGTCTTAGAAATGAACAGAACATAGAAAATCAACAAAGAATTTTTCCATTCATTTACTGAAATAACCATTGTCTATATTCCCACCAACTAAGATCTTTTTTATTTCTATTTGTTAAACTTCTTTTATGGTGAAGCATTTAAAAAAAAGAAATAGCAGGGTTTAATTACATCCTAATTACATCCTAAATAAATTGGATGTAACAGATATCTATAGAATACAGAATACACATTCTTATCAACAGCAAATGTAGCATTCTCCAATATAGTTCATACAGTATGTTACAAAACAATTCTCAATAAATTCCAAAAATTAAAAATCATATTGAGTATCTTTTCTAATCAAAACACAACTAAACTAGAAATAAATAGCAAGAAAAACTTTGGAAAGCACATACATACACAAAAATTATACAAGTTACTTCAAAATAAGCATTACATCAAGGAAGAAATAAAATAAGTTTTTAAAATTTCTTGAAGTGATATAAAATAAAAAACACAAAATGCAAAAAATCTAGGTGATATAGCAAAAGCAGTGTTAAGAAGAAATTTTGTACAATCATTGCCTACGTCAAAAAAGCAGAAAAATGTAAAATAAATAACTTGTTGCTGTACCTCAAGAAAGTTGAAAAGGAAAGAACAAATGAAACCCGCAAATTAGTAGAAGGAGAGAAATAATAAAACTCAGGGCAAAAATTAATTACATGGAAACTAAAAACATACACAAAAATGAAATGAGTTGATTGTTTGCAAAGAAAACAAAATTGACAAACATACGGACTAACTAAGAAAACCAAAGATGATTCAAATGCATCAGAGGTGAAAAGGAAAGTATTTCAACTGACACCAGAAAAATATAAAGGGCTGTTAGAGATTCCTATGAACCATTATATATGCCAAATTTGATAACCTGGAATAAATGGACATATTCCTGGACACTCATGCATTATCACGATTTAAGCATAAAGAAATAGAATACTTAACAGACCAGTGATGAGTAGCAATATTGGATCACTACTATAAAATCTCCTATCATAAAAAAGTCCAGAATCAGAATGTTTTACTATTAAATTTTCCAAAATTTAACACGTTGAAAGTACTATCCACTGTGATCAAATGGGACTCATTCTTTCTTGCAAGGATGGTTCAACATACACAGATCAATAAACATGACATACTACATCAAGAAAATCAGAAACAAAACTATATAATCATTTCAATAGACACAGAAATGTGTTTGATAAAATTAGACACACTATAATGATAAAAATTGGAATAATTTAATAAAGAATTTATGTAATAAAGACCATATGATTAGCCAATAGATAACATCATAATGGATGGGGAAATCCTGAAATTTTGTATTCTATGTTCTTGAGCAGGCAAAAATGCTCGCTCACAATACTTTTATTCAATTTGGTACCAGAAGTACTTGCAAAACAATTAGACAATCAAAAGAAATAAAAGGCATCCAAATTGGAAAGGAGGAAGTCAAATTGTCACTGTTTGCAAATGGCATAATCATAAAAATAGAAAACCCAAATGACTACCAAAAAGCTAAAGGAACTAATGAACAAATTCTACAAAATTGTGGGATACAAAGTCGATGCACAAAAATGAGTAGCGTGTTATACACCAATAGCAAGTTGCCTAAAAAAGAAATCAAGAAAGCAATCCCTTTTCCAATAGCCACATATACACATACACATACATGCAAAAAACACACACACCAAAAAAAAAAAAAAACCTGAAAATAAGTTTAACCAAAGAGGTGAAAGATCTCTAAAATAAAAACTATAAATTAGTCATGAAAAGAAATGTAAAGAACATGAAGAGATGGAAGCACACACTGGGTTTATGGATTGGAATACTAAAAGGTTTTTGTTATCCAAACTATTTACTAATTCAATTAAAACTCTATAAAATATCAATGATACTTTTCATAGAACTAGAAAAAACACTACTGAAATTTGTGTGGAACTACAAAAATTTGTGACTAACCAAAGCAGTCTTGAGCAAAAATAACAAAGCAGGGACATTATGCTACCTGACTTAAAATACTAAATCCACCCATCTACAACCCATGAATCTTGCACAAAGGTGCTAAGAATATGCAATGGACAGGCTGTCTAATAAATAGTGCTGAGAAAATTGGATATATACATTCAGAAGGATGTAACTGGACTCCAACCTATCATCATATGCAAATAATAACTTCAAAAATATTAGAGGTCTAAATGTTAGATCTGAGACTTCTGAAATTCTTACCAGAAAAAGGAGGAGACAGGGAGCAGACGTGAGTACAGTTCAGGACATTTGAAAGCACAAGAATTGTTGAAGTCAGATATCAGAAGCACAGGAAAAGAAAGCAAAGATAGAGAAATAGGATTTTGTCAGACTAAAGATCTTCTGGACAGTAAAAGAAACAATTAACAAAGTGAGAAGACAACATACACAATTGGAGAGAGAGAGAGAAAAAGAGAGTACATCAAAAATTCAGTGTGATGAGAATTGGAACATAAATGAAAGTGCTTTATTAGGATCTCTTGTTGTTCTTTGCTTCTCCTTCTATATTTATAGGCATGTTAAGATGTTATCATTTCATTTTTTAAAAAAATTCATTTTATTTATTTGAAAGGCAGAGTTATAGAGAGGGAGAGGTCTTCCACCTGCTGCTTCATTCCCCAAATGGCTGCAATGGCCAGGGCTAAGCCAGGCGGAATCCAGGGGCCTGGAGCTTCTTCCCAGTTTCCCACCTGGGAACAAAGGCTCAAACAACTGTGCTGTCCCCCACTGCCTTCCAAGGTGCATTTGCAGGGAGCTGGATAGGAAGTGGAGTAGCCAGGCTTTTAACCTGTGGAGATATGGGATGCTGGTGTTGCCACTATACCACAATGCTAGCCCCAGATGTTATCATTGCAAGATAGTTTGCTTTTCTGTAATACTCAAGGTAATCACAAAGCAAAACCTATATATAGGCTTACCAAAAATAATAAGCAAGAAATCAATGATACCACTAAAAAAATCACTTAAGTGAACTATAAGAAAATACAAAAGTATTAAAATTGCAGTATTCAGACCTTGACTATCAAGAGTAACCCTTCATTACTATAAAAGGCTCATTTCATTCCTCCTGACCTGGAAAGTTTCTGTTGAGAAGTCTGCAGTGAGGAAAATTGGGATTTTTTTAATTTGTTACTTGCTTCTTTTTTCTCTTGCAGCTTTGAGAATCTTTAGCTAATAATGTTGAAGAGGTTGTTTTATACATATCTTGGAGTAGACTTGGTTGGGTTCAGTCTTAATGGGTCCCTTTTTCCTTCCTGTACCTGAATAATTGCATCTTTGTCTAGGGTTGAGAAGTTTTCTGTCATTTCTCAGAATATTCTTTCTATCTCTTTGGCATTTTCAAGTTCCTCTTGAATCCCAATAACAGGAGCATTTGCTCTTTCCATGCTATCCCAGGTTTCCTGCAAAGTTTCTTTGTGCCTCTTGATTCCTTTTTCTTGTTCTACTCCCACTGTGTATTTTCAAGTAGCCTGTCATCAAGCTAACTGATTCTTTCTCTTCTTCGATATGTTCTCCTATTTAGGCCTTCTATTTCATTTAGAGTATTGTTCAGTTGAAGGATTTCCCTTTGATTTTGTTTAATCACTTCTATCTCTTTCAAATCTCCCTCTTAGAATATTGAATCATTTCTCTTGTTCTCTTTAATATTTTTTTAGTTCTCATAAAACAGCTCTTTTGAAGTCTTTGAACATTTGGAAATTTTAATTCCAAGTGGTAGGTTTCAGGCTCCTTACTTTTCTCTCCAGGTGAGTTCATGGTTCTGTGGAAATTCCTGATGCTTGTTAGAGAGTTACATTGTGCATTCAAGGATTAGTTTAGTAATGTGGCTTCATTTCTGGCTATCCTTCTAGACATTCTAAGCGGTCTGTTCTGCTGCTAAGGGGATCTGTGGTCTCTGCTGGTGAGCTGAACTCACTGCCTGATCCTGTATCTGATAGCCTCTGGTGATGCTGGCTATGGTATAACATTGCTCAACCTCAGCCACAGAAATGCACAGGGTACTGGTGCAGGCTCAGGGGCTCTATCTTTAGGCACTTGCCTTGAGGACACCATTAGGATATGCTCAATCCTGGCTTTGATCAGCTGGCACTGAATTCCCCAACAATCCTGTGATTCCTTGCTCAAGATTTTAGGAGAGATAAAAGAGACTGATCCTCAGCTACTCTGGCAGGTGCTTAGTGGGTCACTCCTGGGTCCCACAATCACCAGGCCTTATCCAGTCTTGGGGGTGCCCACCAGGACCATGAGGGGCAGGTGGTACTACATAACAAAACAAGTCTGTCTTACCAGGGTGCAAGTCTCAGCCTAATATTGGGGTAACTCCATTGACTCTGTCCACAGGCACTGGGCTAGGGATGGAAACCATTGAGTTCTCCCCAGAGTCAGATTTTACCAACCTAGCACTGCTTTCCAAGACACTGTCTGCCCAAGGTTGGAGGACGGTGATCATGGCACCCCCCTGGCTGCTTATATTGGGTCAAGTTTGGGCACAACATGGATCTCAGTCTGCACGCCCCCACGAAGCCCCAAGGCTGCTAGTGTCAGATACCAAAATAAATGAGACCCTAAAGCACAGATGTCTGCCTGATGGCTGGCAAATGTAGAGGCTCAGTCTGTGTGATCACAGTCTGGGTGGTAGAACCCTTCTGCCACCTGGGCTCGAGTAGGCCTGGGCTAGAGCTCCAAAGTGTGATCCTAAGTTTTCTTTATTGGCCTTTTGACAGGCCGGATTTTTGTTTTCAGTTTGAATTTGGGAAAATAGTGAAGACTGCCTAACTGTAGAAGCTTAAATATTCATTGCATGAGTAAGATCCCGGGGCCTGGGGCCAGTGGGAACATTTGATTATTATTATTTTTATTTTTATTTTTTGGCAGTGACCTGGACTTGGAACTGAGATTCACTTGGGTTTCTTTTTAAGCAAGAAGCATTTCTCGGGACTGGCACTGTGCTGTAGAGGGCTAAGCCTCCACCTAAGGTGCCAGCATGCCATATGGGTGCTGGTTCGAGACCTGACTGCTCTTCTTCCAATCTAGCTCTCTGCTGTGGCCTGGGAAAGCAGTAGAAGATGGCTCAAGTGCTTGGCTCCCTTCACACACATGGAAGACCTAGAAGAAGCTCCTGGATTCTGGCTTCAGATCAACCCAGCGACTATTTGGGGAGTGAACTAGCAGGCGGAAGACCTTTCTCTCTGCCTCTCTCTCTGTCTCTAACTCTACCTCTCAAATAAATAAATAAAATCTTGAAAAAAAAAAAGAATCATCATCTCTCCTTGGAGCTGGGTTGTGGTGGCATGGGCAACTCTTTCCTTCTTGCTTTTATTTTTTTTAATATTTATTATTTATTTGAAAGACAGAGTTACAAACAGGCAGAGGCAGAGAGAGAGACAATCTTCCATCTGCTAGATCACTCCCCAGATGGCTGCAATTGCTGGCACTGAGCCAATCTGAAACGAAGAGCCAGGAGCTTCTTCCCAGTCTCTGAGGGGGTGGAGAGGCTCAAGCACTTGGACCATCTTCCACTGCTTCCCCAGACACTTTAGCTGGGAACTGGATCAGAAGTGGAAAACAGCTGGGACTCGAACCTGCACCCATATGGGATACAGGCACTGCAGGTGGTGGCTTTATCCATTATGCCACAGCACCAGTCCCCTTTCTTGCTTTCTTAAATGAGACTTTTGAGTATAATAAAATAAGGTGCTGTGTTCTCTCACTTAGCTTCCATAGCTCTTTGAAAATCACATAGAATAGAGTTTTCACAGTGTAGCCTCTGCAAGGAAGTGGTTGTCAGAGTTACTTTAGTTGGAAACCACCTTGACTAATGATCTATCTGCTGATGGAAGGATTAAAAAATTGAGTAAATTACACAATGGAATATTTCTCAGCTACAAAAAAGGATGAAATCTTGTCATTCACAGAAACATGGTGGGAACTAAAGATTACTATGTTAAGTAAAAGAAGCCAAGTAGAGACAAGTATCACATGATCTCATCCATATATGGAGGTTTGCATTTTTTTGTTTTGTTTTTTGTTTTTGTTTTTCTCCAAAAGGTGATATCATACAAGTTAAAGTATAACGATAGGGGCCTGGCATTGTGGCAAGGCAGGAAAAGCTATCACCTGCAATACCAGCACCCCATATGGTTACCAGTTTCTGTGGCTACTCCACTTCCAATCCATCTCCTTGCTAGTGGCCTGGAAAAGCTGAGGGAGATTGCCCAAGTGTTTTAGACACCTGCCGCCCATGTGGGAGACCCAAGTGAAGCTCCTGGTCCTGGCTTTGGCCTGACCCAGCCCTTGGGCTTTTCTTCTCTCTCTCTCTCTCTCTCTCTCTCTCTCTCTATTTCTCTCTCTCCCCCCTTTCCCTCTCCCTCTCCCTCTCTCTCTCCCTCTCCCTCCCCCCTTTCTCTCCACTTCTTCTTTCAAATAAATGAATATTTTTTAAAAAGTATAATAATGATTTTCAGAGACTCAAGAAGTGGAGAGGGTAGAATGGGTAAAAGTTGATTTCACAGTTACTGAGTTATAGTGAGATAGGATACAAACTTATGTGTTCTAGTCCACAGAAATGTGGTTATAGATAATGCACTGGATGTTTCTCTATTAAAAATAGCTAGAAGATAGGAGTTTGAATGTTATAACCATAAAGAAATGTTACATGTTTGGAAACTAGATATATTTACCCTGACTGGATAGTACATGGTATATACATGTATTGAAACATCATGTTGTATGCCATAAAAGATACAACTTTTATGCCTCTGTTAAAATTTTGTAAATTTTTTTAATTAAGCATAGGAATATTCAATACAGTAGAGCTTAGAAAGGAGATGATATTGGAACAGAGATCTTAATGAAATGAAACTACCCGCCATGCAAAAGAAGAGAACAGCATTAAGGGAGTAAACACATGCAAAGGCCTTGAAGGATAAAAAACCGGGTGTGTTTGAGGGACACGAGTGGTCCAAAGTTGTGACAGTGCAGTTATCAGAGTAGTGATGGAGATCTACCCAGTTAGGTGGATGGTTATAAGCCATATCATAGAGTATTTTTTTTTAAGATTTTTATTTATTTACTTGAAAGTCACTGAGTGACACAGAAGGAGAAGGAGAGGCAGAGAGAGAGGTCTTCCATCCTCTGGTTCACTCCCAGTTGGGCACAACAGCCAGAGCTGCACTGATCTGAAGTCAGGAGCCAGGAGCCAGGAGCCAGGGGCCAGGAACTTCTTCAGGTCTCCCACAGGAGTGCAGGGGCCCAAGGATTTGGGCCATCCTCCACTGCTTTCCCAGGCCATAACAGAGAGCTGGATAGGAAGTGGAGCACCCAGGACTTGAACTGGTGCCCATATGGGATGCCAGCACCGCAGGTGGCGGCTTTAATCACTACACCACAGCGCCAGCCCCACAGAGTGTTTTAAAGGCCATGGAAAGGACTCTGGATCTTTTCTTAACTATAATTATCAAAGTATTAATTTGGTATATCCTACTATGCAAAACATTCCCATTAGCATTATTTTTTTATTTCACAAATCTTCACATAACAGTGTTTATTGTTTCTAAAATTTGATAGATATAAAACCAAGACTCTTGTATAGTAATTGTCTTTGCAAATTCCAATTGTAGTGAGAAAAAAAAAACACTCTATCTTGAACATTGATCATTTTACTAAAAAAATCTATCATTTTCACTTTCTATCAATTGCAGTAATAACAATATAAAATATGGGAAATCTTGTATCTTCATTATTCAATAGTTATTTCTTTCTCCCTTTCAGTCATGTTGCTAATTAAGCTGTACCTTCTTCAGTAACACAATCTGTGAATAAAGAGAGCTGTATATAAAAATCATTCAATATATTTATGAATATGAGCGATGCATCTTAACCATGACACTTCAGAGGCCTGTTACATTCAAAAAATATTAAAATATCTCATTGTGAGCAACATATCTTCCTTCTTGTTAACATTTCTGTCCCCTACTGTGTTACTTTATTTCCCAGAAAATAAACTTTTCTGTTTGAATCATCATAAATACAAGTGAGTTTGTGCTGCTTATGAAGAGAATATTCCATTAGACTAACTTAAATATAAATGCTTAAAAAAAAGGCCAGAAATGAAGTAAATGGAGTAGTAAGCATTAAAAAAATCTGGGTGGGAAAATCCATGAGGTGGATGTTAAATCCAGTGAGACATGTTCAACTTTTAATTCCAGGAAAATGACAGAATATGTTTTTTGAAATAAAATCCTTTTTTGTTGAGAACAAAGGTGATTGTTTTTGCGAGTGAGAGAATTACAATGGGGTCAAGAGATGGCTAACATTTTCCTGTAATAGCATAGCCAAAATAAGAGCTTAAATTATAATTTCATAGCTTGATTTACTTCACCATCAGCGAAGTAAACAGTAAGTACAAAAAACCTCACTTTCAGACCAAAGGGAAAGAAAGTTTTTAAGTGAGAATATAATTTTCCTCATGGGCATTGTCTACCTTAGAAAAACTACTACAGAACATGCCTGTGACTATAGACTTGTAGTTCAGGCCACCGAAGATTAGAGATGGGACTTGGGCACTCCCTTGACTTGCATCCTCTGGTCTGCTTTAACACAAACCAGGAGGAAAAGAAAGCTAGGCATCAGAAGCAATGGGTGGCAGGCCTATTCATGGCTGATCTGTACAGTGATCTGTCCTCAAGGAGACCCAACAGGCCAGTCCACTGCAGTGGCTTTCAATGTGGTAAGCCTGGGCTTCAGCAGAAGTCAGCTTGTGAAGAGCCCTGGCAGCTCTGCCAAGAGTTGGATCACTGGAAATGGACCTGCCCTGGAGTCGAAGGATGCCCAGGTCAGAGCCACAGATCTTAGTGGCTCTAAGCTGAAAAGCCCTTCACTCAGCCCAACTTCCAAAGTTATCACCACACCTGAGAGGACAGCCAAGTAGGGTCAGCAACATTGCAGGCAGAACTGTAAATTTCTTGTTAGAGATGTCACCTGCCTTTACCTGGCCAGCTCTCCTCCCAGGCCAGCCAAGTAATGAAAGTCAACAGAGTGCCTTCCTCTAGGAGATTCACACCTCCCTTAGGCTGTACCCCATGTGAAGAGATAGATAGGTCTGGGCCTCTTAACTTACAAGGCCTAAAGCCCACCAGATTATTATCAAGCCCCTTCTATCAGGTTCTATTTGCCTCTCAATCAGAAAACTTTATTGTAGCTTAGACAGCACCTTTCTTAGCTCCTCTAATAATGACTTTGTCTTTTGTTCTAGACCCTGTCTAGCGCACTTGGGCCTCATTTCTTTGTAATCATAACCTCTACTCTACCACCAATGGCTCTACTCCCAACCTGTGTGTACTGATGGTCCTCTTCCCCACTTAATGCTGTATAATTGTTCAAAATTTCTCTACAGACAAACCCCTCTACCTACAAAAGATGAGTGACTTTTCTCCCAGTCTTGGCTGGCCTTAGCTTTCCGGTCTCTTGGGTGTTCCCCAATAAACCCTTTCCCTTAAAAAAAAAAAAAAAAAAAAGAGGGAGGTGCCTTTCTCTGAAGGGAGGAGAGAACTTCCACTTTGACTATGACCTTGTCTAAATATGATCAGAGTCAGCGAACTTGGAAGGCTTCCGTAGCCTTGGCAACTCATGACGGGAGCCTAGGGTGGTTACTGGCGCCATAAACTAGTATGTCAATTTGTTGGGTCAACAACAGGAGTCACTGTGCACTTACTCCTCATGTGGGATCTCTGTCCTTAATGTGCTATACATTGTGATTTAATGCTATAACTAGTACTCAAACAGTATGTTTCACCTTGTGTTTCTGTGTGGGTGCAAACTGTTGAAATCTTTACTTAATATATACTAAGCTGATCTTCTGTATATAAAGAGAATTGAAAATGAATCTTGATGTGAAAGGAAGGGGAGAGGGTGCGGGAAAGGGGAGGGTTGTGGGTGGGAGGGAAATTATGGGTGGGGGAAGCCATTGTAATCCATAAGCTGTACTTTGGAAATTTATATTCATTAAATAAAAGTTAAAAAAAATTACTTCATAGACAGGGGTCAGCATTAAAAAAAAAGAAAGAGAGCTTAGTCTCTTCATTTCCTATTCAAATATGTTTTTATTTTTTGCTTTGCAAATCATTGTATTGAAGGAAATTCAGTATTGATACCAAAATAATTCCAAGTAGATCTCCCCTGTTGTTTACAATGCTCCATGGGTTCTCTTACTTTTCGCATTAGCTGATATATAACATTTTATGACTTTTATAACCAATCAATGACACTGAATAAAATAGGGTAGGTACATTAGCCTTTATTTTCTTCTTACATAATGGACTATTTAAGTTACTAAGTAAATAATAAAGGAAAATGGTATCTTCAAAAATATCTAAAAGCATCACATTCAAAATGTAAACTTTTTGGATGATTTCTTTCAGAACTACTATTTATAATAAATATTTTCATCATGGTTTCTTTTCTCCTACATTCATTAATTCAGAAATATTTTGATTATTTTGTTCATAGCATGATTTAAGAAAATATGCAACTTTCCCTCTAATATTTCCTATTATTTGAGCCCATGAAGTGAATATGCATGAAAAATTATATAAGCAATTCAAAAGTAAAATAGCAATGCAACTGTAAGTAAGGAAACAAAGATTCAGAACTGAGAGTGAGTTTGGAAATTAGGGATACTAAGAAATAATCAGCATGAAATGTCAAGTAACATGAAATTTGAAATGTTAGGAGTTCACTGGGATTAGAAAGCCATGTGGAATAGAATAATTGGGGAAAGAGAAATTTTGAAACTGAAGCTGAAGAGAAATAATATTGATAAATGGGAAGGTAAGAATGAGCGGAGCACATTTGGGAAGCGAAAATAGAAAGATAGCTTTTGAAGAGATCAAGAGTCTCTACAGGTTAATCTGGTTCTTAGAAATGGATTTGTCTAAGGAAGCTTTAAGAGTAGAAGTCCAAGTTTAATTCCATTAGTTAAGCAATTATTACAGTTTTCAATGGATGATACATAAGGTTATAATGTGTTGTGATTCACAACGAGAATAATAAAACACTGAAGTTTCCAGTTTTTAAAGGAGTTCAAAACCAATAGAATATTTTCATAAGAAAAAAGAAGCGATTGAGAGTTATTAGGCAGAAAAATGATGGAAATTTGATCAGTAATATGTTATGTTAATGATGATTTCTTTGACTGCAGTGTTTGCTGTGGATTCTAGTGTAATGATATGACGATGAAATACATAAAGATTAAGTTTGGAGGAAAATCAATTACCTCCAAAAATGGTTTTCTGATGACACTCAAAGTTTCAGCTGGAAATGTTCATTAATCACTAAGAAATACACAACTTGCATTCAATGAGGAAATTTGGGTTGAATCTTTGGTTTTGGAACTTATAGAGAGAAATTAGTCAAAACCATAACAATAGCTGAAAGTCATTTATTGAGTGTACTTAGATGGCCCAGGTACTACCCCAAGATCTTATTCAGAAACTTGAGGAAATACTGAATAGCTTTTGAATGAAACAAAGAGTAAATTGGTCAGAAGGACATAGGGCTATCTACAACATGGTCGTACCACAGTTAGGAGAGTTACAATTCCTGAGTATCAAATTCTGCAGAATGATTGAGTAAAATGGGATAAAATATACACATAGAATTTCCTCACTATGCCAAAAATGTAGATTCTGTTCCACTCTTATATTTTACTATCTTGATTAGCAGGGACACTTGGTGATTTATCAGTGAGTTCTTCTTCAGTAGTAGTCACTGTCTTTTATTGCCCACCTTTCTCTTTGAAACAATAGTTGATGCTGAGTCTGACAGCCCTCTTTGTCTTCACATATCAAATGAAAATGTTCCATTAGTTTCTCCAGTGTGTTTGTCCTCCCATAATTGTGATTTCTGTTAAACAATTTTATAATAAAATTTACATTGACTAGACAGCTGTCTCTTTCAATAATAGAAAAGAACATGTACTACAGAATTTTAGACACACACTGACTGCAATTTTAAACTCAAATTTAAATTTACTGTACTTTGCAAAGGAGGCAAATACTGATTGTTCCAGGTCTTAATAATTCTCTCTCTCTGCATGATTTATCCATCCATCACAGCATACACATAAGCCAATTATGCCAGACCCATGATCCTGCAGAATCAATAAGCATCTATTGACCCTTCTTCTTCCCTTTGGGTCCAAGGGATCCATGAGTCAGGCATGGAAAATGAAAACTAATAGCTAACATTGGTAGTACTTTATTTGTTACTTGGTTCTCCTGTAAGAAAGCAAACTCAGTTGATGAGTGAGGCAACTCAGAATCAAAGATGTTAAAAGCCTTCCCTAGGGGCATTCAGATGATAGCTAAATGAGCTGGATGTGTCTTAAACCTGGTCATCTAACTTCAAATCTGTAATCTTTAAAATAAAATAGCAATTAGTCCTAGTGGCTTGTATTTTTTGCTAAAACAGGTCTTAGCTCCTAGAAATCACAAAAAAGGTATCCAGAAAAAACATAAATGTAATATTACTGTGTGAAACCCAAGCATCACTTCATAATATAATTAAAGTCATAATAATTGATTCAAAAATAACTTTGTATGGCATTTACTATACTTTATTTACTCATGCAGATATTAATGCATGTAGAAAAGCACACACACAGAGCCCAAGTATAAAACACTTTATGCATAATCAAATAACTTTCTTAAAAAGGTAAGATTTATTTACTTATTTAAAAGGCAGAAAAAGTTGTCACTCTGGTGTTTCATGAAGTAGTTTCTGCAGTTGTCAGAAGGCAAATCAATTATCTATCGCTGTAGACAACTGAGCAGAAAACAGAAAAAGGAACAAACAGGTGATGCAATATATAGTGTGTAAAGGTTGTTGTGGAGTCTTATACTTTTCACAGAAAGACATACTTTCACATAGATCTTGTAAAAGTGAGAGCACTATTTTAATAGTTGATTTTATTCTATCCTACCTTATCCAATTTTCAGATTGTACGCGCTTATCCAAGCACTGTTCCACAATGCTTCCTAGTTATTTTGGAATTCATTTTTGACTTCAAGGAAATGCAATTGATGTTGTTCCAGCTCATTCCTAACTAAATCATCTAAGTGTTTCAGTAGAGGGTCTGTTTACAAAGAAGGCTCTGACTCTCTGATTTATTTCTTTTATAATGGCTTTAGGTTTCTCCCCAAAGGCACTAAAAAGAGAATGCACAGTATCTCTCCCTGTTAGACATAAGGTACTCATGAGTTCATAATGGAGTGTTATCAGATCTTTCTCCAGTCTTATGAATAAAAAATAGTAGCTTGTGTACTTCATTTGAAATCAGAAAAAAATAGTAAAAAACAATGACATTTTGAAGTGATAACCTTGTAAAAGTCATATTCACTGACCTAAGCCTTGTTCAAGATTTTCTCATTTTCCTCAGATAAGAAAACTGAAGCACAGAGAAATTAACTTGCTCAGGGTGACATAGCTATTAATTGGTACAGCAGGTGTTCAACTGCATTATAGCATCAGAGTCAGCTCTTACCCACAATGCTACAGTGCCTTTAGTCCACCTGACCAGAATTTAACTTCGGGATGTGGTTGATAGAAGCTTAGAATATGAGTGTTAGGAAAATGTGTTGTCTATTGAGACTTGAATTATATCAAAGACCAAGGACATTAAAATATTTTGATGTCTTTTTGTATGTAGCCCATTCTGTTAGGCTCTATTACTGATCTCTAACATTTTTGTATTGCACTTTTAATAACTTTGTTTGGATAAAATTCATTTAATACATAATTCATCCTTGTACAATCAAGTGGTTTTTTTTGTAGTCACATAATGGTATAATCATTGTCATACTGCAGCACATTTTGTCACCCCCAAAAGAAGCTCTATATTCATAAGTTGTCAGTCTTACCCATCTCTCCCTTCCTACTTATACAACCACTAATACAGTTTTTATTTCTATACATTTTTGATTAGTCTAGCTATGTCATGTAAATGAAATCACAGGATATGTGCTTCTTTGTAACTAGCTTATCTTTCTTAGTTTAGTGTTTCCAATAGGGTTGATTTAAATGAAAATCATGTTACAATTACATAGGGTTTTAATTAGCAAAACACCAAAATACAGGTAGTAAAATTACAGTTATTTTTCAAGTATATATAGTATAATTACAGTTCTTTTTAAACTATTCCACTATTTTCATCATAAACTGATAATGGAAGGAAAACTTCACCTTAAACTTCACGTCCCCAAACTACATGTGTAGTCACAAGCTAGACTTATCCGACTGGAAACATCCCTGTATTATTCTCTTTTATGTTGTATCACAAAATAGCTGAGACCCGGTGCTTATTAAAGAAAAGAAGCTTATTTGGCTCTCAATTCTGGTCCTAGAAAGTCAAAACAGCATAGTACTGGGGTCTTATGAGAGTCCTGTGTTTGCATCAAGTGACAGATAAGCAGGCACATGTGGAAGGAACACATGTATGAAAGAGTAGAAGCACAAAAGCAGGGAGAAGCCAGAATCATGGTTTTATAATAACCTGCTCTCTTGGAAACTGATCCATTCATAGGAGACCTAACTCACTAAGAGACCAGTATTTTCACTTCTAGGTATATCCCCAAGACACATAAAAACTTGAACATGAATTTTCATAGTAGCATTATTTGTTATAACCAAAAAGGAGAAACACATGTTAATCAACCAATGAAAAAATAACTGAAATATTATGCATATATATGGCATACTATTCAACAATTAAAAGGAATTAAGGGCCCACACTGTGGCATAGTGGGCTAAGCCTCTGCATGCAGCGCCGGAATGCCATGTGAGCGCTGGTTGTTCCACTTCCCGTCCAGCTCTCAGCTATGGTCTGGGAAAGCAGTAGAAGATGGCCCAAGTGCTTGGGCCACTGCACCTGCATGGGAGACCCGTAAGAAGCTCCTGGCTTCTGGCTTTAGATGGGTGCAGCTCCTGCTGTTGTGGCCATCTCAGGGTGAACCAGCGGATGGAAGACTTTCTCTCTGTCTCTCTCTCTCTCTCTCTTTAACTCTACCTCTCAAATAAATAAAATAAAATCTTAAAAAAAGGAATTAAGTACTAATTCATACTTTGGTGTGAATGAATCTGGAAAATGTTATTGACTAGTGAATGTCATGGTGGTAGAGGAGTGAAATGTAATTATCTGCCTTTGAATATACATGATCATTTGTGCTTGCATATGTAATTGAGACAGAAGTTATGGAAAACTTACATTTTAATAATTATTGCCCATATAACCTTCCAAGACTGAATTTACTTATACTTCTACAATAAGTGTCAAGAAAAAAAATCTTTTTTATATTTTCCAATTTAAAGAAATAATGGGCCGGCGCCGCGGCTCACTAGGCTAATCCTCTGCCTTGCGGCGCCGGCACACCGGATTCTAGTTCTGGTCGGGGTGCCGGATTCTGTCCCAGTTGCCCCTCTTCCAGGCCAGCTCTCTGCTGTGGCCAGGGAGTGCAGTGGAGGATGGCCCAAGTGCTTGGGCCCTGCACCCCATGGGAGACCAGGAGAAGCACCCGGCTCCTGCCATCGGATCAGCGCGGTGCGCTGGCTGCAGCGCGCCAACCGCGGCGGCCATTGGAGGGTGAACCAACAGCAAAAAGGAAGACCTTTCTCTCTGTCTCTCTCTCTCACTGTCCACTCTGCCTGTCAAAAAAAAAAAAAAAAAAAGAAAGAAAGAAATAATGAAGCCATGTTGTATATAAGGGAGACTGAGACTTTTGCTTTAACATTTGTTATATGGTTGATCTTCTCTCTGCATTATCTTATGAACTGCCTTATTGTCTATTTTTATATTGTAAGACCCCTTAAGCAGGCGTCCCACAAACCGGACCCAGAAACACAGACTCCACTCCAATCGATGCAAAGGCAAGAGGAAAGTTTATTACATTTGCAAATGGGCCGTCTCAGCAGCACCCTCTGGTAGGGTGCAGAGAGAGAGAGAGTGGCCCCGAACATCAGTTTCACAGAGTATTTAAAGCTAAAACTACAATATTAGCATACTTAATTGTGTTACAATTTTATTGGGCAAGCTACAGGTTACTAGTATTTTTATTGGGTAAGTTAATGGTTGCTAGGTAAGGGGCTTGGGATGGGGGGTCACGGATAGTTTCTTCTTATCAGCTTGAGCAAGCGGGGTGGACGGGGTGGACGATGGTACGGGCTGTCCGTGCTCTGCAGTCTTTTTTTCTTTTCTTATCATCTCAAGTAAGCAGCTTAATTAAGCAGGGAAGGGGGGTTTCGGTGAGCATGGCAGGACAGCAGGATAAGGGGCTTGGGAAAATTCCATCAGGACGGGGGTGGCAACAAGACCTTGTTATGTTTCAACAGGATGAAGAGCTGCAGGGCGGCAGTAAAGCAATAAAACAAGATAAGGGGTTGGGGGAATAGGTCACGACAGGATAAGGGTTAGAAGCTTTTCTTTCTTCTTTGTTCTCTAAAGACAACACATGTCCTGCAAGCATAGCTATTATACAGAAGCAGAAAAATGCGGTTAGCATTAGTCTTAGTTCCTTTATTTTGGCTCAACTCAATCCTTATATTAGACTTTCTTTTCTTACTGAGTTGCAAGAGTCCTTTGTATGTTGAGGAATTAGATTTTGCCATATCAACTGCAGTTTATTTATTTATTTTGGACAGGCAGAGTTAGACAGTGAGAGAGGCAGAGAGAAAGGCCTTCCTTCCGTTAGTTCACTCCCCAAATGGCCGCTACGGCCGGAGCGCTGCGCCAATCCGAAGCCAGGAGCCAGGTGCTTCCTCCTGGTCTCCCATGCAGGTGCAGGGCCCAAGCACTTGGGCCATCCTCCACTGCACTCCTGGGCCACAGCAGAGAGCTGGCCTGGAAGAGGAACAACCAGGACAGAATCCGGCACCCCAAATGGGACTAGAACCCAGGGTCCGGCGCTGTAGGCAGAGGATTAGCCTAGTGAGCCGCGGCTCTGGCCAGTATTTTTTATTCTTTTTTAAGAATTATTTATATAAATAGAATAGATGTCATAGATCTCATATATACAATTTTAAGCACATAATGATATTTCACACCCCCCCTCCTCTCTTCATCCCACCTCTTTCCTTCCTTTATTTCCTTTCAATTTTTCTGATGAGATACTTTTTAAGTTTTTATTTAATGAATGCATTTTTATATAAATACAACTTTAGAAATATAGTGGTTCTTTCCCCTATACCCTCCTCCCCCAGCTCCTATCCCACCTCCCATTCCCTCTCCCATCTCCTTCTTCATTATGGTTCATTTTTAGTATGACTTTGTATACAGAGGACCAACTCTATGCTAATCATAGACTTCAACAATTTGCACCCATACCCACATACAACATATAGAGTACAGAGAGAATTTGTAGTCGATTCTCTTATTACAATTCAATAGGGACAGAGGTCCTACATGGGAGCAAGTGCACAGTGACTATTGTTGTTCCTTTAACAATTAGCACTCTGTTTTTATGATGTCAGTGATCATCCAAGGCTCTTGCCATGGGCAGTCAAGGCTATGGAAGCCTTTTGTGACCACAGACTCCATACTGATTTCTTATGTTAGGTATTTTAGATCTTATAGATATTTCTGTTATATAATTAAATTCTCTATGTATGTTAATAGTCTTACTCGCTTTCCAATCATTAAACATCGTGTGTTCTCTTTCCAAATTGCATTGGCTGACATTTTCAGAATAATTGTTATTATTCAGTTGAATCATCATTGTACTACTGGAATGAAACACAACTGGTCACTATATATTCTTTTTGCTTTTTCTGAAGTTATTTTGTTAATATTTTAAGTGAGTTTGGTCTATGTTTCTTATTATTGTTCAAGTGTTAGTTTGCTATGACCACCATGACCAAATACCACAGATCAGGTGCCTAAAGATAGAAATTTATTTTCTCAAATTTCTATAGGCTGGAAGCCTGAAATCAAAGTGCTGGTAAGTTTGATTTCTTCTGAGATCTATCACCTTGGTTTTTAGATGGTGACCTCATTGTGTATTACATGTTCATCTCCATTCATGTATAAATCTCATGTCTTTGCCTATGTGCCCTAATCTCTTCTTTAAAGTGCAACAGTTGTTTTGATTAGGGTCTACACTAAGGACCTTATTTAAACTAGTTAACTGCTTCTTCACTGGCCCTATCTTAAAATACAGCCATATTCTTGGGTGCCAGGGCTGTTAAGTATTCAACATATGAATTTGATGGGGAAGCAATTCAGCGCATAACAGTTTTTAGCAGATTTTGAAGTGCATGTTATGCTGGATTTATAAAAGAGTTTGGAGGGGCCAGAGTGTTGTAGCATAGCAGGTAAAACCACTCTCCCTATGCTGGCAACCCATATCTGAGGGCTGGTTCTTGTCTCTCCCGACTGCTCAGCTTCCAATCCAGCTTCTTTTTAATGTGTCTGGGAAGACAGGAGAACATGACCTGAATGCCTGGGCCCCTACTGCCCATGTGGGGTTTCTGGCTTCAACTTGGCCCAGATCTGGCTATTGGGCCATTTGGGGATGAACCAACAGATGGAAGATCTCTCTCTCTCTCTCTCTCTCTCTCTCTCTCTCTCTCTTTGTGTGTGTATGTGTGTCCCCTTCAAAATAAATAAATAAGTCTTTATTTTTAAGAAGTTTGAAAACTTCCCTCTCTTTCTATGACACTCTGGTAGGAAACCTGACATCATTATTATGTCAAAATATGCAGCACTACTGCCTTTTCTCTTAATCTCCATCCAAATTTTGCAGGTAGAGGGATAAATCCTGAGCTACCATAGAATTCCACACATATGGATATCTCTCATAATTGAGAAATAGAAATCCTAACAAGAGAAAAAATACCATTCAATCAATATCATTATAAATTATTGCTTAGGTATCTCTTTAGTAAATCTTACTAATAATTGACAGTTTTTCTAATCATCATTCATTGACATTCACTTTATGGATTTTCATACTTGATTTGAATGCTCACTTGCAGTTCCACAGGGCCAGTTTGATATATCTTGATGTGAAATAGTTAAGTATTTTGAAATGAAATCTTTATTGTATACCTAATCTTAAATAACTAAGCCTCAATTTACGACACTGCATTTTCTATGGCATTCAGAAGTGGTTTTCTCAGAAACTGAAACCAGAAACTCTGTGTACCAATTACTGAATGTGCCCCATGTTACAGAATACTCCTTTATTAAAAGCAAGGAGTCTGTCTCCTTCTGTCTAGGCTGCAAGTCTGGAGATGGAGACAAGATAATAGATCATGCATCATAATCAGTTATTTTATGGTCTCAAGGGCAATGCCTTCAGTGTGTATCAGTTGTAGTGAGTGATGTAAGAGAACACAAGCTTGAGTGTCATTTTCCTTTTTCTTTTTTTTTTTTCCACGCCAGCCACTTTAGCCATATACTCTATTAGCTATCATTATTAAACATTAAGTATTGATTTTGGGGTGAGACAGAAGAACATAAGCAGGATAAGCTTTATGGACTAATAAAAATGTAAATGAGATGTTCGTCAGCTTGTTGCCCCTGGAAAATGATGACAAAACATTACCTGAGAAATTAGATTCAAAGATTATTGCTAATCAAATCAACCCAAAATGAGAAATCCCTTTGTAACCGTTCATTATATTGTGTGAATTTCCCTGGCAAAGTGAACCCTTCTGTGTACTGAATCTGATTCCATCCTAGGTCCTATGTACATTTCTACTCATGTGTATGTATATTTACATCATGTTGTACAAGGTGTCAACTAAGCAGAAATTATTTCTGCTACATATCAGTAACAGTCAATGAGAAACTGCTATATATTTTATTACATTTGTACTTCATTTTCTGACCCAGTTCATACTGGCTACTAAGAATTTTAAGGCTAGGTTTGGATCCATGTGTCTGTAGCTTACTCAAGTCACATCTGCAGAATTTCAGAGCCCCCCCCCCAAGTCTCCTATTGCTCTGAAGGCTAGGAAATTATTAGTTTTCCTCTCAATTAGGAATACATTGGAAAATCAATATTCTCTACTTGACTTTTGAACACAGTAATAAAACAGAGGGTAAGGGGATACCTGCTTTCTCAGGGATGATTCATTCTGGGATGGTATTTAGGGAGTAGGGTCCTGTAAGCATTTTATCTTCCATGAACATAGTGTTAGTTATTCACCTTTATGGCTCCCTTTGGTGAATCTCCATAGACCCTTTAGAAATGTGCTGAGATTAGGGGAGAGGATACGAGGGCCTAGAGCTCCCGTGACTCTCTCTTAGCACCTTTACTGTCACATAGCAACATTCTGCAGAGGTTTTTCTCAAAGGCATTTGTTATTTCTGCCTCTGATCAGTAAGGCTTGCATAACTGTATATCAGGCCAATATAGTTATATAGTTATTATAAAGCATAGAATTTTTAAGGAAGGCATACCAAGCCTTCTAGAGTTACTCTGAGAAGAAATTCAGTGTAATGCCTTGCAGGACATTTAATCTTGCTACCCTCTTGCTTTTTCCCGTGTCCTATAACAGTTCACAGCCTATTAACTCCCTTGGGTCTGGACTGAGGTATCTGAAAATTACTGCAGGTCTCCACACCTGGGAAGATCCTGCCAGGAGTTGAAGAATTTTTCTTATATGCTCCTCCTGTGAAGGTAATTTTTTAGCTATCCAAGAACTTGGAAAACAATTCAAATTAAATAGGACAAAGAGCAATAGAAGTCAAGAATTATGAAAAGTATTCCTCGTTAGCAACTAATGTGTTGCTTCATTCTTCTCTGCATTTGTACTCTCATGATCCTCCTGGACTTCCTACAATACTTATTAGGATGGTCTCCTGATCTTTCATATTCTATTTTATCCTAAACACTATTGAGCATAATTTTGATAAAGGCACTCCTTTAACCAAAAACATCAGTTGCTCCAAAATATATCCAGCAAAGGACTTAATGGTAATGATCTAGCTATTTTGATGCCATGAGTCATCACACTCTTCATTTCAAAAAACATATTCTAAAGTAAATTAATCATTTCTCAATTATTTGCTGTCCTGTCCCGTGGGATGTCAACTATGGGGCCGAGCACCTAGAAAGAGAAATGAAGGGACAGGAGACACAAAGATGGCAGCAAGACAAGTTCTGATCAGGCTGCGATTTTGATTTTTCAACCACACACTTATATATCATAAAGGCAGGGTGTCAGGCTGGGGAAGGAGGGGCGTTTAGGAGGGCAAGACATCAGGCTGGGGAAGGAGTGGGAGCTTATCTTGTAGCTGCAATGCTTGTGAAGGTAGGGGAAAGTTTACAAGGTCTTAGGGCACAAGGTCACACAAGGTTGTGTTATCAGAACTCTCTGACCTGAGCTGTTTTAGCCCTGCCTCAGTAGTTTTCCACTAAGAAGCCACATGCTACGTGGTCCCTGACAATTTGCCATATAATTTTAACATTAACATTCAGTCTTTACTTTACTTTCCAACCATTCTCAAAGCCCAGTTGTAATGCCACCTTCTTGAAACTACTGGATCCCTCTAGACTGAAGTATTTCTACTCTCTCAAAAGCCATGACATTTTATGTGTATTTATGTCAATAGCATTTAACACTGCTTGTTTTACAAAGCGTGACTTTACTTGATCATTTATTGTATAAGTTTCTAAATTTAGGACCTGCATGGTGAAAATCTTCATCATCCTCACAGGTTCCAGTGTTGTGCTTTGGCATACTGTAGATTTTTAATAAATTTTTGCTGAATGACTAAACTAATGATTATTCAAATGTTTTAGAAATTATACCAAATGAGCAAAATTATTCCTCCTTTCAGAAAGACAGAATAGATGATAATGATACCTTTCTTGTACAAAGTAGCTTACAAAATCACAAGCAATTTTCATGAATAGCTTCATGAAAATTAGTCTTATAAAATCTGTGAAATGAAAGTATTACAACCTATACCAAAAAATAAAAATAAAAAAGAAGAAAGAAAAGATACTGAAGTGACGTCAATATAACAGAATAGGAGTCTCCAGAGTTTGTTTCCTCCTAGAAGTAGCAATTTGAACAATTATTCACATGAAGAAGTACCTCACAAGAACTAAGCAATTGGGGTGAAGAAAGCACCGGGGTGAAACAGGCATAAGCAAAGCACACTGAAGCGCTGAGAGGGAGAGTTCTGTATTACTTTATATCGTCTCTCCCGCAGGCCCCGGCAACACAGCAGAGACAACTACCCTCCGTGTGAAATGGGAGAATTATGAAGGCCCTCTCTTCACTTCAGATACTAATACCAGGCCTGTTCCAGTGAACCCAGCAACAGGCTGGCCTCATGGCCCCAGGTTCCAGGTTCACTACAGCATTAGGCAGACCCCTGTGAGCCTCAGGATTTAAACCCTCTCTCCACAGACCTGAGTTTCATTCCCATCACAGCCACAAGGGCTCCAGTCCTGCCCCTGTGCCAGGAGGACTCCCACACAGCCAGGCTCCAGAGTAGGCCTCACAGTTCTGGGCCCATCTCAATGCCAGATTGGTTACAATGGGCCTGTGCTCCAGGCCAGCCTTCCTACACTCAGACTGCAGGCTCACCCCAGCACTAGACCAGCTACCCTGGCCTAGGTTCTATGTTAACTCTTGCAGACCCTGGTTCTAAGCCTTCCCCATGGACTCACAAACTGGTCCAACCATACAGACCCAAGATCTAGGCACATCTTACTTGACTCAGGAGATAGGCATGCCCCTATAGAACCAAACAAAAGGCCATACCCTGTAGATCCATGCACCAGATCTATGCAACCACTGACCAGAGCAGCAGCCCAGCATGCCTAAAGATTCTAGCAGCAAGCCTGCTGAAAATTTCACCAGATTACACTTCCAGAGTCTCTGGATAAGCTCAAGAGTAAAGGGCTTTTTCTGCTAAAGCCTATTACTAAAAACTACAAGAGTACATTTTCTTCAATTGCACAGGTACCAAGATAAGACCATAGGGATCACAAACGATCAGGCAAACATTACTCCATCAAAGTTTACAAAGCACCACCAACTGACCTGAAGAAATGAAGATCTACAGACTGCCTGATGAAGAATTCAAAATAATTGTCTTAAACAAGTTCAGTGAACTACAAGAGAACACAGATTGGCAGCTAAATAGAAATGGAAATCAATAAATGAGCAAAATTAGAAGTTCAAGAAGAGTTAGAAACCTTAAAAAAGAATGAAACAGAAATGCAAGCATTGAAGAACACAATGACTACACTGAAATATTTTAAAGAGAGCTTCAACATCATACTTGATCAAGTAGAAGAATCAACAAGCTCAAAAACGGGAATTAGCCAGCTAGATAGCTTACTGTCTTCTCATTTCTGTTAGTTGCTTCTTCCTTTATTGGGAATTCCTGGAAAAGTTGAAAATCTGTGAATCAGAAAAATTTACCCTGTGAGCAACTACCATATATGATATGAGGCAACACTCTAAGTAATAGGTTAAAAGGATGTTTGGGATACATTCTTTGCTTAACATATTTCGTGATTTTTACATTTCTTTTCTTTTTACAAGAGAATTAGGCTGAGCCCTCACTGGAAATTCTGGAATTGTTAGAATTGTGTATAATTTAGCTAACTAAACCTTTCAAACATCTGACCTTACATAGCATTTATAATTTAATAAAGCCAGTACCATGTAAAAAATATTACAATGAATATTTTCCAAATTTTCAATCAAATTTTTGAGGAAGTTTTGACCCAGAAAATATAATGCTGGAAATCTTTTTTATAGAAATAATAACAGATTGGCTTATATCAATATTTATGTAAAGCAATCTAAATGTTCAGTATTAACTGTTGATTAAATAAAAAAAATACATGGAAGTGTTAGGTAGGAAGTTAGATATGAGCTTATGTGTGTATGACAAAGGCCTAAAGAGAAGACTTCTACGTCCAGCATATGCATCTACATCTCAAAGTCATGCCAATAATGTTTCAGGGGCAGCCCAGTGTTCACATTCTGCCCTGCCCCCTTCTACCTGATAACCTGCCAGGTGGGGGTCCCTGCCCCTTCTGCCTGACAAATCTTCCACAGTCTCCCAGATACAGCCCAGTATCTGCATTTCACACACCCTGCTCCAGATCCTGATTCTCTAGGAGGTCCTGCTCACCCTCTAAACTCAGGATGGCACAGCTAGGCTTCCTCCTGTCTGATACCTTGAAGGGAAAACTCAGATAGGAGCTTCTTAATATTTATAGCCATAAAATCCTTTGTTTCAGGAGATGTGTGAAGACAGAGACCCATCTCCTTAACAATCCCCCACCCCACCCCCACCTCCCGGCCTCAACAGGACTGGGCACTCAGCACTCTGCCTCTATGCTGAGTTGCCCACCTGCCTGGCAAGGTGTAATCTCTCCACTCAACCATGTAACCTTGCTTCCCCCCACCAGTCTGAGCGATGGCACGCTCTCTCAGGTCCTGTCTTGAGAGGTGCCCCTCCGTTCTTACAGATGTCCCTTCCCTAATAAACTTTGCTACTTTTACTTTCCACTACTGTCTCACACCTGAATTCTTTCTTGTATGAAGACAAGAACCCTGCATTTCTCCAGTAACAGAAGCACTGGAATATTATGAGATCATTAAACATGAAATTGAACAATTCAGTACCTTGACATAAAAAGAAGCTATGAGAGCTTTACAAACACATGTAATGTTATTTGAGACTTCTGTTACTGTTGTTTTTTTTGTTTGTTTGTTTGTCTTATTAGAATTAATACAGGGTTAAAAATTCAACATTATATAATTAATTCAATGTTACAGAACTAATTAATGTCTCTAATAGTTGTGCATCTCTTCCCTACTCAAAGATAAATGCTGTTTACATTTTGTTAGATATTCTAGATATTTTCATATGTTTTTCAAAGGTATATCATAATAGATATTTACACAGCTTCCTTTTCTTGCTTTTAAAATTTATTTATCTCTTTATTTCACTTATTTAAAAGGCAGAGAGAGAGAGAGAGACAGAAACTTCGATCTGTTGGTTCACTCCCCAAATGCCTACAACAGTTAGGGCTGGGCCATGCCAAAGCCAAGAGCTCTGAACTCATTCTGAGTACCCGAGCCACCACCAGTTGCTTCTCAGAGTGTAAATTATCAGGAAGTTTGAGAGCCCAGACTCCAACCTAGGCAATCCATACTAGCATCTGAAATGACACCTTAAAGTCTAGGCCAAATGTCTGCCTCAATATTCTTTTTCTCTTTCCCCTAGATCTCTCTCTCTCTCAATTTAGCATAATTATTCCCTTGCTTTCTTAGATATTGAATATATGTATGTACATATGTATCTATGCAAATATATAATTAATTATATATTTAAATTTCTTTTTTTGTTCTGGAACATTATATAAATGGAATCAAACTCATATTTTGTTATTTTTCTATTTTTATCATCATTATAATTAATTAGTTATGAGTTTGAACAATTTCATATACATGTGCCCGTTGGAATTACTTCTTTCTGTGAGGTGCCTTTTCTAATTTTCAATATTGAGTATTCTTCTAGTTTCTAGTGAATATTAATTGATTCATGGGGTTATTTTCAAGATATTATGACCAGTAGTAATAAGAAAAATATTTACCAATACAGGTTTATTATGTGACAAGGGAAGTTCTAAGTACATTGTATAGGTGTCATTATAAGTCTCCTTTTACTAATTAAGAAACTGAATCCTAGAAAGTTTAAATAACATTGAGTTGGATCACACAACTACTCAGTAGCATAGGTGATATTTTATTCTAGGTTGTCTGCTTTCCCAGTCTGTTCTTAACTATTGTTATAATTTAACTTTACTTTATGGTTAAGCATACTACAAATGTCTTCTGTTAAAGCATAGACAATGCCTTTACATATTGTTTAAGAATTGCTAGAGACCCAATTTCATTAAAATATATTCTTATATTATCTTCTTAAATTTTGGTGGTTTGACTTCAATATTGTAAGTATTTTATGTACCTAAAATTAATTACAGTTAATGGTATAAGGCACAAGTTCACCTTCATTTTTTCCTCTGTTCAATTGTCTCAATTCTTTTATTAAAAAGCCTTTATTGTTACAGAAAGCTAGATTTTAAAAATTCCCTTAGTTCAAACAGGCGCAAGAGGCTGGGTGCAGGATCAGCAGAAGCAGTTTTTTAATGTTGATGGGCCCATTGGAATTACTTTCCAGCACTGGGCATCAGATCCAGGTTCCTTATAATTTTTATAGGTTCAACAGCATCATGCATTAACAGTTACAACATCAGTAGGCTTAGTGCAGCCTGCAGGACTCAAGACCACCCATGAGGAACTTGAGACCGTGCTTATGGGGAACTTAACCAGGGGATGATTGCAGAGAAAGGAGATTAGGACAGCTCCCCAGACATGTCTACACCTAGGGGGAACAGAAATTTGGATGACTGCCAAGACATCACAATACCTATGGGGAACTGGATCAGAGGCTACAGTAATCAGAGATTAGAACATTTACCCTTCTCAGGGGTATTCTCTCTTGTCTCTGGCCATGGCTTAACTAATCTTAAATATGAACTCTATTATATATCATGTCCTATTCATTGTGCCTTGTTTTGAGATTCCCATTTTTTTCTTCTTTGGTACATGTTTTTATGTGCCAGTTGGACCAAGTACTTAATTGTGTCCATATGTTTTGTATTCTTATCAGGTTTTTGTTTTGTTTTGTTTTATCCTAATATATAGTGTTAAAATCCCCCACCAGGGTGGCGGATGTTTCTGTTTATTGTTTTAATTCTGCAAAATTTTGCACAATATATTTTGATACTATATGTTGTTGATATGAAATTTAACATGATTATAGTTTCTGGGGGAAAAATTATTTCATTACAAGAAGTTGTCTTCTTTATCTCCAACAGTTCTTTACTTCATTCATGAAATCTAATTTTTCTCATGTCAACACAGCAAATTCAGTTGTTTAGAATTTATTTATGTATCCTTTTCTATATTGTTATTTTAAACATTCATAATTACTATGCTGTAGAGATATCATATAAATAGCATATAATTGAATTTTATTTTCATATATATAGATATTAATTCTTTTACATCAAAGACTAATCCATTTGCCTTGAATATGATTGTTTACATATGTGAAGTTAAATCTATGAGCATATTTTGTGCTTCCACTTGTTTGGTGCCAAAAATTACTTGTTTATACGAGTATATTTGCTGCCTTATTTGCTAACATACTGTTCTTTTGTCAGTCCCCTTCTGTAATAATTGCTGTAGTCTTATGATGAGTTTTCATGCCCTAGCATGTAAATGTGCCAATTTGTTCTATAAGTTTTCCTTTGCTACTTTTTGACTTCTATATTTCATCTTAAATATTATAATAGGGTTTTCAATTTCTGTGTGTTTTTGATATGGCTTTTTTCATAAAAATTTCATTTGTTTTAAATACCGTTAGTAGTAAATATTTAATGATTGCTTTTTCCATTTAATCAGGTTGTCTGTGAGCAACTATACTGTCCTTAACATTTTATTTCTTTTTCTTGCTTTATTTCACTGGTATTCGAAAAGGATGTTAAGCAGATGCTATGCTAAAAAAATATTTCTGTTTTGGATCCGGTGCTGTGCCATGGCAGGTACAGCTGCCGCCTGAGGTGCTGGCATCCCATAAGGGCACCGGTTCTAGTCCCGGCTGCTCCACTTCCAATCCAGCTTTCTGCGATAGCCTGGGAAGGCAGTAGAAGGTGGCCCAAGTTCCTGGGCCCCTGCACCCACATGGGAGACCCAGAAGAAGCTCCTGGCTCCTGGCTTTGGATCGGTGCAGCTCTGGCCATTGCAGCCAGTTGCGGAGTGAACCAGCAGATGGAAACCAACACCCCGCTTTGCCTCTTTTTCTCTCTCTTTGTAACTCTTTCAAATAAATAAATAAATCTTTTAAAAAATTATTTCTGTTTTACTCCTGATTTTAGGGAGGAAATTATATTTTAGCATTAGAGCATTATCTATGGTATTTTGGATACCGTCTTTGTTGTTTATTTAAATGTATGTATGTGTAGATAACATTTATCAAACTAAGAAAGTTTCCTTTTCCTTCTCTTTTTAGTATGCTTAGAACCTAGTGGAGAATGGAAATTAAATTATTCTATCTATTGAAATTACCATATGATTGTCTCCTATATTCTGTAAATGTGGCAATTTGCATCAGTTTTAGGATATTAAACTAGTCTTGTTTTCCTAAAATAACTCCACTTTTTTTGATATGTTATCAGTTTTATATTTATTGGATTCAGATTATTATTTTTTAATTTAGTTTAATTGAAAAATAATTGTTATATTTGTGATGTACAGCATGTTTTGAGAGAATTTTAGCATTTTTAAAAAATTTTGCATCTATGTTTTGAGAGAAATTATCTTGTAATTTCCGTTCTCATAATGATTTTTAATGATTTTGGTATCAAAGAAATTCTTATCACTTAGACAATATTAGAAATTTTCTTCTTTCTATTCCCTAGGAAAGTTTGTAGATATCAGTTATTTCTATGCTAAATATTTAGTGAAATTTATTAGATTAATTAACCTAAGATATGCATTTTCTTTTTGGAAAAGTTTCAATAGATATAGATAATGGTTTCAGGGAGTCAGCTGATACTGGCTGAAAGAAACAGTTTTGCACATTTCTTCCCAAATCAGAGCTCAGTGACCTTACCTGAAAACTGGAAACAGTGAGAATACCTATAATACAAAAATCAGGAAAAATAAAGGGGCCAGCACCGTGGCTCACTTGGTTAATCCACCACCTGAGGCACCGGCATCCCATATGGGCGCTGGGTTCTAGTCCCGATTGCTCCTCTTCCAGTCCAGCTCTCTGCTGTGGCCATGGAAGGCAGTGGAGGATAGCCCAAGTGTTTGGGCCCCTGCATCCGCATGGGAGAGCAGGAAGGGGCACCTGGCTCTCAGTTCAGATCGGCACAGCGCCAGCCCGGCTGTTGCGGCCATTTGCGGCTGAACCAACAGAAGGAATACCTTTCTCTCTGTCTCTCCCTCTCACTGTCTATAACTCTACCTGTCAAATAAATTAATAAATAAATAAATAAAAATAAAATAAATAGTAGTTAGGAATTCCTTTTTGTTGAAGAGGAATTTACATTTTTCATTTTTTTAAGGCCATTTGTTAAGTTGGGATTTTTCAAGGCATTTATTTCACCTGTACTTCCACATTTATTGGCATAAATTTATTCACAGTGCCTCTTTAATGTCTGCAGGATCTTTTTTATCTTCAGTGCTCTTTTTATATGACTGTTAAGTTTATTTGTGCCTTCTCACTATTTTCCCTCAGAAGTCACACAAGAAGTTTTATTTCTCCCTGTTTTATTTTTTAAGATTTATTTATTTATTTATTTGAAAGGCAGAGTTACAGAGAGGCAAAGGCAGGCAGAGAGAGACAGGTATTCATCTGCTGGTTCACTCCCCAGATGGCCGCAATGGCCAGAGCTATGCCAGGAGCCAGGAGCCAGGAGCTTCTTCCAGTTCTTCCATGCAGGTGCAGGGGCCTAAGGAGTTGGGCCATCTTCTACTACTTTCCCATGCCATGGAAGAGAGCTGGATCAGAAATGGAGCACCCGGGATTCTAATAGGCACCTGTATGGAATTATGACAGGCGGTGGCTTTATCGGCTACACCGCAGCACCAGCCCCCAGAGGTTTTCAAAAACGTTTAGTTGTTTAAAAGCTTTTTTTGCTCTCTTGATCCTGTCTATTGTCTCTGTTGTTACTTGATTTATCTTCTGCTCTTTTTCTCTATTGTTTCTTTCTTTTAATATGTTTGTGGTTTTATAACATTTTTCTAAGTTATTAGAGTTAATTATTAGATCATTGATTTTTAGCCTTTTTCCTTGTCTAATATATGCATTAATATATAATTTCCCTGTAAACACATTATTCGTGGGATACATGAAGTTTTTATATATTTTCATACTCATTTTAATCAATACATTTTCTAATTTCTATTGTGATTTGTTCTTTACCCAAGAGGTCATTTACTTTGTCCCAGGTCATTTTGAGAGTTACTAGTCACTTTTTCTAGATTAATTTATACAATCATTTCACTATGGTCAGAAATTATAGCTTATATTAATGCAGTATCATGAACTTCAATGAAGCTTGTTTTATGGCCCAGCATATGGTGGATTTTGTCAAATGTTCCCTGTACACTTGAAAAACATGTGCTTATTATAGTTCTCAGTTAGGTATACTATCAACATTTTCAAAATTTGTCAGATGTTTACTGTTTATACATTAGTTCTATCAATTAATAGTGGATTGCTTTAAACTCTCCAGCTATAATTGTGTCTATTTTTCTTTTTTCCTTTTTCAATGTTTGATTTATGTATATTGAGCCTAGATCAATAAGGGCATGTTGACTTAAAAACTCTGTAGCTTGCTGGTTAAATGATACTCATTACCTTTTAAAATGACCCTCTTATATTTAGAAATTATCCTTGTCTGAAGTTCTACTTAATTTTTTTTCTGAACTTCTACTTTATCTTTTAGCAATGTCACTATAACAGCTGTCTTTTGGGTATTTGCATGTTTTTCTTAGTTCCTTTATTTTCAAACTTTCTGTATCCCTATATATAGAGTATCTCTCTTGTAAGAAGCATTTAGATGTTTTTTTCCATTCAGGCTGATATTACTTTGTAGTCTGTTAATATTTTATTTAATAGAATATTGACTTTCAATACAGTTTTTATTATGTGATTTATTTGCTCCATTTACTCTATTTTCTGTCTTTTTTTATTGATTTTTTTTTTGTTCTTTAAGTGGCCACCCTAGAAATTACACTATACATAATAGTGACTTTTACACACTATATCTCTAATTTAAAATAGTTATTAAATTAGTTATTTTCTACTTCCTAAACTTCCTAAACAATGCAAACTTTTTATAACACTTTAATGATATTTGTATTTCTTAACTTGCATTTATTCTAGTATTGTGATATCTCAATTATGTGTTTAAAATGCCATGAGCCATTATTATTATTTTTATGTAGTGAATATTCATTAATTTTTAAAAATATATTTAAGCTTTCTATACTAACCATTCTATCCTGTGTCTCTGTGATTCTCTCTGAGACCATATTGCTTCCACCTGAAGAATTTCCTTTAATATATCCTTACATATTTTCTTCAGTGAATTTCTGATATTGCTTGTTAAAAATTAATGACATTTTTTATCATCAACTTTGAAGAATACTTTTACTAGTTACTGAATTCAAGTTGAAAAGGGATTTTTGTTTGGTTTTGTTTGTTTTCATACCTTTTCCCTCCAGAAACCTTTTACTTAAGTTATAATGTTACTGGAAAATGGCAGGGTTCTTGTCTTCGCCCAAGAAAGAATTCAGGTGTGAGACAGAGATTAGTGGAAAGTAAAAAGTAGCAAAGTTTATTAGGGTAGGGACATCCGTAAGAATGGATGGGCACCTCTCCAGACAGGACCTGAGAGAGTGCCCAGTCACTAGCACTGGGGGAAGGAGCAATATTAGATGGTTGAGTGGAGAGATTACACCTGGCTAGGCAGGCAGGCCACTCAGCATAGAGGCAGAGGACTGAGTGCTCAGTCCTGTTTAGGCCGGGAGGTGGGGGGTGGGGTGGGGGGGTGTTAAGGAGATGGGTCTCTGTCTTCACACATCTCCTGAAACAAAGGATTTTATGGCTATAAATATTAAGAAGCTCCTATCTGAGTTTTCCCTTCAAGGTATCAGACAGGAGGAAGCCTAGCTGGCGCCATCCTGGGTTCAGAGGAAGGGTGAGCAGGACCTCCTAGAGAATGGGGATCTGGAGCAGGGTGTTTGAAATGCAGATACTGGGCTGTATCTGGGAGATTGTGGAAGATTTGTCAGGCAGAAGGGGTGGGGACCCCCACCTGGCAGGTTATCAGGTTGAAGGGGGCAGTGCAGGGCAGGATCCGAATACCAGGCTGCCCCTGAAACATTATCGGCATGACTTTGAGATTCAGATGCATATGCTGGACATAGGCCTGTTACACACACATAAGCTCATATCTGACTTCCTACCTAACAATAAAACTTCATGTATTTCATAAATACAACTTTAGGAACATAGTGATTCTTCCCACTCTACCCATCCTCCTACCTGTACTCCCATCCTTCTTTCTCCTCCCTCTCCTATTCCCATTCTTATTTTTTACAAAGGTTTATTTTCAGTTAAGTTTACACACATGAGATTAACTTTATACTAAGTTGAAAAACCCGAGGGACCCTTACTCTGCTGTTTGGTGTGCTTTATGGCAAGTGTGGCTAGGAGCTAATTGCAGATCTCTTGATTCTGTACATATCAGCTTTGCTTGCTAACGCTTGGGGGTAAAAATGTTGCCAAACTAAAAACAAGGAACTAGGCCTGAGAACAAGAGACAGGGCCTGATCTCAGGCAGGTTTCACAGACGCCCTTCCCAGATGTTCCACCGAGATTAACGGGCAGAACATTCCTCGGGTATTCTGAGAAAATAGCCCCCTCACCCCCACCCGGGGCAGCCACTCCCCATCTAAAAGGACCCAATGAGTACCCATGGTAACCTTTAAACTAGCCAATCAAGCCAGACCCCACAAAATATGTTAATCCTGTGGGTTTTGCCTTTAAAAGATGCTTGTAACTGCTGCTCGGGCTTCTCTTCGCCTCTGGTGACAGGGAGCCTGTTTGCGCAAACGCCTAATAAAAATCCTCTTGCTTTTGCATCTACCAGTCTGGAGTTTGGGTCTTTGGATGACCACCCGAGCGCATTGGATTCCCAAACTTGGGGTCCATCAAGTAAAGAGTTCAACAGATAGCATGAAGAAAATAAAACCTATTTCTTAACAGTCAAGACAAGGGCTGTTAAAAGTCATCTCATCTCAAAGTGTCAATTTCACTTCTATATATTACTTCTTAGATGCTCTATTAGTTACCACAAATTAGAGAGAATGTATGGTATTTGTCTTTTTTGAGGCTGCCTTAATTCACTAAGTATAATGATTTCCAATTGCATCCATTCTGTTGCAAAATACAGGATTTTATCTTTTTATTTATTTTTTATTTATATACATATATTTATTGCAAATACTTAAAATTCTTATGTAAAATGATTTTTTCTATATTTGTGAAAAAATATGACTTTTTAAATGGTGTTGATACCAACTTCTGTGTACATACCCTCAATTCCAATGTTAACAATTCCTTTAAAAAGGCAAAAGACACAAAAGTTGTAGCATTTACCAAACCATTTACAAACCTTATAGCCAGAGGGAAAAAATAGCTTGTGGTAAATAAGTCATTTTTCTTTTAAAATAAAAAATAAACCCCAAAACTATTCCCCTTATTGCATTCTTGGGAAATATTCCGAGTGTCATTAGAGTAACTTCCTTTGCAGTAACTGTGCCTTAACAGTGAGGTCCTACATTAAACACACCATATATGAGAAATCCAAAGTCTTCCACTGCACTTTTTACATAGCTTTAATAGTTGTGTCAAATGTAAAGCATTAAAAAAAAAATAAAGTAACCAAGAATCTATGAAGCTCCTGCTTCAACTTTAGGAACTGTTTTACCTACTGAAATTTTATTTATTTATTTTAAAGATTTATTTTATTTATTTGACAGGTAGTTACAGAGAGAGGTAGAGACAGAGAGAGAGAGGTCTTCTATCCACTGGTTCATGCCCCAGATGGCTGCAAAGGCCGGAGCTGCACCGATCTGCAGCCAGGAGCCAGGAGCTTCTTCTCACTGCCCCCACACTGGTGCAGGGGCCCAAGCACTTAGCTGGATGGGAAGTGGAGCAGCTGACTAGAACTGGCTCCCATATGAGATGCCAGCACTTCAGGCCAGTGCTAATCTGCTGTGCCACAGTACCGGCCCCAGGACTTACTTTATTTATTTTAAGGCTGAGATTCCATAGTGTGTACATACCATGATTTCTTTATCTAGTATTCAGTTGAAGGAAATCTGGGCTGATTCCATATCTTAGCTATTGTGAATTGGGCTGCAATAAACATAGGGGTACTGATAACTCTTTCATATGCTAATTTAATTTCCCTTGGGTAAATTCCCAGATGTAGGATGGCTGAGTGATAACAGTAGATCTATTTTCAGCTTTCTGGGATATACCCATACCATCTTCCACAGTGGTTGTACCAATTTACATCCTCACCAACAGTAGATTAGGGTATCTTTTCCCCCCATCCTTGTCAGCATTTATTGTTCGTTGATTTCTCTATGATAGCCATTCTAACTGGGATGAGGTGAAACCTCACTGTGGTTTTGATCTGCATTTCCCTGATGGCTAGTGATCCTGAACAGTTTTTTATGTGTCTTTTGGCCATTTGGATTTCCTGAAAAATGCCTGTTTAAGTCCTTTGCCCATTTATTAATTGGGTTGTTTTTTGTTGTTGTGTTTATTGAGCTCTTCATATATTCTTGGTATTAGTCTTTTGTCAGTTACATGGTTTGCAAATAATTTCTCCCATTCTGCCAGTTGCCTCTTCACTTTGCTGAGTGTTTCTTTGTTTTCATACTTTTAATCTACCATTCTATTATCTTCTGACTTCTGTGGTGAAAAATCAGTTTTGTTATCCCTTTGACAGTAAGACCTTTTGAAACTATATTACCACTTTAAAGTTTTTCCTTTTCCTTGGCTTGATCAATCTTGCTGCGACATGCGTAGGGATGATTTCTCTCTAGAATGTTTGAGGTTTACAGTATGAACTGACTATGTGACTTCATGTGTTTCCTCAGTGTAGAATGCTCAGTCACTCTCTCCTCCTGTCCCATTCTCACTCTTGTTTTCTTTGGTACTTGGATTATAACAATGTTAGAATTTTCAGATTAATACTTTTCCTGTGTTTATTCTCTCTCTCTCTCTCTCTCTCTCTCTCAAGTGTAGATCAGCATTATGCAACAGAAATTTCCATGATTATGAAAATTCTCCAATGTTTAATCAGTATCTGTAGTCAAATTTTGAACATTTCAAATGTAGCTGGTTGGCTATGGACTGAATATTTGTGCTGCCCTCTTACCAGAAATTCATATATTGAAACCAATCTCCAATGTAATGGTATTTGGAGACAGACCCTTTAGAGAATAATTAGGTCATGAAGCTGGAGTCCTGATGATGGCATTAGTGCCCTTTTAAGAAAAGATGGAAAAAAGCTTTCTTCCCCTCCATCTGCCATGTGAGGTAACCAGGTAAAGTACTGTCACCAGAACTTGGCTATGGTGACATCCTAATCTTGGATTTCCCAGCATCCACTGTGTGTGTGTGTGTGTGTGTAAAACACATTTCACCTGTGGGTGGGCATCTGTGCTGTTTCCATATCATGGCTATTGTGAATAATGCTGGAAGGGTAATGCAGGTAATGGTTTCTGTTTTAGATACTAACTTCATTTATTATGGCTTAGGTTTTCTCATACCACGTCAGAACAGTAGTATTTTGTATTATATGCATCAGGGCTAAAGTGTTTGTATTCTGGTAGCTAAAGTGGAAGCTGTGGAACTATTTGTGACTAGCTTTGAAATCCACTGCACTTCTACTAGTTAAAATAATTATAAGCCCGTTCAGTTTCAAGGAAATAGAAATTCATTCTACTGCTTAATGATTTAGTGTCAAAGAAGTTGTCCCTGTGTTTTAAAGCATCCAAAGTCTGTCGTTTAAATTATTTCCTTTAATCCCATATGTAAATTATGCTCCTATCTCTTCAAATAAATTGACTCAAAGTGTGAATAAGGATCCTTGAATTATCCTTAGCTTATCTCAGTCTGAATCCTTGTTAACTGAAGAGGCAGATCATCTGCCTCCCACACCACATACATGCTGGAGAAGGAAGACACAATAGAAATAGGCATGCTTAATCCAAAAGGCAAAATGGAGGCACACAGCAGGCAACCTGATACTGCTGTCTCCAAGGCTAAACAAGCAGTAGTGCAAATAATCTATGATCCAGTGCTCTTAGTCACTCATACAAATTTGTAGATTAGAAATTTAAAGTAATAAATTGTCACTCGTATGTGTATATGTGGCATATAATATAAATGTTTGCACAACTACAAATTGATGATTAAAATTTTTATTGTGTTATGCACTCTGCTAAATTTTTTTGATCATTCAACTTTAAGAGTTAAATGAAGTAAATTTTTAGAACCATCATAAATCTGGAATAAGGCAGGTCCTAGGTATTCAGCTAAATCAACTTATAATGCAAATTTTTCTCATTTTAAAGCATTATATTATAACATAATTTTATACTTATCAAGTTTGAACCGAAAAAATTGAGGCCCTTCCCCATGCACCATAGAACATGCTTCCCCACACCATTCCTGAAGTAACTATTGGAGAATAATATTTAAATTCATCAAAATAGTTGACACTTCATATCTAATAAAATTCCCTTAAGTATTTTAGCTGTTTTAATTTTAATTTTAAAGGAATCAGAAAGTGCCCATCTTGGTTTATAAAAGAGCATCACTGTCTCTTCCAACAGTGTCATAAATAAGATAGCAATTGGCAGATTTATTGTTGATCTATGTTTAATTTAAACTTGTTTATAGAATATAGGAAAGTGGTGAAAGGAAACTGACAGCTTTGAAGAGATATATGGTCTGAAACTCTGTACTACATCACTCATTTTAAATTAAGACTTGCTATTATTCTTTCTGAATTATATCTGAGGTGGAAAGAGACAGCGTGAGGTCCTATTTTTCAGAGGGGAAAAAACAGTAATAAAAAATCTCCTGAATCATTGATTTCATGAAACATGTCAAATTATTTCCCACTATAAATGTAGTAGCTTCCAACCTGCAGTGCGATGACTGTGGCGACCTTATGTGTTTGGCTGCTTGTGGTTTCTTACTCTTGCGTCTTTTTGACAGAACACTGAAGGTTATTTTTTATGTAGATAGCTCATCAATAGGTGTGAGCGTAATCCTGTTTATCTTGCTATTTTATCATATTGCTAGTGTGAGCCAAATAGTTCCTACGTTGTATATCAAATAAGTAGACTTTAGCATTTTGAAAGACTTTTTTTGATAGAGTAGATTTCCACCTCCACAGTATATCATTGACAAAATTACTGTGAAGGAAAATACAATACAGATTAAGCAACCAACCTCTGAAACAACTTTTATTGAGCGTTTCCAATACACTAGATATTTTCAAAGCTCTTTATATTGATTAGTTTTTATTTTCTCATAATCATTCACTAAGACAAGTGGCATCTCTCTGTCAGTCTCTGTCCCGTTCTCTCTGCCTCTCAAATTTGTAAAATAAATAAATAAATTTTAAAAGAGAAGTAACAAGTTGCATACAAATTAGAATTCCATTCCTTTATTCAAAAAATTGTCCATGGGACGGGGCACTGTTCTGCAGCAGGTTAAGCTTGGGAGGCACACATTCCCCACATTCAATTTATAGAAGAGGAAATTGAGTAACACTATTGGATGTGGGACATTTAGGATGAAGGAAGCAGCATAAACCAATTCAAAGTAGCAAAAAAATCTTGTTCTATGTGGAGAAACGTAAGCAATAGGATGTGCTTTGACTGAGCTTTAACATAAAGTGATGAGGTTAAAGATAGGATGTCGGAGAGATGGCGGTGGTTCTTCTATAGACAGATGTATGTTTTCTTTTAGAGCAAGAAGCCAGTATTTGCTTTATTGTATTAAATGGAAATCGAATTATTTGCTGATATTTGCATATCAAGAGATACACTAAGTAAAAGGAGTAACAACTAGGGACAAACATTTGGCCTAGAGATTAAGCTGCTACTTGGGATACCCACATCATATAGTGGTGTGCTTGGGTTTGATTCCCAGCTGTGCTTCTGGTTCCAGCATCTAGCTAGAGCACACCGTGGGAGACAACAGGTGAATGGCTCAAGTAGCTGAGTCCATGCTCCTGACATGGGAGACCTGGATTGAGTTCCTAGTTCCCAGTATCATCCTTGCCCAACCTTAGCTGTTGCAGTATTTTAGGGGGTGAATCAACAGATGGGAGCTCTCTGTCTCTCTCTGCCTCTGTCTTTCTGTCTCTCTTTCTCCATTTCAAGTATGTAATATAAAGAAAAAATTTTAAAAATAAGAAGAAAACAACAAAACAACCTATTCAGTTAAAAAATGGGCAAAGGATTTGAACAGGCATTTTTAAATTTTATTTAAAATATACAAATTTCATGCATTTTATATATACAGATTTAGTAACATAGTAATACTTTCCACTGTCCCCTCCAGCCTGCCCATGTGCCCATTTAGGTGATGTTGCCTTCATAGAAGGAGTTTGGGAAGATTGCAACAATCTCTTTCAATTATTTTGAATAGCTTGAGAAGAATTGGAATTATCTTTTCTTTTAATGCCTGGTAGAATTCAGCAGTGAAGCCATCTAGTCCTGAGCTTTTCATTGTTGGATTGGTGTTTACAACTGATTTAATCTCCATTTTGGTTATCGGTCTGTTTAGGTTTTCCATGTCTTCATGACAATATTTGTAGATTGTATGTATGTGTTCAGGAATCTAAATTTTCTCCCACATTTTCCAGTTTGTTGTAATATAGCTCTTTGTAATAATTTCTTAAGGTTCTTTTTATTTCTATGGTATTGAACAGGCATTTTTTGAAGGATGAAATAACAAATGGCCATCAGACACGTGAAAAAAAGATCAAGATCACTAGCCATGGTGGAAATGCAAATAAAAAGTACAATTAGGTTTCCCCTCACCACAGCTGGCATGGCTAACATCCTAAAATCAAACAATAATAAATGTTGTTATGGATGCATGGGAAAAGGAACCCTAATATACTATTGGTGGGATGCAATATAGAACGACCATTATAGAAAACAGTCTGGAGATTCCTCAGAAATCTGAAAATAGATTTACCATGTGACTCAACCATCCTACTCCTAGGAATTTATACAATGGGAATGAAATAACCATATGAAAGAGTTATCTGTACCCCATGTTTATTGCAGCTCAATTCACAATAGCTTAGAAATGGAATCAACCCAGTTTTCCATTAACTGATGACTAGATGAAGAAAATATGGTATATATTCTATGGAATACTACTAAGCCATAAAAGAGTAAAATGCAGTGTTTCACAAAAGAATGGAAGCAACTGAAACCCATCAGGCTTAGTGAAATAATCCAGTCCCAAAAAGACAAACACAATATGTTTTCTCTAATATATGAGAGTTAATATAGAATACAAAAAGTGTATAAGGATTAAACAGACATATTTTTTTGGTTTTATTGTGATTTTTCCACCCTTGTTTATACTCCTGTGGAACTGTGGCCTTTATACATTTAACTTGTTGGATATTGTGGTTGGTGGTGCAGTAAGCCTGTGATTTTATGGTGTGCTGAAATTATAAACTTGCAAAAAGAATTAAAGGAAAAAAATGATGGAAGAGGGGATTGAGTGAGGGAGGGCAGGAGGACATTCTGGTAATCTTTTTAGAATTGTACCCGTGAAATATATGAAATCTGTTATCTTTTTATTAATAAAATTTTTTTGACAGGCAGAGTTAGACAATGAGAGAGAGAGAGAGAGAGAGAGAGAGAGAGAGAGAGAGAGAGAGAGAGAAAGGTCTTCCTTTTTCCGTTGGTTCACCCTGCAAGTGGCCGCTATGGCCGGCGCATTGCAGTGGGCATGCTCCGAAGCCAGGAGCCAGGTGCTTCCTCCTGGTCTCCTATGCAGGTGCAGGGCCCAAGGACCTGGGCCATCCTCCACTGCCCTCCCAGGCCACAACAGAGAGCTGGACTGGAAGAGGAGCAACTGGGACAGAATCTGGCGCCCCAACTGGGACTAGAACCCGGAGTGCTGGTGCCGCAGGTGGAGGATTAGCCTAGTGAGCCGTGGCGCCAGCCTAAAATTTTTTTAAAAAGAAGTAACAGGTCACATAAATTAAAATTCTATTCCTTTGTGTTCACATTCAAAACATTATCCATGGTGCAGGCCTTGTGGTGAAGAAGATTAAGCTTGGGAGGTCCACATCCCGTATTAGGGTTTCTGTGATAGAGTCCCACCTCCACTTGCCTTCCAGAAACATGCAACTGGGGAGGCAGCAGTGATGGCTCAACCACTTGGGTCCCTACCACTCACGTGGGAGACCTGGATGGCATTAGTGGTTCCCGACTTTGGCTTGCTCCTGCCCTGCCTACTGTGAGTATTTTGAGGGAGTGACTCAGTTGATATCCAATCTTTCTCTTTCTCTCTCTTGCTCACTCTCATTCTTGCTCTCGCTCTCGCTCTCTCTCTCTCTCTCAATGAAAGTGAATACATAAACTTAAAAAAATTTCCAAGGTTGTCAATTCCAGCTTCCTGCTAATGTACCTAGGAAGGCAGTGGACGATGGCTGAAGTCATTGAGCCCCCACCATCGGTGTGGGAAACCAGAATGGAGGTCCTGGCCTCTGGCTTCCAGGGACATGTTGAGATAAATAAACATTTATGAAAAAAAAAAAAGATGCCAAAGATGCCTTAGACAGTGGTTATTTTTGTTAAAGATTTAATTATTTATTTTAAATTCAGAATTACACACAGAGAGAAGAGGAGGCAGAGAGAGAGAGAGAGAGAACTCTTCCATCCTCTGGTTCATTCCCCAGTTGGCTGCAATGGCTAGAGCTACACTAATGTAAAGCCAGGAGCCAGGAGCTTCTTCTGAGTCTCCCACACGGAAGTAAGGTCCCAAGAATTTGAGCCATCTTATTCTGCTTTCCCAAGCCATAGCAGAGAGCTAAATTGGAAGTGGAGCAGCTGGGACTCAAACAAGCATCCATATGGCATGCCTGCACTGCAGGCAGTGGCTTTACCCCCTAAGCCACAGCAGCAGCCCTGACAGTGGTTATTAACTTTGAGAATTGTTTTTCTGTGTCAGAAATTGACATTTAGGACTTCAAACAGTCCTAAATATATAACCAAAAGTCATATATTTTGTAGTATTTTTAAATTGCTGTATCAGAATCTCAACTCTTTAAAGGTTTATTTATATTAAGCAAAACAAATATCTGACTCCAAACAGCACTATTACTGTTCCTGTCAGAAACTCCTTGAGAACATTACAGAATTATCATTTCACTGTTGGAGCTGAAGATTGAAGTGCATCAATGATATTCAGAGGGCAAAGTGAAAGCAGAGAGCCTGGAGAGGATGATGGAATATTCGGATTGCAGCTGACAGCTCTGTTGCTTGAAGCTTAGAAAAAAACATTTTCCCATAAAGACACTAGAATATGGCTAAGCATAACTATTTACAGTATCTGGCCCAATTTACAACTTATACATCTGCTAAATTATATTTGGTTCATAGACATCAGTCATAAGGACAGAAATGTAGATGAACCTTAGAGAACAACAAAATTAGGTCTAATTCCTAGTTTTGCGGTTTGTTGTCTGGCTTACCTTGTGTAAAATTGAGGTGGTTGCTTATTTGTAACCCTGATTTTCTGTCTCTAACATGATCATAATGACAGGATTTACTTTTTGGATTGTTTTGAGGAATAAATGTAGCTAAAGAGCCTAGTACTATAACTGGTATTGAACTGTGAATTTAAGTTCCCTTTATTAAGCATAAATGTATCAATGAAGTGGATGTGCATTTCTGTGAAGTTGTCTATAGGAATTCTGTTGAGAATATAGTCACCTATAGAATAATCACACACATTGCTGTCTTATCTGTGGTAGTAAGATGTGATACAGGAAATTAGGAGTAACCCAGATAGTTCTAGAAGAAGTAAAAACAGAAAGCAGCTGTCAATTTAAATATTCATGAAGGGAGATGGTATAATTGAAGGAGTATTCAAATTCACTGCTTAGTCACAACCTTTCCCCCAAAGAGACATGATGACAGAATTTGGATCCACTATGTCCTTGAAGACAAATTCTCTGAAAGACCCTAGGGTGACATGGAAACTTACCAAGATCTATGATCTATTTTACTTCCTGGTCATTCATGAAAATTGCATTTCCTTGTCTCACTTGGAGTGTGGTGTGGCCTCATGCCTGTTTAAACACTCAGTGAAAGATGTACCATTTCCAGGTGTGGCCTCTGCAAATCTCCCTACACACACTTTCCTCTTTGTTCACTAGAATGAAAATAGCTCTCAGAAGAAACTTGGAAACCATTTAGTGACAATAGCAGAGACTTCTAAATGACTGTGTGTACAACTATGATGTCAACCTATTTACCCAGTGATTACTAGTGAATGAGCAAGCAATGAATTATGCTGTGTTTAAAACATAACAAATTTGTGAGCCCACCTGTTAACAAAGCTAGAGTTACCCTCTTAAAGTTACTAATAAGAAAGACTTGGTAAAGAGATGTAATGACCATTAGTGTCAACTAAATTGGACATCTAGTGTCCATTCTTGTGACTTGTGGGTAGGAAGGGACAATAGGGAATAAGCAGTTGTAAGTGGGAAAACGATGCAAAGAAAGTGGAACAAATATCTCAATTGGGTTTAAATCAGGTTTTCAACTTTGACAGGACTAGCATTCAGGCTACAAGTGGTAAGGTGCTATTCAAGAGCCAGGGTAAATTATAAGCACTTTAGAAGCCTACAGGAGACCTCACCAGAAGCCATTCAATGGACATTAAGCCATTCAATGTTATTGGAGCATGTTTTTAGGATCAACACTCATGAAGAAAGGTAGGAGGCAGAACTGAGCTGGGAGGAAGACGGGTTGTGATGCAGTCTCCACAAAAAGTCACTGAAGCTCGGTGGAATGAGGGATGGGCTTTTATATTTGCAAAATAACAAGTCATTGGATTCTGGCTGTAGCCTGGGAAAGGCACACAGGCAAGGCATCTGTCTTCAGCCAAGAGAAATCCTCAGAGAGGCCAGACAGTTGAGAGTACTGCAGTCTGCTAGTGGCTCAGTGGTTCTCTTAGCAGCTGGTGATATACTCTTAGGAATTTGCCCAAAGGAAATGAAATCAGCATATGAAAGAGTTATTTGTACTCCCATGTTTATAGCAGCTCAATTCACAATAGCTAAGGTATGAAATCAACCCAGATGTCCATCAACTGATGACTAGATAAAGAAAATATAGTATATGCACAATGGAATACTAGTCAGCCATAAAAATGAATGAATGCAATCTTATCTTTTGCAACAAAATGGACACAATTGGAGACCATTATGCTTAGTGAAATAATACTGTCCCCAAAAGACAAATATCATCTCTTAACTCTGAACTGTGGTAGTTAATATAGCATTAAAAAAAACACCTCTCCATGCATAAGAATTAAACTGACATTTTATGATTTTATTATTGTTTATAACCTTTCTCTATATTCCTGTCAAACAGTGGTCTTTCTACTTTTTTTCCTTTTTTGAACATTGTGGTTAATGGTGCATTAAGCCTATGACTGTAAAGTAAATTAAAAGTATGTTATCACAAAAAGTAAAGAGGGAAAAGAGGAAGGAAAGTAGGAAGGAAGGAAGGAAGGAAGGATGAAGGGGGAATTGAGGAAGGGAGAGGAGGAAATGTGGTTATCTTCATAGAATTTTCTATGAAATATGTGACATCTGTTCTCTTTATATATATAAAAATTTTAAAAAAGAATTCATGTCATAAATAAAACCATACTACAATATTTTGCTTTAATTTAACATAAATATACATTTGTCAAGCTTTTTATATGGAGCCAAGGTTTTCCTTTCAATTTTTTTATTATTATATTGTTTTATTTATTTTTTTGACAGGCAGAGTTAGACAGTGAGAAAGAGAGACAGAGAGAAAGGTCTTCCTTCCATTGGTTCACCCCCCCCCAAAATGGCCGCTACGGCTGGCACACTGTGCTGATCTGAAGTCAGGAGCCAGGTGCTTCCTCCTGGTCTCCCCTGTGGGTGCAGGGCCCAAGCACTTGGGCCATCCTCCACTGCACTCCCGGGCCACAGCAGAGAGCTGGACTGGAAGAGGAACAACCGGGACAGAATCCGGCGCCCCAATCGGGACTGGAACCCAGGGTACCGGCGTTGCAGGCGGAGGATTAGCCTAGTGAGCTGCGGCACCGGCCAAGGTTTTCCTTTAAATGGAAGTATTCAGCTAGGTATTACTCTTTTCCTTGAACAATGCTTGAAATGAAACAGCTAATCATTATTCTTTCAAAAATGTGAACCAGTTTAGATGTTAAAGTTACATTAATATATTTTCCAGTATTATAACCACACAATAATGCAAAATTCTGGCTATGAAGAAAATAACTCTGTCATATACAAAGAGGATGTTTTTAAAGTTCATTGGTCCAGTTAAAAGTCCTCTTGGCTCTAGTGAACTAGGAATAGCCATTTTACACCCAACCTTTTTGTTTCTCAAAAAAAAAAAAAAAAAAAAAAAAAAACCTAAAATAGGAGAAGGATATACTATATTGACAAATGTCGAGGCAAGTCCTTCATTCCATAATAAACACTCAGGGCACATTTTATGGAAGAAATCAAGAAAAGTACATTGCTTTTAGTGCAATTGGAAAATGTCTGTTATCTGGACCAAATCTAAGGACTTTAAACTTGGAGATGTTTTTTCATGTAAATGGAAGTGAGTCTTGCCACAGGTCTTAAAATTAAAATTTAGTCTCTTTTTTGAGGATCTCCTCTGACTACTGAAATTTTATTCACAGAAAATGCCTTGCTTCTTTTGCTACATAATTAATACAAAATTAAGTACAAAAGGTCTTCAAAAAGTTCATGGAAAATTCTGTTATGAAATAATTATGCAGTTTTCAAAAATGTTTTCACTAAAATAGGATAATATATTTTTTTAAAAAAATCAATGTATTTCGGGGCCAGCGCTGTGGCACAGTGGGTTAACACCCTGGCCTGGAGCGAAGGCATCCCATATGGGCGCTGGTTCTAGTCCTGGCTCTTCCACTTCCCATCCAGCTCTCTGCAATGGCCTGGGAAAGCAGTAGAAGATGGCCCAAGTCCTTGGGCCCCTACACCCGCAGGGAGACCCGGAAGAAGCTCCTGGCTCCCAGCTTTGGATCGGCGCAGCTCAGAATATTGTGGCCAACTGGGGAGAGAACCAATGGATGGAAGACTTCTCTCTCTCTCTCTTGCTCTCTCTCTCGCTCTTCCTCTCCTCTCTCTGTGTAACTCTTTCAAATGAATAAATAAATCTTTTTTTAAAAAATCAATTTATTTCTTTTAATTTTATCTGAGCAACAGACAGAGATACTCCATCTGCTGGTTCACTCCCCAAGGCCTGCTACAGCCAAGACTGGGCCAAGCCAAAGCCAAGAGCCAGCAACTCAATACAGGTCTTCCCTGTGAGTATCAGGGACTCAAATACTTGAGCCATCACCAGCTACCTCCAAGGGTACATATCAAAAACCTATCATAGAACTTATCTTTCAATTCCATTGTTCCAAGAAATTCTTGAATTCCTATTGCATTTTGTGTTGAAGTTGTTTTATGAAGCAATTTATAAACTTCACAGCAGTCTTTCTAATCATGTATAATTCAATTGTAACTCTGAATTTGTGTATTACATCTAATTTTATAAAATTAGCAACGTTTAATTTTTATAACCCCGTGATTTTTTTTTAACTTTTATTTAATGAATATAAATTTCCAAAGTACAGCTCATGGGTTACAATGGCTTCCCCCTCCCAAAACTTCCCTCCCACCCACAACCCTCCCCTTTCCCGCTCCCTCTCCCCTTCCAATCACATCATGATTCATTTTCAATTCTCTTTATATACAAAAGATCAGTTTAGTATAAATTAGGTAACGATTTCAACAGTTTGCCCCCATATAGCAACACAAAGTGAAAAAAAAAAATACTGTTGGAGTACTAGTTATGGCATTAAATAAGAGTGTACAGCACATTAAAGGCAGAGATCCTACATATTATTTTTTAAAAATTAATTAATTTTCTATGCCATTTCCAATTTAACACCAGGTTTTTTTTTTTCATTTCCAATTATCTTTATATACAGGAGATCGATTCAGTATATAATTAGTAAAGATCTCATCAGTTTGTACCCACGCAGAAACACAAAGTGTAAAAATACTGTTTCAGTTCTAGTTATAGCATCACTGCACATTAGACAACACATTAAGGACAGATCCCACATGGGATGTAAGTACACAGTGACTCCTGTTGCTGACTTAACAATTTGACACTCTTGTTCATGGCGTCAGTAATCTCCCCGTGATTTTTATATCACATTGAATGTATTTAGAGTCTATGACTTCCCTGTTTCTTTACTCTTTTAAAAGATGATCACTTTTCTCTGGTTATATGCTTACTGCATTTTTTATATGAGAATTACATATGTTTGTTTATTCACTTATTTTACTTTCAATTTATAAAGCATAGGGCCATAGAAAGAAAGTCAGCAGGGAGGTGTGAATACAGAAATGGGGGAACCACTCTTCTGGAGAACATTGAAAGGAGGGTAAACCACTCTCAGTCTTACTTCATGAGTCAGGGCTGAAAGTCCTAGCTTCCCAGTGATCCTATATTCTAAGATAGGTCTGCTAGCATTTGGCATTACCTAGTTCAAGTCCATGAGAATGTATTGTGTAAGATACCACAGGGCTTATCATAAAATGTGTTCACGGAACTACAGCAGAAATGAGTTAAAGCAAACAAAACATAACGAGAAAAGAAACTGTGTCTTTACTAAGACTATGACATATCTTGCCTTTGTAGGCTTACTAGAATACAGTATGCGGTCTTATACATTTTTAATCCAAATAAACAAGAGATAAAGCAATATAAATTATTTAATGAGGAAAGGTTGTACAGAAGATTGATTCCTGACTATTCTGGACTATCTTCTAGTTGGCAAAAAAAGGAACAATAGTTTTTTTTCATCTCTATTGTCTTCATCATCACCCTCTTGGGATGTTAAGGGAAAAGAGACTTTACATAAGGCCCATTCACTAGTTACCAATTAAAAGGTCCTTATAGAAGAAGGGAGAAATCATAAAATGATAGCCAGGGGTTATTTGTGTAATTCCAACAAAACTTTGCTACTATCTCTTCTATTATTGTCCTAGTAACATGCCTCCCCAGTTCTACCCTGAGCTACACTGGGAAGGCTTAGTTCTGGTAGGTCTCAGGACCTACCCAGATAGTATCCAAACAGCCTTGGCCATCTTTAACCAGTCACCTACGATGAACTGAGAGTGCTTCATTGACTTGGATCCTAGAGCTGGGGATTCCTTTTGTGTTTATGTTTGGAACTTCTCTTACTTTTTTCCTTGACAGCTCCTGTGCATCCTCTCAGGAAGACTTCAATACAAGAATTATCTATTGGGGAAAGTCTTCTCATACGCCCTCTCCAGACCCTCCTCTGTGCCCCGTAACATCACGTTTAACTCTATGATCCTTCTTTCACTGCCTTGTCATACACTGATTTCTCCCTTACCCAGGATAGGAAATTCACTAGTTCCAGGATGAGGTCTCACTGTCTCCTGTGATTTACAGAGTAGGCAATCATTGCACACTTCCAAGAAATGGCTAACTCTTTCTGAAGCCAGTTGAGACTTGTGACTTCTTCGCAACAGTTCCTGTGTCTTGTCTTCAGGCTGGGCTCCTTCTCAGTTTTATTTCTTCAGACTTCTTCCAAAGCCTGGAGTCCTGGATTCTGGAACCTCACTAAGGTTTACCAGATTGCTCAGGACTTCCAACTCCTGGCCTTCCTCCATGCAAGGAGACCTGAGGTTTGCCCCATCAGAGCTATACTTTCCTTGCCTGTAACGTGGCAGTGTGCATGATTCAGATCCTCTGCCATCTCTGTAACAGCTCTGCACTGGTGAGACGCTACTCTGCACACCTTGCGGTGATCTTCCAAGCCTAGAACTGAGAAATGGACATTTATGAAGGATTTCTTTTTGTCAGATCTTTTTTCTGATTTTATTATTGTATCATATTATTTAATCCTCAAATAATTTTATTGATGAGAAAAAGAAACTAAAGAAAATTAGCTAAATTTGTATCACATCATACAGCAATTAAATATCAGAGTCTAAATTCTAAGTCATATGTTTGAATCTTAACAATGAATTCTTAACCAAAGTTTTTTCTAGCCCTCAAGAATGTATCTTTGGAAAAATTGCCTCAGGGAAGTTACCAGGAGAAAGTCCATTGTTTGTGTATATTCTTCAGAATTTCCAAGTGAAATTTGTTTTATTAAAGATTTATTCCCATGCAACCTCATTGATAAATCATTTAAGAATTATTCTTTCTGCTGTGTTTTGCATCTGTCTTAGGTAAAAATCCACAATGTTAAAGGTGTATTTCAGAGGAATTACAAAAGCAAGAAACTTGTTTTCCAGCTTTTCAAGATAAGTTTGATTCTTATAGTCACACTAAAAATATCTCTTAATTGTGCCCTGAAGAATATTCTGGTAGAATATCGTAATAATAGTTTCTATCTCATTTGTTTTAACTGCTATTTTGAGACAAAGATTTCTGGTTCTCTCTTTTACTTTCTTTCTTCTGAATATTAAAAGAATTTTTCAGTAAATTATTTATTTGAAAGGCAGAGAAAGAGACGAAGGTCATTCATCCACTGGTTAATTCCCCATCTGCCAAGAGCCAGAGCTTGGCCAAGCCAAACAAGGAGCCTACAGCTTGATCAAGATCTGCCACAGGATTACACAGACCAAAGTACTTTAACTGTCACCTGCTGCTCACAAGGGTACATATCAACAGGAGGTAGAATTGAAGCAGAACCAGCATGTAAACTCAGGTACTCCAATATGGGGTGCAGGCATCACAAGCAGCACTTTAACCAATGGACCACATGCCCTCACTAATAAATTTGTATATTATTGATCTGCTTACAGATTGGATTAATCAACTTACTTTTTATCCAGACTTAGTGGATACTTTCCAGTTCTCAATGATAAAAAGAAGAGCCCCTTATTTTAAAAAAGGAAAGAAAGAAAAAGAAAAAAAAAAACAGGGAAAAACAGGAATAATTTCAAGACTATAACAGCAGAAAAGTAAAACAATGCAACCTTTTGGAAATAGTTTGAGTTATAGGTAAACCTACAAAGAATCCAGCTACTGACTCCACTCTTAAATATTTGTGCAGGGGAAATAAAAATGTCCATATAAAGATTTGCACAAAATTCTTCATTGCAGCTTTAATAATAATTACAAAAAAGTAGAAACAACCCAAGAGTCCATCATTAGGTAGACATGTAAACACTATAGACAATCCAAAATAAAAATGGAATACAACCCATTAGCTGGATATTTCATTTGCCAATTTTAAATTTTTACACTCATTTATCTTTAAACCTCCACTCTTCCATTCCACACATGGTCTTTTTCTATCACAAGGTGTTTCTCTTCACAATGTCCTGGAAAACCATTATCTAGATGCTGAAACCAGTGACATCATCTTCTAGGTTCCTCACATGTAACCCATCAGCAAACCAACATGATTTTGCCCTCTAAATAATTTATAAATCTGTTCTTGTCTGTTGATGTCAACTACTGAAACCATTATAGGTTATCGCCTCCCATTACTGCAAGCATCATGCTTGTGCAATTATATAGGTTGCACACTATGATATCACATACAGGGGCCGGTGCTGTGGCACAGCGGGTTAATGCCCTGGCCTAAAGTGCTGGCATCCCATATGGGTGCCAGTTCCAAACCCGGCTGCTCCACTTCCCAGGTCTCTGCTATGAACTGGGAAAGCAGTAGAAGATGGCCCAAGTCCTTAGGCCCCTGCACCCACGTTGGGAACCTTGAGGAAGCTCCTGGCTCCTGGCTCCTGGCTTCAGAAGGGTTCAGCTCCAGCTGTTGCGGCCAATTAGGGAGTGAACCATCGGATGGAAGACCTCTCTCTCTTCTGTCTCTCCTCTCTCTGTGTAACTCTGACTTTCAAATAAATACATCTTTAAGAAAAAGCACATACAATTTCATGAATATTCCTGAAAATGTTAACAGGAATATATTTAGAATCACAATGACACAAATAGCTAAGAATGGAATTGCATGTCTGCATGTGTGTGTGTGTGTCTGTGTGTTTACAAATAAATTAAGGTACTTCAAAAATTCATAGAAAAATAGAATTACGAAAAATTTATGGCCGGCGCCACGACTCACTAGGCTAATCCTCCACCTGCGGCACTGGCACTTTGGGTTCTAGTCCCGGTAAGGGCGCCGGATTCTGTGCCGGTTGCTCCTCTTCCAGTCTAGCTCTCTGCTGTGGCCCGGGAGTGTAGTGGAGGATGGCCCAGTTGCTTGGGCCCTGCACCTGCAAGGGAGACCAGGAGGAAGCACCTGGCTCCTGGCTTTGGATCGGCGCAGTGCGCCAGCCATAGCGGCCATTTGGGGAGTGAACCAATGGAAGGAAGACCCTTTCTCTCTGTCTTTTTTTCTCTCACTGTCTAACTCTACCTGTCAAAAAAAAAAAAAAAAGAGAGAGAGAGAGAAATTTATTTGCTGCAAAATAATTTTGAAATGAATGCATGTTTTCATAATATGCATTTTCATGAACTTTTTGAAGGCCATGTGTGGGTGTTTGTGTGTGTGTGTGTGTGTGTAATTAACTTTGTTCTCCTTAATTTGATTACCATTTGGGGGGAAAGAGTGTATGTCATTAAATAGTAGTGATGAGACTCCACAGCCTTTTAAGCTATGTGTTATCTTTATTGCAGCTTATGAAAATCATTGGTTAATCTATAGTTTACATTTGAGAAATAGGTCAAAGGAAGAAAAGCAAAAGTCTCTATTAACTTCTTGTCTAATAATAAAAGAATCACAAAATGCCTTCTGAGCCTTCATTAAGTGCGAACAAAATATAAGCACTTTGAAGAACATTGATAAAAAGGGGACACAACAACTTATTAGAACCTCTCTGTTACAAAAATGCTGCATATGCCCCATGATTTGCATACAAACTGTTTATGGAAAGATATTGGGTTTTGTCTTGATTTAGTAGTGGGAATATGTCATATGATGAGAAAGAGTTCATACCAGCAATTTTACAAGTAAAAATAACTTCATATGAGAAAAAGTAATCAGAAACAGTGAAAATTCCATTATTGCTCTAGTTTAAATTCTCATCTTAAGACTAATGTTTAAAAAATTACATATTTTCAGACCAACAAAGAACCACTACAAAATAAGAAATATAATCATGGTATATTTAAAATTTATCAAGTATTTGCAAGTAGCAAAATGTGCTATACTTATATATTTCAGTCAACCAATTAATGTCTAAGTGTGTGTATAACAATGCCAGGAATTTAGTAAACTGGACTGAGACTTGATTTAGTAAATGGTGTTGGTTTGATTTTCTCAGGGAGTTTATGACAAATATAACTAAATTTTAGTTGTTGTTTTTAATTGAATTTGTAAGAAAACAAGACCGCTTGCTCCATTATGATTGCTTTCCTAGAGGCAATTTTGCAGCTATGATTATAAATAAACTTCAATTATCAAGTCTTATTTCCCATAAGACAGGAGGAAAAAATCCATCATTGACTCTCCCTTGTATATGTTTCATGGTTTCTGGCAATATGTAAACCTTAAGAGTTTATGTTCCCTCTTTAGACTTTTTCTAGCTTATTTTAATTTTCAAAAAGTTTTACTTTGTATTGTACAGAATTTTCTTCAAGTAAACTTTATAAAAGATACAAAAATTAGCCGGACAACATCACATCAAATACTAGGACATATGATCATTTTGGTAAAACTTAATAGACGTATAGCATGGAGTTTTAAATGTCATCTCAAAGCTTGCAATCTGTTAATGAAACCTAAGATTAAAGTATAATAATATATACTCATTCATTTTTCAGTTATTTTTTAACTTTTATTTAATAAATATAAATTTCCAAAGTATAATTTTTGAATTATAGCAGCTTCCCCCCCCCCATAACCTCCCTCCCACATGCAACCATCCCATCTCCCATTGCTTCTCACATCCCATTCTTTATCACAATTCATTTTCAATTATCATTATATACAGGAGATCAACTTAGTATATACTAAGTAAAGATTTCAACAGACTGCACCCTCAAAGACACACAAAGTATAAAGTACTGTTTGAATACTAGTTTTACCATTAATTCGCATAGTACAACACGTTAAGGACAGAGGTCCTACATGGGGAGCAGGTGCACAGTGACTCCCGTTGCTGATTTAACAATTGACACTCTTATTTATGACATCATTAATCACCCGAGGCTCTTGTCATGAGCTGCCAAGGCTATGGAAGCCTCTTGAGTTCACAAACTCTGACCTTATTTAGACAAGGTCATAGTCCTTCCTTCAGAGAAAGGTACCTCCTTCTTTGATGGCCCATTCTTTCCACTGAGATCTCACTTGCAGAGATCTTTCATTTAGATTTTTTTTTTTCCACAGTGTCTTGGCTTTTCATGCCTGTGAAACTCTCATGGGCTCTTCAGCCAGATCCGAATGCCTTAAGGGCTGATTCTGAGGCCAGGGTGCTATTTAGGGCATTTGCCATTCTATGAGTCTGCTGTGTATCCTGCTTCCCATGTAGGATCATTCTCTCCTTTTTAATTATATAATTTATTATTTGCAGACACTGGTCTTATTTATGTAATCCCTTTGACACTTAATCTTGTCTTTTTGATCAATTATGAACTTAAACTGATCACTAGTATTTCTTAAATAATAGGTTCTGTATTCAATGCTGGTAATATAATGATGAGTAAAATGGCATACAATTCCTTGGTTTACAGAGCTAATAAATTTAATATTGCCATTGTGATAAACCTATAATGAAGGTCATCATGGTGCCTTGACTAAAAGTGGAATTTGTCCTTCCTTCAGCTCTTTCTCCTCTCACCTGCTCTAGCACGGTGGCCAGAGCAAGACTTTCACCATATAGGTACATATGTGTATATATACACATGCACATATGTCTCTCCACTGCTCCAAAATCTTCCCATACTGTTCAGAGTAAAAATATTTGCTTACTTTCTGATCTTAACTCTCACTCTTGCCTAATTCATTCCTCTTTAATCTTAAGTCCCTCAGACATCTCAGAACATTGCTCTGCTCTGCTCTTTGCCTGAACTGCTCTTCTCAGCTACCCAAGGTCGTATTCCTTTACCCTCTTACGGTTCTAATTAAATAAAATTCTCTCATCGAGGCCTTCACAGATCATCCTATTTGAAACTTAAACATCAAATCTTTGGTATTTTTTAATCTCTTCTATTCTTTACTCTTCCCCAGCACTAGTCACTATGTAATGCAGCCTGTCATTTATTTGCTTTGTCTTTTGTAGTCTCCTGTATTAAAATATAAGCACAACAAGGACAAAGTTTTTTTTTTCTCTCTCCATTATTGTCAGTTCCTAGCCCAGGGCCTGCCTGGCACATAGAAGACACAATATTTGCTCAATGAATATATCTGTGGTCAAGGTTTAGGATAAAATCTCTGAGCAACTGACAATTTTGCTTAAAAACTCAACAAATTAATTTGATATGAATCAAGCAAAGAGAAGAAAATAATAATAGTAAAAGTAGCATTAGTACTTTTAATGCTTGCTGTGTGCTAAGTGGCTTACATTTATTTTAACTCTTAATCATTAAGACAACCCTGCAAGATAAGTACAATTTTCACCTCCACTTTACAAATAAGAAACTAGATTACAGAGAAAGTTTTCTTTACAGAGGAAATGGTATATGTAACAGCTTTCTGGCTGGAGGAAATATAGCAAGGAGTAATAGAAGAGGGTGTGTGAATGGAGCTTAGAGAGCTAGAGGATATGGGTCAAAAGGAACCTGGAGAGGAAAGTGAGAGGCCAGGTGACCAGTGGGCTTGTTTGTAGAGTAATAGCGTATTCTTCAGAATGGTTCTGATTTATTCCTCTTGTTCTCAAGTAATAAGGTAAGCTCTCTTTTACTGTCAAAATTTGACTGAGTCCTGTCTCTCTCCTAAGAATGAAAAGTCATTGAGAGGTGGTATGATTAGATTTCAATTCTGAGCAAACAACTCTGGCTGTGGTGTTAAAAATAAACAGAACTGGAATAATTTGTGTGGGGAGATGTTTTAGGATGCAATATTCCTTTGTTAAAGATTTATTTATTTATTTGCAAGGCAGAGTTACAGAAAGAGAGGCAGAGGCCTTCAAATAGAGAGTGAGGTCTTCCATCCGCTGGTTTACTCCCTAAATGGCCTCAACAGCCGGAGCAGAGCTGATCCAAAGGCAGGAGCCTGGAGTTTCAAGCAAGTCTCACACATGGGTTCAGGGGCCCAAGGACTTGAGCCACCTTCTACTGCTTTCCTAGCCCATAGCAGAGTACTAGATTGGAAGTGGAGCCAGAACTCAACGGGCACCCATATAAGACACCAGCACTGCAGGTAGCAGCTTTACCTGCTATGCTACAGCGCCAGCCCCAGGAGGCAATATTCTTTAATGGTTGCCTGGGCATGGTTTTTGGTAGTTGACATTAAGAGACAAGGACTGATTTGCAAAGTATTTACAGAGTAAACTCATATATACTTAGTGGTGGTTTATATATGAAGGGTACATAGGAAAAGATTTTGTTAAAATAATTCCTAGATTTCTGTTTCAGTATCTGGATAAAGGATTTCCAGGGCACTATGATGAAGAACAATGAAAAAAGACCTTGTGTATGTTTGTGTGTGTGTGTGTGTGTGTGTGTAAAAAGCAGGAGTTTAGAATTGAAGATCAGTAAGAAAATTTTTAATGTCAGTCATATGATTTCAGTGTTAGTTATGAATTGTCAAATAAGATGTCTAATCCATGAGTAGTAGTCCATTTTTTTATATACTGCAGTTTTGACCTATCGATCTCTTGATAGACATTTAGATTATTTCTACCTTTTGTAATTACCAATAAAGCTGCAAAGAAAATTTCTCTATGAGTGTTTCTATGGACATAGCATTTATTTCTCTTAGGTAAATATCTAAGAGTAAATTGGATGGATCCTTTGATAAGCTTATGTATAACTTTTTAAGAAATTGAAAAATCATTTCCAAACTGATTATTACTACTTTTCATTCCTATCAACAATGTGTGAGAGATTCAATTTCCACATATTTTCACCAAAACTTGCCATATTTTATATTTTTAGTTTAATCCATTCTAATGAATATGCAGTGATATTTTATTGTAGTTTTAATTTATTTTAATTTATATCTACCAAATGCCAAAGGAGTTTAGCTTCTCTTCATGTGCTTATTTATTATCTGTATATATCTGTATATATTCTTGGATTTCTCTTTTGGTGGAGCATCTATTCAAATCTTTTGCTCTTAGTACTATCTGATTGTAATTTTCATTGTAGAGATCTTTAACGTCCTTGATTAAGTTTATTCCAAGGTATTTGATTGTTTTTGTAGCTATTGTGAATGGGATTGATCTTAGAAATTCTTCCTCAGCCATTACATTGCCTGTGTATACAAAGGCTGTTGATTTTTGTGCATTGATTTTATATCCTGCTACTTTGCCAAACTCTTCTATGAGTTCCAATAGTCTCTTAGTAGAGTTCTTTGGGTCCCCTAAATAAAGAATCATATCATCTGCAAAGAGGGATAGTTTGAGTTCTTCCTTACTATTTGTATCCCTTTAATTTCTTTTTCTTGCCTAATAGCTCTGGCTAAAACCTGGAGAACTATGTTGAATAGCAGTGGTGAGAGTGGGCATCCCTGTCTGGTACCAGATCTCAGCGGAAATGCTTCCAACTTTTCCCCATTCAATAGGCTGTTGGCTGTGGGTTTTTCATAAATTGCTTTGATTGTATTGAGGAATGTTCCTTCCATACCCAGTTTGCTTAGAGTTTTCATCATGCAAGGGTGTTGTATTTTATCAAATGCTTTTTCTGCATGTATTGAGATAATCATACGGTTTTTCTTCTGCAGTCTGTTAATGTAGTGTATCACGTTGATTGTTTTGCGAACGTTGAACCATCCCTGCATACCAGGGATAAATCCCACTTGGTCTGCGTGGATGATCTTTCTGATGTGTTGTTGCATTCTATTGGCCAGAATTTTACTGAGGATTTTTGCATCAATGCTCACCAGGGATATTGGTCTGTAATTTTCTTTCAATGCTGCATCTTTCTCAGGCTTAGGAACTAAGGTGATGCTGGCTTCATAGAAAGAATTTAGGAGGATTCCCTCTTTTTTCATTGTTTTGAATAGTTTGAGAAGAATTGGAGTTAGTTCTTCTTTAAATGTCTGGTAGAATTCCGTGGTGAATCCATCTGGTCCTGGGATTTTCGTTGTTGGGAGGGCCTTTATTACTGTTTCAATTTCTGTGTCAGTTATTGGTCTGTTTAGGTTTTCTATGTCTTCCTGGCTCAATTTAGGTAGGTTGTATGTGTCCAGGAATCTGTCCATTTCTGATAGATTTCCCTGTTTACTGGCATACAAGTCCTTAAAGAAAGAAATAGAAGAGGATACCAAAAAATGGAGAAATCTTGCATGCTCATGGATTGGAAGAATCAATATCATTAAAATGGCCATTCTCCCAAAAGCAATTTATACATTCAATGCAATACCAATCAAGGCACCGAAGACATTCTTCTCAGATCTGGAAAAAATGATGCTGAAATTCATATGGAGACACAGGAGACCTTGAATAGCCAAAGCAATCTTGTACAACAAAAGCAAAGCTGGAGGCATCACAATACCAGATTTCAGGACATACTACAGGACAGTTGTTATCAAAACAGCATGGTACTGGTACAGAAACAGATGGAACAGAATAGAAACACCAGAAATCAATCCAAACATCTACAGCCAACTTATATTCGATCAAAGATCCAAAGCCAATCCCTGGAATAAGGATAGTCTATTCAATAAATGGTGCTGTGAAAATTGGATTTCCACGTGCAGAAGCATGAAACAAGACCCCTACCTTTCACCTTACACAAAAATTCACTCAACATGGATTAAAGACTTAAATCTAAGACCTGAAACCATCAAATTATTAGAGAGCATTGGAGAAACCCTGCAAGATATAGGTACTGGCAAAGACTTCTTGGAAAAGACCCCAGAAGCACAGGCAGTCAAAGCAAAAATTAACATTTGGGATTGCATCAAACTGAGAAGTTTCTGTACTGCAAAAGACACAGTCAGGAAAGTGAATAGGCAACTGACAGAATGGGAAAAAATATTTGCAAACTATGCTACAGATAAATGGTTGATAACCAGAATCTACAAAGAGATCAAGAAACTCCACAACAACAAAACAAACAACCCACTTAAGAGATGGGCCAAGGACCTCAATAGATATTTTTCAAAAGAGGAAAACCAAATGGCCAACAGACACATGAAAAAATGTTCAGGATCACTAGCAATCAGGGAAATGCAAATCAAAACCACAATGAGGTTTTACCTCACCCCGGTTAGAATGTCTCTCATACAAAAATCTACCAACAATAGATGCTGGAGAGGATGTGGGGAAAAAGGGACACTAACCCACTGTTGGTGGGAATGCAAACTGTTAAAGCCAATATGGAAGTCAGTCTGAAGATTCCTCAGAAACCTGAATATAATCTTACCATACAACCCAGCCATCCCACTCCTTGGAATTTGCCCAAAGGAAATTAAATTGGCAAACAAAAAAGCCGTCTGCACATTAATGTTTACTGCAGCTCAATTCACAATAGTTAAGACATGGAACCAACCCAAATGCCCATCAACAGTAGACTGGATAAAGAAATTATGGGACATGTACTCTATAGAATACTATACAGCAATCAAAAACAATGAAACCCAGTCATTTGCAACAAGATGGAGGAATGTTTTTTGATTTCTTCTGTGACCCAGTGTTCATTCAGTAGCATGTTGTTCAGTCTCCATATGTTTGCATATGCTGTAAGGATTCCTCAGTTGCTAATTTCTAGGTTCATTCCACTGTGGTCTGAGAAGCTGCATTGTATGATTCTAATTATTTTGAATTTGCTGAGGCTTTCTTTATGGTCTAGTATGTGGTCAATTCTAGAGTAGGTTTAATGTACTGCTGAGAATAATGTAAATTCTTTAAGTGTAGGATGAAAAGTTCTGTAGATATCTGTTAGATCCATTTGGGCTATAGTGTTGTTTAAATCTACTGTCTCCTTGTTGATCTTTTGTCCGGTTGATCTTTCTATTTCTGAGAGTGGAGTATTGAAGTCCCCAAGTACTGTTGTATTGGAGTCTAAGTCTCCCTTTAAGTCCCTTAAAAAATCTTTTAAATAAACCGGTGCCCTGTAATTAGGTGCATATACATTGATAATCGTTATATCTTCCTGTTGAACTGATCCCTTAATCATTAGATAGTGAACCTCTTTGTCTCTCTTAAGAGCTTTTGTGTTAAAGTTTATTTTGTCCGATATTAAGATGGCTACGCCTGCTCTTTTTTCATTTCTGTTTGCATGGTATATCTTTTTCCAACCTTTCACTTTCAGTCTGCATGCATCTTTGTTGGAAAGATGTGTTTCTTGTAAGCAGCAAATAGATGGGTTTTGTTCCTTAACCCAATCAGCCAATCTCTGTCTTTTAACTGGACAGTTGAGGCCATTAACATTCAATATGACTATTGATAAGTAATAACTTTGCCCTGCCATTTGCCAAAGATATTCTCTAATATATGCTTTGAACTTTCTGTGATCTTTAGCTGTGATGTTTCCTTCCTTTACCTTCTTTCATATTGATGACCGTGTTTCTGTGTTTCTGTATGTAAGACATCTTTAAGCATCTTTTGCAGGGCTGGACAAGTGGCGACAAATTCTTTCAATTTCTGTTTGCTATGAAAGGTCTTTATTTCACCTTCATTTACAAATGTGAGCTTTGCAGGATAATATTCTGGGCTGGTAGATTTCTCTCTTAGTACCTGGGCTATGTCTTGCCATTCCCTTCTAGCCTGTAGAGTTTCTGATGAGAAGTCTGCTGTGAGTCTAATTGGAGATCCTCTGAGAGTAATCTGACATTTCTCTCTTGTACATTTTAGAATCTTTTCTTTGTGTTTCACTGTGTGAGTTTGATTACAACGTGTGGTGGTGAGGATCTCTTTTGGTCATGTTTACTAGGGGTTCTTTTTTTTTTAAATCATTTTTTTTTGACAGGCAGAGTGGACAGTGAGAGAGAGAGACAGAGAGAAAGGTCTTCCTTTGCTGTTGGTTCACCCTCCAATGGCTGCCACTGCCGGCGCGCTGTGGCCGGCGCACCGCACTGATCCGAAGCCAGGAGCCAGATGCTTCTCCTGGACTCCCATGGGGTGCAGGGCCCAAGCAATTGGGCCATCCTCCACTGCACTCCCAGGCCACAGCAGAGAGCTGGCTTGGAAAAGGGGCAAGCAGGACAGAATCCACTGTCCCGACTGGGACTAGATCCCAGTGTACTGGCGCCTCAGGTGGAGGATTAGCCTATTGAGCCACGTCGCAGGCCACTAGGAGTTCTATGAGCATCCTGTACTAGGATGTCTCTGTCCTTCTCCAAACCCGGGAAGTTCTCTGCTAGTATCTCACTAAAAAGGCCTTCTAATCCTTTCTCTCTCTCCATGTCTTCAGGAACTCCTAGAATCCAAATGTTGGGTTTTTAAATAGTATCCTGTAGATTCCCAACAATATTTTTTAATTTCGTAATTTAATTAATAAATCAAATTAATTTATTGATAAATTAATTAAAATTTAAATTTTCTAATTTCCTCTTCTTTTCTTTGGTTTGAATGTATGCTTTCCTGTGCTCTGTCTTCTAAGTCCGATATTCTCTCTTCTGCTTCACTGACTCTGTTTTTAAGGCTCTCTAATGTGTTTGTCATTTGATCTATTGAGTTCTTCATTTCATTTTTATTTTCTTCACTATCACACTTTCCTTTTCTACTAGTTTCTGTGTTTCATTTTGACTCCTCCTTAAGATTTCATTTTCATGAGAGAGATTTTCTATCCTTTATGTAGCTCAATCATTTGTTTTTGAAAACTTCTAAATGTTCTTATAAATTTTTTGAAATCTGTATCTTGCATTTCTTCCATCTCATCATCTTCATAATCTTGGCTTGGGGTGTCTTGTTGATTTGGGGGCGTCATAATGTCTTCCTTATTCTTGTTCCCTTGGTTTCTGTGTTTGTTGCTTGGCATTGTGGAGATATTCTTTGGGTTCTTCTTCCCTCGCTGTGGTGTTTTTTATCTTGTTATACTATGACTGTATTAAGTGGACTGTCTGCTTTTGATGGAGCTGTAGAGGCTTGAGATGGGTGTGGCTTGATAGCTCTGTTGGGTTCCTCAGGGTTAAGGGCGTGCCAAAGGTGACACTCCCAGGTTAGAGTGTGGTAAATCTCTTTCTTTCTTTCTTTCTTTCTTTCTTTCTTTCTTTCTTTCTTTCTTTCTTTCTTTCTTTTTTTTTATTCAGAAGGGAAGTAATTCCGCACAGCTGAGTGGAATTGGATGTAGTTAGCTTCTGATCTCTGGCTCCTGTGGGTATAACATTCACCTGCTCTTTCCCAAGGACCACACAGGGAATCTGTGCTGCCCTCAGTGTTGGCTCAAATTCTCCTGCAGTCTCTCACTGGGTTGCCAAAGTTACCAAATTGTAGCATCTCTGGAGAGTACTCACATGAACTCCGGGAGTTCTCTCACCCACCGTCTCTTTTTTCACAGTCTCAGTTCATTAGCTCCACACATTCACTAGGTCCTAATCTCCTGTTATTTCACCCTCCCAGAGTCAGGGTTTTCTGCTTGGCTGTTGGCGGTCACAACCCTGAGTTTGCACAGCTTTTAAATATGACCAAAATGATACCTGCTCTTTGTCTTGCTCACCTTTGAGAGGTAAGCAGAGAAAGAGAAACTCGTGTTCGTACCAGTCTCTTTTTTTTTCCTCTCTTCTCTAGTTAGCCTGGTGAACTTTCTCCCATGGGGCTTCAAGCCTTGTTCCCTCTAGGCTCCTCCTTCCACTTTCCCACTGATGTCTCAGGCTATTGAGGTTCGGCTCACCTCACATTCCAGCACTGGTGTGTAGATTCCGCCGCTGGTGTCCCGAGCTATGGGCTCCCACGCCCTCCATGCAGCTCCATCGTGAATCACTAGTTCTGGAAAAGTTTCCTCTGCTGTTTCTTCCCCAACTCTTCCTTGAACCTGCAGTATCTCCACTTTTATTAAACTGTCTCTTCCCAGACTATCAGTGTGCTCCCTTCCTATTCTGCCCTCTTGCTGGAAATCTGAATTCCTGTAACTATTCTTACCACAACTTCCATCACTCTTCCTACTAGGATGACGTTAACTTACTTGGAAGCCATCTGATCCTTTAAAGTCTGACTTTTAATTTTATTTGGTGGCCTGAAGCAATGATCTGTGTAGAGCTAGTATCTTTACGTTGATGGAAGTCTCTTGTGAGTACTTCATCCGAGGCCCAGGAATCATGGAATTTTCAGTTGAATGGTGGGAATAGGCATTTCTCACATTTCTGTGTGAGCACTGGACACTAGTACTGCCACATCTTACTGTTAATTGTTTTTCAAATTATTTTATTTATTTATTTATTTGAAATGCAGAGATACACAGAGAGAGAGAGACATACACACACATGCATGCACACACATACACACAAAATCTTCCATCCACTGTTTTACTTCCCAAATAGCTGCAATGGTCAGGGCTGGGCCAGGCTGAAGCCAGGAGCTTTCTCTGTGTCTCCCATGTGAGTGCAATGGCCTAAGAAACTTAGGCTATATTCTGCTGCATTCTCAGGTGTGTTAACAAGGAACTGGATGGGATGTGGACTTGAAACAGTGCCCATATGGGATGCCAGCACTTCAGGAAGAAGCTTAACTTTCTATGCCACAGTGCCAGCCTCTCAAACTGTTGTTCATTTTCTCACATGTACATGCTGAATCCTCCAGGGAGACTCTGAGTATCTTTAAAGTTCATATAGTTATGGGATCTCTGGTACCCTGTCTTATGAACTCTAGACATCAAGTTTCTGCAGAATGTCAACTACATCTTTTCAACAGACAGAATCTTCCAGAATCCATGGGACTTTCCCCTTCAGTGCCTGATGCCAAATTTGTTAAGCAAAAAAGAAAAGGTTGGTTTATATATTCTGTCCATTTTGCAAGTTTTTATGATTTAATTTATTTTTGAAAGACAGAGTTACAGAGGGAGAGGGGGAGAGAGAGAGAGAGAGAGAGAGAAAGAGAGATCTTCCATCCAGTGCCCATATGAGATGCAGGCGTGTTTCAGGTGGCAGCTTACCATGTGACTCCACTACAGTCGCCTCCTTTGGCAAGAATTCTATAAGCCCTGTTAGTTTGCATTGGATGCAGAAGGAATTTTCTGAGGAGCTTTTGTAAATGGCATATTTGTGGTATCTAGAGGTCCTGACTTAGTAATTCTAAGAAGAGTGTCTGTAAGGAACTGTTTTAAAAAACTTCAGTGTGACGCTTAGGTTATCAGACTTAGGTTATCAGAACATTTAGTCACTCATCTATTTTCTGTTGCTGTAAGTGAATACCAGAGACTAGATAATTTATGAAGAATAGAGATTTGTTTAACTCACTGTTCTTGGAGCTGGGCAGTTCAATGTCAAGTTGCTGGCACTTGATGAGGGCTTTCTTGGTGCATGATGACAGGCAAGAAGATATCACATGGTGAGCCAGAGCAGCATATGATGAAGCAATGCTCATTTTAGAGCTAATTACTTGCTACTGAGGGAAATCTCTTATGAGATTGGTAGCTTGGGTTTCTCTCTTCTTTTAAAATCACTAATGGCATCAGGGAACCCCACCCGCACGACCTCACCTAATCCTGACTACCTCCCAAAGTTCACACCTCCAAGTGTCATCAACAGGAATTTTGGGGATTAAGTTTCTAAGATGAAATATGAGAGACACACTCAACCCATAACACTTGCCTCGTTAGTTCAGTGGACAAGATGTCCATAATGATTTCATTAGGAGAGTAGATTTTGATCTATATTTTTTAAGAAAATGTTAAACCTTGGTGAGCTGCCAGGTTCTTGTATGTGATCAAATATGTTTGAGGGATGAATGAATTGACTGATCCTCTCTTATCTGCTTTGACAAAGTCTCCTACTTTAAGTCTAAGGCTTACATCCCATCTATAGCTTTCTCTTTCTTCCCTAGACAGAATTTAGAACTTCAGCTTTCTTTTCTTTTTCATATTAGTCTACACATTAAATGTATCAAATCCATGTCTTCCTATATTATAGTAGTTTCTTTTGTTTCTTCCACTCACCTGTATATTGCTTTTGAGACACTAATTTATCTTTAATCTCCAGAACTAAGCATAGTGCTTAAAATATCTAGATGTTCGAAGCTATTGATTTGAACTGTTTCCCTTCCTTTACTTTTCACAAGCAGGAAATATGAGACTTTATCAGTGTAAGTCAGTTCTGATCTGGTTGTTTTCAGTAATGAACTGAGAGGCACAATAGTATTTTAGCTCATTGTTGATATACGGAAAATAACCCCAAGACTTCGTGACTTAAAGACAAACATTTATCATCTTGTGTTTTGTCAAGGTTTATGCCCTTTCTGAAGGTCTCTTGTGAGACAGCACAATGCCAGGTGAGTCTGTAGCCATCGCCATGACTGTTGTGGTAAAAATTCCCCTTCATGCTCCCTTGCAGAGATGTTGAAAGGCTCTAGGTCTCCTCTGGCTGTTATCCACAGTTATCAGTGAAGCCTTCTATCTTATGCATGTGACAACTCCACACTAAGGCATCTGGCTTCCCTTAAAAAGGGTGAGAGACCTCAAGGATACATGAGTAAGACACAGTCACACTGTTCTGTACCTAATTTTGGAAGAGGTTTCATAACTTTTGCTGTATTTTAGTCATTAGAGATGAGTCATGATGTCATTCTCACCATCTCAGGAAGTACTTAGGCTCATGTATAGCCAATATTACCTATATTTTATCACAGACAATAGCAAATATATGCAGGATTCACAGTGATATTTTGCTTTTCCTGAAAATATGGTTTCAATACCTCCAGGAAACTTAGCATGATTTTGGCCTGGTTTTCCAGAAGCAAAGAAAACCTGATATATAGACATGGAAGCAAATCTGTTCTCCCAAAACTAGCAACTATTTTTGTGTAATGGTGATTTCCAGTAGATAGAGGATATCTAGTTTTCCACTAGTACAGTGGAGGTCATGTGGCTACAAGCAAAGAGTGATAGGCCCATGCTCCCTATAACCAGGTGCCATCCAACCTAATTCTATCGTAATACTTATGCTGAGTTCTGAGCTTATTGAATAAAAGTTTGAAAACAGTGAAATGTTTTAAAAAAACTTGGATCCTAGACTGATGTTTTTGCCCTTAGCAGTCTTGAATGGTACAGTGGTAAGGCAAGTGAGATCTGGAACAAACCTGCTAGGGTTTGTTTCTATCCATGTTCTACAATTTCCTAGCAGTGTGATAGGATTTAGAAATCTCTTGTTGAGTCCTCTTTACTGTTTTCTTTTGTCCCATTCTGTTTCTAATGCCAAAACTGCTTGGATAGATTGATACTGTGATTCTTTTTATTTTCATTGTAGGCTTCAATTTTTGGCCACACTGTACTTACTTTAGTATAATTTAACATGACCAATGGAATTGTTTTCAGATTTACTGCCACCATTATGCTTACTGTTTTCTGATGGAATAACAGCTGTCTAACTATATATCCAATGTGTGCTCTTCATCTTAATTAACTCCTTCTCCGGCAAGAAAATTATCTATAATTGAGTTTTTTCTTTTGGATTTTAAACATTTTTTATTTATATAAGGTGAACAAATTTCATGCATTTCATACGTACAGATTTAACAGTGTAATGATACATCCTACCCTAGCCTCCTTCCCACCCACATTCTCACCTCCTCCTTCCTTCCTTTTAATTTTTACAATGACATGCTTTCAGTTTATTTTATAATTACAAGCTTAACCCTTCACCAAGTGAAGGATTTGACAAATACTAAGTAGCCAAACCACTGTTCCTCAAGAGTATCGACAAGGGCTATAAACAATAATCAAATCTCAATATGTCAGTTTCACTCATATTTGATCAATTTCTATACCGATCAACATATATAGTGCTTCCTACTCAGTTAAAATATTTTAACAATTTTGGATGTACTAATTTCATTGTGTCCATGTTCAAAAATTCCTGCAGGCCAGCATTTCCCATTTTACTGTTAAATAAAGAGCTGCAGGATACAAATGATTATCTGCATCTGCTATTCTAAAATGTATTAAAGTAGTATCTTGAAGTTCGACAAATATTCCATCTTCTATCTTAATGAGGAATTAAACAAAAAAAAAGAGGGAGAAGAACTAAATATTCTGTATATGTTCTTGTAAAAGCACTAACCCTTGAGCCAGAGACTTAATTGTTACTGTTTTCTTTTGTTTCTAAATTCTAGCTGCTGGAAATTCATTAATCATTGACAGAATTTTTATGAGGATTCTTGTTACTTAACCTTGTCTAAGAGGCAAAATGTTTATGTGTTCCTTCTTATGTTCTATTAGTTGACTCCAATTGACCTCTGGAGTGTAATTTTGAAGTTGAGTTTTCCATGGAGGAAAATAACTTTTGTTTTCAAAATATTTTGGCAGAAGAGCTTCTTTTGAGAAAATGAAAGAACGGGTGATTTAGGTTAGGGAATGAAAGTCACGAGAAAACTTGTTATGAGATGCTACTTGAATTCTTCTGTGATTGTGAAGTTCAGGGTGTGTGCAGTGTGAGGACTATCAGTGGAAGGGAGTCTAACTAAATTCCAATTTTCAAGCCTCAACAATTGCAGTAAGTGAAAAGTGTGGGGCCTGTGACAAGCTCTATAAATAAATCTTATAAGGAAAGAATTGTAGCTTTTGAAATGCATAAACAGTATATGTTCATAACAGTGAACATTGAAAGCCTGTGTTCTCAGCCAGGGATTTTAAAATAAGACCTTCACATAAGGAAATGATGGGGAAAAAGCATATATCTGAGAAAGTAAATATCCCAGTAAGATGATGATTAACAGGAAGGCTCAGAAAACACCACCTCTCTTCTCTTAAAAATCTCTCTTTGTACCTTCCTTGATAGGTATTCCTTATTCTCTCCTTTCTTCTTTGATGACTGTATCTTTTCTTGTCCAGCTCCTTTCTTTCCTACCATTTACCTATAAATATCCCACAGATAACTCCTCTTGTTTTGGTATAATTATGTTACTTTCTGATTTCAATTTTATTGCCTCTATAAAATAATGTCACTTGTATCTTCAGCCTTACCCTCACTCTCCTCACTTTCTTTATTCATAAGCTTTTGTACTGATATTCTCATTAATTACTGATAAGGATTTTAAGTTTCTATAGTTGATGGGGTTCTTTAACTTTAGATGCAGTTGTTAATATGTCTCTAAGCTTTATTTCCACAACTTAAGAATATAGAGCACCACTTTAATTTCTTTGAATATTATCTTGTGGAATCATTTTCTAAGTAACTTTTGGAACAAATTTAATTTAATCTGAAATAAGAAAAAGGTAGCATAAAGGAACCTAATTTCTTTGACAGCCTGAAGAAGCTATTTTCCAATAACATTTTTAGTCAATACTTAATTAGAGCTATGTTAAATTTTCAAAAAAGTCTTTAAAATATCCATCCAGTGTTACAAAAGAAAAACTTTAACTACATGATATACAGAGTTCTCACGTCACATTTATAAGGAATGTCATGTATATATATATATATATATATATATATATATATATAAAAGAAAATGGAGCATAAAGTCAAAAGAAGGGCTTAGTAACTCTAAAGCAAATACTACCATCTAAAATTCTTTCTGATACAACACTTCATTACAAATGGAGTAGCAATGACTTATATTTTTTTTGACTGACTTTTTTGTCCAGTTATTAGGAAACTTTTTAATTGTAGTTTTTAACATAGTCAATATTGTTCACAGATAAAATTTTCCCATCTTCTGGCTCACTCCCCAAATGGCCTCAATGGCCCACACTAAGCCAGTGTGAAGCCAGGAGCCAGCAGCTTCAGCCGTGTGCCCAAAAGCTTGGGCCATCTTATGCTGCCTTTCTCAAGTCGTTAGGCAGGAAGCTGGATTGGAAATGGAACAGCTGGGACACACACCTGCATCCATATGGGATTCCAGGGTCACAGGCAGTGGCTTTACCTACTACACCAAAATGCTGATCCCTCATAGATAAAAATTTTAAGAATATAATGATATTCCCATCCTCGCACCTTACCTTCTCTCCCTCCAAACCTCTTTCTCTTTTTCTTTTTAGTTTTTAACCTAACATTTTTAAAATTTACATTACAGAAAAAGACTTAATATTTCACCAAATAAGTTTAACAATTGAAAAGCAAAAGTACCCTAGTTTACAGTGAGAATATAGACAATGGCTATAAGTAATAATTGAATGGAACAAATGACCATTTCACTCATATATAGTAAATGTTAAAATGATCACAGATTATTAATAGAATAACACATAGAATAAAACTTTTTAAAAAAATTATTTATTTGAAAGGCAGAGTTATATAGAGAGACAGAGAGAGATCTTCCATCTGTTGGTTCATTCTCCAAATGGCCATAACTCTTAGGGCTGTGCAAGAAAGAAGTCAGGAACCAAAAGCCTCATGCAGGTCTCCCACATGGGTTACAGGGGCCCAAGAACTTATGTGATCCTCAACTGCTTTCCCAGGTGCATTATTGGAGAGCAAACCAACTATGCTGCAAGGCCAGCCCTAGTACAACATTCTTAACTATTGGTCTGACAAAGGTATTAAAGTTTCAAAAACCTACATTTGCAGTAGTATTGATACACACAAGAGCATTTCTTTTTTCTTTTTTAAATTTTAGTTCACAAATATAAGGGAGAACATGTGGTACTTTATCTTTCTGGGACTGGCCGATTTCACTCAATATGATTCCTCCAGTTGTGTCCATTTTGCTGCAAATGGTAGAATATCATTCGTTTTAGAGTCGAATAATATTCCATTGTGCATATATACACCACATTTTCTTTATCCATTCATCTGATGATGAACACCTTGGTTGATTGTGTACAGCACTGCTATAAACATGTTGGTTCAGGTATCTCTTTGACACAACATGCTCATTGTGGGTATATTTCTGACAGTGGGATTGATGAATTATATAATAAGTCTATTTCTAGTTTTTGGTTTTTTTTTAAGAAATCTCCATACTGTTTTTCACAGTGGCTGCAGTGATTTACATCCTCAACAACAGTGTATAAATGCTCCCCTTTCGCTACATCCTCTCCAGCATTTGTTACTCTCCGTGTTTTGGATTTTAGCCATTCTGACAGGGATGAAGTGACCTTTCCTTATGGTTTTAATTTCCTTAACAGCTAGAGAGTTGAGCATTTTTAAATTTATTTGGAAACTTTAAAATTATGTTCAAATCTTGACTAAGGGATTGTCCCCACTGGAAACAGCTTGTGGTATCAGATAAGAGCACAGTGAACTTCCAGGGGGACTTTGAAGAAAGTAGATATTCAAGTAGTTAGTCTGCCAGACAGGAAGTGTACATGATGCTCACTACTTTGGAAATGTGTGAAGTAGATAATGTTTTATATCCATGCTCATCTTCCTTTCAATGATCATCATTTGCTGTCAGGTCCTTCTCATATTTCTCCAAACCCAATCCTCCTGTATACTGTCATACTGTTTCTGCTATTTTAAAGTCTTTAAAATCCATTCTCTGATGCCAGGCCACTAAAACTACCTCAATTCATTTTATCAGTATATTTTTTTAACTTCCTGTAGGATCCTCCTAACTGATCCTGCTATTTCTAGTCTTGTTCTTTTTTCAATTCAATCTGCTATTCTATTACTAGAAGGCTTCAAATTAAAGATTCAAATCACACAAACAAGACAAGTGTCTGCTAATACTAACTGATAGAATCAAAAAGGGAGAGAAAGATCCAGCATGGGAAGTGGGATACACAGCAGACTCATAGAATGGCAGATGTCCTAAACAACACTCTGGCCTCAGAATCAGCCCTTAAGGCATTCGGATCTGGCTGAAGAGCCCATGAGAGTATTGTAGGCATGGAAAGCCAAGATACCATGGAAAAGAAAAAAAAGAAGACCTAAATGAAAGATCTCTGTGAGTGAGATCCCAGTGGAAAGAACGGGGCCATCAAAGAAGGAGGTACCTTTCTCTGAAGGGAGGAGAGAACTTCCACTTTGACTGTGACCCTATCGGAATAAGATCAAAGTCAGCGAACCCTAAAGGCTTCCATAGCCCTGGCAACTCATGACTAGAGCCTAGGGAGTTTACTGACGCCATGAACAGGAGTGTCAAATTGTTAAGTCAGCAACAGGAGTCACTGTGTACTTACATCCCATGTGGGATCTGTCCTTAATGTGTTGTCTAATGTGCAGTGATGCTATAACTAGTACTGAAACAGTATTTTTACACTTTGTGTTTCTGTGTGGGTACAAACTGATGAGATCTTTACTAATTATATACTGAATCGATCTTCTGTATATAAAGATAATTGGAAATGAAAAAAAAAAAAACTGGTGTTAAATTGGAAATGGCATAGAAAATTAATTATTTTTTTAAAAAAATATTATGTAGGATCTCTGCCTTTAATGTGCTGTACACTCTTATTTAATGCTATAACTAGTACTCCAACAGTATTTTTTTTTTTCACTTTGTGTTGCTATATGGGGGCAAACTGTTGAAATCGTTACCTAATTATACTAAACTGATCTTTTGTATATAAAGAGAATTGAAAATGAATCATGATGTGATTGGAAGGGGAGAGGGAGCGGGAAAGGGGAGGGTTGCGGGTGGGAGGAAAGTTTTGGGAGGGGGAAGCCATTGTAACCCATAAGCTGCACTTTGGAAATTTATATTCATTAAATAAAAGTTTAATAAAACAAACAAACAAAAAAGATTCAAATCAATATTTAAATAAATTTTACTTCATCTTTGAAAAAAAAAGATTCAAACCAAACATGTTTGTCCCTAATTTAAATCTCCTGGTATATCCCTATAAGGAAAATTCTAAAAATTCTCACTATAATACTCTTTAAGACTATTAACATAAAATTCTTGCTTAGACAAAGTTTGATTTTCTTTCTTTTAAATGAACTACAAATAATTATTTGTCATGATCCTTTTTTATTTCAGAATTTTTTTTATTTATATCAGATGAAAAAATTTTGTATATTTCATATATAGAGATTAGGAACATCTTACCCTCTCTCTCACACCCATGCTCCCACTTTCCCTCACTCTTTCTTTATTGATATTTCTTTTAATATTTATAATGACATTTTTCAGTTTATTTTATGATCATAAGATTTTTCAGTTTATTTTATAATCATAACTCAATTAGTTACCACAGACCATGGAAAACATATGGTATTTTTCTTTTTGTCAATGGGTTATTTCACTAAGTTAATGGTTTCCATTTACATCCATTTTGTTGCAAAATACAAGAGTTAATTCTTTATTATGGCTGAGTAGCATTCCATATGTATATATACCACAATTTTTTTAATCCAGTCATTGGTGGATGGGCATCTGGGTTGATTCCATATCCTAGCTATTATAAATTGAGCTGTAATAAACACAGGGGTACAGATAAAGATTCCATATGCTGACTTCATTTCCTTAGGGTAAATTCCAAGGGGTGGGATGGCTAGGCGATATGGTAGATTCATTTTTAGCTTTCTGAGGAATCTCCCTACTATCTTCCACAATTGCTGTACTAGCTTATATTCCCAAGAACAAGGATTAGGCTACCTTTTTCTCCACATCCTGGCCAGCATTTATTGTTTTTTGATTTCTGTATGAAAACTGTTATAACTGGACTAAGGGAAAACCTCACTGTATTTTTTTTATTTGCAGTTCCCTGCTGGATAGTGATCTTGAACATTTTTTCTTGTGTCTGTTGGCCATTTGAGTTTCATCTTTTGAAAAATGTCTGTTAAAGTCCTTTGCCCATTTCTTAACTGGATTGTTTGTTTTCTTGTGTTGAGTTCCTTGAGCTGTTTATAAATTCTGAATGTAAGTCCTTTATTAGTTGCAGAGTTTGCAAGTATTTTCTACCATTCTGTTGGCTGCCTCTTCATTTTATTTCCTTTGCAGTGCAAAAGCTTCTTAGCTTGATGTTATCCCGTTTGTCAATTTTGACTTTGATTGCCCGTGCTTCTGCGTTGTTTTTTCAAGAATCCTTTACCTGTGCCAATCATGAACCTTCTTATTATTAATGTGCTGCCTCTGTGGCCATCAATTGGAAATCCTTGAAAAGTAACATGAACCAACAGCTATCTACTGAGCAGTACCATCTGAGATGGCAAGAAATTGCTGAATGGCCCAAAATAATAACTCTAGGACAAGAAGTACCTTGAGGTAGAAGACTGCTTTGAGTTCATTTCCTTACAAGCTGTATACCTCTGAGTTTCATTGTCTTTGTAAAGTGAGTATATTAAAAACAATCCCATGTGATCATATGAGGATTAAATTAGATGTTCTTGACCTCTAGTGTGCAATCAAGAAATGTTAGTTCCTTTGCTTTTTAGCGCTTCATTCAAAATTCCAAGAATCCAAGAGCAACTGATAAAGATGAGACTGATGCAGGAGATGATAAAAGCTAGGGTAAACGTGGTTGGAAAATACAGTAAGAGATTCATGAATGGACTATTGGCTGCCACAGAAGGTATATCTGTATTGGAGGAAGTCAGGAAAAGTGTGTGTATATGAGTGTGTATATTTGTGTGTGGTATTTCAGCCATCAAGTAGTAGATGGAATAACCCAGGGCGTAAGAGTTAATAGCTACCCTTTCCTGAACACTCACTCTAATGTACTAAGCATTGTACTAAAAGCTTTGAATATATTAGCTTAATTAATAGCAGAGAGTTAAATGAGTTAAGGGACACCAATAAAAAGAGAATATCAGTGTCAGTAAGGAAAAGGCAACATTTGAAGAGACATATAGCAAAAATTTCACTTCTCAGAAGGAAGAGTGAGATAGGCAGAGAGGTAGGAGGAAAACTAAAAATTGTGGTGTCAGGCAATCTAAGGGGGGATAAGATCATAGAAAGAAGAAATCAATATTAACAAGTAACAGTTGAATATTCATAAGGAAAAGATTATATTTTGTATTTTTAGACTTTCTAATTTTGAGTTGTTTCTCATGTGAGAGGCTATAAACTCTAGCCATGCACTGATGGGGATGCAGAAATTTAATCATGGATTGTTGCAATGTTCCACTTACAGGATACTTCTTATCTTGGCAGAAATGACTGGTGTCCCTCTCATGGAAACCTTGCTTGTATTGGCGGACCTCTCTGTGGATCTTATCCATCCTATCTCCAGTTTATTCCTGCCAAGCTAGCCACTCTTTAGGAGGGCCCTCACTGGGAAAGAAGTTAGGTTTGATGCATCATTCAAACGAAACACAAAGCAACTGAGCAAAGCACATGGAATCATAGAAGCCATATATTACTTATAGATCCCAGAACAAGGAGGGCAGCATGTCTTGTGGAACCAGTGGGAAAAGGAGAACAGGCTGGGGCACGCATGCTCAGTCAGAGGATGAAAAGCCAGGGGTGGACTACAAGAAAGGGGTGGATGTGAGAGGGAAGAAAAGAGAATAAGAGAGAAAGAGAGGCCTGCAGATTTAAGTCTTGATTAGGACCCATGATGTCACTCAAGTAGGTTTCCGTAGAGCAATTCCAGTTGGATTTAGAGCAAGCATGCATTAAGACATGCACAGTGACTAAAAGGTGGGCACTGCTGCATATCTGCTGCTGACTTCATGTGAAGTGTGGGTGTCAGAGGGGCAAGTTAAGTGAATAATATCTAGCTGTCTGGGATCACCAGGAATTGATTGTATATGGCAGGTATCTGGATCAACCATGTTGAGGAAATAAGAGGAGACAGACAATTACAAACTGTGTCAAGGGTGACTAAACTGTGTTTAAGGTATAAAAAAGTTGGATTTCTATTCAGAATAGATCCAAAAGCAACATAAAAATCAGTACAGATCATAAAGCATCCATTATAACTGGCAACTAGGATATGATTTACAAAGAAATTGTCCTGGGATGGTGAACTCTAAAGGCAGCTTGCCGCAAGCTGAATAATAAGATGTGACGATCTTATTAGTCTGTGGACAAAAGCATAGATTACTCCTAAAAGAACATTGTATATTAGGCAAGTGCATAATGGTTCAGGGTGACAATGATTGGGAACCCATTATTAATTTTAGTGCTAGGAATAACTAGAAAATATTAAATCTAAATTCACTTCTGTATTAATGTCTTTGGTATCATTTTGAAATGATGAGACATAGACTTTAGAAAACATCTTTTCTTTTAAAGCTTTGCTAATAAAGTTTTCCCACTAAATAAAACAGATGTCATCTCAGTAGACTCTCATTGTTCTGCTCTCAGTAAATCTGAATAATAAAGGTTAGATACAGGCACACAGAAGAGAAAAATTGTGGCATTAAACTATAAATCTTAAGGAAAACATTGGTATAAGCATAAATTTAAAGAAGACTCCAAAGAAGTAATAGGAAATGAAATACCATTTAAAGCAAAGAAAAATTCAATTTCAAAGTATAGATTTTTATTGAAAGTCTACAAAGTATAAGACATTGTGTTTGATTTTGGCAATTTCAACTAAGTTTGATTGCTATTTAATTCTATCTAGAATTTACTTTAGTCTGTTTTCTCTTCCTGGGGGCATTTAGTTTCTCCTTATGGGCTTATGTGGTCTTTTTTTTCCTTCATCATGTCTGCTCACTAACTTTTATAAGGTAAAAGATAGAGGAAGACTTCAATGAGATCAAGTCCAATAAATTAAACTTATACTGTAGGAAAAAAAAAATTTACCAAGCAAGATCAGTGAAGACCTTATCTCTTACCAGCATTACTTTTTGAATTTGAGTGATAAGGTATGACTATTTTAGTTATAAAGATTAAATTCCAGTACCTCTAGTAAAAAAAATCCTTGTATCTGGAGTCAAAAGTATTAAGATAACTTTATAACATAAAAGTACATGATGTCATAAAATACCAGTAAGTTTACAGAGAAAATTCATGGAACGATTATGTTGCAAGGATAATCTATATAGAAATTTAGAGAAATAACTGATCAATAAAATGAAATTTGTACAAAATTTTAATGGAGAGTAGGTGGATAGAGATTGGCGTTGAGACTGGGTATGTGGCAGACAGAGAAAGAAAACAGAAGACATGCCAAAAAGAAAAAGTATGATTTGCAAATAAGTGTATACTTAGATCTTTTTGGGTGTGTGTGGTAAAACAAATATTGCTGTAAAGGGTAATTCATATAGTAATGCCCAACTATCAGAATCAAGAATTCTTATTCATTTTTTGTGCTTAGAGATCAACCAGTCCAGGGGAGATATTTTCTGGTGTTTATTCTTCCATAGTAAAAGGTAACAAGTTACTAGTCTATATTGGAGTCCTTGCTCTTGTTTCTTTATTCATTTTATTTCAGAGGCAGAGAGACAGAGACAGAGACAGAGAGAGAGAGAGAGAGAGAAACCAAGACAGACTAATTTTCCATTCACTGGTTCATTCCCCTAGATGCCCACAACAGTCAGGCAGGTTGAAGTCAGGGACTGAGAAGTTAGTCTAGTATCCTATATGGGTGGCAGGGATCCAGGTGCTAGGAACCATCATCTGCTGCCTCCCAGAATGCACATCAGTAGGAAGCCAGAATTGGAAGCAGAATCAGGAATTGAACTCAGGCAGTTTGATAGGAGATGCAGGAATCCCAAGCATTATTTTAGTGGCTGCACCCAAATATCTGTCCCTGAATACTGATTCTTCAATAACAATAATGACACTGATATATCCATATATATATATATATATGTATGTATACTCATAAAGATATATCAGCTGTACAAATTTAAGTGTGAAATAGTTTATATAATTAATGTGTTTAAAGAATATAAAGATGTCCTTTCTATGATAATATTTATCTCTAGTTTATTATTTTTCATTAGTAATCTTGGTATCATCTTACAAGAAAAACGTCAAGACCGTGTATTCTGTCAAAAAATTTTAGACAAGAAGAAAGATCCCCTGTAAAATCTTAATAATATAGTGTATTTAAAATTTCAACCACAGTTCCTACTATGGAGCAAGAACTTGGGACTTGCTGAGGTTAATCTGAAATAAATAATCAATAAATTTTTGCTGAATGTAATTACTTAAACTATCTATCATATAACTGGGTCCTAATTAATAAGCCTGTTATTTTCTTATGCTTGGTGGTAGATTTCTCTTCCAGATTTTTGCTTTCACTAAAAATACGTTCCAAATTTAACAATTATTGGATTCTTCTCATGTATCTACCACAGTGGTTTGTACTTCATGTCTATAAGGAGCATGATGTTGATTTATGAACTTATTCAGATTCTGGTATAGGGGAACCCTGGATAAAATAACTTTGTAGATGTATATTTAAGCATAAACTTTTATTTAAAAAAGTACTTGTCTTAGACCACATGATAAGCATACTTGTGTATCACAGTATACTATGAACATACTTGCATATTTCCACTAGAGTCTTGGGAGATACTTTCCCCATGATGACTACAAAAAGCATCAAACATCAATAAACACAGTTCATTCATATAAATAAAGTCAAATAAATACAATGTACATTGCTCTTAATGGTTAAATATTTCTTTGAGTTTTAAAACTAAGTAAAGAATATAGTTCAATAATGACTCTGTGTGGTTTCATTAAAACTTATATTTTCACAGCTTCTCATAAGGCCAACACTTCATAATTAATAAATGTTCAGCCAAAAGGTTGACCTTTGAGTAACTGGATAAGTGCAAACTTAGGAGGAAAAAAAATTGCTTTGACTATTTATTGAAACTTAAGAATTGTTATATTTTATAATGAAAGTAAGTTTTGGAACCATGTCTAAGAAATTGGCTCCATACATTAACATAAGAACTCTTCCTCCCAATAAAACCCATGACATTTACTTTATTTATTTATTTATTTATTTATATAAAGAAAAGAAATTTCATGGATTTCATATATACAATTTTAAGCCCATGAATACTTCCACCCATCCCTCCTTCCTACTTCCTTCCTTCCTTTCTTTTATTTTTCTTTTAAATTTTTCCATAGCATAATTTGACTTACTTTATAGTCACAGGCTTAACCCTCCACTAAATAAAGAAATCAACAAGTAAAAAGTAAAAAATACTGCTGTTAGACAGTATAGATAAGGACTACAAACAATAATAAAATCAGAAAATGTCAATTTCACTCATATACATTACATTTTTGGTACTCTTTATATTAGTTACCACAAATAAGAGGAAACATATTCATCTTTTGGGGATTGTCTTATCTCACTAAGTATAATGGTCTCCAACTGCACATATTTTATTGTGAAAGACAGTTATTCATTTATTTTTAATGGTTGAATATTATTCCATCATGTATATCTATATCACAATTTCTTTATCCAGTCATCAGCTGATGTATATCTGAGTTGAGTCCATTTGTGAGCTATTGGGAGTTGAGTTGCTATAAAAATAGGCATGAAAATAACTCTTTCATATGCTGATTTCATTTCATTTGAGTAAATTCCCAAGAATGGAATGCTTGGGTCATATGGTGGATCTATTTTCAGATTTTGAAGAACCTCCACACTGTCTTCCATAACAGTTCTACTGGTTTGCATTCCTATAAACAGTGTGTTAAGGTACCTTTTCCCCTACATCCTCACCAGCACTTTTTATTTTTGAATTTTTGGATGACAGCCATTCTAATTGAGATGAGGTGAAACCTCATTGTGATTTGTATTTGCATTTCTCTGATGGCTACTGATCCTGAACATCTTTTCATGTGTCTGTTGGCCATTTGTATTTCATCCCTTGAAAAGTACCTGTTCATTGGGTTCAGTGCTGTGGCATAGCGAGTAAAATCACCACCTGCAGTGCTGGCATCCCATCCCTGGCTTTGGATCGGCACAGCTCCAGTCATGCGGCCATCTGGGGAGTGAACCAGTGGATGGAAGACTTCTCTCTCTCTCTCTCTGCCTCTCCTTCTCTCTGTGTAACTATAACTTTCAAATAAATAAATCTTTAAAAAAAAACGAAAAATGTCTGTTCATTTTTTTACCTGATTCTTGACTGGATTGTTTGTTTTGTTATTGTTGAGTTTCTTGAGCTCTTTTTATACTTTAGAAATTAATCCTTTATCAGATGAATGTTTCACAAATATTTTTCCTATTCTCTCTGTTGCCTCTTCACTTTGATGAGTGTTTCCTTTGCTGTGCAGACACTCCTTGGCTTCATCTAATCTCATTGGTCTATTTGCTTTTATTGCCCATGCTTCTGGGATCATATCCAAGTCTTTGGGTATGCCAATGTCTTGCAGTTTCTGCAATATTCTCCCCTAGTGATTTTATGGTTTCAGGTCAAAAGTTTAAATGTTTGACACATTGAGAATTCATTTTTGTGTGGGGAGTAAAGCAGGGTTCTTGTTTCGTACTTTTGCATGTGGAGATCCAGTTTTCCCAAGGCCATTTGTTGAAAAGACTGTTCATTCTCTGGGTAGTGATTTTAGCTCATCTGTCAAAAATTAGTTGGCTGTAAATGCATGGATTAATATATGGGATCTCTAATCTGTTCCATTGGTCCACATGTCTGTTTTATTCTATATTTAAAAAAAGAGAAATTGTGAGGAGCTTCATCAATTATGGTGGTCTCCTGTAATAAGTTCTGAGATTGAACTCCCAAGCACATCAAGTTTGAGATACCAGATAGTTGATGTAAATGACTATCGGATTCATATCTAAACTGAATCTACCTGAGCCTCTATAAACAAGTGGTTTCCTCCTATCTGGGATTAAGTTCATTTACTTAAGACTAAGTATCACTATAATGCTGAATCTGTGTATATGAAATACATGAAACTTGTATACCTTAAATAAAATTTAAAAAAAAAATTTAAAAGCCTTAGTAGTAATCACATTCATAGAACCATACTTATGGAAACAAACTTTGAAGTCAAAGAGATCTGAATTTGAATTCCAGTTCTGCCCTTTAAGCTGGCTTCATTTATCTTTCCTAGCCTCTCTAAGGATCAATTTCTACCACTTTAAAACAGAATAGCTCCTACATTTCTGTTTTTTAGTTTGTAACAGAGTAGATGCCAATTATCATTTTTTAAGATTTATTTATTTATTTAATTGAAAGTCAGAGTTACACAGAGATAAGAGAGGCAGAGAGAGAGAGAGAGAGAGAAGAAGAGGTCTTCCATCTGCTTGGTTACTCCCCAGTTGGCCGCATCAGCTGGATCTGTGCCTCTCCAAAGCCAGGAGCCAGGAGCTTCTTCCAGGTCTCCCACATGGGTACAGGGACCCAAGGACTTGGGCCATCTTCTACTGCTTTCCCAGGCCGTAGCAGAGAGCTGGATCAGAAGTGGAGCAGCCAGGTCTCGAACCGGTGCCCATATGGGATGCCGGCGCTCCAGGTTAGGGTATTAACCTGCTACACAACAGCGCCAGCCCCAGCCAATTATCATTAATATACTTATTTCAGGGCCTGATACATATGAAATTGTAGCTTAAATTTTCTTATTAGAAAAACAACTCACCATATGCATTGATCATTAGTCAGCAAACATCAGTAAAAGCACTATTGTGATAATTTATAGGAGCCTGTATACCTGCTTATATTTTGGAGCCCACCAAAAATGTCATTCTACCAAGAATTTCTTATCCATTTTAAAGTCAGTTATAAAGAGTTCCAATACTATCTCATTGGTTGATTGAATTATTAGATTAAGCATTGAAGATAAGAGTTCTAGCACACATGCACTTGATAAATTATACTTATGAATAAGTTACTTAAAACTATGGAATACTGGGACTGGTACTCTGGCACAGTAAGCTAAGCCTCTGTCTGAATTGCTGGCTTGTCTCAGTAGCTCCTTTTCTGATCCAGCTCTCTGCTATGCCTTGGGAAAGCAGTGGAAGATGGTCCAAGTGCTTGGATCCCTGCACTTGCATGGGAAACCCTGAAGAAGCTGCTGGCTGGTGGTTTAAGATGTGCTCAGCTCTGGCTATTGCAGCCATTTGGGAAATGAACCAGTCAATGGAAGACCTTTTCTCTGTCTCTCCCTCTCTCTGTATGTAACTCTACTTCTCCAATAAATAAAATCTTTAAAGAAAACTATGGAATTCTTAGAAACAAAGCTTGAAATAATAAACTAAAGATTCTCTTTCCTGTTGGCACTCACTTTCTCTATGACTTTGAGAAATTTCCTAATTTCTCTAATCTCAGGTTTTTTTTTCTAATGTAGGAGTTGCTCTAGGTACCCTCTCTAGTTCTATAGGAGTGTGATTCACACAAGTAAAGAAACTTGGCTTGGCAGCAGATTGTTTATAGGAACAGGGAGTTGATATAACCCAAATCCCTTGAGCTCTTGGACCTCATCTTTCTGTTTTTCTTTTCTTTTTTTTCCTAAAATAGACTTCTGGAAAATATTTCAAATGTATAGTCTTTGATCAACTGAAGAAAAACAGTAGATTAAAAAAATCCACAGTAGGGGTCAGAATTGTGGTGTAGCAGGTAAAGCTGCTACCTATGATGCTAGCATCCCATAAGGGTGTTGGTTCAAATCCCAGCTGCTCCACTCCCAATCCAGCTCCTTACTAATGTCCTGCGAAATGCTGCAGATGATGGCTCAAGTGTTTGGGCACCTGTACCCACATGGAGTCCTGGATGAAGCACCTGGTTCAGCCAGCTCAGCACTAGCCATTGTGGTTTTCTGTGGAGTGAACTAGAAGATGGAAGATTTCTCTCTCTCGCACCCTCAGTGTGTGTGTGTGTGCACACACACGTGTGTGTGTGTCTTTCCCTTTCTATAACTCTGACATTCAAATAAAGAAAGAAAAGGTTTTTTAAAAAGTTCACAATAATAATGAACACATCTAAAGGAAATGACTCAAATATGTTGTCCAGAAGAGAGGGAGACTTAGAAATAGGTTATAGGAGAAGAAATCTAAAGGGTCAGCAGGCTATTGATGAAGGTACCAGAATATGTCACCTTGAAAGATGCCACTTTGGCATTGTGATTATTATGAAGTAGGGAAAATTGAGAAGAAACAAATATAATAAAAGCCTTTTTTCCTCCCCCTTTTTGTATTACAGCAGTACATAAATTTGTAAAGATGAATCTCTTCCTTTTTCTACCAGAAAAGATAAAGTACCACTGGAGACAACTCTAGACCCTTATCAGTCCAGAGAAGTACCAGATGAATCCATATATGAATCCTGGCTAAAGCTAGCCCTTCTCTTCCATTCTTTACCCCATGTATTTATTGTCCCCCAATTTACTATTCCTCAAAGTTCATTATCTTTTGTCTTACTACTTCTCGACAAAAATTATTGCCCTTTTATTAAGATAAGACTGGGTTCTAACCACTACTTTTGTGTTATTCATAATGGAGTACTTCCATGTGCCTATGTGATATAAATATTCATAAATTTTTGCTCATTTTTCTCTCCTTAATTTGTCTTTTATCAGGCTAATTACAGGGCCCCCATTGGAGAACCTAAACTGGGCAGAGGAAAATATTTTTTTCCTCTCCTACAATTGCCAATCTATGACTTTCCACAAAGAGTTGGTCAATAGTTCCTGGTAGTATTTTTCACTTTCCCATTAAATCATTCATTTATTCAACAAATGTTTATTGAATGATTACTATTTGTACAGTAACATGCTTGGGTGAGATTGTAAACATGAATCTGATATACACTTTGTTGTTAAAGAATTTCTTCTTTGGCAGGAATGATAAAATGAATATAAATAGAAATTTTTTCTAGATGACATAAATGAAAATTAAATGAAATTTAAGTGGGGGGAATATTTGATTCCAGCCAGATAGAAGGGAAGAAAATATTGGATGAGATCTGATTTTAGCTGTTTTTTTAACACCTGTAGATTGAGCAGAAGGGAATTCCTGGCTGAAGAAATAATGTGAACAAACCAAAAAAGGAACAGAAAACTAAATGAAATTTGACTATACAATTGAGTTTTAAGAAAGAGATTAATGATAAACACTTTAAAAAGTATGCCATCAGATTGAGGAAACCTTAAGTTTCATACCACAAGGTCTTATATTTATTTCCTAGGTGACAGCAAGACATTGGGAATTTTGGACAAGGGAGGTAGAAGATCTTGTGTTTCCTGTTGCAACTCCTGATTAAGAGTCATGCGTTCTGGTTGAATTATAATGGGCAGACGCCCTACATGCAGTCCCTAACCAAGATTTCTTTCTTGTTCAGGCTGCTGATGTGTTGCTGCAGCATGGAGCTAATGTCAATGTTCAAGATGCAGTCTTCTTCACTCCATTGCACATTGCAGCATACTATGGGCATGAACAGGTAAGGATGACAGGAGGATTTCCAAAGGACAGGAGCACATTTCAGTGTGCCAGAGTTCTTTAAAACCACACTATCGTCGAAGAAATGAAATCAAAGACATTTTAAAATTACTTCTGTCATATTCTCAGTTTCATCCTTGAGGAGTTGGAAGATCCATGCAAACATTAGAGATGTTGTGTTATTCATTTTTACTATCTTAGTGGTACTATCTTTGTAGGAAGTAGGAGAGTACACTGGGGTGTGGCCACAGATATCAGTCTGCCTGAATTTGAAAAATTCCATCTCTATGACCATATATAGGTTTTATAATCCTTTTGATATTCCTTTTTTTTCACTTATAAAATGGGAACATATTACTGGTACTTACCTTACAGCATTATTTTTATGAAGTTGGCAATAAATGTCACTGTTAAGATGCTAATGACAATAGCAGCAAAATACATCATAGAGATTCTTACAACAGTTCTCTGGGGGAAAAAAGGAATCTTTCAGAAACATTTCTTCTTTTCAACTGTCAGATGTTGTAGGCTGAAGAAATATCTCTTGAAATATGTTAGCTTCCTAATCTCTGAAATTTGTGAGTGTTACCTTAAAAGAGACTGCAGATGTGATTAGGCCAAGGATCTTGAGATGGGAAGATTGCATTGGATTACTGGGTGGGCACGAAGAATTCCAAGGATGCTTAACAGAGGATGCAGGAAATCAGACTGAGTAGGAGATATGACAATAGAACAAGAGATTTAGGAGATGCAAGAAAGGGGCTACCAGCTAAGGATTACAGGCAGCCCATAGAAGCTTGAAAAGCAAGGAAATGGAACCTCCAAGGGAAATGCACATTTACCAACATGATTTTTCACTTCTAGAACTGTAAGAGAATACATTTGTGTTGTTTAAAATAAGTACACTTATGGTTGCTACAGTAACAATGAGAAACTAATACTTGAAATAACCTAAATAACTAAACAATCATCACATACAGTTTAATTAAATAATTTGTTTCACATAGATAATATATAAAAGGTACACATTTTTCAAATTTTGTACTCTAAGAAAGTAATGGTATGTTTAAAATGTATTAAAGTTTTTTAAAAAAGAGGTATCTTTATTTATTTGATTTATTTTATATTTTTATTTATTTTATTATTTATTTTATTTATATTATTTGATTATTTATTCATTGCCTTCCAAGACACACACACAGAGAGCTGGATTGGAAGTAGAGCAGTCAGGACATGAATTGATATTTCAATAAGGGATGCCACCTCCACTTTAAAGTTTTTAATGAAATTTTATCCAGTAAAAAACTTTATTTGACCTTCAACATAGTATTAAGAACATAATTTAGTTACTATGTGAATTGGGTCATACAAGGAGACAAGCACTATGCTAAGACTTTCCATTTTGTTTTGTTCTGTTTTGTTGTTTTTTTTTTTTTCTTTGTAATTCTGCCACAGTTCTGAATTAGCTCTTATTTGCCTTTCTTATCAGTGATGGACAAGCAGCTCAGTCAGGGAAGGTAGTATGCCAGAGAGTCCTGCAATTTGTAAGTAGGATGGCTGGAACATGTGCTCAGGTCTGTTGTTGTACCAGAGCACCCCTTCTTGTTCCTCTTCAGTCAGTGAGACAAATCCTAAAGTCCAAGCAGTTTGCCTAAACAGTGAAGTAGAAATTTAAGACATTATGGTTCTAACTCCAAGGTCCATTGGTTTTCATCCTTAATATATCAAAAGACAAAATATGGACTCCTTTAAAGCATTGCTCTTTATTCTCAAGGAAATAAAAAGAACTACATAAAACTGAAATACGAATGTAATTGGATAGCCAAACACAACAAATCTTGAGACACTCCCTTTTACTGTTTCTCATTTTCTCTCTCTTGCTTGTTCAATTATGGAGTTCAATTACACCTTTTTACCTTCCAGGAGGTCACCCCACAGCACCAACTGAATAGCCTCAAGTTGAAAATCATACTAACTTTCCGGCGCCGTGGCTAATAGGCTAATCCTCCGCCTTACAGCGCCGGCACACCGGGTTCTAGTCCCAGTTGGGGTGCCGGATTCTGTCCCGGTTGCCTCTCTTCCAGGCCAGCTCTCTGCTGTCGCCAGGGAGTGCAGTGGAGGATGGCCCAAGTCCTTGGGCCCTGCACCCGCATGGAGACCAGGAGAAGCACCTGGCTCCTGCCTTCGGATCAGTGCGGTGCACCAGCCACAGTGCACCGGCCATGGTGGCCACTGGAGGGTGAACCAACGGCAAAGGAAGACCTTTCTCTCTGTCTCTCTCTCTCTCACTATCCACTCTGCCTGTCAAAAATAAAAAAAAAAAAAAAAAGAAAGAAAGAAAGAAAAGAAAATCATACTAACTTGTGTCCCAGTACTGCTCAATACTGTGTCCTTATTTCTCTGGCAGTCAGCATACATTTGGTGATTCTCAGATCTATGAACCGTGACCTCCAGCTAGGGAAGGTGCTCATTTCATTGAGTAGGGGACTGAAGATGATTTGAAAATAAGGTTCCAAAAGCCCAGGTGACAGAAAAATTCCATACTTTTCTATTGGCAGGCACTAACAGGATATATACAATGCATGTTATTTGCAGGGTCATCTTTTTTGGCAATTAACCTCATAACCCAGCAGAAAGATAAAGAGCTTTTGTGCATGTCTGGTGGAGAGCTAAATTTGTTTACTTTCCCTGGGAATATTGTCACAGTCTTATAAAATTATGCTAAAATGTGGATGGCCCTTTTATGATAAGGGACTCACTTTCTGTTTGTGAGTGCAGCTCATTGGTAATTTATAGAGGCTATTGTCATTTGCTAAAATATGCTGACAAGGAGAATGGTACATTCAATATAGAAATGTGCCTAATGTGCCATGTTCCTTGCCATTAGCTTATTTATTTATTTTTAAATTGAAGAATGGATGTTTTGTACCAAGAGCAATATTTCCTAGGTATGTAATAATAGTGCTTAATAGATAATCGATTTCAGAGATAGTTTAAATCTGCCCATTTTAAAGTCACATAATCAGAATTGATGCAGTCTATGTAAGCGGAAATATCTGCTCTTAGGAATGCAAGGTTCTTCAGATTAAACTTCTGCTGTTCTGATTTCCTATGAATTAAATTTTGATCTTCCCATTAGTAACAAAGGAATACAATACATGCTCTTTGTCAGTGCTACAGTCTTTACTAACAGTTTTTGAGTGCTAGGCACTTTTCAACTTTATAGGTGAGAACTTACTAAATCCTCACAACAAATCTATGATGTAGAATCGCTGTTGTTCTCATTTTAGCAATAAAGAAACTAAAGTATTAAAATGTCAGTTTTTTCAAGGTGGCATAACTAGTAAGTATAAACTAGATTTCTGACTCTTGTTCTTATCCATTATAGTCAATAGGAAATAATTTCCCCCAGGTCCCACATAGGTTGCCTTGAATCCATCAGAAGGACAAATGTATGCTTTCTATGATATGTAATAGTTAATATGGAATACAAAAAATAGAATAGAAAATATAGAATTAATATATAATAGAATAGAGTACAAAAAATAAAATAGAATACAAAACATACATCTTATGATTTTTTATTTTTTTTAAACTTTATTTAATGAATATAAATTTCCAAAGTACAACTTATGGATTACAATGGCTTTCCCCCCAAAAAACTTCCCTCCCACCGGCAACCCTCCCCTTTCCTGCTCCCTCTCCCCTTCCATTCACATCAAGATTCATTTATACTCCTGTGGAACCATGATATTTATATTTTTTACTTGTTGAATATTATGGTTAGTATGGGTTAGTGGTGCATTAAGCCTGTATGGATAGAGTGGACCAAAATTATGTATTTCCAGAAATTAAAAAAAAAAAAAGAAAGGAAGGAAGCGAGTTGGGGGGACAAGAGAAGCGTGGGCATTAGGTTTTCCTTCTTTGAAATGTACCTATGAAATCTGTTCTCTTTATATGAATAAAAATTTTAAAAAAGAAGTTCCTACCTAAGACATATCTATTTCCTGCCAAGAAGGAAGCCAAATAGTTTTAGAACTTGAATTCACTTTATTTAATTTATTAATTTATTTGAGAAGGCAGAGAGACAGAAACAGAGTCTGACAGAGGTCTTCTATGTGCTGGCTCACTCACAAATGTCCTCAACAGCTGGGGCTGCCAGAAGAGGAAGTCAAGAGCTCAGAACTCAACCTGGGTCTCCTACAGGGGTGGCAGGGACCCAGGTATTTGAGTCATCATCTGCTGCTTTCCAGGAAGCAAATTAACAAGTAGGAACTGGAAGCAGAAGAATCAGGCACTCCATTATAGGAAGCTAGTGTCCAAAGCAGTGCCTTAACTGTTCTGCCAAATGCCTGACCCTTGAATGCACTTTTGTGCTAAAATCTCAATGGTCAGGACAATTGAGGAGAACTTCCCAATTGTCGTTTTCATGACACAGAGGAAACCTAGCTTACTGCTTAGGTTACTGAGATTACTAGTGAAAATCTTATGGCTGGTCAAGTCCAGTTTAAAGAAATATTTTCCTTACTCTTTAGGCTAATTGAGTTAAGATTTTCTGTTCTTTCATGTGAAAATAATCCAGGAGGTCTAAATGATGTGAATTTTTCTATACTACTGAAAGTTTTGCATTATTTGACTTTTTGATGCTAATTTCAAATTAATGAATTCTTTAGATTACCCGCCTCCTTTTGAAATTTGGTGCTGATGTAAATGTAAGTGGTGAAGTTGGAGATAGGCCTCTCCACCTAGCGTCTGCAAAAGGATTCTTCAATATTGCAAAACTCTTAATGGAGGAAGGCAGCAAGGCAGATGGTAAGCTTATATGTAGAGGATCTTTGCTGTCACATGCTTAATACATACATTTTTCTTATATTTCCCTTATTTACTGGAGAATAATGTTGAAGTTGATTAATCCTATATCCATGTGTTAATTTGTTGCACAAGTCATAATTTATTACTTATAGTATGATTATTAAACCCACATGTAAATCGTCCTGTACACACTTTTGTCAGTTCTTATTATATATATCATGTGGCTCAGAGAAACTAAGGCATTTTCCTATATAAATTAGGCTGACTTTCTGTTACTCCCTACTTTTTCTGATGTATAATTTAGAAGAAGCATATTCCCACATATCAAATGTATCACTTGATGAATATTTACTTATTTGTAAACTCACACCCAGATCAAGATATAGAATGTTTCTTCATTCTGGAATGTTCCCTCGTGTCTCTGTCTCAGGAAATAACCTTCACCACGAAGATTATCACCATTCTGGTTTCTTTCACCGTGGATTACCTTTTTTTCTGTTAAGTGCATATAATTTTGTGACTGCCTCCTTTTACTCAACAAGATAATTTGGACATTTATCCATATTGTGGATGAATCATAGTTTGTTATTTTATGTTGCTGATTGTATCAACATTTGAGGGTACATCAAATGTTTTTGGAAATGGAATTAAAATGTAAGTTTATTCTGGAGCAAAATCAATGTTGAAGCCCATAGTTTTTTTCATAACATCCATTCTCCATTAATTTTTGAAGATCCCTCATACACATGGATTTCAAATTTTTTACACAAAATAAACATTTTAATATAATTTTCTAAAAACTGTTTGAAATACCCTCCTACTAAAATTTGTGCATCCATTCTCCTCATAATAGACACCTTACTATGTTTCATGTTTCACTAGCAGCATATCTAATTGAAGTATTTTTGTGAATATACATGCATGTATCTCTTGAGTTTATGTATATATATATATATATATATATATATGTCTGTGTGTGTGTGTAATTGCTGGATCAAAGTATACATATTTGTCTAACTTTCTACAAAATTTATAGACAGCTTTCCAAATGTTAATATTATTTTTTCAATCCCACAGAAATATATCAGCATTCCAGTTGTTTTCCATAATTCCTTCCTAATAGCAGATATTTTACTACTAAAATTTTTAATAAAGTTTGAATGTGGTAAGTTTTGAGAAAATTTTTTAAAATACATGTAAAGATCTTCAACTTAATGAGTGTATAATATAATTTAGTTTTTTAAATTATAAAATGAATTTTAGAAAGTTGATTAAAAGTATGTATTAATTTTTTTCCTTTCTTTCACTCTTCCTTACACGCTTTATTTTTTGACACAAATTCACTCAGAGTTACATTTTGCCATTAAATTCTCTCAGGCATATCCAACATTCTTGCATTGACCCCCTAGAGACTTAATTAAAAGCCAAGCTGTGAGAGCTCCTGGCCTTTGCAGCAGAACCAATACACATTTTCAAAAGGACATGGTTGTCAAACCCCTGGAACTGCTAGTTCCTTTGCCCCAAATTCAGATTGCTCTTTGGTTAATAAACCTAGTCAATGTTTTCTTCTACTCACAAGGAAAACACACAGGCTCAAGAGACAACTGAGGCAAGAACCTGGGAAAGTTCCCCCTTTCCTTGTTGGAAGCAGGGGCCACTTTATTTTGTAAAATTTGATGAACATGTATTGTTTTCTTTAAACCAGTGTGCAACAGCTAGGGCATCTACTCTATAGCATTATTATAAATAACCTGTGTTACGAGGACGAAGGGGATGCTGTTCCTTGGACCTTGTTTAAGCAGTCTCTTTCATTCTGTTAGTTTAGAATAGGCAGAGGTACACCCGTGCGAACCACTGAACATGTAATTGTGTTTTTAAAACCACCTCTGTCTTCCAAGGGGTCAGGAACTGCATCACTTTTTCTATTTATTACCAATGCCAACCTCAGGTTTTTATTCTTCTGTGGAACTCCAAAGCTCTGTAGTGTCAAAATGAGTGTCATTTATGATCAGCATGTCTCGGGATCAAAGGACTCTTCTGTAAAAGGCATTGAAATGTGTACAGCAACCATATCCCCCTTACACACTGGTATCATATCACATAATTTTTAACATTTTATCCCTGACTCACACAAGCACTAAATCCCTCCTACTCAATCATTAAAAAAAAAAAAAAAAAAAAAAAAAAACCTCGAGACAGCATGAGTCAGATTTTTAAGTATTTTTATTTCTATCTGGTATACACTTTATATTTAAGTCCCTTTTTCACTTTAACCAATTGCAGAACATTTGCTGGAAGATTTGCTTTACTAACGGACATGCTGTAGCACTTATTATCAGTTAGTCCACATATTCCAAAAGGTAGTTGAGTCTCAAAAAGATTTTTTTTTTAAGATCTGGACTTTGCATATTGTAAATGCATTTAAGGGTACGATCAAATAAATGACCTCTAAAGGATTACAATATGAAATTCAGTATTTACAGTATGTTTCCATGGTAACAGAATGTCATGAATGAGAATAAATTCAGGTTGCAAAATCAGGCAAAATATGATTCTGAAAGCAGCCTCTTTAGTTCAATGTGTTTGGGAGGCTGACCTATTCATTTGCGTATGTTTTAAATCTCTGGTCTGCTGCCTTCTATGCCTTAGGGCCATGAAAAATGAGAAATATATTGTCTATTGAATGAGGTAGAAAAGGTCAATATATTGCTGGATTCCATAAGAAAAAATAATAGTGTTAAAATCCTCAAAATTTATCACTTTGATAAAGTTGAAAGTGAAAAGCTTTTAAATTCAGAATTTATAAATTTTTGTCATCAGATCATCAAATAACAGTTTTAATTGTTTTATGTTTTAAATGTTTAAATTGTTTAAATTCAATTTATTTTTAAATTAACAATTAAATATTAATTGTTTTAAATGTCTTAAATAACACAATTCTTTTGAAAGAACTGAGTGTTTCAAAAAGCCACAAAAAAATTCAAAGGCATGCCCACTAAGAGAAAATGTTGGTTTTTTTCAAATATGTCATATTAGAACTATTGCATGGATTTGTTATTTAAATTTTATTTAAGACACATTGGGATTTATATTAAAAAGGCTCTGGGATCTGCAGATATTGATGGGTTAATCCGCAGTTTTTTTTTATTTTATCTTTATTGTCAATAAGCAGAAATAAATAAGAAGCAGCATCCACCCACCCATTCAATAATCTTTCTTTCCAAAGACATTGCTAAACACTTGCTTTCTTCAAAGTAGAAGATTAGGCAATAATGTTTTCCTAATAATGATGCACATGTATTACTTTGTTTAAAAGTCTCCTTTATTAAAATTCTCAATAAGATGTTGGTAGAGCAAATAGAATATCATACATATATTCCATTTTCCTGAGATAAGAGAATAATACATACTTTTGTTGTCTTTGCAAATTAGTCCAAGATAAAATTAAGTAGATCACAATTACTGTGGCAAAAATGCACGTGTATAAACATAAACTTTGCATCTGACCCCATGTTTCTCTTGGCTTGTACCTTCGGTTGGTATTTACATCTTCTTTGATGGGAACAATGTCTAGGCCACTGCAGATAATTCACAGAGTAGATAACCTACTTTCTAGTTTATTGATTCAATTGATGAAGAATAATGCTGAGTGGGGCTGAGGATGGCCAGAGGTAAGTTATGAGTTAATGGGAGAATGCAGTGCACGCTGCTTTACCACTCCTCTTTTGAGACTCAAGAGTGCTGACAGCAACTTCCAGATGCCCTGCACTCCCAACTCCTCAAGCATTGACACATAGCATCGACTCTCCCTGGCCTCGAACAGAATGTGAACAAAGGAAATGTATCATAAAAAAGAAGAGAATCAAAATAACCAGGAATGTTCTTCTGAAGAATAGAGATCTTTCTGAGCTTCTCATTAATAAAAAAGATGGAAAGGTTTCATTTTCAATGACAGCCTCAGGAAGAGAAGCTCTGCAACTTTGTTAAAGACTTCCCTTTGGCTGAAGATCTTGCAGGGCAATGAAATGAGAATGGTTGTCCCACATTTAGCATCCACTGTTGTACCTGAGCGAGTATGAACAAAGGAGCTCCACACATTGATAAAATTTGATGGTCCTTTATTTTCCGGCGGTGGAGAGTAGGCTCATGCCCTAAAGAACTCTCGACCCTGAAGCCTAAAGCAACAGGGTTTATAAAGGCAAAAACCACAAAATCAGGAGGGGAATTCATGGTTGCTAGGAACAGGGGGGAATACATGGTTACCGGGGTCAAGCTGACCTAAAACCTATGGGAAACTAGTATCAATTATAATCTTGACAATACCAGTTACAATCTGATAATCCTGACATTAATCCAGGTATTGGTTTTAATTATATGTAGGACATAGACAAATTACATTTTTATCATTAACCCAGGTGCAACCTTTCTACTTTTAAGCTTGAACAATTATGCAAGGGGGTTTCTATGCTCTGCCAAGTGTGATGTAGTGGACTGTTATTGTTCTACTGTTTTAGATCATAGTTTCAGACCAGAGTCTTACAGTGGTGGTGGGGGGGGTGCTTTCCCAGAGTGGAGTCTCAAGTGCTCCAAAATGGAGTCCCTACTGTCAAGGTGCTACTTCACTACAAGGCCCAAATCAGTGGCCGTTAATTGTTATATGATGATTACACCAATGTACACATTTTTACATGTAATTATTACCATCTTTTGTTTTTCCTTCCTGCTCTATATTTTTTTTTTACATTTTAGTTTCTTTCAGTTCCTTCAGGTCTATGAAGTGATTAAGTAATAAATAGATTTGTGTAAAGTAGGCGAAATAATAAAGAAAATGGTTAAACATCAGAGATCGAATTATTTTAGTTTTAAAAATTTACTTAAAGCCATACTAATAATTGAACAGTCTGGACATCAGTTATTCTTTCTCCAGAGCTGGAATGACTAACTGTTAAACTAGACTGTAAAGTGTTTGAGGGTATGGACTCTTTGTATTTATAGATTTTTTTTTATTTAGCACTTAGTACATTTATAAGGGGAAATTTTGTAAACAGATAAAGTGACAAGCATCATGCTACGTGCTTTCCATCATGATATCCTTTAATGCCTTCAGTATCCTTGCAACACTGGCATTATTACAACCATTGTTAATGATAAGACATCACACCTCTAACACCTAATACAGTGGCTAGTGCATAGCGATTATTAAATACTTGTAAAGGCATGAGAGCATATCAGTCATTTTCTTACCTTCTGGCATTGAAAACTAACTTGTTCTAATGTAAACATAAAAGGAATATATTAAAGGATATCAAGTAGCAGGCAAAATCTACCCCAGAACAGGGTAAAAATATTGCCATAGGAATATTCCTAATGAGGAACAACATGAAAAATCACATCCCAAACTGGTCTTGTGAAGAAACATGGTCATTCCAGTACACACACATCAACACTTGTGCTTCTGCATCAATAATGCAAGATACTGAATCTGTAATTGGAAGTGGTACCCTGGAAGTTGGATGGAGATATTACCACACTGCCAGGATAGATTAAGCCTTGCTTTTTTGTATCATTAACTCCAAAGTCAAAGTCAGATATGACTTACTGAGTGGAGAAGTCTATGGCTAGGTTCCAAACCAGAGAACTATTAAAAGTAAAAATGTCACAACTGAGAACTATCTTGAGGGGCCAGTGTTGTGGCAGAGCAGACTAAGCCTCTGCCTGTGATTTCAGCATCCCATATGGGCAGAAGTTCAAGTTCCAGCTGTCTACTTCCAATCCGGTTCCCTGCTAGAGGCCTGGGAAAAGCAGAAAAGGATGGCCTGGGTACTTGGGTCATTGCCACAAATGTGGGAGATCTGGAAGAAGTTCCTGGGTTTGGCTTGGCCAAGTCCTGGCCGTTGTGGCCATTTGAGGAATGAGTCAGAAGAAGATCTCTCTCTCTCTCTCCTTCTCTCTCTACCCTTCTCTCCACAACTGCACCTTTCAAATAAGTAAATATTTAAAGAAGAAAAAAAGAGTTATCTCAGGATAACAAGTCTAAATAGGAACATGTAGTCACCCTTTGCTTTTCCTGTGCCCCAGATGCAAAGGAGTCTCAGAAAGCACATTCTCAGATTCTGTTATTGAACATGATCTTGATTTCTTGTTGGTAATTGCAGTCTAGGGAACTCCCACATATCCTAAGAAATTGTGAGTATGTGTGGTCCAAAGAAAATGACAACTATCCACGATGGAGTGGACAATAGATTTTAAATGACCTGCCTGAAAGTTATGTAATTAATGAGGTTTGTGCTGCCCTAAAGCACTTTTTTCTTTTCATTAGACCTTGCTTTGTATAGTGTGGTATGATACTTCTCAGCTGAGGGGATACATCAGAACTTCCTAACAGGTCCCACTAAACCTAATGAACAAATATCTCTGGCAATGATGCATTAGCCATGATCTATAGTTGTTCACATCCTTGAGGGGGATAAATTTTTTTAAATGAGGTTCTCATGGAAATAAGGCCACAAGTTCCTTCTGTATGCTTATGAGTTTCCTGAACTATTCTATTTCATTATTCAAGGTAGATTTGATGTGATGTATTCCATGGGATTTATGAGAGCTAGAAGAAAGCCTGTTTAATGCAGTAATAGGCAATAGAATAGAATTATGACATTTTTAATTGGTTGCACTTAATTTCCTTTATTATTACCATTAATTGGCAATTTCCAGGAGTCTCTCAAGCACTTAGAAATGTCCGTGGCACGACACATATGAAGGGTGAGAAACAGAGGACTCCTGTTAATATACCTTTCTCTTTCTTGCTGCTGACAGTGAATGCTCAGGATAATGAAGACCATGTTCCACTCCACTTCTGTTCTCGCTTTGGACACCATGATATAGTGAAGTACCTGCTCCAAAGCGACTTGGCAGTTCAACCCCATGTTGTTAATATCTATGGAGACACCCCTTTGCACTTGTGAGTATTCTGTAGCATTGCACAGGTCAGCTAAGTATGCTGTATGTGCTCTCTTACTAACAAAATATTTTCTCCAAATATAGGGCATGCTACAATGGCAAATTTGACGTTGCTAAGGAAATCATTCAAATATCAGGAACAGAAAGTCTGACTAAGGAAAATATCTTCAGTGAAACAGCTTTTCACAGGTAAAAGAATATTTCAGTGCAATAACCCTAAACTTAGCTGACACCCTACAGCACCTTAAGTTGTGTACATAAAGCAAGAACAAATAGTGGCAGATGCTGTAATCAGAGAACGATAGCAGAGGTAGAGCAAAGGACAAGGGGCTCAAGCTAGATGCGCAGAAGAAAAGGTGTAGGCAGATGCTGCAGTCAGTACAACAGATGGGGCTGCAGCCAGATGCTATGTTCCTGGCAGCAGCCACAAAGACAGGGTCTGATGTTGCCAAGGCAACAGGCATATCAACATCTGTAAGCATATTGCTTCTATTCCTCTTCACTCTGTGGAAAGCTGCCAGAAGGGGCTGTGCCCGTAATCCTCTTCCTCCAAGAATCTCATTACCAGAATTCATCAGCATCAAATGTGACACTTTTTCCTTACCACTTAAACCGGATGTGCAAATGTGTCTACCTATCTGAGACATCCATCTGTCAGCCTGCAAAAGCCTACTCAGGATGGCCACTGTGATACCTAAGAAGGCATTAGCTCTTTTCTAGGAATATGTGAGAGTCCTTTACAGGATGTTCTACAAGCATGTTGAAGGATGATGTAGGATTGGAAAAGTTTCAAGCATGAAAAAACAAAAAGAAAGAACGAAAGAACGAAAGAAATTAGTTGTTAATAACTCAAAACCATAGCTTCCTATAATATCCAGAGAAGGCAGATGTCATAAAATTTAGAGCTCTCATTAGAATGAGTAACTATTTTGCTGTTTAATAAAAGCACAACGATTTGAACTTAGTAAATCTTGAATGTGCATTTACTTACACATTACCTATTTCTTCCCTATCTCGCCACCTCTAAAAGAGATACTTGAGACCAATCTGTTGTTTATGTAATGTCTGTATTTCTCTGACGAATAGCAAAATGAGGAGACACCATTTTTTATAATGAACTAAATTAAGCTTGTGATTCTGCATAAGACATCACCCTGTCAAATTTCAAATGGATTTCCAGGTTTTTGTTTGTTTGTTTGTTTTTGTTTTTTTGTTTTTGTTTTTGTTTTTGTTTTTGTCAATGAAAGAGGTCAGCAAAAGGGAAAGTTAAAAAAAAAAACTACCATATACAGAGTAGTGACTATGTGCCACGTGATTTGCATCCATTTTTCATTTAATCCTCACAACCATATTATGAAGTTGGATTTATTATGTATCTTCTTCAAATGAGAAAACTGAGGTTCAGGAAGGTAATAAAATTGTCAAAGTTTCTTATGGTTAGAAAAAAACACAATAAAAGCTTTCCTAATTCTACATCCTATGCTTTTTGCATGTCTTCATGTTCTACTACCAAAATATTTTGTCTGTTTTCTACACATTCAATAACAGAACAGATGTAAGAACTCTTCAGATCATACCATAATCATAATGGATCAGTGGAGCCTGTCCCTGAAGGGGAAAATTGGCAGAACAGAGATGTATGGTTGCTGGTATCCTCTCTTTCCATTATGTCACGCCTGTTAAAGCTCATACATCAGGCGAGTTTTCAAATCATTTTGCTACTATAAGAAAATAAATTGGAGCCAGCTATAATTTAAGGGTGACTGTCACCTCCAAAAGCTTGTCTATATGGTTGATGAAGTGAGTTGAAAGTGTGGACACATTTATTTTATTTTGTGTAAGCCTGTGACTACCAAGAGTAACAGACTAATATTTTTATTCTATTCACCTTAGGCATATATTTTTTATATAAGGAATTCACTCAGAATAGAAATTTTATAATGTTTACATCATAAGCATGTAATAAGCACCCAATGCATTTCTGTTATAGTTTACATAAACATACATATATCTATGTAGATACACACACATATACAAATACATACATTTAGATGTATAGCCAAGATGGCAACTGAATAATAATATCCTATAACCACGTCCCCTCAGAGAATCAACATGAACAGCTTAGTATGAGCACACCCAAAGTCACCTTCCCAAGAGCTACAGAGGCCACGTGACAGACCACAGTGTCTTATCTTGTGGTTACAAGGAAAGTTGCACTGTTAAGAGGAAGCAAGAGAGTGCCCTGTGTCACTGTTTTCCCAGCTCCAGTCAGTGCAGAGTAGAAAGGCACCGCCCATTTAGGAGTGCAAGAGTGGACTGGAGACCAGTGCCAGGCCCTCTATGGAAGACCTTCAGTCATGCTGAGTCCACCAGCTGACCCCCCAGGTCCCTATGCATGGAGTGAATATTTGAAACTTCCATACCGAAATGGCCTCCAGCCACCCTCTCCCAACTGTCAGCAGAAAGCAAAACTGTAGTCCTGCTGATAGGCCTGGGAAAGACCTCAGGACCACACCTTGGAGCTCAAAGTCAGGTCTATTGCACCAAGATTCAGCAAGAGATCAAATCCCAAAGACCTCTACCACATGCACGCTGAGCCTCTGGATTTGCGTGCATCAGGTAGACACCTGTGTTCTGGTGAGTCACACTCCTTTTCATATGTGTCACTCACTGCATTTGTGGGGCTCAGGAAAGGTGGTACCCAGGTGTGACCAGCCCACAGTTTGCCTTTAGCACCCTTCTTTCACCTCCAAATTTGAGCAGACAGCAAGGGACCAAAAGGACTGTGTCATGGAATTCAATGCTGGGTTGATAAAGCTCAGTGTTAGGCAAATCCCAATGGCTTCTATCATTACTCCAGTGCTCAAGGATGGAGTCTCTGGACTTGTCCCAATATTGGGCAGAATCCTGTGCCCTGGTGACACAGACTTTTGGCATGTACCACCACCAGGAACAGTGGTTTTTCTAGTTACTACTTATTGAATTACTTATTTAGTGGAGGGTTAAGCTTGTGACTATAAAATAAATTGAAAGGAAATTTATATTCATTAAATAAAAGTTAAAAATTTTTTTTAAAAATAAAATAAAATGAATTGAAAGTATGGCACTGTAAGAGTCAAAAGAAAAACAGGAAAGGAAGGAGGAGGAAGGGTAGAAGTGAGGAAAGCAGGGACTGTAGCATGGAAGTATCATTATGCTCTTAAAACTGTTCACATGAAATCTGTCCCTTTTATATAAATAAAAACAAATAAAGTAAGAAAAAATACATTATGTGTCAATAATTACCTTAAATGCCATGGAATAAACAACCAAATCAAAAAACATGAATTTTTTTACAGTCCTTGTCTCTACTATTGAGGAACAGTGTTTTTTGTTTTTTTTTTTCTTTTTTATTATCTGTTGAAATCTTTAGTTTAATGGAGGGTTAAGCTTATGATTATAAACTGAAAACATGTCATTTGTATAAATTAAAAGAAAAAATAAGAAAGAAGAGGACAGAGGGTGGCATCATGGGCATTAGGGAGGTTGGGTATGAAGGATCAGTCCTAACTCAGTGTATATGATATACATAACATTTTCACCCTATATAAATGCATTTTTTTCAAAAAGACATAGAGTGATGAAATGGATTAAAAAACAGAATCTAAATATAAGTTGCTTATAAGAAACTCACTTCACTTCTAAGGATATACATGGATTAAAAGTGAAAGGATAGAAAAAGATGTCCCATGGGAATGGAACCTGAAAGGAAGCAGGAGTAGCCATACTTCTGTTAGATAAAATGTATTTTAAATCAAAAAGGTTAAAAAGAGACCAGAGAGGTCATTACATAATGAAAAAGAGTTCAATCCAGCAAGAGAAATAACACTTACATACTGGAGTGCCAAATATATAAAGCAAGTAAGAAAATACAAGAAATGTTATATAAGTCTTTTCTTGATGGCCTAAAGGTACAAATCTTTAGTATTTTATCCCTATAGTATGTACATATTTTTATTTACCCTTGATGGATTGTGCTTAGTTCCTTTTAACCAGGTCTTCCTTGAATCCCACCTTCCTTCTCTCTGTTGCCTCTGGTACTTTAATACACACATTAACACCTAGAATAGCTGTATTACTTTGCTAGGGCTGCCTTAACAAAATACCTCAGACTTATTGGTTTAAAAAATTTTAATTTATTGTCTCATAATTCTGCAGGTTTGGAGTCTAAATCAAGGTTGTGTGCTTCTGAGGCCTTTCTACTTGACATGAAGTTGGCAACCTCACTGTGCCTTCACATCCTTCTCCCTCTGTGTCATCTGTATTCTATGCCTCTAATATTGACACCAGTTACACTGGATTAGTGCATGTGCTAATGACTCTGTTTTAACTTAATTGCATTTTAAAGACACTTTTCCTACATATAGTCACATTCTGAGGCTATAGGAAGTACGGCTTCACCATATGAATTTGGGGAGGAAATAATTCAATCCAAAAAGAAAGTTGTTTTTTTTTTTTTTTTCTTGTGTTTCTGCAGTGCTTGTACCTATGGCAAAAGCATTGACCTGGTTAAATTCCTTCTTGATCAGAATGTCATAAACATCAACCACCAAGGAAGGGATGGCCACACTGGTAAGATGGCCACACAGCTCCTGATAATTACCGATGCTCAAAACTGGTGGTGTGCTTAGAGGAGGCAGCACCAGAATTGGCCTAGATGAGTGGATGTGGGTGGATATAATTTAGAATTGATGGTGAATGGTGATCATAAAAACAGACTGACTTTCAGTCAGTTTCATTATTGTGTTATATTATTTTTTAAAGATTTATTTATTATTTGGAAGAGTTACACAGAGCATGAAAGAGGCAGAGAGAGAGAGAGAGTTCTTCCATCCATTGATTCACTCCCCAATTGGCCACAATGGCTGGAGCTGTGCCGATCCAAAGCCAGGAGCTTCCTCTGGATCTCCCACCCAGGTGCAAGGGTCCAAGGACTTGGGCCATCTTCTACTGCTTTCCCAAGCCATATCAGAGAGATGAATTGGAAGCGGAGCAGCCAGGTCTCAAACTGGTGCCCATATGGGATGCCCATACTGTTGGCTTAACTCACTACGCCACAGGGCTGGCCCCTTGTGTTATATTATGTTTACTCAATGTATTCCTTGAAGGCCTGTACCAGGAATAGATTGAACAAAAACTGCCCTGCCTTTGCTTTGGTGCGTAAGAAATAGATCTGCTTGGAGTACTCATTATTTTATGTATATAAAGATGCTAACATTTGTTCTTGATAATTGCAATAGATATAGAAATACTACAACTTCTACTGACTAAAATATGGTCATATAAAAGATTGACTAGAAGAGAATATTCTTGCTTAAAGTATTGTCTTCTTTGTTCAGTAATAAAATTATTAAAGAACCAATTGTTATTTTAAATTTCTGAAAACAATGCTATTATGTAGTGATGACTATCTTTTGAAAACCAAGGTGAAGTTTTTCCATTTTCTCCTTTCAGTCTTTTATACTTTCCTATTACAGGACTACATTCTGCTTGCTACCATGGTCACATCCGCCTGGTTCAGTTCTTACTGGATAATGGAGCTGATATGAATCTAGTAGCCTGTGATCCCAGCAGGTCTAGTGGTGAAAAAGATGAGCAGACATGTTTGATGTGGGCTTATGAAAGAGGTATATTTTTTAATCATTGCATCTCCATAGCGATACATTGAAGTGTGTGCATAAATTATGTTGATGCATCAATAATTCCTTTGCTTGCATAACCTGTACACTTGAATTTCCTCTGTAGACTGCATTTGAGTCTCTGGGGATTTGGATTAAAGAGTCCAATAGATCATCATTAGAGAAAGCAACTCCTGGGCTACAGACGAACTGAAGGCATTCTCACTATTGGCCCTTTGAAAAGGGAATGAATGGATCCATTTCTAGGTATTAGGGGGAAAATGTAATAAATAACAGAATGGATCAGAGCTAGTCTGTATTTCTTGTATAAGGGAATCTTGTGGATCCAACATTTTTGTAAAAAGAAGAAATAGAAATAAAGAAAAATAAGGAATATTTGTTAGGATTTAACCTGCTTTCTGATAATGCCTATGCTATGCTAGACAAGTGTAAGAGAAACAATGATTAGTGCTTTAGTATAAGCTGACTTGAAGTCACAGTGCTGATAGCTTATCCTCTGGTGTGAGAACACCTGGGTTTAAATCAAATCATGTTTTTTGACCTTGTGCAAGTTATTTGATCTTGCTTAGCTACAGTTTCTTCACTTCAAAAATGAGGATAACAACAACTTCTACTTCACAAAGATTGTAAAGGGTAACTGAGAAAATATAATACATGCAGATTGCTGAGAACAGTGGGCAGCACAAAATAAGGAACTATAATTAACATTTTAGTTGTGACAGCAGTGGCAGTAATAATGGTTCAAAATAAGGTTTATTGATAACAAATTCTTCATTTAAAGGCAAAAGTAGCTAGAGACGTTCAGAAGGTATATTAACGTGTCTGTCATTGTTATTAAGATCTGTTGTGCCTCATAAGTGAATTCTGTGTACACATACACTCGGAAGGAGAACAGATATTCAGTTGACAAGGAACAGTGTACACTGTATTGAAACTAGAGTTGAAACTGAATATTATAAAATATCTCAGACTTTTAAGGAGCATTTTAATTATTATTTTTAATTTTGGTGACTGTGTTGTATTTTAGGGTGTTTAAATTATGTAAATAAATATATTTTATTTTCAATGCTAGAATCTTAAAAGACCATACTGAAAAATGCAATACATAAGCAGTAACATTTCTTGGCCTAACAAGTTGATCTAAAAGGTTTTCTACCTGATGTGGAATATGAAAATCTATCAGTAAAAGGAGAGGTGGAGTTTGATGAATGAAAATAGAGAGCTGCTATAGCATATTCAAGCAGAAAACCAAATATACAGATCTGAATTCTGCTAATGAAAAGATTACATGGGAATTACTTTAATAGAGACAAGCATATAGACCTGGAGTACGAAGTAATAAGTTAGATATAGGCTAACTATATTGTTCACTTTTTATTTGAGTATTGGATTCATACAAATGTATACAGCTCTGCACGTGTTATAAACATACAGCTCAACAAATTTTCAGATTGAACCTACCAAGTTCCTAGATGAAGACACTGAACATGACCAGCACCCAGAAGTCCTGCTTACATTCTCTTTCAATCACTCCCCCAGGAGGGCACCACTAACGTAGTTTTGCTGCATTTTGCATTTTATATAAATGGAATGTTAAAGATTACACTTTTCATTCCTGGATTCCTTTGGCTGACAGTTTGTGAGATTCATCCACATGTTATAGGCAATTAGAAATGGTTTATTCTTTTTTTGGTGTAGGGTAATGTTTTGAGACTACATCACAATTTATTCATTCTACTATTCAAAAACATTCGAATAATTTTAAGTTTTGGGTTATTACAAATATGCTGCTATGAATATTCACAAACATGTGCTGTACATGTCATATGATAAACATGAGAATATTTCTGTTAAGTACAAAGATCTTCTACTTTGTATATATTTGAGTATCAATTGGAAAATACTAAATATTCTGAAGCTTTTGGGCGAGACATTACTAAATTCTAGTTTCTCAATCCAATTGCATTTATTCAAGTGATTCTTAGTGTCTCTCACAAAATGTGAGTTTCAGAGTAAGACTGTTTACAAAGCATTAGTCTTCTGGAAGGCAGCTCAGAAATTGCTACTGCAGCTATCTCTTCACAAGGGTTGGCTTTGTTTGTTTTTAGTTGATTGAAAGCAATGGTTAAAAACTGGCTTTACTTTTATTTTTTGTGGAATTCTGCACCTTATGAAACAATGAATCACTGTGCAAGCTTCTAAGTTTTCTAACCAAATAACAACAAAAATCCTTTAGCTTACAGAGTTTGCCTGCTGGTCTTTGCAACATATGCCATATTTGTCACCCTTATTTGTTCAACTAATGTGCCAGGACTCAGTGTCAAATTCCATTATTACTATGAATTTTAACAAATTGAATGTTAGTACCCAGGAGACAGATGGATGTTTTGCATATGTTCTAGGGCAAAGCAAGTCAAACCGACAAATAAAATTGTTGTTATTTTTCTCTGGGTAGAGAAATGTACTGTTTTCATGGGTTCAGGGGGGATAGAAATGGTCTTGTTAACACCATCAACATTTCACAGTCCTTGCTCTTTTTGGATAAAGAAATGCTACCCTTCCTCCCATAGAGAGGGTATCACAATATTACTTGATTAGCCTTACTAAGGATTTTCCTGGGGAACTTGGAGATCAAGTTCAGACAGCATTCTAAGATGATATAGAAATGTCCTATCATGGTCTACCATGTATGCTACCCTGTCCTGGAAGAAAGAGACCATCTATCTGATGCCAAATATGAATGTGCATCCTAGTCTACCACAACAGAAAACTTTGAAATCATTCTCTGTAGCACTTGTCTCTGAGGGATTCTAAGACAAAATTTTGGCCTGACCCAAACTAAGTTTTTACTTTCTTTCTGCTATCCAGAAAGGGCTTTCTTTGAGTGCTTTGGAGTTCTGAAAGTGTCGTCTAGTCTCTTTTGACATACTTAAAGAGAATTGTTTACTAACCATGGTTCCCAGTAGGATCAGATATGAAAAATGGTTGTTATTTACATGGCCCTTTTTAACCTGAAGAGTTCAAAATCATTTTTGGAATAATTTTCTCTATGATTTTGTTTCTACACAGAAGCCAGGTTAGGTTTCAATATTTCTATGCCATACTGTTTAGACATTCAATTTTTACAATACTTTGAGTATTTCCCCTTCCCGAAGTCCTCCCCTACCTTCAATTCTACTATTCCATATGAAAATATAGAGATAGCTGTCTCTCTCACCTGGATTTGTTCTGCCCTTTCCCTGGGGTAAAAAGAACTTGTATGAATCAATTTAAATTGGCCAGAAGAAATAGCCAGAAACCTGCTTATGTTCAAATCCGCTGCCCTAATCACTGGTATGGAAAACCCATTGAAAAGACCTGCACATAATCTTACTTCCATTGCATTAAAGATGAAACTGCCGAATTGAAAAGATCTCAGCCAATTAGAATTGAACACATAGCTCAATAGTGTGTCTGGCAGTTAGATCTGAAAAGGCTGCTTTTGACAAAGAAAAGCACTCCTTTATGTCAGGCTGTTGAGGGTCAGAAAATAACCCAAACTAGAAACAGAACTAAAAACTTATTTGCTTCAGAACTGACACCAGTTAAAGTAATTTACAGAGACTTCTATCCAAATATCTAATTACCCAGAATACAATATTTGTATACAGCAGAAACACCCTAATTCACAGTGACAGGGAACTGGAGGTGGAGAATTAGTGAGTAAGTGAGTAAAAACAATAAAAAACATGGTTCCTGTATCATGATATATACTTTGCTCATTCCTTTTGACAAGGGTAGTATGGTGTGAATTATTTATAGTAAATGTATTATGATATATTTTATAAAAGTAATTAAATTTTACAGTTTTGAGTTTCTATAATTTTAGTCAGTAAAAAATAATCAAGAGATGAAAAAAGGAAAGAGATGTAAAAAGAGTTAGATCTGTTAACTTTTTGGATAAATTTTCAATGAAGGACTACAAACTGTCACACCTCTTCTATTGGAATTCCTATCTATCCTGAGTCTACTTACTAAGCTGAGTAAACCTAATTGAGTGTTTTAGAGTGCATTTCTGTTGGAGTAGAAGAGTGATTAAAGAAGAAATTTAGATGCTATTTCAAATCCATGTGTGACTTGTGGTATACTGGCTACCTTTCTACATGTTTAGTTGCTTTCCCGTTTAAAAACAAATAAATAACATTCAGTATCATCAGAATTGGAAGAACTTTCATTATTATGAGGAGATAACACATAAAAATATTTTAAATCTAATACTATGCATGAATCCACATACTTAAAATGGACAGTGAAAGAGAACTTGCATTAATGAAGTATCTATTCCATACCATACCTGTATATTTAATTTAATTATCAGAATTAACACTTTAAATTGATGTTATCATTCCATTAAATGTATAAAAAATTGAGACCTAAAGCTATTAAGTCACCATTGTTAAGTAAAGAGGTAGAACCAAATAGAGGTCTAACTAGTTGCAAAGTTCAAGCTCTTACCACCTAAATCCAAAATCAGATAGTTCTAATTCTAAATTTCATCCTATTACTCAATGACCTTGGGCAAGTTTACCTCTTTTAATCTTTATCCTCAAATCCACAAATTTAAAACAAGGAGATTAACAACCATGCTACAGAATTCTGATTAGAGTTAACGTATGACAGATTCACAATAAAAGATGTTAATTATTATTGTTAAATGCAGAACAGTGGTCTAACTGAGTCTACAGAACTCCCAGATCCCATTTTATAATATGATAAGAAATTTTTTTAGTTTATTTATAATAATAAATATAGTCATATTTATTATAATTTATTATATAATAAATATATTTATTTATATTTATATCTATATATATATTTATTTATAAATATATTTGTAATTAAATATATTTATATTTTGTAAATGTTATAAGAAGTTTAATATAGATGATGGGCATATCTAAATTCCTCTATTGAAGTTTTATATCACTGGACAAATCTGGCATATAGAAAACCATGTGTTGCTTAGTTATATTGATATATCTAACTTACATCTCAAGTTATACCATTAATTTTAAAACATCAAGACTGAATCAAAATCAAGAAAGTTTTGAAATCACTAATCAAAATATTATGAAAGTAATTCAGAGCCATTATTCTAATGTGCATTGTTGTGTGCATTTCTATAAAACAATATGTTAAAGCTTCATCACGGATTTGCAAGTCTCTTTTTTCCACAGGGTTTTCTCCCACAATTTAGTAGGAATACCAAAGAATTTGTGACCACGTTTTCAAACCACCATACCAAATGACTGCTATATTTATTTATTTGTATATGTAAAGAAACTTATAAAACTTGACAAATACAAAATTTAAATTATGTTATTTGTCCTCAATGGTCTGTTTCTTCTTGGTATCCCTTATGCATTCCATCATTTAGTATATTACCATCTATTTTGTCACCTGGATCAAAAATATGGATGATGCTTAGCTACTTTTTCTCCTTCAGCATCTCACTCTGCCACTCATATATCCATATACTTTCGATTTAAAGGGCTCTTTTACTTACTTTATAAGTACATTTTGAATCTTTTCATTTTTATATCACTGTTTTAGTTCACAACCTTATCATTGTTCTCTTGATACCTCTTGATAATATTACTGGATTTTTTTGACTTCACATTTTATTCCATTTTTCAACTGTAATTTTTTTCTAAATTATAATTTTTAGAGAATATCACACAAAGTGCTAAATATAGAAAAACAATCTTCATTTATCTCAGAAGTAACTGTGATTATTCTTTCATAATTTAAAACATACTTATTTTATATTATTTTCTTCAAAGTGGAAATTATAATATATAAACTCTATCATAGTTTATCCTCTTTCTTAAATTAATAAAATATTATAGACACATATTAAATATCATTTTAAACAGTTAATTTTAATGAATTCATAATATTTATATATCAGTAAGCTATTTTATTTGTTTTTATTATATGTTATATTTTATTTAAGGTATACAAATTTCATGTACTTCATATATACAGATTTAGGAACATAATGATAGTTCCCACCCTATCCTTCCTGCCAAACACATTCCCACACTTCTTATTCCTCCCTCTACTATTCCAACTCTTAATTTTTTTAAAGATTTATTTATTTATTTGAAAGTCAAAGTTAAACAGAGAGAGGAGAGGCAGAGAGAGAAAGGTCTTCCATCTGATGGTTCACTCCCCAATCAGCCGCAATGGCCAGAGCTACACTAATCTGAAGCCAGGAGCCAGGGGCTTCTTCCCAGTTTCCCACGTGGGTGCAGGGGCCCAAGGTCTTGGGCCATCTTCTACTGCTTTCCCAGGTCATAGCAGAGAGCTGGATCAGAAGTGGAGCAGCCGGGTCTCAAACCAGCACCCATATAGGATGCTGGCACCTGAGGCCAGGGCGTTAACCTGCTGCGCCACAGAGCTGGCCACTCCAACTCTTAATTTTATAAAGATCTATTTTCAGTTTACTTCATACACATAAGATTAACCCTATACAAAATTAAGAGTTCAACAAATAGTATATAGAAAAACATTGTTCCTCATCAGTGGAGACAAGGGCTGTAAACAATCATCAAATCTCAAAATGTCCATTTCAGCCCAAAACATTATATTTTAGGTACTCTGTTGGTTACACAGATCAGGGAAAACATATGGTATCTGTATCTGAGACTGGCTTATTTCACTAAGTATGATGGTTTCCAGTTGCATCTATTTTGTTGCAAAAGTAAAGATTCATTCTGTTATATGGCTTAGTAGTATTCCATATTATATATGTATCATAGTATCTATCTAGTCATCAGCTGATGGACATCTGGGTTGATTCCATAACTCAGCTATGTGAATTGAGTTGCAATGAACATGGGGTTACAGATAAATCTTTCATATGATGATTTCATTTTGTTTGGATAAATATCCAGTAGTAGGATTGCTGTATTATATGGTAGATTCATTTTCAGATTTCTGAGGTGTCTCCATACTATCTTTCATGGTGGTTGCACCAGTTTACATTCCCAGCAACAGTGGATTAGGGTATCTTTTCCCCATAACCTTGCTAGCATTTGTTGTTTGTTGATTTTTGTATGAGAGCCATTCTAACTGAGGTGAGGGTGAAACATCATTGTGGTTTTAATTTGCATTTCTCTGATAGGTAGTGATCTAGAGCATTTTTTTCATGTGTCTGTTATCCATTTGAATTTCTAGTTTTGAAAAATCCCCATTCAATTACTTTTCCCATTTCTTAACTGGATTGTTTGTTGTGTTGATGTTGAGTTTCTTGAGCTCTTTATAGATTCTGGATTTTAATTCTTTATCAGCTGCATAGTTTGCAAATATTTTCTCCCATGCTGTCAGTTGCCTCTTCGCTTTGCTAAGTGTTTCTTTTGCAGTGCAGAAGCTTCTCAGCTTGATGTAACCCCATTTGTCAATTTTGGCTTTGATTTTCTGTTCTTCAGAAGTCTTTTCCAAGAAGTCTTTGCCTATGCCAATGTCTTGCAGAGTTTCTCCCAATGTTCTCTAGAAATCTTATACTATCAGGTCATAGATTTAGGGCCTTGATCTATTTGAAATGGATTTTTTTGTAAGGTGTAAGTTAGGGGTCTAGTTTCATACTTAAGCATGCAGAGATCCAGTTTTCCCAGCACCATTTGTTGATTAGACTGTCCTTTCTCCAGTAAATATTTTAGTTCCTATGTCAAAGATAAGTTGGTTATATGTGCGTGAGTCAATTGATTTCCAGAGTTAGTATTCTGTTCCATTGGTCTACACATTTTTTTTGTATACGAGGCTGTTTTGGTTATAACTGCCCTGTAGTATGTCTTGAAAACTGATATTGTGATGCATCCAACTTTGTTTTGGTGTATAAGATATTATAGGTAGTTGGGGTCTCTTGTGTTTCCATATGAATTTTAGCATCTTTTTTTTTCTAGACATGAGAAGAATGTCATTGGCATTTTGATTAGGATCACATTGAATCTGTAAAATGCTTTAAGTAGTATGGCCATTTTGATGATATTAATTCTTCCATTCCATGAAAAAGAGATTTTTTTCCATTTTTTTGTCTTCTATTTCTTTCTTTAATGTTTTGTGATTTTTCAACATGGAGATTTTTAACTTCCTTGGTTAAATTTATTACCAGGTATTTACTATTTTTGCAGCTATAGTGAATGGGATTGATCTTAGAAGTCCCTTCTCAGCCATGCCCTTCTCTGTGTATACAAAGGCTATTGATTTTTCTGTGTTAATTTTCTGACCTGCCATTTTACCAAACTCTTTTATGAGTTCCAATTGTCTTTCAATGAAATATTTTGGTTCCCCTATACATAGAATCATGCCACCAGCAAATAGGGGTAGTTTGACTTCCTCCTTTCCAATTTTTATCCCTTTGATTTCTTTTTCTTGCCTAATGGCTCTGGCTAAATCTTCCAGGACTATGTTGAATAGCAGTGGTGAGAATGGACATCCTTGTCTGGTTCTGGATCTTAATTGGAATGCTTCCAACTTTTCCTCATTCTATATGATGCTATTTGTGTTTGTTATAAATTACCTTGATTATGTTAAGGAATATTCCTTCTATACCCAATTTGCTTAAGGTTTTCACCATGAAAGGCTGTTATATTTTATCAAATGCTTTCTCTGCATCTATTGAGTTAATCATGATTTTTGCTTTCCTGTTTGTTGATTTGATGTGTCAGGTTTATTGATTTATGAATCTTAAACCATCCCTGCATGACAAGGATAAATCCCTCTAGGACTGGGTGAGAGATCTTTCTGATGTGCTGTTGGATTTGGTTCGCTGTTATTTTGTTGAGGATTTTTGCATCTATGTTCATCCGTGATGTTGGTCCACATTTCTTGTTCTCTGTTGTTTCTTTTTCTGGTGTAGGAATTCAGGTGATACCGCCTTCATAGAAGGAGTTTGAGAGGAGTCCATCCCTTTCAATTGTTTTGACTAGCTTAAGAAGAATTAGAATTAGTTATTTAAATGTCTCAAAGAATTCAGCAATGAAGCCATCCATTCCTCTGCTTTTTCTATTAGAAGAGTCTTTATTACCACTCAATCTCTATCTTGATTTTTGGTCTGTTTAGGTTTTCAATGTCTTCATGACTCAATTTCAGAGATGTATTCCAGGTACAAACAACTTCAGATCCTTCCCTGCATAAAACTCTTCATTAACAGGCTGTAACATATGGAATAAGTCCCAGTTTGTTATCATAGTATACTAAGACTTTCATGCCCTGTGATTTTCCTGCTTCTTTGAACTTCACATCCAATCGTTCTGTCACATGGATGACACTATAATCCACAACCATCATCACTATCTCAAATCACCAAACTTCACTCAGTGTTTACTTTTCACATATTGTCAATCCATGTCATATCCCGTGAGGATTATTTATTCACATAATAGTAATGTAAAACAACTTGTTTTTCCCTTTACATATCATGTAGTCTCCTCTGCACCATCCCCTTTCTCTCAGTCTCACTCTACTCTTTAAATGTTTAATCCCCTTTTAACTTCCAAGACTCTATTTTTGGAACTTTTCTATCGCAGTGTCTTTTCACACCCCAGCCTATCACATACATTCTTTTATGTTCTGATATGCCACATGCCTATTTCTATATCTGTGTTTACCATTTCATACTAAAACTCTCCCTTACCAAATTGTAAACTTCTTGAGGGCAAGTATTTAAACTATGAATCTTTGTCTTCCAAAAACCTGAATTCAATGGATGAGTTCTATTAGATGCTTAATTGATGCTTCTCGAAATGAAATAGAGAACAAGAAGGGAGACAGTGTAGGCATACCATTCTATTCTAGTCTCACTAAATAGCCTCTGTTAATGTTCTCAAGAATATTGATTAATTACCACTATTCTGTTGTCTCTATACCTATTTGTATAAATATCCTACCTTTTGTTAAACTTTTATTTAATAAATGTGAATTTCCAAAGTACAACTTTTGGATTATAGCAGTTTTTCCCCCCATAACTACCCTCCCACCTGCAAACCGTCCTACCTCCTACTCCCTCTCCCATCCCATTCTTCATTAAGATTCATTTTTAATTATCTTCATATACAGAAGATCAACTTAGTATATATACTAAGTAAAGATTTCAATAGTTTGCACTCACACAGACACACAAAGTATAAAGTACTGTTTGGGTAGTAGTTTTACTGTTAATTCACATGTCATGAGCTTCCAAGGCTATGGAAGCCTCTTCAGTTCACAAAATCTGACCTTATTTAGACAAGGCCATAGTCAAAGTGGAAGTTCTCTTCTCCCTTCAGAGAAAGGTACCTCCTTCTTTGATGGACTGTTCTTTCCACTGGGATCTCACTCACAGAGATCTTTCATTTAGGTCATTTTTGCCACAGTGCCTTGGCTTTCCATGCTTGCAAAACTCTCATGGGCTTTTTAGCTAGATCCAAATGTCTTAAGGGCTGATTCTGAGGACAGAGTACTGTTCAGGGCATTTGCCATTCTATGAGTCTGCTGTGTATCCTGCTTCCCATGTAGGACCATTCTCTCCTTTTTAATTCTATCCATTATTATTTGCAGACACTGGTCTTATTTATAATCCCTTTGACACTTAATCCTATCTTTGTGATCAATTATGAACTTAAACTGATCATTTTGACTAGTAAGATGACATTGGTACAGGCCACCTTAATTGAATTTGGAATCCCATGGCATGTTTCTAGCTCTACCATTAGGGGTAAGTCCAAGTGAGCGTGTGCCGAACTGTACATCTCCTCCCTCTCTTATTCCCACTCTTATTTTTAACAGGGATCAATTTTCAATTAAATTTGAACCTAAAAATAATTGTGTCTTAATTAAAGAGTTCAAGTTCAACCAATGGTATTAAGTAGAACAAGAAAATACTAAAAAGAATAAAATAGTAAGCTGTTCCTTGACAGTCAGGACAAGGGCTGATCAAGACATTGTGAATATATTACATTATTTATTCACAACATAATACAATATTCAATTCAATATTCAACTCATATTCTTTCAAGTTCACATAAAAAGTCATTCCTAGAAGAACTCTTTCCTCATCACTCCAGATTCTTGTAAGACAACATTATTACATTCACCTTTTCTTCAAATATTTGACTAAATAAAACTTTAGGGAATACTTGCATAGTTATCTTTTATTTTCCAATATATAGCATCAATCTTAAGAGTAAAGAGCATTTCTATTTCAACATGGTATCTGTTGTACTTAATACAGTTCATTGATTCAACAATTTATTGCCAAACTAATATGTGATAGATACTGTTCTAGGAACTCAAGTACAACAATATGATAGACAATATCTCCCTGCTCCTAGGAAGTTTGCATTTCTAGCTAGAAAAGACAGGCAACAAGCAAGGAAACAAATAGGATCAGAAAACAATAAGTACTATAAATAAAATAAAATGAAAATGTAGTATTGAGTAAAAAGTTCAAGGACAATAAAGTGAGCAGTCATAGATGGTATGTCTTGGAAGATATTATTGAGTCTAATGCCTGAGAAATGCATTATAAATATCCAGTAAAGGAAAGTAAAGAGAAAAGGAAAGCACTTTGGGAAAGAAAATATTAGACTCTCATCTTAAGGTGAAAGAATGGTGACATTCTTATTTGGGCCTGGTGATTAAGAGACAACATTAGTGGTCCAAGGACATGGGAGTTCCTTCTCTGTGATATAAAGTTAAGAATCTTTAAGATTTAAGTCACGAGAAATTGTAGCATGTCAGGAATTTTTGTTGCCTCTGATCTAATTGACAGTGCATAGAAGCAGGAATGTCAAGAGGGAGATGAGCCATAGAAGGGCAGACATCAGAAGTCACCCTCCGATCCACTTTCCTTGCTTCCAGAAAGTGAATGTTTAACACGATGGGAAGGGGAGATACTGAAATATTAAGCAAAGTCTCATCTACAAGTATTACCTGGACCTGCAGGATGTATGAAGTCAGAAATAATTCCTTGGATTCTGTAATTAAGACCAAATCTCCATGCTTTCCATCTAGCCTCGGATCCAAAAGGCCTCAGAGCCACAAAGTCACAGAGAGGATCGCAGTACTGGTTTCATCTACCATCAGTCTCCAGATTTAGTTCTTGAAATAACTCTCATAGCAAGGGATGTGAATCAACCTTCATTGTTTCTAAATTGAAATGGTAAGGAACTCAGAGAGAACCTTATAGAGAAATCATAAAAATTATACATCTCAAATAATTATGAAGCCTCTGTTGTGTACAGGAGTATGTTATAGGCACTAAATTGTTTTTGTAACAGCCATTTGGAATGACTTGTGGTGTTAAAAGCCTAGGTTTTAAAAATAAATACCTATTCAGAAAGTTAAAAGCCAGGCAAAGAGGTTTGGGAGCGGAGGGGAATCATACCAAATGTAAGTGATAGAGAAACATAGGAAAGCATGATATTTGGGGGATACACACAAGGCTAGAAGTGTGGGGAGCAGGAAATGAAAGAGACTTCAAGCTGGCAGTGGAATCACATTTGCCAAAACCCTAGGTACTCCAATAAATAATATTCTGGAAGTGCAAATCATTATTGTAACTGCATTAGGCTAATAACATAGCAATCTCCTATTTGGGTAAAATAGTTGGATGTAGATAGTAAATTGTGAGATATAGGAAAACATTTTATTTAATTAGTGGAAGTTTGATTATCTCTGGACATGTTCCATTAGTCTGCCTTGGTTATCTGAGTGTATCCATTATCAGGAGTTTGGCTTTAACACGTCCATTTATTGAGCTCCATCAAGGTATTTTTCTGCTTAACTCCTTGTTGTCAAGTGTTGAGGAGCTGGGCCTTAGTGTTTTTCAGGCTTCCTTGCGTACACTTTAGTGGCTTGTCAGAACAGTCAGAGCAGTGGAGAATTTCCCACACGTGGGTGCCTTACCCCGCAGTTAGCAGGAGGTGGGAAATCAGGCAGAGATGCCTTCCAGAGCTGAGGGGGCCTCTTGGCATTTCCCTGGCAGCCTTATGCTTATCCTCAGCCAGAACCCAGGCACTCATTAGACTCTTGATGAAAAGCATCCTAAAGAAAACGCCAGCAAATTGTGCCACTGTGCTGGCAGGAAATTAAAACCGCTCAGCGCAAGTGGAGCCAAGAGAGCTGTTGAAATGAAAGGTAACATCAGGGGTGTGATCACTGACTCACACTGCGCCCAGGATGCAGGATGCAGCTTTCTGCTTCACTGGGGAATGCATGAGGCCCTCGCATCTGTCAGCCGAAGTCAATTCTACAGAGGGGCTGAGACAGGTGGGGAGGTGGGCTCTGCAAATCAAGCTTTGTTGTGCTTGGGTAAATGCTGGGGGGTTGGGGTGGTTTTCTTTTCCCAAAGGAGCCACTCTTAGGAAAAATGGAAATAGGAAAAAGGTTTCATTGGTTTATTATTTTTTTCCTGCCCACAAATACTCAAAGGCCAAATTAAAGAAAGATCCTGAAAGTACTGCAGGTCCCATTGTAGGGGCAGATAGTGTGGAGGAGGCAGACAAAATTTCAAAGCCATGAAACTAGCAAGGGACTTTGAACAGGTATTTCTTTCCAAAGGAAATCGTTGATGGCGTCATTACTGTTATTCTGAGTCTGAAATAACCACTGGAGGAGGAAGGGAGATGCTTAGCAGAATGCAGTACCAGGGGCCAGTATTGCGGCAAAGCGAGTTAAGACTCTACCTGTGACTCTGGCATTCCCTATACAAACATTGGTTCAAGTCTCAGCTGTTCCACTTCCATCCAGCTCCCTCCTAATGTGCCTGGGAAAGCAGCAGAGCATGGACCAGGTGCTTAGGCCCCTACTACACATGTGGGAGACCAAAAAGGAGTTACTGGATGATGGCTTGATCCTCACCCAGCCCCACCTGTCTTGGCCATTTGGGAAGAATGAACCAGTGCATAGAAGATCTCTCTGTCTCTCTTACTCTGCCTTTCAAATAGATAAAATAAATATAAATAAGAAGGCAGGAACCAACAAGCAAGCAAGGAACACTAAGTCTTCATAATTCTGGAGGTGGTATGCAGGCTATAGCCCTACCACTCCACACAAAGGTGTCCAGTTCCTATACCCCAGAACCCGGGGCCAAACTGTCTTACATGGAAGAGGAAAATTACGGTTGCTAATTAGCTGACCGTAGAGAAGAGATTACCCTGGATTATCTAGTGGATGTAAAGATGAAATGATACAGGTCCTTAAATATGGAAAAGGGAAGCAGCAATGGGGTGAGAGTAGTCTGAGCACTCAGCCAACTGTTGCTAGCTTTTAAGCTACAGGAAGGGGGGTAATAAAAGTTGGAAAAGGCAAGGAAACTGATTGTACTCTCAGGCCTCTGGTAAGAAACACATCCCTATTGGCACCTTGATTTTAGCTGGAGAGGAGCACTTTGGACTTCGACATGATGAATTTGTGTTGCTTTGAGTCGAGTTTGTGGTCATTTACAATAGCAGCAATGGGATATACTGGGACTTAGAAGATTCATCTAAAGTTCCCAAAACAACTTAAAATTTTTCCAAGTTTATTTATCATTCCCTGGGTCAAAAAAGTAAGACAAGAAAACACTGAGAAGATTCAAAATGCACATATCTGTGTTACAACCATAAGGCATATTATTCACATCATCTTAGTCTTTGCAACAGTCTTCTAAAGATATATCATCATTCTGACCTGTAGATGAGGAGCATTTTAAAAGTAAAACCATGTCCTTCAACCAATTAAAATCCTCTCGTGGCTCACCATCTCACAGACACTAAAATCCAATGCCCTCACGCTAACCTCCAAAGCTCTTCCTTATTAGTACTCAGAGTGTAGGCTGCTTATCAGTATCACCTGGGACCTGGTTAGAAATGCAAGGCTCAGGCTCTCCTATAGATGTTGTCAATCAAAATCTCTGGGGATAGAGCTCAGGACTCTGTTGTAACGTAAGCTCCAAATGATTCTTATACACCCTACAACATTTGAGATGCACTACTCCATGTGATATTCATGAACCTACCTCTCCAACCTTTTGTCTGGTACTACTCGCATCCTAGCTTTAAGGCTCCAGCCCCTGGCCTGCTTTGTTTCCTGAAAATGCTGTATTTGCCTCCATCTTGGGACTGTTACATTATCCTCGGTACCTTTGAAGCCTGTCCCTTAGAGATTAGCTTCTTTGTTCACATCATTCCTGTCTTGTGCTCTCCCTATTTATGACTCTATGAAAGATAACAGAGTTCTAATGGCACTGATCTCCCATTGTTTCACCATAAGCTTTGCCTATTATTTTCAAAATTCAGAAATACACCAATAATGAATAAAAAGCCAGAGATAAGAAAATGGACACTAATAATTAACTATGTAGATTTAAGTTTTTCACAAGTTTTAGCAATTATGATCACAATTTTTTAAGAAGCTAGTTTTTTGATGTTACCTTTAGAAAAGTTTTTAGTACAAATAAAAACTAATTGTTCTACCTCATGATCTGGCATGAACTATTCATTTGAATCCTTTTTTGAAGGAAAGACTTGATAAGCAAGAATAACTCAGCATGTATGCTACACATCGGCGATGATGAACCCGTGTGACCATGGGTCCTTCACAATGCATAAGCACTTTAAACTTCAGTTCTCAAAATACGACTTTTACAATGAGTTCTACATATTTCACCAGTCTCTCAGTGAGGTCTCCGAAAAGTTGACCGTTTTCCTCTTTTGCAAATTAAAGAGTATTATTGTTTAATTCTATTGAAAATTGTGTGGTTATTCAACGGATCGTTTAGCACTATTTTTATGCTTCAGAACTGTAAGGCCCCACTGCAGCTAATAAGCTCCAGAATGTTCGTGTGTATTTCTTAGGCATGTCACCTCAGTGGATGGCCTTTTCCCAGCCACTAAGACCACAGGGACCGCTCCAGCCAGTCAGCAGCTGTAGATGGTAGAAAAGGCTCACCTGTCTCTTGAAGCCCAGGCCTGGAAGTAATATCAGTTTTTCTCTTATTGCCTTGGGGAGAGTATATCACAAGGCCACCAGTGAATGCTAGGTAGATAGAGAAATATCCTCCAAGGGTGGGAGCCATTCTCAGTAATAAAATCACCCTGAAAAGGCAAATACAAATATCTGAGGGCAGTTAGCTGTCTCTGCCACAAAAGCCTTGTAAATTATTGTAGTGCTCTGGTATACTGCAATTTCCAACGAAATGCAAAGCTCAATAACAACAAATATACCTTACTTTCCTGGTTGTCATATGTGCTTTCATCCTTTGAATCGTTCTGTTCCTAAATGTTCCCAGAGCAATTGATATTTCCTCTTTTAGAAACCCTCATCTTTATTTTAATTAATTGTTCTGCTACATTGTAAGCTTTAAGAATTGGCCTAGTCACCTTGTACCCACCTTAGTGCCTAGTACAGTCTCTCACATATAGTTGAGTCTTAAGAAATTATTTTTAAATGAATGAATAAATGAAAGTACCAAATTCCAATTGCAATGTCTTATCCCTTAAGATATGTCCTATATTGTAAGCTACTTGAAATCACATTTTTCGGCTGAATAAATCAAATATTAAGACCTTTTGTTGTTTCCATAAAGGACATGATGCCATTGTCACACTCTTGAAGCATTATAAGAGACCCCAGGAGGAACTGCCCTGCAATGAATATTCTCAGCCTGGAGGAGGTAACCCTTCGCTTACCCAGTTTTCACTGTTGTGCGAAATTGTGTGTAAAGATAAACCCGAGTTTCTTTTGCTATCATTCTGGGGCTAAGGATGAGGGCATAACTGATGTCAGATTAGCTTAATTTTAAGAAAACTCATATCAAGGTGAGGCTGAACACAAAGAAACCTCCACTTAAGCTATTTTCTAACTCATGAATCTGCATTTCCTCCAAGTCTAATATTCCCTGGACTGGATTTTATGAGGCTTCTGCACGACTGGGAAGACCTGGGTGAGCTGAGAACAGTTGTGCTCCATTTCAGTAATCTGTTAAGGCAGGGCAGAGAACACTCACATAAATTGAATCTGTGGAGTCTACCTCAATTTATATTTTTTAAAACTTTGTTATCAGCTTTCAAAATAAACACTCAGGACAGTTTCAGTGTCCAGAGACAGGTGTGGACCTTAGGTTACAGGTTTACTTGGTTTTATCACCTGGTTCTTTTCATGAACTTTTAAGTAGAGAAAAATGATTGCTATTTCTTTTTTTTAAATATTTATTTAGTAAATATAAATTTCCAAAGTACAGCTTATGGATTGCAATGGCTTTTTCACCCCCATAACTTCCCTCCCACCTGCAACCCTGCCAACTCCCACTCCCTCTCCCAATCCACTCACATCAAGATTCATTTTCAATTCTCTTTATATACAGAAGATCGATTTAGTATATATTCAGTAAAGATTTCATCAGTTTGCACCCACACAGAACATAAAGTGTAAAATACTGTTTCAGTACTAGTTATAGCATTAATTCACATTGGACATCACATTAAGGACAGAGATCCTACATGAGGAGTAAGTGCACAGTGTCTCCTGTTGTTGACTTAACAATTTGACACTCTTGTTTATGGTGTCAGTAATCTCCCTAGGCTCTTGTGAGTTGCCAAGGCTATGGAAGCCTTTTGAGTTCGCCAACTTCAATCTTATTCAGACAAGGTCATAGTCAAAGTGGAGGTTCACACCTCCCTTCAGAGAAAGGTACCTCCTTCTTTGATGGCCCGTTCTTTCTTCTGAGATCTCACTCACAGAGACCTTTCACTTAGGTTTTGTTTTTTTGTGTTTTGTTATGTTTTGTTTTGTTTTGTTTTGTTTTTTTTTGCCAGAGTGTCTTGGCTTTCTATGCCTAAAATACTCTCATGGGCTTTTCAGCCAGATCTGAATGCCTTAAGGGCTGATTTTGAGGCCAGAGTGCTGTTTAGGACCTCTGCCATTCTATGAGTCTGCTGTGTATCCTGCTTCCCATGTTGGATCGTTCTCTCCCTTTTTTATTCTATCAGTTAGTATTAGCAGACACTAGTCTTGTTTGCGTGATCCCTTTGACTCTTAGACCTATCAGTATGATCAGTTGTGACCTGAAATTGATCACTTGGACTAGTGAGATGGCATTGGTACATGCAACCTTGCTGGGATTGTATTATTGCTATTTCTAACTCTCTGTTTTATTTCTAGATGGCTCCTATGTGTCTGTTCCATCCCCCTTGGGGAAGATCAAAAACATGACAAAAGGTACTTACAACATGGGACAATTATTATACGTTACTGCTAAGGATGACTGTTGCCTCTACTGTAACTTTCTGTTTTTAAGATTTATTTATTTATTTAAAAATCAAAGTTATACAGAGAGAGAGAGACAGACAGACAGACAGGTCTTCCATCTGCTGGTTCACTCCCCAGTTGGCTGCAATGGCTAGAGCTGTGCCAATCCAAAGCCAGGAGCCAGGAGGCTTTTCTGGCTCTTCAGCATGGGTGAAGGGGCCCAAGGACTTGGGCCATCTTCTACTGCTTTCTCAGGCCATAGCAGAGAGCTGGATCAGAAGTGGAGTAGCCTGGACTCGATCCAGCACATATATGGGATGCCGGCACTGCTGATGGGGGCTTTACCCGCTATGCCACAGTGCCAGCCCCTACTATAGCTTTCAATTTTATTTCACATATTACAAATGATAATTGTTACAAGCATAGCAGTATTACTGGCATACTATCTTAGTCACAATTAACCTTGCCTTTTATGCCCTTGCAGTTCTTGAAGATATAGCTGTGAAAATCTCACAAACATTAAAGAAATACATTTTATTTTAATAAAATATAAGTTACCAATGTTAATATTTTTTCAAAAGGACTGAAAATAGATTAGTCTTTGAAAAAATACTTGAAAATAATAATTTTTTTCAAATATCTCAAATAAGTAAGACTTTGGGAACTTCTTTGTATGCTACATGAAGAAATCAATAATATTAGACTAGGAAAATAAAAGTACACGTCTACTCTAAAGGCATATTTGACTATTCAGAATTTTGTCTTTTAAAATTATTTTTTTTTAATTTGGGTTTTTCCTCAGAATGATTCATGTGCTTATTTCAGTCATTTAATTGGGGTCCCTTTATGGTTCAGTTCATAGATCCTTGAGCAAATCGGAATAAGTTGGAGAATTGATCAGACAGAATGCTTATCACATGTGAGATCAAAGGTAGTCCAGACTTGCCATGTCATTCAGGCAATTTGTTGGGGATCATATCAGGAACAAAATGAGCCCTGATAAAAAGGTGGAGTGACAGAGACAGAGAACCAACAAGGTGTCAGGGGTCAGTTGCGATACGGTTTTCAGTATCTCCAAGTAGTCAGTTACAGTTAGACAATTAAACGTTACTGGGGAATGATGTTTTTGGTTAAGGATATAGTACACTTCTCCACATGGGTGCTTTTTATCTCAAAAAATAAAAGGACAATTTCTGCTTGCAGAGAAGGCAGATGTTCTCCTCCTAAGGGCTGGATTGCCCTCACACTTCCACCTTCAGCTCTCAGAAATTGAGTTCCACGAGATTATCGGCTCAGGTAACCTGCGAAACTTCAGGTGTGCTTCAGTCTAATGAGCTCAAGATAATATGTGTTTATTTATTTTTCTTCAACAATTTTAGGTTCTTTTGGGAAAGTATATAAAGGACGATGCAGAAATAAAATAGTGGCCATCAAACGGTAAGCAAGCACATGAAAACACTGAGCATGCAGGTGGCGTTGTGACCTTTGAGGAGCATATGTGTGGCAAGCCCCTTGTTCACATCCATCTGTTGATGAGGATTTCCTGTTGCCATTGCAGTTACCGAGCCAATACCTACTGCTCCAAGTCAGATGTGGATATGTTTTGCCGGGAGGTGTCCATTCTCTGCCAGCTCAATCATCCCTGTGTAATTCAGTTTGTGGGCGCTTGCTTGAACGATCCCAGCCAGTTTGCCATTGTCACCCAGTACATATCAGGAGGTTCCCTGTTTTCCCTCCTTCATGAACAGAAGAGGTATGGGTCTCTTGCTCTGATTCCTCCTATAATATGGTAGTGAAATGGCCCCTGCAACACTTTCGAGGCTGTCTGATGTGCCTTCCCCTTCAGAAACCTTTGAATGCCAGCAAGTGTGATATTTTAAATGTGCCTTATAATTTATGCCTAATAGTTGTGTTTCAATGACTAAAAATACTTCTGTGCTTTCTTAACGGGAACTCAGCTGATGGTAAGATTTCAAGAAATTTAAATTGGCAACTGAAGCTTATAAAAAATAGGCTAAATTGAACATACCAGGAAATCAGATATACTCATATGTAAGCTCAGAATAAAGTAATTACCAAGGCTCACCGTATTTATAAAAGAAAGTTTTAAAAAGAAATGGTCTCATACAAGTCTAATTTGAGTTCACTTCCTAGATCCATACATACAATAATTAGAATGTGATTTCATTCAGTGATTAAAATAAATTTCATTTTTTCATTATTACAAAGAAATTGAGTATAGTGCTACAAATAAATTATAAAAATCAAGTGTAATATTTTAAACAAGAAGTGTTATATATCTGAGCTAATCTTTAATTAAGCATTTTCTGATATAGAAAATCTATTTTTTTCAGATTTGCCAAATTTTTAACTTAACCTTCAATAAAGAAAAGAAGTCTAAAATTACACAGTGAAAAAATCACACATACCATTTTATTTTTTTAAGATATGTTATTGGTTTGACTATTTCATCTCCATTAAATCTATTTTTAAATTTTAGGATTCTTGATTTGCAGTCCAAGTTGATAATTGCAGTAGATGTGGCCAAAGGTATGGAATACCTTCACAACCTGAAACAGCCAATTATACACCGTGACTTGAACAGGTATTTTCCCATAAATAATGAATTTAGAATTAAATGAATAGTAAGCAGTCTAATATAGATTTCAGTGAAGACACATTTTAGACTCCTTGCAAATCAGGGCTTTCTGCCTATTCTGTGGGTAAGGGAACAGGCTACCATAAGCCTAGAGGACAGAAGCTTTGACATTGACTTTTACAGCAGTAGAAAGTTGTATAATTGCTTCTAAAGGATCTTTTAAATCTGTGAACAATGTCCAGAAAGACAGTGATGTCTGAAGATGTTCCCATGTCGGAATGGTCAGATCAAGGATTAAGCTCAAAGACTGGACGAATGTCATGTCTCATGGAAAGTCAGGTGTTAGATGATGTAAAAGTATCTGAAACAGTACTTTGTGCTACCATGTTGGTATTTTTGCATTAGTAAATTAGCCAACTATAATATATAATTTATCTAATTCTGAGAAGAGTTTTTTTTTCATGGAATAGAGACTTGAAAATAATACAGAATGAAAGTGTTCCAAGGGTGTGACCCTAAGGATTTACAAAACATTTGTTAAGCAGTGAGACCTTTCTCTAAGTGAAGTCCTACCTGAATGGTTGATACACAAAACAGAGCAGCTTCATTTGAAGGCACAGTGTGGGGCTGGGAACTCTGTCCACTTACCTTTTCTCACTACTAAGGAGGAGGACTCTGAACCATCTCTGTGGAATCCCAAGGGTGCTGTAAGGAATAGTTGGGAAGCCCCTAATCTAGTTTGTGAAGCAAGTCAGGTTATGTCTCATCAATAACTTTCATTTCATGATTGTCAATAAGACTCGTATAGATCTAGTGTATAATCCTTTATACAAACTCTATTCAACCATTTGTTCAATGTCTATTTGAATTTTTGTTATGTTTAAAACCTTTGGTGCAGTAGAACTTGCAAATGAAAGTACCATAGACTCTACTTTCTTTTTTTTTTTAACTTTTATTTAGCAAATATAAATTTCCAAAGTACAGCTTATGGATTGCAATGGCTTTTTCACCCCCATAACTTCCCTCCCACCTGCAACCCTCCCAACTCCCACTCCCTCTCCCAATCCACTCACATCAAGATTCATTTTCAATTCTCTTTATATACAGAAGATCGATTTAGTATATATTCAGTAAAGATTTCATCAGTTTGCACCCACACAGAACATAAAGTATAAAATACTGTTTCACTACTAGTTATAGTATTAATTCACATTGAACAACACATTAAGGACAGAGATCCTACATGAGGAGTAAGTGCACAGTGTCTCCTGTTGTTGACTTAACAATTTGACACTCTTGTTTATGGTGTCAGTAATCTCCCTAGGCTCTTGTGAGTTGCCAAGGCTATGGAAGCCTTTTGAGTTCGCCAACTTCAATCTTATTCAGACAAGGTCATAGTCAAAGTGGAGGTTCACACCTCCCTTCAGAGAAAGGTACCTCCTTCTTTGATGGCCCGTTCTTTCTTCTGGGATCTCACTCACAGAGACCTTTCACTTAGGTTTTATTTTTTGTTTTGTTTTGTTTTTGTTTTTGTTTTTGTTTTTTTGCCACAGTGTCTTGGCTTTCCATGCCTAAAATACTCTCACTTCAGCCAGATCTGAATGCCCTAAGGGCTGATTCCGAGGCCAAAGTGCTGTTTAGGACCTCTGCCATTCTATGAGTCTGCTGTGTATCCTGCTTCCCATGTTGGATCGTTCTCTCCCTTTTTTATTCTATCAGTTAGTATTAGCAGACACTAGTCTTGTTTGCGTGATCCCTTTGACTCTTAGACCTATCAGTATGATCATTTGTGACCTCAAATTGATCACTTGGACTAGTGAAATGGCATTGGTACATGCCACCTTGATAGGATTGTATTGGAATCCCCTGGCACATTTCTAACTCTACCATTTGGGGCAAATTAGCTTGAGCATGTCCCAAATTGTGCATCTCCTCCCTCTCTTTTTCCCACTCTTATATTTAAAAGAGATCACTTTTCAGTTAAATTTAAACACCTAAGAATAATTGTGTGTTAATTAAAGAGTTCAACCAATAGTATTAAGTAGAACAAAAAAATACTAAAAGGGATAAAGTATTAAGTTGTACATCAACAGTCTGGACAAGGGCGGATCAAGTCACTCTTTCTCATAGTGTCCATTTCACTTCAACAGGTTTCCCCTTTGGTTCTCAGTTAGTTGTCACCTATCAGGGAGAACATATGATATTTGTCCCTCTGAGACTGGCTTATTTCATTCAGCATGATGTTTTCCAGATTGCTCCATCTTGTTGCAAATGACTGGGTTTCGTTGTTTCTTACTGCTGTATAGTATTCTATGGAGTACATGTCCCATAATTTCTTTATCCAGTCTACTGTTGATGGGCATTTGGGTTGGTTCCAGGTCTTAGCTATTGTGAATTGAGCTTCAATAAACATTAATGTGCAGATGGCTTTTTTGTTTGCCAAATTAATTTCCTTTGGGTAAATTCCAAGGAGTGGGATGGCTGGGTTGTATGGTAGGGTTATATTCAGGTTTCTGAGGAATCTCCAGACTGACTTCCATAGTGGCTTTACCAGTTTCCATTCCCACCAACAGTAGGTTAGTGTCCCTTTTTCCTATTATCTTTTTTAAAAAAGATTTGTGTGAGTCTGGTGCTGTGGTGTAGTAGGTTAAGTCTCTGCCAGCAGTGTTGGTATCCCACATGGGCACCGACTCAGGCCCCTCTTCTGATCCAGCTCTCTTACTGTGGCCTGAGAAGGCACTGGCAGATGACCCAAGTGCTTGGGCCCCTCCATCCATGTGGGAGACCCAGAACAAGCTCCTGGCTTCTGCCTGGCCCAGCCCCAGCCATTGTAGCCATTAAGGGAGTGCACCAGCAGATGGAAGATATATATATCTCTCTCTTTTTCTCTCTCTCTTTCTCTCCCTCTCCACACACACACACACACACACACACACTTCTCTCTGTATTTAAAAAAAAGATTTTTCTGTTTTAAAGGCAGAGAGAGAGAGAGAGAGAGAAAGAGAGAGAGAGAGAGGAAAGGAGCTCTTCCATCCACTGGCCCACTCCTCAAATTACATCACCAGCAGGGGTTGAACCCAGAAGCTGGGAACTCTATCTGAGTCTCCAACAATGGTAGCAGGAACTCAAGTACTTGCATCATTATCTATTGCTTCCCACATGCATTACTAGAGAGCTGAATTGGAAGCAGAGTCTCACAAGCAATGGCTTAACCTGCTGTGCAACAATGCTGACACAATAGATTGTACTTTTAAAAGTTTTCAAATTCCAATCAAGGTAAAAAATACCTAAATATATTCTTTTTTTTTTCTAAATATATTCTAAGGTATAAAATAGATAACTCTGTAAAAGAAATAGTGACACTTTTGTATAAAATATCAGAAAGAATAATATTAATACTTCTGAGGAGTTTAGAGAAAACTGCACAGAAGATATACGAACTTAGTGTTGAAGGATTTGGAAGAGCATCCTACCAGGCTTAGGGATTACCTTCATAAAATAGATACAGATTAGAAAGTTACAGGTAAACATAGGAGCTACAAATAGTTTTCAGTGTGCAAAGTGTATGAAAGTAGATAGTGTATATAGTATCACAAATGCACAATTGGGAAATACAAAAAGATAGAAGGAAAGCACAAAAATCAGTAAATGGTACACTAAGATAGGTTATGATTTGTTCTGTAGGCAAGAATCTGGCACTAAAAATTTTGAGCTGGAAATCACAAATTTACAGCTGTGTTATGGTAAGTAAAGCATATTGTAAAAGGCAACTTTGGCCAGCGCTTCGGCTCAATAGGCTAATCCTCCGTCTGCGGCGCCAGCACCCCGGGTTTTAGTCCCAGTTGGGGCGCCAGATTCTGTCCCAGTTGCCCCTCTTCCAGGCCAGCTCTCTGCTGTGGCCCGGGAGTGCAGTGGAGGATGGCCCAAGTCCTTGGGCCCTGCACCTGCATAGGAGACCAGGAGAAGCACCTGGCTCCTGGCTTCAGATCAGCGTGGTGCACTGGCCGCAGCAGCCATTGGAGGGTGAACCAATGGTAAAAGGAAGACCTTTCTGTCTCTCTCTCTCACTGTCCACTCTCCCTGTCAAAAAAATAAATAAATAAATAAATGGCAACTTTAAGGGGAAGGCAAGAAACTTATGAGCAATTGTAATAATCTAGAGGAGAAATAATGAAAAGTTGATTTTACCAGTGACAGTGGAAATGAAAGGAAAAGACAGATATAAAACATAAGTTAGATAAATCAGACACAAATGTGGTAGAATCTTAGGTGTTAGAAGTAAGTATATGGAACTCAATCTGTTCATAATTATTTACTAGTTTTCCAATAAAAATCATTTCTTCACTGAAGTGTTTAATACTTTAACTCTATTTTCTTTTTTTTAAAGATTTATTTATTTATTTGAAAGTCAGAGTTACACAGAGAGAGAAGGAGAGGCAGAGAGAGAGAGAGAGAGAGAGAGAAGTCTTCCATCCACTGGTTCACTCCCCAATAGGCCACAATGGCAGCAGCTGTGCCAATCCAAAGCCAGGATCCAGGAGCTTCTTCCAGGTCTCCTACAGGGGTACAGGGGCCCAAGGACTTGGGCCACCTTCTACTGCTTCCCCAGGCCATAGCAGAGAGCTGGATGGGAAGTAGAGCAGCCAGGACTCGAACTGGTGCCCATATGGGATGTCAGCGCTGCAGGCAAAAGGGCATTAACCTGCTGTGCCAAAGCACTGGCTCCTATCTCTATTTTCAAAACACATATCTATGCTAATAAACTTCTTTGAGTTTCAGTAACATTTAGTAATAACTTGAGATGATAAATTAGCATAATACAAACTGATCACCTTGGGTTGAGGAATATTACTGTGCCATTTCAACCATCTTTGCACGTGGTATTAAAACAAATGAGTGATCACTCTAAGTTTTCTCTAGCTGCAGTGGTTCATTTGCAGGACATCTGAATTTATATGCTGCTATTCTGTGAGAAAGTGCAAGTTGTTACCACCAGTTATAGAGCAGGACCAAAAACATAAATGTCACTTAAAATTGAAAGTACAACATTTACTATAGAGCAGATGTAGGTTTATGTTTGCCATGCCTCCGATCTTACCTAAATGCTTAAATTATACTTAAAGTTTTCAAATTGTATAAAACATAAGTCCCTTCAAAAAAATAGAAACCCAAACAATGGCATCTCTTATTTGTGGACTATTTTCTAGCATTATTTAATCTAGCAATGACTACAAAACATTCAGTTTCTCAAATTAATGCAGACATAGCATTATGCATGTCTCAAAAGAACATGAATCTTTTCCTCAGAAGGATTATTATAATCTACATATGCCCAGGAAGCAACCAAATTTCCAATTTAGGTAGAAAATGATTAAGAGCCAAAATGATTAAATGGTAACTTTCAGAGGATTTCAACAAAATCAAAGATCAAAGAGGAGTGGAATACTTCCTGGAGGATGTAGAGTTAAAACTAGACTTTGAAGAATAGGCATAAATCTTTCATTGGTCTTTTCCCAGCATACTAACCCCTGTTTCTCTGCAATGCTTACAACATACCACTGAAAGTAATGGGGCAGAGATGCACATCAGAGATGGGAGCACAGACACTTATTTGCCTTTCTATCCACATGATCTGTGTACACTCCCCTCTTCCCCATTACTCTGGACAAGTCACAGCTTCAAAGATGGGGGTCCAGCTCTCTTCATCTCACATCTCTAGAATGAATGTAATGTTGTAAACAGAGAAGATATTCAATCAGTGCACTTTTAGCTAAACCAAATTCTTGGTGCATCTCTATGAATGTCATTTTAGAGTGCAATGGCCCACAGGGGAACAAGAATTTGTCTAATACCTTAAACAATTTTAAAGGAGAAAGGCTGTTTGAGGTTATTGATCAGACTGCAGAAAATGGACATTTTCTATATTTGTGTTTATGACTGTTGAAATATTTGAGTAAAAGAGAAGAATTTTATTTTTCCTCTGGCAAGCAAGGCTCCTCATACTAAGTTCTGAAAGTTAATTTAGGTCTTCAGTATATACCAAGAACAAGTTCAAGGAATGAATAAGAAAGTGGCTCTTCCCAGCTTTGGTGATGATGATGACAATAACAATAATACTTATAATTTACAACTATTTAGTCCTTAGAGTCTGAAAGTAGCTCTCTAAGCTTTTGTCTTACTTTCATTTAATCTCATAATGACTCTATGGTATAGTTATTATTATCTCTGTTTTACAAATAAAAAAACTGAGCAGAGAGACTAAGTCTGAGGCCACATTCATGTCAGCAATATTTATCAACCTTGCTCATTATACTTCAGTCTTTAAGATGCAAAATTCTTGTGAACCAAACCATTTCTTATATCATTTCCGCATGCTTCTGTGTTCTGTTTATTTTTCCAATCCATAGGTTCGGAGCCTAGGTTGCATACAAGGAAAACAGCTATGTTTTGTGTGGTTCATATTGTAAAAGTGAATTTTTAAGTTTTTTTTTTCTTAAGGAATTCACTCTTTAATTTGCTGTTAGACCTCACCTTGTATCAACATACACCTGACCAATTTAAATATCTCTTTTGGGCCATTGGAGTTTGCAGATATTTGTTTACATATAAGGCTTTAAAGCTTTTTACTTCATATTAACAGATGTCTATGTTTTCTTGGGAAAGTACATTTTTCAAATCACCTGGCATAGAAATGAACATCACTGCATAAATACAAGTATATGGATCAAATAGTTTTCTCCCTGTGTAAGTCGATAGCATCTTATGTTGTATAACAACACCATAGGCAACGAAATAGTGCTACCATCATCACAAAATTGAATGACATTCCCGTGACATACATATATGAAAAAATTCATCAACTATGAAGCTCTATACAATGTTTATTGTCATTGCTTTTAATCTTTTGTATTCCCTTATAAATTGGGAATTGAATAACACTCTGTAATATTCTCAAATATATATATATATATATATATATATATATATATACACACACATATATAATCTTTTATGTAACACCACTACTTAGTTTGAGATCTAGATCTGAGAAGGACTCACTCTTAAGGACTTACTGTAGGCTTTTAGCATCAGCTTATTCTGAGAGTAAAAAGGAAAATAATTAGTGATAATTTAAAATCAGCCAACTTTTCAATGACAAATGACAGATCATATAAAAAAATAAAACTAGTAAGGACTAAAAGAATCTTAAATTTGAAGGTGACATTTAACTAAATTAGTGAAGAGTTTAGGAAGTATCAGGCAAAAAAAACTAAGCGGCAATATTAATAGTTGTTTTAATGTCGGCATATGCATTTGTCTTTCAATCGAATACAAAATATAAAACTCCTGTACTTAAAACACAAGATCAAGTAGAGTAAACAAGCTGATTGTTTTTCTAATTACCTGTTAGGTAAAATTATATTCCTCAGTTTGCATAGTTACATAGTTTTACATAGTTACATTCCCAGATTTTTTATATTTATGATTTTTCTAATAAGTGATTGTACACAAAGAACTTAGTACCCACTGGCAAATGCCATCTTGAAAAGATTTCCAAATATCCATATGCAGATTGTTTATGTAAAAATTGTATCTTACTTCAAATTTCCAAGTTATTTTTAAAAAGATGATTTTATTATTTTTTTACTCTTTTTCTACTTAATACCACTTGTTGAACTCTTTACTTAAGAAAGAACTACTCATAGGTGTTTAAATCCAATTGAAAATAGATCCCAGTAAAAAATAAGAGTGGGAATAAGAGAGGGAGGAGATATACAGTTCAGCACACATTCCAGGGGCTTACTCCTAAGGGTAAAGCTAAAAACTTGCCATGGGACTCCAAATACCATTAAGCTGAGTGGTACTAATGCCATCTTACATGTTAAAGTGATCATATTAAGTATGCAACTGATCATATAGATAGGATTAAGTGTCAAAGGGATGACATAAATAAGACCAAATGTCTGGTAATAACAATAGGTAGAATTAAAAAGGAGAGAAAGATCCAACAGGGGAAGCAGTCCACAGAGCAGGCTCATGGAATGGCAAACGCCCTAAACAACACTCCAACCTCAGAATCAGCCCTTAAGACATTTTGATTTGTTTGAAAAACCCATGAAAGCATTTCGGGCATGGAAAGCCAAGACATCGTGGCAAAAATGATCTACATGAAGGATCTCTGTGAGTGAGAATCCAGTGGAGAGAAGGGACCATCAAAGATGGAGGTACTTTTCATTGAAGGGAGGAGAGAACTTCCACTTTGCTTATGGCCCTGTCTAAATACAGACAGAGTTATGCCGGTGCCCTGGCTCAATAGGCTAATCCTCCGTCTGCGGCACCGGCACTCTGAGTTCTAGTCCCGGTCAGGGTGCCAGATTCTGTCCCGGTTGCCCCTCTTCCAGGCCAGCTCTCTGCTGGGGGCCGGGAGTGCAGTGGAGGATGACCCAAGTCCTTGGGTCCTGCACCCACATGGGAGACCAGGAGAAGCACCCGACTCCTGGCTTCGGATCTGTGTGGTGCGCTGGCCGCACTGGAGGGTGAACCAACGGTAAAGAAAGAACTTTCTCTGTCTCTCTCTCACTGTCCACTATGCCTGTCAAAAACAAACAAAAATAAATAAATACAGACAGAGTTTATGGACTCAAAAAGCTTCCATAGCCTTGGCAGCTCATTAGCCTTGGGTGATCACTGATCTCATAAATAAGAGTGTCAATTGTTAAATCAACAACAGGAGTCACTGTGCACTTACTTCCCATGTAGGACCTCATTTCCCTAATGAGTTGTACTATGAGAATTAACAGTAAAACTTCTCTTCAAACAGTACTTTATACTTTGTGTGCATATGTGGGTGCAAACTGTTGAAATCTTTACTTAGTATAGAGTTGGTCTTCCATATATAAAGATAATGAATCTTAATGAAGAATGGGATGGGAGAGGGAGTAAGAGGTGGGGTGGGAGTAGGGGTAGGAGGACAGTATGGGTGGAAGAACCACTATATTCCTAAATCTGAACCTATGAAATTTATATTCATTAAAGAAAAGCTTTCTTAAAAATAAAGAAAGAGCAACAAAGAGAGAGGGAGAGACAGACAGACAGACCCAGACACACACACACACACACACACACCCCAATCTTCCATTTGTTGGTACACTCCTCAAATGACCACAATTGCAGGAGTCAGGAACTCCATCCAGGCTTCCCACATGTGTGGCAAGGGTTTAAGCACTTGGGCCATCATCCACTGCCTTCCCAGGTGCATTGGAAGGGAGCTGGGTCAAAAGCAGAGCAGCTGAGACTCAAACTGGCACTCTAATGTGGGATGGCAGCACCACATGCAGCAGCTTAACTGGTTATGCCACACCACCAGTCTCTCTGGAATCTATCTTTTTATCCTAATCTCCATTTCTAATTCCTTTCTCCCTACCCACAGGCAAGCTTTCTGCTTTGTTCATTTGTATCTTTTTGTTTCTATATATTCCTGAAAACCAAAGAGTGGTATTTTGTGCATGTGTAGTTTCATGGACAAGTATAACATTTCACTCTGTTTTTTACTTTATTGAGTTTTATGTCCTTAAAGATCTATCTTTGATGCTATGATATATTTAATGTTATTATTGTATTTTGAACTTACCTTACTTGATGAGGACATGTTAATAAAATCTTTGTTAAAAAAAAATCAGTTGTAATCAGCATCAATTTCACTACTACTTTGAGTAATGAAAAGCTAAGCTATACAATGTATTAATGGTTCCAAAATTAAAATTGGGTTAGTTAGGACAGTATATGTATATATCCACAATAAACCCTATAATGTAGTACAAACACAATTGAAACTTGAACCTTGAATATATGGCTGAACAAGATGTTACAGTGGTCCCTACCTGTGAAGTTTCCCAGGATCCATCTGAAAATGAGATTTCCAGTCTTCTTGGGGGTCATACAAATTCAAGTGAACAAAAATGGGCCAATATACAAAATGTGCTTGCTACACTTTATGGGCAAGGCATTAGAATGACACATATCACTTCCTGTCATATATTGGCCAGAGAGAAATCATGTGAACATGCCCCCTAACTCCACAGCATAGTGGAAAATGTAGTCTAGCTTTGTGTCCAGAAGAAGAGGAAATGATTGTTTTTAGGCATCCAGCCATCTGTTACAGTCACCGGTGAATATAGGTAATAGTAATATCAGGTACTGTAAGAGTAATAATTGAGAAGGCTGGGCTGGATTTGTATGTATCAGTTATATAAAAATAAAGTTAGTTGCATACTAAATATTTTTAGTTTACACATACACTTTCACAATTTATAAACTGATGCCTAAAATTGGAAAATATGGTGAAAACTGCTTAATAAAGCCTATTATATATGAATACATTTTGAAATAACTTTCCTCATTCACTTTTGTTAGTTAAATTGCAAACATGATAATGACTGTGGGAGTATGGGGACTTATATCTCCAAATCAAAATATGACACAAGAAAAACTTGCAACTATATGAGTGAACAGTATAAGTTATATAAATTCAAAGCATAAGTCATAGTTTTCTAAACAGTATCAGTGAACACACACACATTTTTTTTTTAAGAGCATAAATTAAAAATGAGAATGGAATAGAGTGATTTGTAAAACTAGGTGATTAAGGAACCCCTTCTACTGGATGTGGTACAAGGTTCTCTGAATATAGTGATCATTGTTTTTCTGATGTCCAGTAATAATTTCCATCCCCAATTCGGACATGCTCTGTTTCCATCTGAAATCAATCTATCTGACCTTAGCTCTCTGAAATTTCAGAAGAATCAACAGAACTTCACCATCCAATTCCTCCCAGTTTTCTCTGAGTGTGAATTCACCCCTGCCTTCCCACCAAATTCTAGTTTCCAGAGGGCTGGCTATGTCCCAAACTTCCTCACCACATTTCACTTTTGCTAAATTTCCTGAAGCTGAACCCAATCAGCAGGCCCCTCCCCAACCCCACTCCACTTCTAGGATGTCCTTTAGTCCTGAGTTGCCCTCTCTTTGCACTCCGGAAATTGCTAAAGTTTCCTCCCAGGGCCAGTTAAAATGTCCTTCCTCTCTCAGCTGCCTTCATTAAAACGTCTCATTTAATTTTGGCCGCATTCTCTAGTTCTAAAAATAGTACTCTTACTTAACACCCCATTAAGTAAATTCCTTTAGACACATACTCCCTTTAAATTAAAACAGGTATATTTAAGGCAGGGGAAAATTCATGCATTTTGCCACACTATTAAATTGCTTGCATAGGATTAATCAAACCTACCATCTCTTGCCGTATCTTTTATCAGAATCTTTGCCCGACTCATCCCAGTCAGACAAATCTCTCAACTGCACATTATTGACATGGATTCTAAACAATCATATGCCATTTGAAACTCCACACAAGATTATATGTGTGTGTAAATAAATGTATCTGAGTGCATAACCGAGCATAAGAAAACCAGGTACTAATTTGAACAAAAATGGGAAATCTGTGATAGCAAAATTCATTTTTCACTTGATATAAAAATCCAGGGCTTTGTGTAGTGAAGTGGTTCACTCTGCTGTCTTGTTCCTTAATGCAACGCAGTTATACCCTGAAAATTCCCAAAGCTGAAGGACTGGGGTCCCTTTCCTGTAACAATGTCCCCTTCCCTCACCCAAGGGTTGAGCATGGAGTGGAAGTAACGCTTCTCCTGATCCAACTAAACCCTGTCACACGCTTCGCCATTACTGGTGGTGAACTCACCGGCCTGCAATTTTCTGGTGTTACTGGTTCCTTACATTGCCATTTTCCATTCTTCAGGGATGTGGCCTGTATAAAGTCAGCTTTTGAAAATGTCAACAAAGGCTTTTCTCTATTCAGCCTCATTTCTTCTCTGCTCTCATTTCTCCAGACGCACTGCGAATGCCCTCTCAGCACCTTGTCGATTTCCTGAGCAGTTAACCTTTCAATAATGATATTAATGCCGCCTTGTGGTGATCTGCACATTTCTCACTTCATTTTCAGCTCTCACTTGCTGAGATTCATTTATGTTGTTGTGTTCTTAAGATCCTGGAGTTTAATTGAGTGCAACCTGACTAGAGACCCAGAACCAGAATTTCTAGCTAATAAATGAGGAACAATCTTAATAGGTGGAAATTTTTTCATCATTGATTGAATTTCCAATAACTAGTTATATCTTGAATTTGACCTAGAAAAAAGACATACAGAGAATCATAAACTTTCCTGGCTTTTTGAATAGTTTCTATTTTCCCTAGCAGCCTTGAGAGAAAGCAACTTTCCACATAATATAAACTTCTCTGGCTGGGATTGTACCATGTGCATCTCTGCAAATCTGGCCTGGTATGTTTGGAAGAACACAGGATGGACTAAGGAGAGTACAGACTTCAGAGCCAGAACATGCAAGTTCAAAGTTCAACTCTGTGATACTTTGTGTCCTTAAATATTTGTTTAACATTTCATTTTTCTCACTTGTAAGATGACAATAATTGTATCTACTTTATTGGATTTGGGTGTTTTTTTTTTTTTTTTGAGAGAGAGAGACAGAGACAGAGAGATAGAGTCAGACAGAGAGCTCCCATTTGTTGGTTCACCCATCAAATGCTCAAAACAACTAGGCTGGGCTGGGATGGAAGCCAGGAGTTAGAAATGCAATGGAGGTTTCCCAAATGCACAGCATGAAACTGATTACTTTAGCAATTATGGCTGCTTCCCAGAGTCTACATTAGCAGGAAGCTGGAGTCTGGAACTGCAGCTGTGCATTGAACCCAGGCACTCTGCTGGGGGACATGGATGTCAACCACTAGGCTAAGTAGCTGCCCCTATCTTAATGGAATTAAATGAGACAATAAATTATTTATTATTATCATTTTTCTTCTTTATTTTTTAAAAGAAATGTTCACTATTTAATATTCTTGATGGCCTGAGTTTCTTTACTGAATTAAATGTATCTAAGGATGTATCTTGTCCTTTTGCATTACTACAGATTTTCTTATGGTTTTTTTAGATGGATTGATATTTTCTTGTCTTAAAGATCTGGGAAATAACTGGATTGTTTGCCTGTAGGTCTCTTCCTAAGATGAAGAGCTAGGGGATTCAAATTAACCAGTACTGCCTTCATTAAGACATCTCATCCTTTCTCAGTTCATACGTACATCAGGCATTCAGTCTGACACTCCCCGTTAGGTTGATGCAGATCTGGAACAGAATTTGAATAAAAATGTAGCTGAGTACTGACAAAATTATTGAACTATCCAAAATCCTTCTCAGTAAAAATGCAATTTTAACAGCAGTTATTTAGTCATTCAACAATCATCTGTTGGCAAACAGATGATGGAAAAAGGGAGTGTCACCAAAGCCACAGTTTGGAGGCCACAATATCCAAGAAAAAGAGGCTGTATCTTTCAAAGGATGAATGTATGGAGAGGAGTTTCTGTTGTTAGGCACTTCTCTTGCCTTTATTCCACTAGTTCACTCTGACTTGATTCAGAGTGTCCTTCTCCTGATGGAGGGAAACGGAGAATGTATTCAAAATCAACACGGAGAGGACTGCCCCTGTCTGTCCTGTGATAGAGGAAAGGAAGCACTCATCCCACTCCCTGATGCACAAGACACAAGCATTTTTCTCATGTGTGTTGTGGTTTTTACTTGGTCGCTGCTTTTCTGTCGCTTGACTTCTTTCTGCCTCAGATTCCTCACCTGCAAAATGGAGATGACAGTACTTGTGCCCATTCTGTTCCCAGAGATGCCCTGATAGTAGGGGTGGCGGACAATTGTAAATAAAGGGCTTTAAAGATAACGATGTACAGGAGAAGTTGGGATATAATCTCTACTATTTTTATGAAGCAGAACTGCCCACATATCTCGGCCTGAGGTTCATTTTGCATCCAGCAGCTGGCTCTGCACTGCTTGCAGAGTGGTCTGGATGATCTTCCTCAGTTCGAGGTGAAAGGTTCTGTGGATGCTGAATGTTGTGCCCCATTTCTGAAAGGCTTACTCTTGCCTTTACTGGCATGGAGAAAAAAGCATGCAATCCTCACTAGATGATTAGAACTCTTTAATCCTGGAGGGATGATCTTACTATCAATGACATTTCAAACATTGTATGTGAAGAACTGTATTCTGTCACTATACCCTCATTTAATGGCTTTAACAACCTACAGAAAGTTCCTGAAAAGCAGGCTTGGTACCATAGATGAAATAGTCACAGGACATTGATGATGTCTGCCTTCTTTTCTTTGGGGAGGGAAATCCTCCTTCTAAATCCTTAAAATAGCAGTTGGTTTCCATTAAATCTATCCAGAGTTAAGGATCTAAGTATCTTGAGTGACCCCTTTCTTTGGGAATGGAGTACATTTTAATAGGCTTTTCCTGTCTATGGTCTCTGAAAGATTTAGCTTCTGGCAGGCCTCCTGGACTGCTGGGTTTTATAAAGGAAGGGATTGATTTACACAGGTCTAATTCTTCCTCTTTCTTTTAATTTCTTTTTTTCCCCATTTCATACAAAGAATGAGAAAGGTATTCTGAGTCTTCTATTGAGATATGAGTGATCTCATGGAAGCACATTTAGCATTGAACTTTTATTAAACTCCTCTGGTTTCACAAAATATCATTTTTGCTTCCTATATATGAAACAAAACAGCTGTTATTTGCCTATCTTGTGCTGTAGCACTGTAAGCTATAGAGAGAAAAGAATTGTAATTTTGTTCTGTTTTCTCACTGTCTTAATTGAACTATATTGCCTCTATCTGAACAGGAATATTTAGCAAAGGCCTTAATACATTCTAATACCTCCTAACTCCTACTTATCATGCTTCCTCCAGGAAGCCCTTCAGCTCTTCCCACAGCACTCCATGTTCTTTCTTATCTTAGTATAGTATTTCTCATTGCTATTAATATTGCTCATGTGCAAGACTACTTTAAAAAGTTTGTAGAAAATGTAATTAAAAATAAGATTATTTTGGTGCAAAAAATTTTTGAATCCCATATATGCTTATATTTGATTATATCCTCTACTACACACTAAGATTAATCAAGACAGGAGCTATGGATTTTGCACCATTTTGTTCCCAATGCTTAGCATGGTGACTGGGCTCTAATAAAAATTCAATTAATATTTGTCAAATGCATGGTTGAATTAATAAAACTTCAAGGAATATAAGGATAACATATATTAAAGTATCTTTGTGTCAGGCATTGAACTCAATGCCTCAGAGGCATTATGTAATTAAATCCTCATAACTCTGCATGATGGCATTCTTAAACAGCTAATGATTGAATGGTTTAAAAAGACCAGGCAAATTACCAAGGTGAAAATGCCACTAAGAGACAGACTAAGATTATTACCTGTGCTATCTAGTCACATAGGCCAAAATATCAGGATATAGAGTCATTTAATCTCACAAAGCAGGAAGAGCTCAGCTCTGATTGGTAAGAAATGTGATATATTTACCAAATTGCTTGACCAAAGGAGCACTACTTTATATAATTCCTAGCAGGAATAGAAAGGTAGCTCTTAACTGATATTGAACAGTTTTGTGGCATTTAATAATATGAAAGTCATTCGTTAGCTCAGTGAAAACTACTGTTCTAAAATCATTTATCTGTTTTGTGACATAGATAATTATTTGCATGCTAGTCACTAAAGTCTCCAAACACAGTTGGAAAAGGAAAGATTATCAGCTGTTTGATCTCATTTTCTAATTTACTCAGGTGAAAAGTTAATCAAACAAGCCAATTCTGTAATGTAGACATAGCCATGACTATCTAATGATTCTCAAGAAAAATACAACCCCCTGAAATTCTATGATTTCTAGTCAGTATTGACCATGTGGATTTGAACCAATACTTATTTTTTCTAAATCAATTGATTTTCCTTCTCACAGGCAACAGTTTTATGTTCTAACCTGCAGCATTTCTATGCCTGACTAGAATATTTTTGCATTTGATTAGTGTTTTCATTTGACTTTCAATGAGGTCTCAAAACAGTTTGGCTTGTCACAGTCAAATTATTTAAATATTCCTCTGAAAAAGAGTATGTGGGAACTAAAATCAGATTCCTGTGAACTCAAAAAAAAAAGTGGCAACAGTTCTGAACTCATTATATTTTTATGTCTAAATTAATCATTTTACAATTTCATTTTATGTTAATGCTAGTCTTAAATGCAGTGATTATTTCAGGACTTAATGGAAAAGTTTTAATTTTTAACTGACCCAGAAGTTGCTCTCCAACAAAGATTTATATTACTTTTTTGAATACTCTTTGTGAACAACATCACAAATATGTTACATCATATACTTATATTTATAAAAAATTACTTTGGTTTCTTTAATACAAACACCAAAGTCATCATTTTATTTCTCGGTTATTCTTTTACACCTCTTAATTGATCAGAATTATCCCAACGGATCCAAATATAGTCAGACTTCTCTAAGTTCAACTGACATCATTAAAAAGAAAGCACACATGAAATAGTATAGACCATATTAGCCCATTTATTTATAGTTTTAAAAAATATAGTCTAACCTGGAGGGTCAAAATGATTAATGGTTTTATGAAATGTAATTCCAAGAAATGGGTAGGCTTCAAGAGGAAAGATAAATCCTTTGGGAGGGACATAAATGTCTTGTATCTTCATTGAAATGATCAAATTGTAGTCTTCAAATAAATGCAATTCTTCCTTCTAACTGCCTTACCAGTAAATTGCCTAACATTGGTGGTAAATAGGAAAAAGTGAAATCCTCAAAAAGTGAATATATAGATAGGATTAAGTGTTAAAGAGCTCATATAAATAGGATCAAGTTCCTGTCAATAATAATAGAATTTAAAAGGAGAGAATGTCTAACATGGGAAACAGTCCACATAGCAGACTCATAGAATGACAATTATCTTAAGTAACACTCTGACCTCAGAATCAGCCCTTAAGGCTGCCTGGTATGGCTAAAAGGCTCGTAGAAAGCCAATGTACTGTGGCAAAATATTTTCTACATGAAGGATCTCTGTGAGTGAGATCCCAGTGAAAAGAAAGGGCCACCAAAGAAGGTTGTACTTTTCTCTAAAGGAAGGAAAGAACTTCCATTTTGCTTATGGTCTTGTCCAAATACTGACAGAGTTTTTGGACTCAAAAGGCTTCCATAGCCCAGGCAGCTCAAAAGCCTCAGGTGGTAACTGACATCATGCATAAGAGTGTTAACTGTTAAGTTAACAACAGTTACTGTGTACTAACACCCATGCAGGACCTATGATTTGTATTGAGAGTTAACTGTAAAACAGTTCTCAAACAGTTTGTGTGTGTGCATATGTGCAATTGTTGAAATATTTACTTAGTACAGAGTTGGTCTTCTGTGTACTAAGTTAATTGAAAATGATTCTTAATGTAGAATAGGACTGGCAAGGATAGAGAGAGGAGGAGGAGGGATAGGACTGTTTATAGGAGGGCTGATATGGTGGGAAGAAAAACTATTCCTAAAGTTGTACATATGAAATTTATATTCCTTAAAAATGAAGTATAAAAAGAGATATGCAAAGTAATATGAATATTTGTACCATTCTAATCATGAAAGAAAGGTATTTGTTCTTTTCAAAACCCGAAATGGAGAAAAAAAATCACTTGCCAAATAATTTCACTGGGGAATATCAAAACCAATTCCAGCAAAAGGAGAAGAATCAACATAACTGAATTGGAAGAAAAAAGGTTTAGTCAGATGTCAACAATGAATACAAATCTGTATCAACTTAAGTTCAAGGTAGCTGTCCATAAATATTAGCACTGAGTCAAAAAACTGTAGGCATTGACAGGAAGGGAGATGAAGGGTCTTTAATAGTATGTGTTTTTTCTTTGTTCTTTCTTGCGGGTTCTGGTGTGATGCAAATGATACTCAGTACCAGAATCTACTCTGTAGCTAAATATGAACATGTACTTTTTCTGTACATTGAATGTGCAAAGAAAAGGCGCAGAGTGTTTACATATCATCAAAAAAATGGTGGATTACACACATTAGACATCTTAGGTATTGCAAACTGGCATATGTAACATCTAAAAGGAAAAATATTCTACACTAAAATTCTTCAGTTTATTTGAAGCCATTGCTACTAGGTATCAGCATTAAGATATTTGTATATATGCAGCTAGAATGGCTTTTTCCTTTTATAAAATATCACTTATAAGGGGAGACATCCAAGGGATCTAATGAAAATTGATGTTGTAACTCAGAAAAGATTTAATAAATTAATTATAGTAACATAACCAAGACTATGAAAATTGGATTATATATAAACAATATAATTCATGTGCAAGAAATATAAAATCTGACTTCTTTTCAAGATTAGATTGTGGAACACTTCTACGTAGGTTTCAACAAGTGAAAAAATATATATCAAATAACTGGCCTACAAACAAGGCTCCTGTTTGCACTCTGGTATAAAGTCAAGTTAGTGCAAACCCAGATAATTGAATTGGACAATTCCAAATTAGTTGGCAGAAACAAATTATCAATACAAATGTTAAAGGTTCAAACAAACAAACAAACAAAAAAAAAAAACACAGAGACACAATGAAGGTATTTGTGACAAACTGAATCCACTGATGGCTGTAAGTTACCCCAAAAACTCAGATGGGTTTCATTTGGATTATAACTTATTTATTTCCCTAAACTTAGCTGGATACTAAACATTTCTACTCATTGTTGGGGCAAGGAGAACTTAGCCATCTTAGATAGCCAGTTATTTACTTGTAAATGAGAGAGTTTTTCTTTTTTCCCTAAGATTTGTTTATTTATTTTGAAAGATTTAGAGAGAGATCTTTCATCCACTGCTTCACTCCCCAAATGTCCAGAATGGCCAGGACTAGGCCAAGCCGAGTACAGGAGCCAGCACCTTCTTCCAGGTATCCCGTGTTGGTGCAGAGGCCAAAGTACTTCCGTTTCTTCCACCATCTTCTGCTGCCTTCCCAAGCATATTAGCAGGGAGCTGGATCAGAAGTGGAGCAGCCAGGACTTGAACCTGCACCCATATGGGATGCTGGAGTCACAGGTGATGGCTTTGCCCACTATGCCACAACAGCCAGCCCCAACAAATTATTTCTAAACATTTGTCATCTTCATTCATAAAATTAGGATAGTACCTACCTCATGGTGTTTTAAAATATTTAACAGTCCCACCACATTGAAACAATCCAGTAAGCGTTCATTGTTGGTCACACAATCTTAAAATATTGCAGAATAAATGTACTTGCATGTAAAAGGGGACTTCAAAAAGTGAGTGGAAAAATGCAGTGAAACGCTGTTTCTTTGGGTGTAAAAAAATATGTTGAAATCCATGCATTGATTTTTCACCATATGTGTTTTCCATAAACTTTTCAAATCCCCCTCTTATCAAGATTCAGATTCTCATAGCTGTGTTACAAATAACAGTTGCCAAGAATTTCCCGGAGGAAGGATACTTAATGACTCTTTTCTGACTTCCTGCCCAACAGGTTTCCTTCCTTCTTGTGGTCATAATGTATTTTGTTGAACTCCACTAATCATCCTGAGAAAAAAAGGACTAGAAGAGTGGCAGAGAGGAAGAAGAGGGGAAAAAATGAGGAAGAGAGAGTAGAGAGCCTATAGCAATACAACTAAAATGATAGACCAAAAATAAAAATATGCCTTCCAAAATTTGAAACATCTCTTCTGTAACATCAAACCTTGCCATACCCTTACTACCTGAGATCTGCTAAGGCAAAAAGGAAACATTGGATTACTATAAATCATGGATGGATGGACAGCTGAGAACTGACACTATTTTCCCTCTAATTTACATATTTGTTTTATCTTGGCTTTCAGGGATGGGTAATGTCTGGCCTACTGGACATATAAGACCCATGAAATCATTTGATTTGGCTGTGCCAAGGAAATCAAAGGCGAGACTTGAAGTTTGGTAAAGATATACAGGCTAATTTTTAAGTTGATAATTTTGTACTATCCATTCATGAACGTTATTATAAATATACAAATGTTCGTTGGCATAAAAAAAGTTTCCCCACTGCTGGGAGAGCTTCTGACATCTAAAAAAATAATAATAGAATTGTTCTCATATTTGGTTGGACATTTTCTTCAGAATTTTATGGAAAACAAACCACTAAACCACAGGTACAAAATCAAATTCCAAACATCCACATTGCTCTGAGGAATCTCTCTCTGGAATGTCTCCCCAGCCCCAGGTTCCAAATGGACAACAATTGAGAGTCCAAGGCAGCATAGGAGCTATTGTTCTTGCCAGGAATTTTTATTCATCACCTATTGGCATTCACATTAGCAGCAAGTACATAATATGAAACTTTAACCATCTTCAAAGCCTCCATAAAACTGAAAGTACTTTGTTGGAGAAGGAGCTTGTGTCCCACGTCACTGTTGGCTAACATACAAGGGAATGGGAAACAGATTCAGACCACAGTAGGATTTAAAAAAAAAAATAATAATCTGGCAATGTTATAGAGAATGGCTTACTTTTAGAGCATTTGCCACAGACTAGGAGGAGTAAGTTATGATGTCCAGGCCAGAATCAATAAGGATCTGAACTGAGGCAGTCATGATGGGACAGAAAAAGAAATGTAAGGACTATAAGCTTATGGTGGAAATGAAATTCACAATTTCTAGTATCTGATCCAAAATGAGATCGAGAACTGGAAAAGACTCAAAGATCTCAAGACTTGAGCCTTGTTGACCTGGTACCTGGTGGGAAGGTGCATTCTAAGATATTGAAACTGATGTCAATGATTTGTGTTTCAAGTGCCATCACTTTCTAGAAACTTGTGGAAAATATTAGGTAGGGCATTTGGAAAGTACTGAACATTACTTTTCTTTGGAAGCCTTTTTTGTTTTAACTCTACTCGTAAACCAGGAGAAGTGCTTTCCTTCTGTGCTGCTGTGGCACTCATTTCCATTCTAAGGACTTAATTTCATTTTTTGGAACCACCCTTTTCATTCTATTGCCTCGGTACCCTTGGTGAGGTTAGAGACCATAGCCATTTTACTCCCCTTAGTGCCATTAAACCAAGCACAGAGCATAGTAAATAGCAGGCACTCAGAAACTGTTGAATGATTGGTTGTGCCTTTGGAACTTTTAGAAGCTTAAATAGGCTAAATTACATCCCAAGAAAGCAATGGCTATGGGTATAGTGTTCATTGGCATTATTCCAGGGAGAGAGTTCAATTAGAAATAGCAATGGAGGTAAGAGTCGATAGAGAATAAAAAACTGTTAGAGAAGAAAGAGAGGAATAGTCATAAAGATAAATGGAAAAGGGGAGAATTTTATAAAGAAGAAGATGTAAAAAAGTTAGGTAGCTCAAAAAAATCCAGGATATCTCCAAAAAAAAATGCTGTTGGAAACATTTGAATGGTGGGAGTGTACAGCTCTAGCAGAACAAAAATGAATCATGTCAATTATTATTTTGAAAGCACACACAAAAAAGGAATACTGTAGTGATATTTTAATGATCCCTACAACTCCTAGATTCTTTAATTCAAGGTCTTGCTAAAGAATTTGGTGCTTTGGAATTCTCATCAAGTGAGATACATCATGGAAAAACACTCTCTGATAAAAGTAATCTGGGCAAGGTTGATTATTATGTCCTACTTTTAGACATTCAAAAAACATAAGTTCTGTCTGCAGTAACTCTTTAATTTCAGCAAGGCATTTTACCAGCTTTTTTATGCTAACCTCCAACTTACCTATTAACATAGCAAGAGAAATAAATATATTCCCTAGAATTTATTTTGAGACATGCTGTTTTGATTGTGTGACTGCAAGCAGTTTTATATCCTCCAGGTATAAAAGATATTGTGAATGCATATAGTGAGCACTGTCAATATTTGACGAAATCTTTCTGGTTCAGATGACTCTTTGGAAGTGATATGTTCTTTGAGCTGCATCAAAGTACATCTTGGAGTGGCAGTAACTCTGAATGTTGACATTCCTTTTTTCTACCAGTATTTCCTGTGTACCTATTTTGTACCACATCCCATGTTCTGCTGTTAGGATACAGCATTAAACAGTGTGGCAAAAGCCCTTCCTTTCATGAAGCACATGGAACAGAAATTGAAAGGGGAATTGGGGAGAAAGGATACAGGTAATTTTATAAATAAGCAAGGTGATTTAGGATAATTAAAAGTGCTACAAAATGTGTAGGTATAATAAAGTGTAATTGGAGTAATTTTGTTTATTGGTCTTAAAGACTTCTCTGAGAAGGTGATGTTGGGTTAAGAGCCCCAGCCTGGTAAAGATATGAGTGAGAAACAACTCCAAAGAAACAATACATGAACAAGTGAAAAATTCCTAAAAGGAATGAGGAGGAGGTGAATGATGATGATAATAATGATGATGATGATAGATAATTAATATAGCTAGATGACAAGAGTAACTTAATGAAGTGGATAATGAAGGAATGATAGAAAATTGAATAGAGCAAAATCCAGGTCATATATTACTTTATAGCATTTCAAATTGAAATCTTACTTTGAATATGATAGTCAGATACTGGATTCCTTAAGTAGGAGAGAAACATCTGTTTTATTTATTAATTCATTCTATACATCTTTATTGACTATGTAATGTGTGCCAATTCTTTATTTTGCCTCTGGATATCAATACTATAGTTAGCCAAACAGATCCTGCTTTTTTTAAAAAAGATTTTATTTATTTATTTGAGAGGTAGAGTTATAGACAGTGAGAGAGAGAGACAGAGAGAAAGGTCTTTTGTCTGCTGGTTCACTCCCCAAATGGCTGCAACAGCCAGAGCGGCACCGATCTGAAGCCAGGAGCCAGGAGCTCCTTCCAGGTCTCTCATAAAGGTGCAGGGTCCCAAGGACTTGGGCCATCTTCTACGGCTTTCCCAGGCCATAACAAAAAGCTGGATGGGAAGAGGAGTAGCCAGGACTAGAACCGGCACACATATAGGATACCAGCGCCACAAGTGGAGGATTAACCTATTGCACCACAGCACCGGCCCCCAGGCCCTGCTTTTATAGAGTTCATATTTTTGTAGGCTAGTTTTAAAAAGGAATATTCTGAACATATTGTGGAGAATGGATTAATGTGGGGTCAAAGTGGAATGCCACAAAGAAGTTGGCAATCTATGGCAGTGAAGAAAGTAAACTGGGAGAAGAAAGTGAATTGGACCAGAACCTTAACAGTGAAGACAGGGACAAATCAACAGATTTGCTATTTTTCAGATAGAGTTTCTAGGTTGCTGATGATAGGTATAGGAGATGAAGGAAAGAGAATTTCACAGATGCAGATGACATTTTTGAGATGTCATTTGGGAAATAACTTTTTGGAAACAGAATCCAGGAAGTCTTCTGTGGCATTTTAAATTTGAGATGGCTGTTAGATGTTTAAGAAGATACTTTCGGAGACAGTTGTAAATGCAGATCAGGAGTTCAGGGAGAGATCGGTACTTGAGATATACATTTGAGAGTCTCAGCAGATAGGTGGATTTTAAAAGTGATGGGGTGGATGAGAGGATTTTAAAAGTTATGGGGTGGAGAAAGAAAAAGAGAAGAAGTCTCAAAGCAGAGGAATAAATGCCATCAGAGGAGACTGAGGAGGCTTGCCACGGAGGTATGAGTAAAATCAGGTGCTATGGCACATATATTAGCATGGATATTGAATGTCCCCCAAAGGTCCATGTGTTTAAAATTTGCTCCCCCAAATCTTATATTAATGGTACTATGAGGGCAAAACATAATCCAATTACAGTGTCTGTAGTGGGGCATTGGGTAAGGAATTAGACTGAATAAGGAATAAGGTTGGAAGGGTGTAGCCCAGTGGTTTAGTTGTGGTAACTTTATAAGGAAAGACACATATACAAATGCACTTCTTGCTGTGTAATGTTCTATACTACTTTGGAACTGTGCCAGCAAGATCACCATCACTAATGCTGAACCAATGGGGTCTGTTAATCTTATATTGTAAATCCCTCCATAACCATGAGACAAAATAAATCTCACTTTCCTTCAAAAGCAGCCTATGTTATGTGTTCTGTTATAGTATCAAAAAGCTGACTAATACTGCAAGGGAAGACAATAGGATGGGAGCTGAGAGAAAAGCATGTTTCAGTTAGTAGGGAATTATCCATTATCTTGAACACAACTGAGAATTTAAGTACAATCATGAAATAGTGATCAGTGTATTTGTCAAGATGGGAATTACTAGATGCCTTGACTACAGTAGTTCTTATCAAGTTCTAGAGACCACTTATATAGTGTTTACTACACTCATGTGGAAGCATCCTTTAAGTGCCTTATATATTTTATAAATAATAAGATGCGATTATTATTCCACTTTACTTCTGAAGTAATGGAGGCACCGGATATCAATGGCCTGCCTCATATTTCCTGCATGGCAGTGCTAGGATTCCAAGCTAGGCAGGATGACTCTGGCATCAGAGTCTTTCCTATTCTCTAAAACTCAGTTAAAGGGGCTTGACGTGATAATGGAAGGTGGGGCAGAGGAGCCAACAAACAGAAATTTTTTGACAAGTTTTGAAGTCCAGAGAAAATGAGAAATTGAATTGTACCTGGAAGAGGCTGTGGGTCAGGAAGGGATTTTAAGAATGGGAGCTACTAGAGCATGTGTGAATGATGATGGAATAATTGGGTAGAGAGGAAAATTTGATGTTGCAGGTTAGAAGGATCTAATCATGTGAGCAAAGTCCTTGCACTTGGCTCAGGACCTGGCAGAAGTAAGGGCTCGGTACAAGGCTGCTGAATTACAATAAATTACTTAAACCCAGTGACAGAGCTTGGATTTAACTCCTGATCTCAGGCTCCTGGTTTAGTTCTCAGATCACCAGACCGTGCTGTCTCATAGCCCTTAGTCCAGTCTGCTTCTCATCGGAAAGGTCATTTCTTCAAGGTTCTATCAGTAGCCCCACTGCTTTAGATGCAGAAGCCCCTGATTCAATTTCTTGCTGGAATGGATTCTTCACAAATAAGGATAATCCTCCATTTCATGTTTACTCACTTGGTTGACTTCCTGTTTTCCACACTCTTCCCATAACAGGCTTTGCAGTTTCTATTTTCTGAGACAGTCAAATAAGTGTGGGTTGATACTGTGACTGAGTCCCTCCTGAAATGCATAATTTTCCCCTTTTATCATTTTGAAACAAATAGATGAATTGCAAAGGAACAATATTAATGAGATGTTTAATTTGAGGTTTTAATTTTGTGAATGTTGGGAAGCATAATTATGGTTCAGGAAGTACATAAGTGTCTTCAGGAATACAAAATAGTTTTTGCATCTAGAGTTTGGGAAACATTTCTATTTATACACAAATCTCTTACAATTATTTTCATGGATTCCACAAGCATCCTGGGTACTGTAAAGATACAGAATATATAGCCTTCATAGAGGTAGAAATATATAATCAGCACGGCTGTCATTTATAACAATTAACAAAAAACAATGTGTTGGGGAGGACTGGAGGGATAAGTAAAAGGGAGTAAGCACTGGATTTGTATTTCTTTTTCTCATATATTTGCAGAGCTGTTTTGTTTGGTTTCCTTCTAGATGACATCACAGATAATTTAAACAGTAGGGAGAGAAAGGAATATTGAGTCTCATGGGAATAGATATAGGATGATAAAGGCTTTTCAGACAAAAGGTGAGCACAGAAAGGAACTAAAGGCTAAAGTTTAAAATACATTACTAAGAATTTTCTATGAATCAGTGCACCGTGTTTCATTTTCAGTTTTTTAAATTTATAAAAATGCAATACATTTCATGTATTTCATATATACAGTTTTAAGAACAAAAAGATACATTCCACCCTTTTCTCCCTCCTTCCTTTCTTAATTTTCTTTTAATTTTTGCAATGGCATACTTTCCATGTACTTTATAAAAATGAAAGGAAGAAATCAAATTTGAGGAAGAAATAACATTACCTATATTTAGATGGTAGAGAAAGGGCTACAATGTTCAGGCATTTGGAAATAGCTATTTCTTTAGCAGACGAAAAGTGACCTAGAAATAGAAATTAATTTTGCAGGCAATTTCTATCTCTTAGGTTATGTCTAAGCACACGAGCCAATTTGAAGAAAAATAAGGTGAGAAAAGAAACAAATCGTCACAAAATAGCCATTTCTGCTTATTTAGGACTAGAATTATACAGCTGCAGGATAAAATAGCAGGGCACTTTGATTTATTCATTCGTTCATTCAATAAGCCAGCATTTGTTGATCTTCCATATAAAACAGCCTTTCTTCAAATATTGTGCAAAATGGTTGCAAATCAACACTATCATACGATTTAACACAATACTATATTTAAGCTAATGGAAAAGACCTCCTTTGGAAATTGAAATCCATCAATATGTATTTTAAATATATTATAGCTTCAGGATTGTGCCAGATGTTCCAAATCAATGCTGGCAAAGACTTAGAATATGACAATCTCTTTTTTAGCATTAAAAGGCAGATCTCAAGAAATGTTGCTACACTTTTGTTATCTACCAAATAAAAGAATGCATAACTGTGCTGGCCTAAAATCAGTAGCTCTTACAAATTTCTTTTTATTTCATTTATTATAGCATTTCATGTATTTGAAAATAACAGTATGTTATTTTATATATATGTATATATATATATAAATAGCTACAGACATACATATATGTGTGTGTGTATGTATGGATATGTGTGGCATATAGATAGTCTGTAATCTAGACTATATACATATTTTTAATCTGTAATCTAGACAAAATTTAGTGCAATTTTAGATAGTCTCTATTATATGGCCTTTTTAAGTTGCGAATGGCAGAAACCCGATCTCTGTGAGCCTCAGAACTAAAAGTGAGGAAGTGATTCTCCAAAGGAAAATCAAGAAGTAGAAGTGTACGCGGAGCAGGCAAAAGCAAGTTTGCCAACTGTATAGTTAATCCCCATGTAGTAACTCTACTGCCACCCCTAGTGGCACCCACCATGGCACATGGGTTAGACATCACTGATATAAACACCATACGGTGAAATAGTAGCGGGTCCTTACTTTGTTCTTAGAGTTAACTGGCTCTTTCATTTATTCAGCAAGAACTAATTTAGAATGTACTCTATATTTTATACCAGGGGATTCTAATTTGATTAAGGCATAGTTCCTATCTTTAAGGAGCTCTAAACGCAGTATTCAGACAAAATATCCAAATAATAAAAAATGTGAAAGTACAGAAAACATAACCAACTCTGCACAGAGAAGGATTCATAGACACAGTAATACTTGAACTGGAACTTCAATGAATAGGGATTTTCAGCCAGAATAAAAAATAAAATAAAATAAAATAAAATAAAATAAAACAAAGCAGTGATTGAGATAAGCCAGGGTACTTGGATGCTGAGTTGGGACTGTCTTACCCATCCTGCTATTTCAATTGAGAGAAGGTACCTGAGACACAGGAGGCAAAAGTTTGAGTGCTCACAGACACAGAAGACACAAATACCATGGGGGTAAAGAAGACTGGGAACCCTTGAAAGCACTATGAGAATTCAGAGGAAATTCCTATACAATATCCTAGACTATTGTTTGTGCAAAATTCTTCCAAGTGCTGCTTTTCAGCAAAAATTCAATTATAAACGTGGTATTAAAAAGTGGTTCACAAATGCCTTTTGATGAGAGAAGTGAATGGGATGTCAGTCAGATCATTGTAATGATGTCTTTGGGAACAGAGAACTAAAAAATTTCAAGCTCTTGGCTTGTAAGGAAAGAAAAAAAGGAAGCAATACAAAGTGTTGAGCGATTTTAAAGTTAACCCTGCTAACATTTAGAAATAGGACAGCAACAATATTGGAAAGTTTTAAAGTCTTAAATTCAAGATTCACCTTCTTACTCATCAAAATGGACAATGTACCTAATACAAGGCAGTATTTTAAGTAGCAATTCTGTATTGGCAAAGTGATTGAATAAGTCTAGCCTCTGTGAGAGTTTTTGCTTCTATATAGATATGTTTATCTACAGAGAGAGATAGATATCTTCCTATAAATCATCATATATGTATATCACTGAATGCTATATTTGGTTGAATTTCCAGCTCATAGCAATTCTGGTACTTCATATTGTTCTTTGTAATGAGCTACAGAAAAGATTTTTTTAATGCTTTCACAGTTGGAAGAAAAATTTTTTGAAAACTTCTATTTACTGGTTTTAATACTTAACTTTGTAATTCATCCCTTTGTTATTCACAAGTGGTATTGAATCTTTAATGACACTATCAATGAAAAGGCATGTACCTATCTGCATTTGTAACAAAAAGGAAAATATATAAATAGCTTACTATTGTTTGATATATTCTACTCTTCAGTTATGGGGAGGCCAAATAATCCATACTCCATGTGAGCAAGTTAATAAAGAACATTTAATGAGCTATGGAGGGACGTATTTTCAGAGCACTATACTCATTTTCATAAATGTTGCTGGAGAGGCAATTGCTCAAACATAATTCTCCCATTAGGAGGTTAAGAGAGATAATAACAGCTTTACACAAAAGAAATAAGATGTCAAATATGATCAAATTCTTCTTTGCCATGTAAATTTAAACAATAAAATTGCTATGTAATTATATCAAAACTCTGCTTATTTTATTTTTCAATATTAAATTCTTCAACCACAGGTCTGCTATTACATGTAGGCTTTGGATTACCCATCGTGTTTGCAGCTGGAGAGGAGCTCATTACTTTAGAAGAGGAGACTACAATTTCAGAACTATGCTTGTACCATGCTATAAGAAATTCATAGGAAGGACACAAACATTAAATTTGTATGTTTTGAGCATTAAACGAGAAACAACTTGGAATAATCTGAGAGTTCTCATCCTTCATATATTTTACTTTATTTCTTAGGGGTTTATCTTTTTCTCTTTTTTTAGACAGAACAGTTTTCTTATTGAGTCACTTGCCAACTTCTCTTGCACTAAAAAGTGGATTAAAATGTGTAAACATATCTAATTACATGAAAAAACTTCTCAAGTGCAATAGTTTACATAGCTTTTTATTCCATTTTATTTATATAAAAGGAAAAATATATTTTTATGTATTTATTTTTTATGTATTTCATATCTACAGTTTCTAAATATTTATTTATTTATTCAAATGGCAGGGTTACAGAGACAGAGAGATCTCCCATCCCTTGGTTCACTCCCCAAATGGTGTAATGACCAGGGCTAGGCCAGGAACAAGAAAGAAGCCAGGAGCTTCTTCACAGTCTCCCACGTGGGTACAGGGACCCAAGCACTTGGGCCATCTTCCACTGCTTTCCCGACCTTTATGAGAGAACTGGGTCATAAGTGGAACAGCTGGGACATGAACCAGCACCCATATGGGATGCTGGTATCGCAGGCAGTGGCTTTACCCACTATGCCACAAGGTCAGCCTTGGCAAAATAAAGTTGTTAAGCTTAAATCTATTAACATTAATGAAGATATTGGAATTTTAATTGTTAGTCTATATAAAATAATACTTACATTTTTAAAATAATAATTACTTTTTATAATTTTTATTTACATACAGTGAACAAATTTCATGTATTTTTTTTTAATTTTTTAATTTTCTTTTTGACAGGCAGAGTTAAACAGTGAGAGAAAGAAAGAGAGAAAGGTCTTCCTTCCATTGGTTCACTCCCCTAATGTCCACCATGGCCTGCGCTGCGCCGATCCGAAGCCAGGAGCCAGGTGCTTCCGCCTGGTCTCCCATGCGGATGCAGGGACCCAAGCACTTGGGCCATCCTCCACTGCCCTCCCAGGCCACAGCAGAGAGCTGGACTGGAAGAGGAGCAACCGGGACTAGTACCTGGCACCCCAACCGGAACTAGAACCCAGGGTGCCAGCACCACAGGAGGAGGATTAGCCAAGTGAGCCGTGGCACCAGCCATAGTTTGTGTATGCAGGTTTAGTAGCATAGTGATATTTCCCATCTTACCGTTTCACCCACCCAGACTCCCACCCTGACTCGTCCCACATTTTTATTCTTCCTTTTAATTTTTACAATGAATACTGTCAGTTTATTTTATAACCATAAGCTTAACCCAGCACTAAGTAAAGAGTTCAACAAATAGTAAGAAAAAAACACTGTTCCTCAAGGGTAGAAACAAGGGCTATAAACAAAATAAACAAACCTCAAAATGTCAATTTGTTCAATGTTACATTTTTGTACTCCAATGGTTACCATAGATCAGTGAAAACATATGTTTGTCTTTCCAGTTGCATTCATTTGGTTGCAAAAGACAGTATTTCATTCTTTTTTATGACTAAATAGTATTCCATAGTGTTTATATAACACATTTTCTTTATCCATTCTTCAGTTGATGGACATCTGTGTTGATTACATACCTTAGCTATTATGAATTGAGCTGCAATAAACATGGGGATACAGATAACTCTCCCTTATGCTGATTTCATTTCCTTTGGGTAAATTCCCAGGAATACCCTGGCTGGATCTTATAATAGATCTATTTTCAGATTTCTGAGGAATCTCCATACTGTCTCCTCAAAAGCTGTACTAGTTAACATTCTCACCAGCAGTGTATTAGGATACTTTTTTCCCCCACATCATCACCAGTATTTATTGTTTTGATTTCTTTAGAGGCCTTTTAACTGAGTTGAGGTGAAACTTTGTTTAGGTTTTGATTTGCATTTCCCTGTTTTTTAGTGATTTTGAGCATTTTTTCATGTGTCTGTTGGCCATTTGAATTTCATTTTTTTTTAAATGCCTGTTCAAGTCCTTTACCAATTTCTTAACTGGATTGTTTTCTTGTTATTGTCTCTTGAGCTCTTTATAGATCCTGGATGTAATCCTTTATCATTTTCATAGTTCGCAAATATTTTCTCCCATTCTTCTGGTTGCCTCTTCAATTAGTTGGGTGTTTATTTTGCAGTGCAGAAGCTTCTCAGCTTCATGTAATCCCATCTGTCTATTTTTGCTTTGGTATCCTCTGCTTCTGAACTTTTTCAAGAAGTCTTTACCTATTCCAATGTCTTGCAGTTTCTTCAATGTTCTTCTCTAGTAATTTTATGGTATCAGGTTGTAGTTTAAGATCCTTGATCCATTTTGAGTTGATTTTTGTATAAGGTGTAAAGTAGGGGTCTTGTTTCATACTTCGGCACATCATGATGCAGTTTTCCCAGCACCATTTGTTGAAGACACTGTCCTTTCTCCAGGGAGTAATTTTAGGTTATTTGTCAAGGATTAATTGGCTGTAGATGTGTGGATTATTTTCTGAGGTCTTTAGTCTGTTCCATTGTTCCATGTCTATCCCTGTGTCAGTACTAAACTGTTTTGATTATAACTGCCTGTAATACAGCTTTAAATCTGATATTATGATGCCTCCAGCTTCATTTTTATTGCTTAGGATTGCTTTAGATAATCTGGGTCTCTTGTGATGTCATATGAATTTTTTGGTCATTTTCTCCACATTTGAGAATAAATTTGGTATTTTTATTGGGATTACATTGAATCCATAAATTGCCTTCAGTAATGTGGACATTTTGATGATATCAATATTTCCAATCCATGAACATGGAAGATTTTTTCCATTTTTTTTCTTCCGTTTCTTTCCTTAATGATATTTTATTTTATTGTATAGATTTTCCACATCCTTGGTTAATTTATTCCAAGGTATTGAAATTTTTTATAACTATTGTGAATGGGACTGATCTTACAAGTTATTTTCAGCCATGACATTGTTTGTGTAGACAAAGCTTTTTGATTTTGTATGTTGATTTTATATCCTGCAGCTTTGTCAAACTCTTTTATGAGTTCCAATAATCTCTTAATGAAGTCTTTTGGTTCCCCTATGTATAGGAACATGTCATCTGCAAACAGGGATAATTTGACCCCCTCTTTTCCCATTTTTATCCCTTTGATATTTTGCTTATTGTTCTATCATAAAGAATTATCCAAGTATACATAAAAGAACATACCACGATTCAAGGGATCTGACTTCTTTTATGAACTTTGTAATGGCAGTTAATTGTGTGAGTTTTGCAATGACAAAATGGGATAGCATTAGGTGTTATTTTGGTAGATACTGCAAGAACCCAAAGCCTGCATAGATAGAGATTATATTACTTTTTGCAGAAGTCCCAGGGGGAAATTTTATAAGAAAGAGCTATGCAACGTAAGAAATGCTAAGATGTTAGCTGAGACAATCTCCCCCAAAATCCACTGAAAATCTTAATTCTGATCTGGCTTGTATGGAAAATATTTTTCTCCTAGTCTGGAGAGACATTGGAGTCAGATCAAAATTCAAATGTCTAATCAATAACTCTTCTCAAATACTGCTATATATCACCATGATTTATTCTTGCCTATTTTTAACTTTATATGTGTATATTCATAGACAATCTCATATATCTCCAAATATTAGTCTATTTCCTATTGCTGAAACAAAATCCTGATTGTACGTGATAAATACAGAAAAGAGGTTTATTTAACTTAAGATTCAAGAGTATGTTGTCAGCATCTGCTCATTTCCAACGAGGGCCTTCTGGCTTCACCATAGAAATATTGGATGGCATCATGGTGGGAGCCAGTGCAAGAGGGAAAGAGCAATCACATAATAATATAGAAAGAAAAAAGAATTCAGGGGCAAGACTTTTTTTCCTCTCCCACTGGAGAGCCAACTCCAAGAGGTCAGCACTGAAATTTTTTCTTTATTTTTTAAGGCATACAAACTTCATAAGTACAACTTTAGGAATATAGTTATTCTTCCCACTATACCCACCCTCCACCTACACTCCCACCATCCCCCCTCCTCCCTCTCCCCTTGCCAGTCCCATTCTCCATTAAGATTCATTTTCAATTAATTTTGTACACAGAAGACCAACTCTATACTAAGTAAAGATTTCAACAATTTGTGCATTCACATACATACACACAGACACACACACACAAAACTGTTTGAGAACTAGTTTTACAGTTAACTCTCATAATACAACTCATTGAAGACAGAGGTCCTGAATGGTGAGTTAGTGCACAGTGATTCCTGTTGTTAATTTAACAGTGAACACTCTTATACATCAGTGATTACCCGAGGCACTTGACATGAGCTGCCTAGGCTGTGGAAGCATTTTGAGTCCACAAACTCAGTCAATATTTGGATAAGGCCATAAGCAAAGTGGAAGTTCTCTCCTCCCTTTAGAGAAGAGTACATCCCTCTTTGATGGGCACTTCTTTCTGCTGAGGTCTCACTCACAGAAATCCTTCATGCAGAACATTTTTTGCCATGGTGTCTTGGCTTTTCATGCCTGAAATGCTCTCATAGGCCTTCCAACCAAGTCAGGAAGCCTTAAGGGATAATTCTGAGGTCAGAATGTTACTTAAAGCGATCGTCATTCTATGAGTCTGCTGTGTGGACTGCTTCCCATGTTGGAACATTCTCTCCTTTCTAATTCTATCTGTTATTATTACCAAGCACTTGATCCTATTTATATGGTCACTTTATAAATTCTTTGAGGATCATTCCTCTAATAACATAACGGTCTTCCACTAGGACCCAAATACCCCACCACTTCTCAATATTGCCACATTGAAGAACAAGCTTCCAGCACTGAATCTTTAGGGGACAGACTTAAACCACATACAAACCATAGTATTTGGCTTCTTTGATCAATATTTTGTTGTGTGTGAATTCACCCATTTAAACTTCTCTGTAGTAATCTATACAAATAATGTAGTTGGGTTTCCATTCTACTGTTGATAGACATTTGAGTTATTTCCATTTCAAGACTATTCTGTTCTATTCTGTATTCATATAATTGCACTTGATTTTTTTAAGATTTTTATTTTATTTTTTGAAAGGCAGAGTAACACAGAAAGAGAAAGAGAGAGAGAGTGAGACAGAGAGATATCTTCCATTTACTGGTTCACTCCCAAAATGGTCCCAATGACCAGGCTGAGTCAGACTGAAGCCAGGAGCCAGGAACTTCCTCCAGGTCTCACATGGGTACAAAGACCCAAGTACTTGGGCCATCCCACACTGCCTTTTCAGGCACATTCATAGGGAGCTGGATTAGAAGTAGAGCATCTGGGACTCAAACCAGATCCCATATAGGATTCTGGCATTGCAGGCAGCAGCTTAACCCATAACACCACAGCACAAGACCCATATCACTACAATTCATTGAATAATTTATTTTGGAATGGAATATGAAGATTTCAAAGAACAAAAGTAATCTCTGATTTGGGGCTCATACTCTTTGTGTTGTTCTCATCCTGAATCTTTAGCCTCTTCATTTCTCACTGGTTTTGTGCCTTGTAATTTTTTAAATTGTTTTCTACCGCCGCTTTCAGAGGAGGTTTTTGTCTACTACTACCACAAGTGGAACTATGAAGGCACATCCTCTTTTAATTCATTTGACTTGTCAACCTTGAGTTTCAAGTTCAATTCCAAATAACAAATAAAGTAATATGTTGTTCTGAACTTTCTCAATTCTGAAGTAACGTTTATTCTCTCACCTCTTTTCTATTCCTGCCAACTTTGTGTCTCATGACTAATTAAATTAGACATCACTGAATATAAAGTGGAGTTCAATAGTTATTTGATCTATAGTTTCAAAACAATAAAAAGTTATCAGGGTGGGAGAGAGAACACTGTATAGGCTCTAGTTATCTAAACGTCTACATGAAAAATTTAAATAAATCTTTGTTTATAAAATGTGGAATATTTGTATTTGGGTAAACTCCTAGAAGATTGACTAGATTATCATTATTATATGAATCTTTGGCATCGTGTATGTGGCTGCATGGAAATTGTGTTCCTTGTTAAGAATTCATGTACATAGTTAATGAGAAACATAGTTGAAAGATTTTGGCTGAAGTCCATGCTAATCACATTACCATGGATAATGAAGAGCAAGCTGAGTATTTGTTTTTAAAGTTCTATTTCTTGTGCTTCATTTTGTCTATATTCTGTTTTCATTGCCACCATGTGAGTAAGGTACTAAAAATTCTTTAGTCCCATTTATGTATTATCTATTTAGCAATGTGTGTCAGTTAATAACTTGGCCTCTAATCCAATGTCCTTCTAATTGAGCTAGATCATCTATTTTATACCTATAAATTCAGTAGATTTGGAATGTAGATTGTAATAACAAAATTAATCTCATCTAGGAACAACAGGTGGCAAATACATAAGTCACCTGCAAAGTTTCATTAAATATGAATTCTTACTGTCATCTCTTTTCATCACCAGCAAGTATGTATCAGAATCCACATCTCCACCTATCCCCAAACATATAAAGACCTCCCATCTTAGGAAATACTGGCTTGATATTGAAGTATTATTTCCTTTCATCTCCCTACCTCTTGTATTATCTCTCTATGCCTGTTCAATTCCATTGTGTTTGATAGCCTAACTTTCCATACCAAGTTTCTCTTAACTTGTCCTCTTTTTCCCAGAGAGGAAGTTGATCTCTTAGAATGGGAACTTGATCTCTGATATTTGACTCTGCTTGTTGAAAGCTAAGTCACCTATCAAATTCTCTTGGTCTGTGTCAGTGGTTCTCACACTTTATATATCACGGTCATGTAGAGGAATTGTAGAAGCACTGATTTCTGGACTCTATTCCTGAGTTTGTGATTCAGTAAATCTAACTTAGGGCCACAACTTTGCAGTTCTAACAAATTCCCAGGTTAAACTCATGCTGCCACATTAGGAGCCAAACTCTGAGAACTGCTGGCCTCCCAAACAGTAGACTCATTCAATAGAGGTTCTGTTCCAAGAGGTTCATTCCCTTAATAAACCTTCTATGCTTACTTTTGCCTGTGATTCTTATCTGTTTTGATAACTGACTGTGTCCCTGCTAATTAAACTCCTAGTCATGAATCTGGTTTCCTAGCTCTGAAGAGCAATCATGGCTCTGATAACTGAATTGATTGGTTGATTAATTCATTATTCAGTTTGTCGTTTAACACATATTATTCAATGCATTGTGTTACAGTCATTAGTTATATAAAATGAAAAAAATCTTAATATTAATAAGCCTAAAGTTTAAAGAAAGAGAATCCATTGAGTAAGCTGACAATGTCAAAACAGTACTGCAAATTTTAAGATATTGTTAAGCCTTGGATCCTCGAAATAGAGATAAAAGATCTAGCCCTGCTATAGAGTAGAAGGCTTCTGGAAACAAAAGGTGCCTAAGTTGAGCACTGAAGTACCACTTGGAATTATTCAGGTGAGGAATAATGACATGTAACTGAGAGAGAGTGAAGCCTATATAAAAAGCTGTGGAAAATGTAAATACCTTAATGTGGTTCATCAGAGAGTAATTATAAGAGCCTTAAAAATGAGACTGAAGAATTAAGTGCCACAATATATAGGGTAGTTTAAGCTAAGCAAATAAATTTGGAGCAATGGAGCATCATTGAAGTATTTTAAGAAGGTACAATCCTCTTTGTATTTTTTTTAGAATTGGAGAAGAGTGAATAATACTAGTCTTAGGTGATAAGCAATGATCTAAGTGAATGAATATGAGAAAATAAATCAAAGTGGTGAAAACTGACAGACTGCAGACAACTAGAGAGATCTTTTAAAACATCATGATGTAGCACATATTAAGACTTTATGACATGGAGAGAAGCTCTAAACTCATTATCTCTTTGGCAGAACCAACTAGCACAGCAGGAAAAACATTGAGGAAGCTATTCAGAAGAAAGAATGCAAGTTAAAGAAAAATTTTAGAGATGGAAAAAAATAAACATTTCCTATTACAATTACTGAGTTCCCTGTAAACATCTTTCAGTAATGAAAGAATAAACCAACTGGGATAATTTTATTCTTTTAAACAACTTCAAGAAGTCCTAAAGCCCACCAGATTATTATCAAGCCCCTTCTATCAGGTTCTATTTGCCTTTCAATCAGAAAACTTAATTGTAGCTTAGACAGCACCTTTCTTAGCTCCTCTAAGAATGACTCTGTCCTTTGTTCTAGACCCTGTCTAGCGTACTTGGGCCTCATCCCTTCGTAATCATAACCTCTACTCTACCACCAATGGCTCTACTCCCAACCTGTGTGTACTGATGGTCCTCTTCCCCACTTAATGCTGTATAATTGTTCAAACCTGGTTAATGCCACTCTTAGGATCATTGGTTACTATCCTCACCCTGTCTTTTATGACCTTGTCTAAATATGATCAGAGTCGGCAAACTTGGATGGCTTCCATAGCCTTGGCAACTCATGACGACAGCCTAGGGTGGTTACTGGTGCCATAAACTAGAGTGTCAATTTGTTGGGTCAACAACAGGAGCCACTGTGCACTTGCTCCTCATGTGGGATCTCTGTCCTTAATGTGCTGTACATTTTGATTTGATGCTATAACTAGTACTCAAACAGTATGTTTCACTTTGTGTGTCTATGTGGGTGCAAACTGTTGAAACCTTTATACTAAATTGATCTTCTGTATATAAAGAGAATTGAAAATGAATCTTGATGCAAATGGAAGGGGAGAGGGAGCGGGAGAGGGGAGGGTTGCGGGTGGGAGGGAAGTTATGGGAGGGGAAAGCCACTGTAATCCATAAGCTGTACACTGGAAATTTATATTCATTAAATAAAAGTTAAAAAAAAAAAAGAAGTCAGTTGAGCACTAAACAAACTTTTATTCCTTAATATTGACATTTTGCTTATATGAAAACATAATCCATTTATTAGTTTCTTATTGCTGCTCTAGCAAATTACCACAAAGTTAGTGGCGTAAACAGCACACAATTTTTATCTCACACTCTGTAAGTAAAAAGTCAGGTTGACCAGGCTGATTTCTTTGACTTGGGTTTTACAAGGGGAAAAGTGAAATGTAGATGTGACCAGTATTTATTGGGAGGCTCTGGGCAGATTCACCTCCGAACTCCTTGGGGCTATTGGCAGAATAAGTTCCTATGGTTTTAGAACTGAAGTCCCTGCACCCTGGCTGACTCCTTGCAGGGAGCTGCACTTCTCCCCTAAGGATATTTCTCCCATCTTTGCTCTTGAGGTCTTAGAGCCAACAAAGCAACTTAAGCACTTCTTGTGCTTGAAATCTCTTTGATTTCTTCTGTATTATTTCTGCCACCACCTCAACAAAGGTCTGTCCTTTTACAGGCTCTGATGATTAGTACAGACGTCCAAGATAATCCAGAATAATCTCCCTATTGTCACATCTACAAACTTAATTATACCAGCAAAGTCTATTTTGCCCTAGACAGTTAACATATTCACAGGTTCTACGAATTAAAATACAGACAACTTGGGTCAGCTTCTACCTACCACAATTCATATTAAAGATTTCCATGTACTAAAATAAATAGAATTCACAGCCAGTTGTGAAGACCTATAGTACTTACCACTGCCATTGAGGAATTTCTCTTCTAAAATGGCCTAAAGAACCTCCATAACAGCCCACGTGGGGCTAAGCATTTAAGGGCTTGCTGTTTGCTCCTTTCTCTCCCTCTACTGGCATTCTATTGTTCAAGGTTTGGGTCTTTAGTATCAATGCAAACGTACTATCAAAATCTTCCAGTGATACACCAGTTGTTTATTTGAGCTCTGTTTAAGCTAACAACATTAGTATCTATATTAGAAGGCATGACATTCAATGAAAAACAAAGTTAGTAGGAGAATCCATGAAGATCATCCTGTTCACATTAAAAGACAGTATTACATGAATAAAATTCAACTACTGATGATGCAGTTAATATATATAGTAAAATCCACAAGGAGCTTCTAAGTTAGAAAAATATACTGTTAATTCAGAACTCTTTGGAAGATATAATTGTATAGAATCCATTATTGCAGTTATAAATTCCAGCAGGTATTTTTCACCTATCAGATGCATGGAAATGTGATTCTTATACCTCCTATGTACAGGAGGTACCAATAGAAAGTTAAATTAGCATTAAATTTTCCAAAAATTTTGTTCTCAGATCTTATGATTAAAGATTTGCATTTTTGCACTTAACAAAATCTCAAGACTTTTTTTTATTGTTTTGTTTTTCTAAGCATATATATTTGAATGAAATTTAGGATTGAGTCTTTCTGACTTCTCTGGAAATAGGATTTAGTCATTTTGATGTCTTTGGGTAGTCATGCATTATTTTCTTTTTGTGTTAGAGAAACACAAACCAAATTCTTAGTAGCTTGGGGAAGAATAATTAAAATAAATATGTTTCCTATCTTTGCTGGGTTTTTTCCCCATTATTTTGTTTTAATTTCTGGAAAAGAAATTATGTAAGACTATATAAGTCTAAAATCTCTGGTATCAGAGTCAGAGAAAAATATTTTAAATGTCAAAGTTATTTTTTAATAAAAGTTTATTTATTTATTTGAAAGGCAGAGTTACAAACAGAGAGAGGCAGAAACAGAGAGAGATCTTGCGTCTGCTGTTTCACTCCCCAAATGGCTGCAATGGCCAGAGCTGGGCTGATCTGAAGCCAGGACCCAGCAGCTGCTTCCAGATCTCCAACATGAGTTCAGAGGACCAAGCACTTGGGCCATCTTCCACTGCCTCCCCAGGCCATTAGTAGAGAGCTGGATCGGAAGACAAGCAGCCAGGACATGGACTGGTGTCTTTATGGGATGCCAGTGCTATAGGCAGAGGCTTAACCTACTACACAAGAGTACTGGCCCCTGTTAGCTATATTTAACAGTGTTATATCTAAAACTAAAAAGCACTGTGATTTCAATATAAAGAATGTTATAGACCAAGTGAAGAGGATGCATCTGACAATTAACAGCTTCCGAAACCTGATTTTCCGTGAGGAGGATAAATCTGCTCTCTTAACATCTATCTTGATTTGACCTCCTGAATGGTGAAAATAGAACTTCATCTTAGGTCCCAGTCAGAGAAAATGGTATGTCTTTTGGCTTCTTGAGATCTTCTATGTGCTAATATACAGAGACATCACTTTTGATGCCTAAGGAAGAATAAACTTTAAAAGAAGAGAACTTTAGCATGATAATAATCACCAACCACCTATTCCTTGCAGGCCCATGGAATTGGTTATGACCAAGTTTTCCTCTCACAGTTCCATGATGTCACTCTCCATCAAAGATTACATTCATGAATTTGACCACTTGCCTCAACACGGCTTGTTACGTCACTACAGCCCCAAGCGATTGTTATCCTTCTCTAAGTAATTCATAGACTGCTACAAAACTCTCCTCAATCACTAGAAAAGTCATGTTTTACTATAAATATTACTACATATACAATGCCTAAAAATTAGAGCAATATACCTCATGAAAACAAACACCTTGCTTTGTACCAAAAAGTGTGAGAACTTGAATGCCAAGTTGATGATAACTTTTGCCTTCCTTATGGAGCATTAACTTTAATGGGGCCCTGCTCTGTGGCACAATGGTTTGCACCAGCACCCCATATGGGCGACCACTAAAGTCTCCACTACTCCATTTCCAACCAGTATACCTGCTAATGTGCCTAGGGAAAGCAGTGGAAGATGACCCAAGTGCTTGGGCCCCTGCACCCATGTGGGAGATCCGGATGAAGCTCCTGGCTCCTGGCTTCAGCCTGACCAAGCCCCAGCTATTGCAGCCATTTGGGGAGTGAAGCAGCAGGTGGAAGGCCTCTTTCTCTCTCTGTTTCTTCCTCTCTCTGTGTGTAACTCTGCCTTTCAAATAAATAGAAAATAAAATTTTTAATAAGAAAAAAAGACCTTAGTGATCACAAAAACTCATTTACCTATGCCACTTATTAGCCCACAGGATAAATCAGGTAATTCTGTTTTATTCACTCTCCTCTATAAAAACTAGAGTTAATATCACTGCCTCTTAGAGTATTACCATAAATAAATGAAGATGCCTCTCTAAAATACCTTCCACCCTGCCAGATGTGTAAACACATGTAACAAATGTTAGCTTGCATTCCTAAATTCTCTTCCTTGCTTTTGTCAGGTTTGGATTCTGATTTTTCTGGTCATTCATTCTTTCCTGGCAATCTAACTCTACGTGACACAGTTCATTCTCCATAAATCAAGTTCAGAAAAGATGGACACCCTAATTCTGGACTCCCTATTATCATCAATTACTCAAGTTAGTCACATAGGCCTACAGTGTTAAATTTTTCTATATTTCATGTGCTTTGACTAAAGGAAAAATGTCCCTTCTTCAAAACCTAATACAACACAGTGTTATATTTTTAAGTCCTTCAGTCTAATGTTATAGTTTGACATTCAACTTGACAGTTTTACAACCCAGGTCTGTATAAGACATTTTGTGATGTCCTTTTGGTGAAAAACCTATTTAAACTCATCACATATAATCCTTCACTAGAAAAATCTCTCCTTGCTTTATATATTTGATTATATGCAAGACTTAAAGAAAGATGATATGTGGGGCTGGCATTGTGGCAAACCGTGTGTTAATCTGTGTATTAATCAGCATCCCATATGAGCAACAGTCTGAGTTCCAGCTGCTCCACTTCCCATCCAGTTTCCTGCTATTGCACTTTATAAAGCAGCAGCAGATGGATTAAGTCCTTGGGTCTCTGCACCTACCTGGTAGACCTGGATGGAGTTCCAGGATCCTGGCTTCTACCTGGCCAGCCCCAGCTGTTTCAGCCATATGGGGAATGAACCAGCAGATGGAAGATCTCTTTCTCTCTCTCTCTCTCTCTCTCTCTCTCTCTGTGTGTGTGTGTTTGTGTGTGTGTGTGTGTCCCTCTCTCTCTGTAATTCTGCTTTTCAAATGAATAAATAGATCTTTTCAAAAAAGAAAGAAAGACGATGCTTACCAAATGCCTCCATACAACCAGAACATGTGATCTTCTTAGTACCTGAATAAGCTACTCCACAAGTAACAATGGCATAGCACTTTGCAATTTATAAATACTTTCCTAACCATTTCTCATCTGCTCTTCTCAATAGCTCTGGAATAATATAATAATATAATATAATAATATAGTAAGGAAAGACACATTTATCACTGATTTGCATGTAAAAAATTGAGTCTAAAAGATGTTCTGTTGGTTGCTTAAGGTCATATAATTAGGGGATTAGGAATCAGCATTCAAACTCAAGTGTGGCTAAAGAGCCCAGGCCCTTCACTGTCTTGAAAAGGAACCACACAAATTTCTTTACTTAGAATTTTTTAGAATCCCAAGTACTGGAGCCATTATCTGCTGGCTCCCAGGGTGCGCATTGGCAGGGAGCTGGATTAGGAGTGGAGCCAGCTGTCAAACACAGGCATTTTGATATGGAATGTGGGCATCCTAAATGGGCCTTGACTGCTGGCCAAATACTCAACCCAGGAATAATTTTTTAACAAACAGATGATAAAATAATTTTCTTTTAAATAATTCTTAATTATGTATATAGTAATGAAATTATGCATGATGAATTAACTTGATAAAATGTATGAGGACACAGGCTTCTAATAATATCAATAAAGGTAGTTTCTAATTGTTAATCATATATCTCCAACTTACAGAATCTCATTTCAAATATAAAATTAAAATAACTATTAACTTTAAATTTCTTATTTTAATAATGTGACCCTAAAGCCTCGTCAGAGAGATTGTATAAATTTCCTCCAAATCACACAACTAAATTGTGCACTGAGATTAGAACTCCTGTTGCCTAACTCTGATTCTTAATTCAGAGCTCTTCCAGTACTGCCAGCTCCCTCAATATATGAAACTCCAAAATTTCATAAGAAAATAAATATATAAATCTTGAGAAACAAAAAAGTATATATATTTTTTAGTGAAATAAGAAATTTCTAGTTTTTCTAGTTTTATAATTTGTATTTAACCATTTAACTTTTTATACCACAATTCTTTCTTGAAGCTGGTTTCAGACCTCATCTAGTATATTTCTAAAAGCCCACCAGCTACAACTTTAAGTCATGAAAGACCAGAAATAAGCTTGGCATATAAGAAGAGAATAAAAAAATGACATTCCCTCGAAGATACAGTAGTATAATAGCCAAGATGATGAGATAACTGTCAGAATCCAATAGGGATCTTGAATTGAGATTTAGTCTTTGAAAGCCTAACTATACTCTTATGATGCTCTCAAAATCAGTAGTGTCTTATGAGTGATCACAGCCTGAGACTGGCTTTGAATGATCTCACCAAGAGTTTCAAACAGACTGATTTCTTTCAGTGTTCACTCATGTCCTGTGGCGATTAAGAGATTGCTGAAATAAAAGGTTTCTCTCCTTGACAAATGGTGAGTTATTGTAGAAGGAATTTTTTTTTTTTTGTCTTTGTGTAGTCGTACCTTAAAGCATACATTACATGCTAAGTTTCAGGGCTGCAAAAGTACTAATGGTCTGCCACATCTCGATTTCATGCCATAAAAAGTTGCTGGTAAAATGCACAGCATCACTAACTGTATCAGACCTCAATACCTATGTTTTCATATTTAAAGATTTCCCAATGAAGGATAATAGTGTGACCATTCCATTTTATAATAAGCATGGCTGTAAGGTCCCTGAGGAGGCAAGTTTCTATTTAAATGCTAATTATTATCATCATAAACCATTTGAAATGCAACAAAGTGTGGATATCCTGATATAAACCTTTTATCTAAAATAGAGAATAATTACCATATGTACAACTTATTGGCTCTTATAGGTAACAAATTGACGCAATTCTCAATTAGAAATTCTCTTAGTGCAAATACATCCAAAACGTGTCTATGAGTAGGTTGAAAGAGTAGCAAACTATGAGGTGTGCATTGAAGAAGGATCCCACCCACAGCACAAATCTTATCCAAAAAGAATGGCCATAACAACCTGGGAGTACCGCCTGAATTCTTACCAATGCATTTACCCGCTAAACTATTCTTGATTTCCTATTATGTATCTGGCACTGAGGGGCTAGAAAAATGAATAAGAAATAATCGCTACTCTCTAGAAGATAGTAGGTAAAGAATGAAAGCAAGCGTTATTCCAAAGAAAAAGAGAAAAGTGTAAGGATTACAGATAGAGCAGGGATATGAACATTTACAAGTTAGGGGAATGAGCCGAGGGGAAGAAGAAATAAAGGAGAATTTGAATCTACCTTTGAAGGGCAGGCAGGACTGAACCTCCAGAAACATAGAGAAAGAGCAGGAAGGGTATTCTAGGCTCAGAGAATTCAGTAAATTAGAAAGCTTTTTCTTATTTAATGTCAAATATCTCCTGTATGAACTCCTGCTAATTGATGGCAACTAAGATTAGTTTACCAGATTCAGTGGAAAAATAGGTAAATGAGTCAAGGAGGGCTTGTGTTTTCAACATTTGATTTCCATATTTGTGCCTGTGAGCATTTTTAAGTGTTCAATTTCTTCTTATTGCAAAACAAGAAACACACACACACACACACACACAAGCTTATTGATCCCACTTTTTCCTCTAGGTATCTCCCCAGTAGGTCTCTCCATTAAAGCAAACTTCTACCAACAGTTGGAGACACTGAGCTGTCTCAATTGTATCTTCTCTCAATTACCTCTGCTATATGCACCACTCTAAATTTCTACCTTAATTAGCCATGACAAGATTTTGATGAGGTGGACACGTGACTTTAATTATGATTTCGCATGTTTAACTTTGGCACAGGTTTCTCTTCTGAGGTCTAGACCTAGATAACCAACTACCTGTTTTTGCATTTTCATCCAGAAGTCTAAAAGGCATCACTACCACAAAATATTCAGCACTGAACTTGTGCCATAACATTGTTTTCCTCCAGTGTTTCTCTTCTCAGAAAGGTAGCACCATTCACTCAGGCACACACATCAGAAACCTGAGTTATGCTGCATAATTCCTTCTCTCTCTTCCTATGTCTGTTAACACCAAGACTTTGAATTTAACTGATAAATAGATTTCAAATCCACCCACTGCCTTTTATCCTATTGGTATTCTGTTCAAAGTGCCAACATCTCTTTCTTGGTGGATAAAATTGTATCTAAATAGGTCTACCCAAATTTCATATTCCTGACATTAATCAAGTTTTCTTCTTCACATCCAGGGATACCTTTCTAGAATATATGATTGATTACATTACTCTTTGGTAGATTATTAAAATGAGCCCTACCCTCACAAAGTCTAGTGAGTCATACCTCTTGGATATCTATATTTTTATGTAGTCTGTTATTACTCTTACTCAGGACTTAGACAAAGGACTAAGTTTAACCAAACAGACATCAGCAAGTTCAACATAAGCAGAGGCTTTATAAATAGTTGTCTATTGGGATTTGCCCTCCAGAACACAACCATTATCATGTGAAGAAGCCCAAGTCAGCAGTAGGGAGAAGAGAGTATATGTAACCAGTGTGTTAGGTTGTTGAAGACTGGGATATTCAAGACCCCTACTAAATATTGTTTCATCAGACTTAATAACAGCAAGTCACATAACGTCATACTGTCTATCCATCATACTAAATCTCAATCCCCTGTTCTCCAAATATACACCATCAGTTCTCAGTAGTCCAGTTAAGAAATTTAGTTAAATCAGGGAAAGATATTTATGATGGCTTGAAAAATAATTTAATATGAATAATGCAACAGTAATATCAGTTTAACAATTCCACCTTGATTATGATTGTTAGGTAATGCATTCATTCACTTACCTAAGTATGTATTATTTCATTTATATAGTAACTATGTATTTAAACACTTGCTAAATGTTTACCATGTGCCAGGCACTGGAGGATCAGATTCTTCTAAAAGCAGATAAAAGTGGATATGTTGGTTACAATTCATAGTTGTCTGAAACACAAAGGAAAGTCCTAGATCTTAATATAAGGCAGTCACTAGAAGATGCAATTTATTTGATTTTTCTACCATCTTCTCAATTCAGTCAGTAATATATATTTCATTGTATAAAATACACTTCATACTTCATACATACCCAATTCCAAGCTATTTAAGGAAACTGCAGTTTTTCAAATGGTAATAATCAATTATATAGGAGTGGTTAGAGTAGAACCACACATTCCTCTTAAATTTCAAGGGTGTTGTAAAATCTGATTTGTTAATGTTCAAGACATTAACTGATATCCTCTTATGAAATGCCTTTAATATTAAGTACACAGGTCATTATATTTACTGAAACTAAAATGAATCAACTTTCATGGAAATTAAATGGTGTTTCCTTAAATTCTGTATAAAGAACACTGAGAGTTTTGCCTAACTTGAATGCAAGCAAAGGCCAGAAAATTTGCTGGTAGTAGGGCTCTGTTCTCTGTGTGATGTTTTAGTCTAAGCTAAGTTATTTCACTATTTCATATTATTTCTTAAAATTTCTGGAAATGACTTTTGAAGTAAATAGAAAAGAATGTGTGAAGTTAGAACAATACCTGAACATTCAATAATTCAGGGAAATCATTACAATCAGCTTTTATTTCAGGTGCGGGATTGCATGTGTGGTATATTTATTGTTGAATTCAGAATTCTTTGGGATACATATCATGCACTGGATTTCATAATAATGAGGACATCCTTCTCAGTAGCTATTTGCTGTGTAATAATAAAATAGGAGTACTCTACAAGTATATACCTCATCAAAACCCACTGAAAAAAATTAATGGATTACCTAATGCAGAGAGAATAATGATTTTTATAATTGAGCTATTATATTTATTAGTGTTGTCATACTCATATCACCTGAAATGATCACAAATTTAAAGTTCTTTGCACTATGTACTTAAAATATTCTGATTGTATATAACAATATATGCTGATTATAACAATTTTAATTATGTAATAGCAACTATACTCATTTTCTCTAAAATTTATATGTTGACATTGCGATATAAGTGTCTATCACATTTTAAAGAATATAATACACATGGATTTTTGTATGAGAAAATTCTAACAAAGAAACATAGGACCATTTGTCCAGCATACTAATATTAACCTTTATTCCACTTAAACTTTGGATTATTGTTCTGCTCAAAAACCATGCCAAGTAATGGGCTGATGATTTTTGAGTGGTGTTGAGTGCATTTTACATTGTTCTGCTTCCATCACCATTCCATAATGCATCTTTTTTAACTTATATGTTAGCATGGAGAAATTAAGCTTAGTTTTAAATATTGATTTTGTGGTATAGGGCAAATGTTATGTTGGTGCAAAGCATCTAAGCTGAATAATACACTTGTTCTGTCATCATGGAATTTAGAGGCTTATATAGAGGACAAACTGTTATATATTTCTGTTAGCTGTCAGAGAGCACACCGAACACTGGAGTAAGGGAAAAGGTTTATTGGGGAATACCCAACAGATAGGAGGGGTGGGGTGGCGAAGGAAAAAGAGAGAGAAAGAGAGTATAAGAGAGAGAGAGAAAGAGAGAGAGAAAGAGGAGAGGAGCTAGTGAGGAGAGAAGATAGAGCAGAGGAGAAGAGCCAAGAGAGAGGAGCCAAGAGAGGGGCCAAGAGAGAGGAGCCATGAGAGAGAGCCAAGAGAGGCCAAGAGGGAAGAACCAAGAGAGAGAGCCATGTGTTCAGGAACAGGTCCTTTTAAAACTTTGCCTGAGGGCGGGCAGGGAAGCAGGAGCAGTGAATCCCATTAGGTTGGGGGTGGAGCTTGGCACAGGTAGTTTGGGCCACGTGGCTACCTGGCTTCCAGTAATGGCAGCAGGAACCGGGAACCGGGATATAGAATGTAAATCAAGGTGCAGATTGCACCATAGATAAGACTGTGCCATTTTCCTAACACAAACAAGCAAAAATCAACAGCTATAAAAGGCATCTAACCAATCAGGAAATTCTGTGTTTCTCTCATGAATGTATGTCCAGTATTGCTCCTTTTCTTTCTATCTCTGCCACTACACCCCTGATTCAAACCACTCTTCTTTCTCACTTGGAGGATCACAATAAATCCTTAATCCATCTCCTTGTTCCCATTCCTGCTCCTCTCAACCTTTCATTCTAATGTCAGTCAAGAAACAAGTCTTTTAAACTGAAGAGAGAGGGGAAAAAAAAAAAAAAAGATCACGTTACTCCTATTCAAAACCTACCAATGGCTCCCTAAGTCACTTGCAGTAAAAATCAAAATAGAATTGTCTACAAGACCCCATGCCAATTGTTCCTTGCTAACTCACTGAATTCCTACTCTATATCTGGTGTATCCCATTCCTGCCACAGGGCCCCCTTTGTTTGCTTGAACTCTCGGAGCATGCCTGACTTCAAGTTCTTACACTTGCTTCTCCCTCTGATTAACATGCTTCCTCACCCTGTTTGTCTAAATTCTTGATTGCTTTCCACTCTCAAATATCTCAGTGAGGCCTTTCCCAAACATTGTAACTCACTGCATGTTTTCCTGATATCTTCTTACTGCTATGCTTTTCCACACATCCTTTACAATTCCCTGACATATTTTTCATTTATTTATTGAATGTAATTTGCCATGTTGTTTGTAAATACTGTAAATGTAGAGCTTTGAGTGTTTAATTCACTGTTACATTTATTGCCTGAAACAATCTATTTTTCTAACTTTTATCATCCCTTATTTCATTGTTTTGACATATTAATTTGGTAAATTTGGCTTGCATTTTTAAAATATTTCTATAAAAATCTTTGCTTTTTAATATAGTCTTGCTTTTTAATATAAGTACATTTGTTGCCATAACATTAGAGTTTGCTAATTTCTGGTATCCTTGAATTTTTTTCTTTAGATTTAAAAAGATTTATTGGAGCCGGCGCCTTGGCTTAACAGGCTAATCCTCCGCCTTGCGGCACCGGCACACCGGGTTCTAGTCCCAGTTGGCGCACCGGATTCTATCCCGGTTGCCCCTCTTCCAGGCCAGCTCTCTGCTATGGCCCGGGAAGGCAGTGGAGGATGGCCCAGGTCCTTGGGCCCTGCACCCGCATGGGAAACCAGGAGAGGCGCCTGGCTCCTGGCTTCGGATCAGCGAGATGCGCCAGCTGCAGCAGCCATTGGAGGGTGAACCAACAGCAAAAAGGAGGACCTTCTCTCTGTCTCTCTCTCTCACTATCCACTCTGCCTGTCAAAAAAAAAAAAGATTTATTGGAGTCAAAGACCTCCAGCCACAGTGGCATGGAGAGGGGCTCCCAAGAGAAGGAAAAACCCCAAAGAACCTCCAAGCACTGGGATTTTTTTAAGTACAATTTCTAAGGAAAAAAAAAAAAAAAAAACTTGACATTCAGATTGGCCTTCAGTTACTAGGTGGGGACAAAACCCATCAAAAGTCCTGATTTACAATTCCCCATCCTCTCTGGCCTGCTCAAGATAAAACAAACCATGGAGAAGGGTGGTAGAGGTAACTTGTTTTCACAATAAGCTGTGAGCTGCGGAAGAGCTCCCTCACTATTTCCATGGTGAATTTGGAGATTCTGAAGGAAGGAGAGCAGCCTGTTTGTTCTTGCTAGAGATGACATTTTGGGGAAGAAGCAAATATTTTACACCTCAAATTCTATTGGGACCACCCTGACTACCTATTAACCCATCTGACTCCTCACATCCCCCCCTTAATAAGAATGTACCCTAACATCTACCAAGGGAGACTGAACAAGATTGCTCTGGCTGCTTCATGCTGAAAAGGGGCCTTTTTGGAAAAGGGAGTCAAGAAAGGGTTCAAGCAGGAGGTGGATTCTCAGCAGGAGATGGCTTCTCCTCTTTTGGCTCCAGGTCATGTTCTCTAGAATTCCCTGATACTATACTTTCTCCAGGTGTGACTTTTTATTTTCTAGTCATTTCTTCCAAAACACATCTTTGGATCAGACACCATGATGTGCGTATATGTTGAGCCTTTGAATGTCTGGTAGTTTGCTTCCATCACTGTTAGACAATGGCTTGAGTAGGATGTCTCCAGATCTTTACCCTCCCATGAACTCTAGAAGCTCGTTGCTAACTACCTATGGGTCATCTCTTTTTCAATATTTAAAAGATATGTAAAAGCATGTTATGTGTTATATTTGTACCAAAGAGATTTGGGGAATGTATTAATAGTATTGTGGTTATTTAGGAAAATATTCTTTTTTAAAGAAACACACGATGAAGTGTCAGATGCCATAGCAATGATGAAAGTGTACTGTTTTGACTTCCTGTTGAGGGGAACAGTATGACTGACCTGGTCGCTGTTTTTGCCTTTCATTTTTATTCTCCTCCCATGTTCAAGCCATAAACACCCTTCTTTTGTGTGGCCCAGGCAATGGCTGTATACACAGTGGGTGTCCTAATGCAGGCCCATACCTGCAAGAGGCAGGACTCCATGGACACTGACTCTGGCTCAAGGACTACCCAAAGGCCTGATCAGATCTTTCTTGGGAAGGTGTTGCTCTCTGAGATCTGTCCTCTCCAGTCCTCTCTCCTTTACCATCTCCTTCACAATAGCCGTCTGCATTCTCCTGCTCCTGTCTTCCTTTACCTTTCATTACTTCCTCTCCCCCAATACATCTCTTGCAATCTAATCCTGTTTTGCAACCTGCTTCACAGAGCATCTAAACTAACAGGATAACATATCATGATGTCTTCAAGTGGTTAAGGAGAAAAGCCTAGGTCATGGAAAATGCATATTATAAAAAAATCTCTGCATGGATTTAAAAAAAAATTGTACCCAAGTAAACTTTAATTCTATTTCTCATTAACTATTTGAAGTAACATTGTATATGTGTATGTGTGTATGTACACAGAGAAAATTTGAGAAAAAGAAATATAAATTGAAAGAAAAAGATGAGAAAAAAGGATTATTATTAATAGCTAATAAATCTGAGAGAATATTATATCGGTGTTCATTGCAACATTCTTTTGTAGATCTGAAATGTTTAAGTAAAAAAATAAATAAATAAAAATTTTAAAGCTACCCCCCAAAAAAGGTGTATCAAAGACAACATGTCCATTGAAAAGATAGCTCTTTCCTATTTGAATGACTATTCTCAGTAGTAGATTGCTGATTTTATTTGGGGGACATCGTATCTAGCCTGGAATTTCATTTTTATTTGAAAATAATCTGAACTCTAAGTTCTAGACATGGAAATATAAGAAAACAAATTATATGGGAATTGTAGAGAACATTCCTTAAATGAAGGAGATCCCTCTTTCTCTGTTGCCTTTGGGGCTTTCATACTGTAGCTATGATTTCAGGCGCTCAAGAGGGCCTTTTAGACCACGAGGCAATGCCTCACCGGGAGCAAAGCAGCAGAAAGAGGAGTCTGGCTTTCTGACAGCTGGAGTTTCTGCAGCAGCTCTCAAATCCTGTCTCCAGGATTCTAGGACATAAGAGAAAAATAAATGCTTGTTTAGTTTAACACATTGTTATTTGGTGTCTTGAATTTATTTAGACAGTTCAACCTATTATTTTTCTTCTGTGATAATTTAGAGTCCTCAGTACTAACATTAACCTTAATAATTTATTTGAAGTGACACTGGATTCCAAAAGCATTTTCAGAAAAATTCTATTATAGCCCAGTATGAATTATCTCTTTATTTGAATATTAAATGTTATAAAAGACAGTTTTACAAGCAAAAATCTTTCCTGGTAGCCTAAAAAAATCTAAGTAAAATCACTGGCATTTATATTTCAACATAATCTTGTAGTAATACAATTTTCTTTTTTTTTTTTTATTAAACTTTTATTTAATGAATATAAATTTCCAAAGTATAGCTTGTGGGTTACAATGGCTTCCCCCCTCCCATAACTTCCCTCCCGCCCGCAACCCTCCCCCCTCCCGCTCCCTTTCCCCTTCCATTCATGTAAAGATTCATTTTCAATTCTCTTTGTATACAGAAGATCAATTTAGTATATATTAGGTAAAGGTTTCAACATTTTGCCCATATAGCAACATCGAGTGAAAAAACTACCATTGGATTACTAATTATAGCATTAAATAGCAATGTACAGCACATTAAAGACAGAGATCCTACATAATTTTTTTTTTCAAAATAATTAATTTTCTATGCTATTTCCATTTTAACACCAGGTTTTTTTTTTTTTCATTTCCAATTCTCTTTATATACAGAAGATCACTTCAGTATATAATTAGCAAAGACCTCATCAGTCTGCGCCCACACAGAAACGCGAAGTATAAAAATACTGTTTCAGTACCAGTCATAGCATCACTTGGCTTTAGACGACACATTAGGGACAGATCCCGCATGGGGTGTAAGTACACAGTGACTCCTGTTGCTGACTTAACAATTTGACACTCCTGTTCATGGCGTCAGTAATCTCCCTAGGCTCTAGTCATGAGTTGCCAGGGCTATGGAAGCCTTTAGAGTTCGCTGACTTTGGTCTTATTCCGATAGGGTCATAGTCAAAGTGGAGGTTCTCTCCTCCCTTCGGAGAAGGGTATCTCCTTCTTTGATGGCCCCGTTCTTTCCACTGGGATCTCACTCACAGAGATCATTCATTTAGGTCTTTTTTTTTTTTTTCCCATGATATCTTGGCTTTCCATGCCTGCTGTACTCTCATGGGCTCTTCAGCCAGATCTGAATGCCTTGAGGGCTGATTCTGAGGCCGGAGTGTTGTTTAGGACATCTGCCATCCTATGAGTCTGCTGTGTATCCCACTTCCCATGTTGGATCTTTCTCTCCCTTTTTGATTCTATCAGTTAGTATTAGCAGATACTTGTCTTGTTTGTGTGATCTCTTTGACTCTTAGACCTATCAGAGCTATCAATTGTGAGCTGAAATTGATCACTTGGACTAGTGCGATGGCATTGGTACATGCCATCTTGATGGGATTGTGTTGGAATCCCCTGCACATTTCTAACTCCACCATTTGCGGCCAGTCCGATTGAGCATGTTCCAAATTGTTCATCTCCTCCCTCTCTTTTTCCACTCTTAGATTTAACAGGGATCACTTTTCAGTTAAAATTTAAACACCTGAGAATAATTGTGTGTTAATTACTGAGTTCAACCAATAGTACTAGAACAACAACAACAACAACAAATACTAAAAAGGATAAAGTATTACATTGTACATCTAAAGTCAGGACAGGAGCTGATCAGTTCATTGTTGCTTATAGTGTCCATTTCACTTAACAGGTTTCCTCTTTGGCGCTCAGTTGTCATCGATCAGGGAAAACAAATGATATTTTTCTCTTTGGGACTGGCTTAATTCACTCAGCATGATGTTTTCCAGGTTGCTCCATCTTGTTGCAAATGACTGGGTTTCATTGTTTCTTACTGCTGTATAGTATTCTATGGAGTACATGTCCCATAATTTCTTTATCCAGTCTACTGTTGATGGGCATTTGGGTTGGTTCCAGGTCTTAGCTATTGTGAATTGAGCTGCAATAAACATTAATGTGCAGATGGCTTTTTTATTTGTCAAATTAAATTCTTTGGGTAAATTCCAAGGAGTGGGATGGCTGGGTTGTATGGTAGGGTTATGTTCAGGTTTCTGAGGAATCTCCAGACAGACTTCCATAGTGGCTTAACCAGTTTGCATTCCCACCTACAGTGGGTTAGTGTCCCTTTTTCCCCACATCCTCTCCAGCATCTGTTGTTGGTAGATTTCTGAATGTGAGCTATTCTCACCGGGGTGAGATGGAACCTCATTGTGGTTTTGATTTGCATTTCTCTGATTGCTAGTGATCTTGAACATTTTTTCATGTGTCTGTTGGCCATTTGGGTTTCCTCTTTCGAAAAATGTCTATTGAGGTCCTTGGCCCATTTCTTAAGTGGGTTGTTTGTTTTGTTGTTGTGGAGTTTCTTGATTTCTTTGTAGATTCTGGTTATCAATCCTTTATCTGTAGTATAGTTTGCGAATATTTTTTCCCATTCTGTTGGTTGCCTCTTCACTTTCCTGACTGTTTCTTTTGAAGTACAGAAACTTCTCAATTTGATGCAATCCCAAATGTTAATTTTGGTTTTGACTGCCTGTGCTGTTGGAGTATTTTCCAGGAAGTCTTTGCCTGTGCCTATATCTTGCAGGGTTTCTCCAATGCTCTCTAATAATTTGATGGTTTCAGGTCGTAGATTTAAGTCTTTAATCCATGTTGAGTGAATTTTTGTGTAAGGTGATAGGTATGGGTCTTGCTTCAAGCTTCTGCACGTGGAAATCCAATTTTCACAGCACCATTTATTGAATAGACTGTCCTTATTCCAGGGATTAGATTTGGATCTTTGGTCAAATATAAGTTGGCTGTAGGTGTTTGGATTGATTTCTGGTGTTTCTATTCTGTTCCATTGGTCTATCCATCTGTTTCTGTACCAGTACCATGCTGTTTTGATAACAACTGCCCTGTAGTATGTCCTAAAATCAGGTATTGTGATTCCTCCAGCTTTGTTTTTGTTGCACAGGATTGCTTTGGCTATTCGAGGTCTTCTGTGTCTCCATATGAATTTCAGCATCATTTTTTCTATATCTGAGAAGAAGGTCTTCGGGATCTTGATGGGTATTGCATTGAATGTATAAATTGCTTTTGGGAGGATAGACATTTTGATGATATTGATTCTTCCAATCCATGAGCATGGAAGATTTCTCCATTTTTTGGTATCATCTTCTATTTCTTTCTGTAAGGTTTTGTAGTTTTCATCGTAGAGATCTTTAACGTCTTTGGTTAAGTTTATTCCAAGGTATTTGATTGTTTTTGTAGCTATTGTGAATGGGATTGATTTTAGAAGTTCTTCCTCAGCCGTGGCATTGCCTGTGTATACAAAGGCTGTTGATTTTTGTGCATTGATTTTATATCCTGCTACTTTGCCAAACTCTTCGATGAGTTCCAGCAGTCTCTTAGTAGAGTTCTTTGGGTCCCCTAAATACAGAATCATATCATCTGCAAAGAGGGATAGTTTGAGTTCGTCCTTCCCGATTTGTATCCCTTTAATTTCTTTTTCTTGCCTAATAGCTCTGGCCAAAACTTCCAGAACTATATTGAATAGCAGTGGTGAGAGAGGGCATCCCTGTCTGGTACCAGATTTCAGTGGAAATGCTTCCAACTTTTCCCCATTCAATAGGATGTTGGCCGTGGGTTTTTCATATATTGCTTTGATTGTATTAAGGAATGTTCCTTCCATACCCAGTTTGCTTAGAGTTTTCATCATGAAAGGGTGTTGTATTTTATCAAATGCTTTCTCTGCATCTATTGAGAGAATCATATGGTTTTTCTTCTGCAGTCTGTTAATGTAGTGTATTACGTTGATTGTTTTGCGAATGTTGAACCATCCCTGCATACCGGGGATGAATCCCACTTGGTCTGGGTGGATGATCTTTCTGATGTGTTGTTGCATTCTATTGGCCAGAATTTTATTTAGGATTTTTGCATCTATGTTCATCAGGGGTATTGGTCTGTAATTCTCTTTCAATGTTGCGTCTCTTTCTGGCTTAGGAATTAAGGTGATGGTGGCTTCATAGAAGGAATTTGGGAGGATTCCCTCTTTTTCGATTGCTCTGAATAGTTTGAGAAGAATTGGAGTTAGTTCTTCTCTAAATGTCTGGTAGAACTCAGCAGTGAATCCATCTGGCCCTGGGCTTTTCTTTGTTGGGAGGGCCTTTATTACTGTTTCAATTTCTGTGTCAGTTATTGGTCTGTTTAGGTTTTCTATGTCTTCCTGGCTCAATTTAGGGAGGTTGTATGTGTCCAAGAATCTGTCCATTTCTGATAGATTTCCCTGTTTGCTGGCATACAAGTCCTTGTAGTAATTTCTGATGATTCTTTTTATTTCTGTGGCGTCTGTTGTTACGTTTCCCATTTCATCTCTGATCCTATTGATTTGGGTCTTTTCTCTTCTTTTTTTAGTTAGTTGGGCCAATGGGGTGTCAATTTTGTTTATTTTTTCAAAAAACCAGCTCCTCGTTTGGCTGATTTTTTGTAATGTTTTTTTGGATTCAATCCTGTTGATTTCTTCTCTGATTTTAATTATTTCTCTTCTCCTACTGGGTTTGGGTTTGGTTTGCTGCAGATTTTCTAGATCCTTGAGATGACTTGAAAGCTCATCTATTTGGTGCCTTTCCAATTTCTTGATGTAGGCACCTATTGATATAAACTTTCCTCTTAACACTGCTTTTGTTGTATCCCATAGGTTTTGGTATGTTGTGCTGTGATCCTCATTTACTTCCAGAAAATTTTTGATTTCTCTTTTAATTTCTTCTATGACCCGTTGTTCATTCAGGAGCATATTGTTCAATCTCCATGTGCTTACACGTGCTCTAGGGATTCCTGAGTTGCCAATTTCCAATTTCATTCCTTTGTGGTCTGAGAAGCTGCATGGTATGATTCTAATTCTTTTGAATTTGCTGAGACTTGCTTTATGGCCTAGTATGTGGTCAATCCTAGAGAGGGTTCCATGTACTGCTGAGAAGAATGTAAAGTCCTTAGATGTAGGATGAAATGTTCTGTAGATGTCTGTTAGATCCATTTGGGCTATAGTGTCATTTAAATCTACTGTCTCCTTGTTGATCTTCTGTCCTGTTGATCTGTCTATCTCTGAGAGTGGAGTATTGAAGTCCCCCAGTACTATTGTATTGGGGTCTAAGTCTCCCTTTAAGTCCCTTAACATGTCTTTTAAATAAGCTGGTGCCCTGTAATTAGGTGCATATACGTTGATAATCGTTATATCTTCTTGTTGAATGGATCCCTTAATCATTATATAGTGCCCCTCTTTGTCTCTCCTAACAGTTTTTGTAGTAAAGTTTATGTTGTCCGATATTAAGATGGCTACGCCCGCTCTCTTTTCATTTCTGTTGGCGTGGTATATCTTTTTCCAGCCTTTCACTCTCAGCTTGTATGGATCATTGTTGGATAGATGGGTTTCTTGTAAGCAGCAAAAGGATGGGTTTTGTTCCTTAATCCAATCAGCCAATCGGTGTCTTTTAACTGGACAATTCAAGCCATTAACATTCAATGTGACTATTGAGAAGGAGTAACTTTGCCCTGCCATTTGCCAAAGATATTTTCTAATATCTGGTTTGAGATTCCTGTGATCTTTTGCTCTGAGGTTTCCTTCCTTTACCTTCTTTCATATTGGTGACCGTGTTTCTGTGTTTCTGTATGTAACACGTCTTTAAGCATCTTTTGCAGGGCTGGACGAGTGGCGACAAATTCTTTCAATTTCTGTTTGCTGTGAAAGGTCTTAATTTCACCTTCATTCACAAATGAGAGCTTTGCAGGATATAATATTCTGGGCTGGCAGTTTTTCTCTCTTAGTACCTGGGCTATATCTCGCCATTCTCTCCTGGCTTGTAGGGTTTCTGATGAGAAATCAGCTGTAAGTCTAATTGGAGATCCTCTGAGAGTAATCTGGCGTTTCTCTCTTGCACATTTTAGGATCTTTTCTTTGTGTTTCACTGTGGTGAGTTTGATTACGACGTGTCGTGGTGAGGATCTCTTTTGATCATGTTTATTAGGGGTTCTCTGAGCTTCCTGTACTAGGATGTCTCTGTCCTTCTCCAAACTTGGGAAATTTTCTGCTAGTATCTCACTAAAAAGGCCTTCTAATCCTTTCTCCCTTTCCATGCCTTCAGGAACTCCTAGAACCCGAATGTTGGGTTTTTTAATAGTATCCTGTAGATTCCTGACAGTATTTTTTAGATTTCTGATTTCTTCTTCTTTTCTTTGATTTGACTGTTTCCTTTCCTGTTCTCTGTCTTCTAATTCCGATATTCTCTCCTCTGCTTCATCCATTCTGTTTTTAAGGCTCTCTAATGTGTTTGCCATTTGATCTATTGAGTTCTTCATTTCATTGAGGTTTTTTTTCACTATCGCAATTTCCTGTTCCACTAGTTGTTTCATTTCATTTTGATTCCTCCTTAATATTTCATTTTCACGGGAGAGATTTTCTATCTTGTCCATTAAGGATTTCTGTAGTTCAAGAATTTGTTTTTGAGAACTTCTTAATGTTCTTGTGAATTTTTTGAAATCTGCTTCTTGCATTTGCTCTATCTCTTCATCTTCATAATCTTGCATTGGCATGTCTTGTTCACTTGGGGGCGTCATAGTGCCTTCCTTGTTCTTGGTACCTCCGCTTCTATGTTTCTTGCTTGGTATGTTAGAGATAATTTGTGGTGTTTTTGTTTTTGTTTTTTTTCTCTCGTTATACTATGCCTCTAAGTGAGCTGTCTGTTTTGTTGGAGCCTTAGGGGCTGTGATGGGTGTGGTCAGAGGGCTATGCTTGTTTCTTGAGGTTTAAGGCTGTGTAAAGAGCGACTCTCCCAGATTATTTGCTCCTTGCTGGGAGGCTCTCTCTCTTTTTTTTTTTTTTTTTTTGTTTTGACTTAGTTGGGAGTGGGGTTGAGGGTAGTTGAAATCTAGCCTCTGTGAGTATTCGTTTGATCTACCCCTGGGACCATACACAGACTTTATGCAGCCCTCAATGTGTTCTCCAGTTTCGCTAAAGATACTGAGTTTGGCTGAGCTTTACATATGTAAAATCGCGGTGCTCTTTGTTTTGCTTGGTGAGTGAAGGGAGAGGCCTCTGTTCCCCCTCCCCCCAATGTCTCGGACTTCTCAGGTCTTTGTCTTTCTTACCCTCCTCCGTTCCCGCGCTGGCGAGATTCTGTGGCTCTGCCTCCTCTCCTGCCGCTGCCGCTCGGCTTGTCTCGGTTGGTTTTCCACGCGGTGGGTTCCCTGTAAGTCCTCTGTGTTTCCTCCACAAGATCCGGAAGCGATTCCTCTGCAGTTTTTTTCTTGAGTCTTTTCCTGATGCTACAGTAATTCCGCTTTTATGAAAGTTTATTTTCCCAAACTAAGGCACACGTCCTCACTATCCGCCATCTTGGCTCCGCCCCTAGTAATACAATTTTCAAAGTTACACATTTAATTTCCAGACCCATCTCCAAAGCAAACGTATTCCTGGTGTATTCTTCTAAGTGCTTATAAGAGAAACCTTGAAGAAAATTATCATAAACTCTCCTTTGTTTACCTTGTTTGTTCTTGGATGCTTAGAGACTGTCTTTAATCATTGGATTGCTTTGTGATTCCTAGACCATGTTTAGATGTGACTGATAGCTCCTACTTATCAGATGGGTGCTATAGTTTGGATATTATTTTGAATTGCCCCCAAAGGTTCATGAGATAGGGGCTTGGTGGTGATAATCATAAGGGACATTTTATTGCCTTCTCATGGATCCTTATGTCTATTACTGCTGATTCAAAGTTCTGTGTTTCAGTTAGCAGAGGATTATTTTTCTATCAAGTCCATCTATTTTGGATTACGATAGCTGCTGTAACAAATTACAAAAACTTGTTGGCTTAAAACAACAGAAGTTTATTCATCACAGTACTGCAGGCCAGATCCAGGATTCGGGTGTCATCAGGGTATTCTCTCACCTAAAGCTCCAGGGGAAGTTCTGTCCCTTGCCTTTTGGAGGTTCTGGCTTTTCTTGGTCATAATATTCTAAGCTCTGCCTCCACTTGACATCACCTTTGTCTTTGTGTGTCTGTATCTTCTCCTCTGCTATCTCTTTATTATTATTATTATTATTATTATTATTATTTGATAGGCAGAGTTAGACTTTGAGAGAGAGAGAGAGACAGAGAGAAAGGTCTTCCTTTTTCCATTAGTTCACCCCCCAAATGGCTGTTATAGCTGGCGTGCTGCGCCGATCTGAAGCCAGGAGCCAGGTGCTTCCTCCTGGTCTCCCATGTGGGAGCAGGGCCCGAGCACTTGGGCCATCCTCCACTGCCTTCCTGGGCCACAGCAGAGAGCTGGACTATAAGAGGAGCAACCAGGACAGAATCCGGTGCCCCAACTGAGACTAGAACCCAGAGTGCCGGCGCCGCAGGCAGAGGATTAGCCTAGTGAGCCGCCTCTGCTATCTCTTTTGAGAATATTTGTCACTGGATTTAGGGTCCACTCAGTTAATCCATGTTGATCTTGTCTCCAGAGACTTCGTTACATACATAAACATCTTTTATCCAAATAATATAATATTCACAGGCTGGAGATGCAGAGGTGGACTGACTTTGGGGAACATGATTCAGTTCATTACATGTCTATGATATTGGGAATGACCCCCCTAAAATCTATACAGAAATGTAGCCCTTTAGAGTTCCCCAGAAGTGTTATCTGGGGTGCCACATATGCCACCATAATTTTGGGTGCCATACAATATCACTATATGCTTATTAATAAGTCCCCGATATTAATATGCATGAGAGGGTTCTTGCCTAATATTTAGAGAATTCTAAATACCGGCACAGATAAACGAGGCAGCGTGGTACATTTTAAGCCTTTATTTAGTGAGAAAGATGTATAGGAGAGTGAGAGCTTTATTAAGAGGGAGAGGTAAATCTGGGTTCATACCAAGCCCCAGGAACCAGACACGTGGAGGAACATCTAGGCCAGGAAGCCTAGGGCAGGTGGCCCGAAGTCCACGGGCCCTGGAAGCACAGGGCTACAGCAAGCACCCCCCTGGCAAGAGGCCAGGGAAGAAGAGAAGGCGGGACACACCATGTCCCGGGCTTTTAACCCACTTCCAAAGGGGAGTGGTTAATTAACCAGATTGGCTGGTGGGCACCCAGGTGTAGCCAGGTAGGGGCATGAGGTCACAAAGGGGCGTGGTAAAGGTATCAGGTAGGGCGTGAGGTCACACAGGGACGTTATGAAGGCATGGTCTTCCAGGTCACAAACCTAATCAATTTTAACATGTATGCCTGCCTACTTGCAATCAGAGCGTTTCCTTTAGAAGATCATCAAATTGCCAGTTTGTGATATATATTATGTGTCTGTTATAATGCTATTGTGAATCTATGAGTGTCTGTGTTTGAGATATGTATGTATATGTTTGAGATGTGTGTATGTACTTATGAGTGTGTTTTTCCATTTTGGTTTCTTTGTTATTTCAATATCTTGGAGGTGCCAGGTAACCTGTGTTTACAATCCGGTCAGTATATATATATATATATATATATATATATGTATATATATATATATATATATATATATATATATATATGATATATATATGAGATTGTAAGAAGAAGGGTGCAGATATTGTCTCCTCACATGGGGTACCAAATGTAAGAAAAAGCAGAACAGAGAGGAGACAGAATATGAACTCACAGCTAGACTAAATTTATTCACAGAAAATAAATCCGCAGAAGTCGACCAACTGCCTTCATGCTAATAGACCTAACACTGCAGAGGCTCTGACCCCAGCGGCCTTTGTAAATCTTAGGTGGGCTAGGGTTTGGGGTGGGAGTCAGTAGGTGGAGGTGAGCTTCTCCATACTGGTTTTTCAAGTTTGGCCCACTGGCTTCCAAACCTGGAGAACAATGCAGGGGGTGGGTGTGGGGGACAATACAGGGTGTAAGATGGAACTGATCTGTTGAAAGAAGGCAGGGGTAACAAGAAACCTCAAATGGCTGAGGCTTATGTCTGTATTCCATCAAAGATGACATGATCCACTACTTTTCTGACAAAAGTTTCCTTCTTGCCTTCTACTCTCAGGTATAAAATTTTGATAACCTGCTTGGGGTGTATCAAAGTAACATGACAAATGAAACAGGGTGACAAAAGCTAAATATTCTTTCATTTATTCATTAAGCATACATTTGTGTAATGATTGCTATGAAGCATGCACCATGCTAAGTATAGAGACAATTAGACATATTGTACTAAAAGGTTTCATAATATGTTAGGATATGGAACAAGGAAAATGGTTATTCATCAAAAGAGAGAATAATAATTATCCAAGAAAGGATGAATGACATGGAGCCAGGAAGGCATACAAAAGACAAAAGAATTAGGGGGATTGGAATTTGTGCACTTTGATCCTTTAGTGTAGAAGTGAGAAATGAATAAATAAATTGCTCTGTTTGTGTTTTAATTCATGTGTAAATAAGTATCTGAAAGGTGGAAATCTCTGTAATTATAAACCAGAAATCATGTAGGAGAAATCCTAATATATTGGGAAGAGTAAAATGGCAAATAAGTCCTGTGTTATGTTTAAATTTATGCATTGAAAAACTTGTTTTTAAAATAAACATTTAGGTTTCACACAATCCATCCTATGTATCTAATGCTCAAAATAAAAGGAGGCCAAGAACAACAGAGGAAGGTCTTGGGATTTGCTTCCGTGTGGTGTCTTCCTTGACTTTCCCTTTGCCTTTGAGCATAGACGTAGTGTTTGAGAAATACTTGAAAGAAGTTTTCTGGCCAGCTATGCTTTGCCAAGCTCTCATAGCTTTCTCATAGCTTTCAAAATTATCAAATACGAACATGCATCGCCCACACTATTACTTTATCAGGAAAGGACACGCAGACAGCATCACAGCCTTCAGAATTCTTTATCATGTCACAAAGCAGCTGCGTTCAAACTGCAGTGCCTCCACTCAAGCCATAACAAAGCAATACCCACATTAAGATGCAATGTTCTGCAAATGCCAGTTTCAGCAACAGCTATAGTAAGTGTCAGACAGAACATTATCACATGGTACCTCTTTCAAGTCAGGAATGTGACTTTTATCAATCATTGAGATATTGTTTGTCCTAAAATTTACATAACACCTTAAAAGGGGAAAAAAGTGGTTTGTTATCCCTACTGTTTGGAATTTTAATTAGTTTTGCTCCTTTTTTTTTTTTTAATCTTGAGCATATTTTACATTTATCCATAGTCAGCATCAGTTACCTTTTTGCTACTGGGAAGATAAATTACTGGTATTATCTTAAGAGACTCCATGAAATTTAAAGGCCCTTCCTGATATCTGACATCTCCCACAACATTGCCAGTATGAAAATTCACTAGATTTTGAATGCATGAAATACAAATCACAAACTTAACCAACTTCTAATCCCTGAAGATTTAAAGACATAAGAAGCATGATTTATGTATTTACAGTGCTTACAGTCAAGTTAGGGGGCTGGAGCAAGAGGAGTGCAGAAGTTCACATGAGTGATGAATGAGTGCATTATATAGTGCTTTGCAAATCACCAATGTTTTAAAGACTTATTCAATCTTTGCAATAACCTTGTTGTGGGATGCTGGGTCAAGATGTCATCAGATGACTTGATCCAGGTTCTTGTCTCAGGTGCAAGAAAGGATTTGAGGATGAGACATAGATAAAGGTTAGTAGAGAAGTAAGATATATTTGCATGCAAAGCAAAAGTACACACTTCAGAGGGAGTGTGGGCATGCTTAAGAGTTAGCTGCCCTCAGTGAAGTTCAGGGTCAACTCTTTATGATCTGGAGGCATGGGGATGGTTTTGGGGGTAGGGTTTAATTGAATATTCATAAAGGATGGAGTTTGGTGTAGAGTACGAGTACTGCCCATTTCATTGCCTTTTTTAGAAATCTCAGTAATGTCACAGCATCAGACACATGATGGGACTGGGAATATCAGTCATAGTAATTTTGTTATGCTGACATTATAATTAGCTAAAGGTCATCAGGGGATGCAGCTGGAAGCTATGTTGTTTATCTTTAGCCAGGGCCAGTTTGGAGTGACAGTTTCTTGGAAACTAGTTTTTTCACTGCATTGAAAAAGGGGGAGTTTGCAGAACAGACAACCTCTATTCTCCTTACAATCTACTTCCCTGCCTACCTCACCTTTACCCTTTCAGAGATTTTTGTCCCCTAATCACTATGGAAGGTAAAAGCAGGAAGGTCCATCTCCTATAACTTCTTTGTGCTCTGTTCTGGTGTCTTCCTTGCCTCTCCAGGTAATGAAATCCCTTGCTAACTAATCTAGACATTCTATTGGAGGAGTTCGAGGTACTGCACCTATCATTGGTAATGGTTGGAATACCTGCATGATCATCAGTTTCACTTGAAACTTGGATTCTGGAAGAGAAAATCTGACAATTAGTATTCATATATACTTTATAATATATAATTTTGTTATAAATATAATAATTATAATATATAATATATATATATATATTAAAGGAGAAAGAGTAAGAACCACTTACAGGAGAAAGAGAACACTTCTTTCTTGCTTACTAGGTGGTGGAAGACTAGGTGACTTCTTTTATCAAAATTATGGAGCCACTTGTTTGATCATAAATCCGTTTGATATCTTTTTCCACAGTCGGCTTGATAATATAGGTACAACATATTTTATTAATCACCATACTTAGTAAGACCTGTTCTATCAGTAGGAAATCTAGGGCTAGTCAGTTTTCCATGACCACTTCAGCTATGACACTAAAGAATCGAGTTATTGCCCTAGGGCTTGACCAGAAATCTGGGCTAAGTTGCCCAAGGCAGCAAACAATTTTTTCAAAGTGACTTCATGAAATGTTGTAAGATTTTCTTCTTTTGCTATTATAAAGGTTACCAGGGGGAGTTTCTGCCAATGTAGTTACCTGAAGAAGATTGGAGGAGATGTAAGAGAAGCTGGGAAATGCAACAGCCTTAAGTGCTTGCTCTCGCTCTCTCTCTCTCTCTTGCTCTCTCTCTCTGTCTCTCTCTCTCTCTCCCCCCTGGAGAAATTTACAGAAAATTGAAATTTTACTTATCTTTTTGTAGTTTGGAGATAATTGGCTCACAAGAGTAGGCAGAATTATTTTCTGGTGTGACTATAAGAAGATTCAAAGTGCAGAGGCTCAGTTCTTGACAGATGTACCCAGCTAGAAATTCCATGCAATTTAACTGCAGTCAGAATGCTAAGTTGTACCTGATGGGGTCCTTTCCATTCAGTCTGTAATTGGTTAGACAGGTATCCCTCTCTCCAAGTCTTTATCAAAACTACATTTCCTGAGATTAGTTATTCATATTTTTTAGAATCTGGTTCTGGGAGATTCTTGTCATATTCTGCCAGAACCTTCTAACCTGATGTAAATTGTATCTAAGTGGATGTCAGAGCTTAGGAACGGTCTCCCATATGCCATCTCCAAACAGCTATGCTATAAAGTAGCCTAAGAAAGGAAAAAAAAAAAAAACAATAGTTTGTATTAAGATTCTGATATCTCTTGGCATAGCTTTGCTGCAGTCCTTTTACGATAATGGTTGGTCTTTCAGTTTCATCTGAGGTTTGAGGTCCCCAAGAGCTTGGAAGTGATGAGAGATTTTCAGAGCAGTGACTTCCTGCTGAGTTACTTTAGAGGCAAAGCAGGTGCCATTGTCACTCTCAGGGAGCGGACTTCTTCTGCCTTTTCTGTTTGGAACAGAAATCCTTCTACCTAAGCAGTGAAAGTATCAATTAAGACAAATAAATATGTATGACCATTTTCTTAGGGAATGTTAATGAATTACTCTTCCAAGTCTCACCAGGGTAGGTTCATTTCCTCTGTGAGAGATTGAGTATGGGAAGCTGTTTGGTGTGATCCTGTTATTTTGTTAACAAAAAGGACAAGATCAGGTCATTTACTTTATAATAATATGTAGTCCTTTTCCTCCAAATACACGATAGACTGATTTGAATTAGGGCTTCTCTTCTCAGATAGAAAGAGTCATTCATTTCTTTACACTGAGAGGACACTGGGGACAGGATTTTATGATCTGAAGTCTACCACTCGTTGAGATCTGTAGTGTAACTTCATTCTAGGGCCCATTATTATTTCAGGTGTCGTATACTAAGAATTTCCAACTGTCTCCAAAGAGTAGAGTATTAGAGATATGTCCAGAACACTTTGGTTAGCAGCCTTCTGTCTTGCACTACCTGCCAGTGAATTTCCTCTGATGATGTGGTTATTCTCCTTGTGATGTCTGCTGCAGTGAGTAACAGACAACTCCAGAGTATCAGAACTGCCTGGAGGAGAGCCAAAGTGAAGAATATTTAAAATTCAATAGTCCTCTTCCTCTCCAAATTGCCACATGGGTATGCAGCTCAAGGCAAACATGTTTGGAGCCTATATAGATTTAGCTCTGGTTTACCCTAGTTTTATGGCCCTATTCAAGTCAATAATTCAGCCTTTGGGGCTGAGGTGTTAAATGGTAATGCCTGAACATCCAGAATGTGGATAAGATCCACTAGGGCATATTCTGCCTTTCTAATACCTTCCTTCATGAAACTACCATCATCAGTGAACCATTCAGCACATGGGTTCCATAAAGATTCATCTCACAGATCAAGTCTCAACAGTATATAATATAAAGAACTGAAGTACCTAGAATGAGCTAAGCTTTTCAGTATCTTCAAATGACAGAAGAATAGCTGGATTGACTTGGCTTATATTGAGTTACCTCAGTGAATCTCAGAAGAGAGCCTTGTGTTTAGTAAGGTGTCCTCTTGTTAGCCATTGGTAACCTTTAATTTCTAGAACCTCTTGAACTTCAGCGAGCTGGCAAAATTCAATTTGGTGGATCCAGTCTATCCTGTGGCCACTGAATCTACCTGTTTAGAGAAGTAGGCCACTGGTCATGGAAGTAGGCCCTTGTCTTTAAGTTACAAACAGGGTGAAGGACTTCCTCAAACTGGGAAACCCTAGTGTAGGGGCTGTTGTCAGGAAACTCTTACTCTTTAGAAATGTTACCGGAGAAATTGCAGGGTTCTTGTCTTCGCGCAAGAAAGAATTCAGGCGTGAGACAGAGAGTAGTGGGAGGTAAAATAGCAAGGTTTATTAGGGAAGGGACATCATCTGTAAAGATGGATGGGCACCTCTCCCGACAGAGCCTGAGAGACTGGGGAGGAGGAAGGAGGGAGGTTACATGTTGAGTGGAGAGATTACACCTGACCAGGTCAGGCGGGCGGCTCAGCAGAGAGACAGAGGGCTGAGCGCACAGTCCAGTTGAGGCTGGGGGCTTTTAAGGAGATGGGTCTTGCTTCCGAACCTCTGCTCCTCATGGAACAAAGGGCTTTTTGGACGTAAATAGAAAAACTTCTCTCTTGAAGGTCTGACACAAAGGACTTTATGGATGCAAATGTTATCAGACAGGAGGAAGGGAGCGGGGTGTTTGAGATGCAGATACTGGGCTGCACCTGGGAGATTGTGGAAGCTTGTCAGGCAGAAGGGGTGGGAACCTCCAACTGGAAGGTTATCAGGTAGAAAGGGGGCAGGGCAGGATGCGAACTCTGGGCTGCCCCTGAAACATTGTCAGGATGACTTTGAGATGCAGATGCATATGCTGGACATAGATGTCTTCTCTTTGTGCCTGTTACACACACATAAGCTCATAACTGACTTCCTACCTAACAGAAAGATCTCATTTTTTTTTCTCTCTCCATACAAGAGAGTCCATGTCAGGACACATAAAGGCTTCATGTAGGTGTTTGGCTATAAATCCAATTCTAGAATTCAGATCCTGCAGAATCCTGCCCATTACCAGGAATGTCTTTTGCTGTTTCTTTATCTGTGGTGGCCCTACACACAATATGGCTTCCCTTCGTTTAAACAACAATACACAATTTCCTGTGACTAGGACATATCCCAGGTAGGCTAATTCCTATTTGGAGATATGGGGTTTGGTTGGAGAAACTTTATAACCTTGTTCCTATAAGACAATTAAGATGCAAATGGTGATTTCATCCTAGTCCTCTTTGTAGGAACTGTAGATGAAGATATCATCTACATGTTGTGAAATGGCTCAAGTCTTTAATTTGTGCTAAATCCCTTTGCATGGGTGTTGTCAAATAAAGGCTAACCAGAACGTCTCGAGGAAGGCCTGTCCCAGTGTACTGTTGAGTCATGCTTACACAGGGATCAGTCCATTCAAAGGTGAACAGATCCTGGGATTCTGCATATAAAGATATGCAGAAGAAGGAATTCTTCAAGTTTAGGACTGTGAGCCAAGTGTTGCCTTCAGGTATCTGGGCTAAGATAATACAGTTACTGGTAAAATAAGATGAAATGGGATGACAGCCTTATTTAAACCCTGAGGTTCTGAACTATTAGATATACTCTATCTGTTTTTAAAATTGGAAGAATGAGGCTATTGCAGGGGACTGACATGGAACCAAGATTTCCATGATTGAGAGATTTATCAATCAAAATTTGGAATCTTTGCTTCCCTTTTTAAATGTTATTGGCATCAAGGAGGGAAGTTTGCCTTCTCCTATAGGACTATCATGAGGGTAGCATATATAGCTCATCCAGATATAAACTCAGCCCAGACCTAAAGATCTACTCTATTTTGGATATCAACAGGGAGATTGTCCAATTTGGGTCTTGTTTCAGTATTCATTAGCATCTTGATTAAAAATTTAGATATAAAGGTTATTAACCTGAAAGAAGTTCCCAGGAAATTTAACAGATTATTGCTGATTAAAAATATCAGATATTTCAGCATCACCAAAAGCTGGTGTGAGATAAGGACATCTTCTATCTAGCAAAGCAGAGGCAAAGTAAATTGTTGGACCAGGACTTGCCTTTAACTCCTGTGATGATCCTTGAGGATAGCGTTCTGTATGACGATTTTGAACCAAGTAAGAGACTCCTGTATCAATTGGAAAATTGATATACTTAACTATGACATCCAGAATCATCCAGGGCTCAAGGATTATAATGGTAATATGGATTGTGGGAGATGACTGTGTTCCTGGGACCCTTCAGGCCTTGTGTAAGGACATGGGGGAGATGAGAGTCCTCCATTTCCTTGGAACTCAGGGCAATCCCAATTCCAGTGCCCCTTTTGTCTACACTGGCAGCAGGGACTGGATGGGCTTTTTAAGGGGTGACATTCATTATGTCAATGTTCTGGTTTCCCACACCTAACTTAGTCTTTCTCTCTCTCTCTCTCTCTCTCTCTTTTTTTTTTTTTTTTTTTTTTTGACAGGCAGAGTGGACAGTGAGAGAGAGACAGAGAGAGACAGAGAGAAAGGTCTTCCTTTTGCCGTTGGTTCACCCTCCAATGGCTGCCGCGGCTAGCGCACTGCGGCCAGCACAGCGCGCTGATCCGAAGCCAGGAGCCAGGTGCTTCTCCTGGTCTCCCACAGGGTGCAGGGTCCAAGCACTTGGGCCATCCTCCACTGTACTCCCAGGTCATAGCAGAGAGCTGGCCTGGAAGAGGGGCAACCGGGACAGAATCCAGCACCCCGACCGGGACTATAACCCAGTGTGCTAGCGCCGCTAGGCAGAGGATTAGCCTGTTGAGCCACAGTGCCGGTCTAACTTAGTCTTTCTTGGACTTTTCAACCTGGTTGGATACTCCCTTGGTTGGCCCTGATGTTGTAGGATTCTGATTACAATGACTGCTATCATATGACCCTGTTATTTCCTATGTTGGAGCCCCTTTCCTTCCTCAACCTTGTTTCTACTATTAACCTCAAATGCTGATTTTAGCATCTGGTTTGTGGGACTTTGGGGTTCCATTCTCAGTTTCTTGAATTTACCCCCAATATCAGGATGATTGAAGAAATGGTATCAAGTAAGAATGCTTCCATAATGGGTACAAGAGTCTATGTTGCTAGATCTTTTTAATGCCTCTGCCAGTCATTTTCAGAACAAGACTGGATTCTCTTCCCTATGTTGTATTACCTTCCTGATTTTGTCATGATTTATGTGCTTGATAAATCCAGCCACCAGGCTGGTAACCATATGGTCTTGGTGCCCTCGTAGTCAATACCACTTTGACAGTTCTAATTAGTTAGTATCTGTTTATGGGACTGCTGTGACTCCCACAGAATATTTGTTGGACTGTTGAGCCACTAAGGAGTAAGCATGGGTCTGGGCCTCAGCATAGATCTGTTGTTTTACTTCAGGGGTTCAACAAGTAGACATGACAATGTGTAGGTCACCCCATGAAGATAAAGAACAGAGTTAGGGCCTGAAATTAGTAAATTTGGAATGTTCTTCTTACCTAATTTTGTTTCCATTTATACTCTAATTTTGTACCAGCATCTTCATTAACCACCCCCCATGAGGACAATACTTATTTGTATCTGGATGATAGCAGGCTCTGCTGAGAGTGATTGCAGTCAAGCTATCTTCTAGGAGAAAGAAATCGAGCAGGTTATCTGGTAGAGGCTGTAAACTAGTAAGAGGTGAAAGAGAATCAGGGCTTGAAGAAGAAGGAGGGGACTAAATTCCCCATGGGCACGGTTCTGATGATGAGACAAGCTGATTTTGAGGTAGTTGAACCCTTGGTGGTGGCAAACCATGCAATAGTGGGTTATTGAACATATCTATCTGATGCTTTTCTGCATCTGGTGTTTCTAGGAAGAATGAGCATTAAAAAAGCCTATAGCAGGGTTGGTGTTATGGAGTAGTGGGTAAAACTGCCGCCTGAAATGCTGGAATTCCGTATAGGCTCAGGTTCATGCCTCAGGTTCAGCTCCACTTCTGAACCAGATCCCTGCTAATAGCCTGCAAAAAGCAGCAGAAGATGGCCCAAGTACTTGGGTCTCTGCTACCCAAGTGGTAGGCCTGGATGAAGCTCCTGTCTTCTGGCTTCAGCCTGGCTTAGAGCCAGCCAGTATGGCTATCTGGGAGTGAACCAGTGAATGGAAGATCTCTTTGTCTTTCCAGCTCTCTCTGTAACTCTGATTTTTAAAATAAATAAATATTTTTAAACTACTATAGCTTCCCCTATGGGTACAGGAGGGCTGGAAAAAGGTGCCTTGAAGGCCTAAATATAAGGAAATAGGCATAATTTTTTTCTCTCTGATACAGGATGTATCAGAGATATGTACTGGAGATATTGGAGACATCAGAGATATGTTTTGGATGTATTGGAGAATAATATTAAAATTAAAGGCCCTGTTCAGCAGCCAGGTTTCCCTGCTGTCTAGCTTAAGTTGCAACCAAACATTGTTGAAAAAGAAAATAAGCTTTTTTCCTGTTTAGAATATGTAGTTTAAAGGTTTTCTAATTTCTAAGGAGATAATGCAGGGGTGAGTTCACTGGGATAGATGGGGAGTTACCTACATTGAAAGAGCCTCTTTGTGAACTACGGAGAGATAAAGGAAGATGGGAAGGAATGGGTCATGGCTTGATGAGAGTCCTGTCAGTGGAACAGGTTGGGTCTGGATTCACAGGGTCTCCACCATGTCTATCAGTGTCCCGGGTATCCCAAGAAACTCTTTGTGGACCCTTTGAACCTGGCATTCCTGATCTTGAACACAATTCTAAGTGCCCAACCATCCATGGGCCATTTATTTTGTCCAGGCATCCACAGCCCCTGGGTCTTTGGGGCCATTGGGTGTGTTGGGTGGGTCAGAAGAGATCTTAGACTTCATTTTTTAATTTTTGGCGAAATGATAGCCTACTTGACACTTCAAGACCAGCCTAAAGCAGTTCTATGTAACTGTTAAAACAATCTTGGAAGTTATCAATTAAAAGAAGGGTAGAAGGTTCTCCATCCAAAGAAAAGGGAGACATTTTTGAAAAGAGTATTCCTTAGAAAACTTGTCAATCATGTCTCAGAATCACATCCAGATCCCTGGTTATGAATGTTGCCATGAATATGGAGATGACAGTAGTGTAACAAAGGAGGAGGAAAACAGAACCACAAAGCAAATGGGGCTATGCCAGAGCCTTGTAGGCGTTGGAGCCAGGAACATGTTGTGATCATATCACAAAGGGTTTTAAACAGACAGCAAAATTTCTTAGGTTTCAGAAGATAACAAAATTTATTTTCCCTATACAGGCAGATGCTCACTACATGGGGACATCATTAATTGTGATAAAATATGTGATGGGGTGCTCATCTTGAGGGAGCAAATAGCTTGGAGATTTTAAAGATATAACAAGGCCGCCTCCGCGGCTCACTAGGCTAATCCTCCGCCTTGCGGCGCCAGCACACCGGGTTCTAGTCCTGGTCGGGGCACCGGATTCTGTCCCGGATGCCCCTCTTCCAGGCCAGCTCTCTGCTGTGGCCAGGGAGTGCAGTGGAGGATGGCCCAAGTGCTTGGGCCCTGCACCCCAAGGGAGACCAGGAGAAGCACCTGGCTCCTGCCATCGGATCAGCGCGGTGTGTCCGCCGCAGCGCGCCAACCGTGGCGGCCATTGGAGGGTGAACCAACGGCAAAGGAAGACCTTTCTCTCTGACTCTCTCCCTCTCTCACACTGTCCACTCTGCCTGTCAAAAAAATTTAAAAAAATAAATAAATAAAATAAAATAAATAAAAATAAATAAAATTAAAAAAGATATAACAAAAGTGAGGTTATGCAATGTAGAAGATCCAAGGCCGCATGACAATACCAACAAGGAGATACTCCAGGCACTACACGGCTTGAGAGTAAGTCTACACCATTCTTATATACCTTCTTCACAAATGACCCAACAGTGTGAGATCTGCACAATGTTAGCTGTCTGGTTCCTGCCTCAACAGTCAGTGGGGGAATCAGACTTGGTTGGATTATGAGGAGTTAATCCATAGTAGATGTGAAGACAGTGAGGGAGAGAAAGCCAGAATGAAACAAAAGTATCAATCAGAGGAAATAAAGAATCTTGAGAAAGACCCACCAGCTGAATAGGGGATCCTTCACCTTCCTCCTGGTGGGCTCACCACCATCATGGGATGCTGGGTCAAAATGTTATAGGCTGACTCGTTCCAGTTTCTTGTCGCCAATAAATTTACATAGGTAAAGTGAAAGTGCACACTTGAGGGGAGTGGGCATCCTCAAAGAAGCTGCACTAAAACACATGTTTGTGTCATGGCTGCTCCACTTCCAATCCATTACACACACAAACACACACACACACCGGCTCTAGTGTTCAGGGAAAGTAGCAAAAGATGATCCAAGAGGCTGAGCTGCGGACACACAAGTGGGAGAGACCCAGAAGAAGCTCCTGGCTCCTGGTATTGGCCTGGCCCAGCCCTAGCTAATGTGTCCATCTGTAAAGTGAAACAGAGGATGGATGATGTCTCTCTTGTATGTCTCTCTCTCTCTTTCTCTCTCTCTCTCTCTCTCTCTCTCTCTCTCTCTCTCTGTAACTCTTTCAAATAAATAAATAAATCCTTTAAAAATATAACCTGCACTCAACGATGTTCAGGTCCATTCCTTTACATGATCTGCATCCTTAAGGGGTGCTGTCTGGGATTGGATTTAATTGAATAATCATAGGGGATGAAGTTTGGGACAGAGTTTGAGTGCTGCCCATTACCTTGCCCTTTCTTTGAAATTTTTGAATAGCATCAAGTGAATGGTAAGAGAGGCAGTATCAGTCATGGTAATTTTATTATAATGACATTATAATTAGCTAAATATCATTGCAAGGATACAATTGACAGCCATGTTGGTTATTTTTAGCCAGTGCAATGGTTTCATGGAAACTGCAGTTTTCCACTGTATGGAAAAGGACAGAGTGTTTGGTAAAGCAGGCTAAGCTATAGTAAGAAGCTGATGATCTGAGCACCTTCTTGCCTATTTCACCTTGAGAGCATAGGTCTTATAAATAAGAGAAATTGAGATAACATATTTAGAAATAATCAATTTGAAGTAAAATATTACTTTTTTATGCTCCAAATTTATTTTTTTTTTAAAATGTTTTACAGTCCTATACAAATTGTACATATTCTATAGGGTACCATGTGATTTTTTTGGTATATGCATACATTTTTTAACATCTAATTAGGGTAAATGTATCTATCTCTCTAATCATTTAACATTTCTTTATGTTAGAAATATTAAAATTCTATCTTCTAGTTTTTTCTTTTTGTAGAGAAATATATAGTCCATTAACACTATTTATATCTATCCTACTGTGCAACAAAACCACAGAACTTTTTCTTATCTAGTTATAACTTACCCATTAGTTAGCCTCTTCTTAACCCTGCCATTTCCCTGTCCTCCCAAACCTCTGATAATCATCATTATACTTTTAACTTCTACGAGACAGCCTTTTGTAAAGACCCCCAAATTGGGTGATATCATGTGATATTTACCTTTAACAAAAGACTTGACAGAGTTTAGTTGGAATCTGTCCTATTTCTCTAAATCCACTGTTCTATCAACTACATTATAGCAACATTCTACAAGTTTAAACTAGAAAGAAAAATTATTGTAAAATGAGGAAATTGGTGTAAGTTTCACAAGAAGTGCCGCGCTCTGATAGCTAAGGATGAGGACTGACATCCCTGACAAACTGGCAGGAGTAAGCCGTGTTGGAGAGGGTAGCACATGCTGGGCCAATCCAGGCCCACTAGGTAGTTTACCACCCTAGGCACACTTACATAGAATGCCTTCCTGATCACCAAAGTCTCTGCTTACCTTATGAACATTTCTTTCCAAGATTGGCGATATCTAACAAAGCAAGAGCAACATGCAAGTTAGGGAAGAAACAGGGCCCAAGAGTGCTTTGCTTTTTTCTTCATTTGCTGCGCTCCTGTCTCCTTGGTAATCTACTCTTCTAAGAAAGAAATTTTAAATTGGGTAACTATATTAACCCTTTTGAGATATGTAATCACTTACCATCTTTGGAACCATAAAACATTAACAGACCTTCTGGACAATCTAATGCCTTTAGGTGATTTTTACCTAAGGTTATTTATTCCTTTGCTCACAATTTAAGATTGTTCACACATCACCTTTTCCATATCCTAAAGAAAAAAAATCTATGTGTCTTTTTTATCACTCAGTGAGGAATGTCTCATTTGTTTGATTTGCCATCCGTGGTTATTTTATAGGAAATTAATTCTCAAATGCTATCATTTCATTCCCACTATTATTTCTTTATTGAGAACACACCATGTATCAAGCTTATGTTAGATGAATTTTTTTCACAGGTATTATTTTGTTTGATCTTTACTAAAAAAAAAAAAAACTCAAAAGAGAAATTTGAAGTTTAGTAAATTAGCATCTTCCCCCAAATCACTCAATTAACCCAATGGCAGAGCTAGTATTTGAACCAGTGTGCTCCAATTCCCAGCCCTTTACTCATTCCACATTTCACAGGAGCTCCCTAAGTACAGTCCCAGTGTCTGATTTCAAGATCACTCTAACTCATCATCTCCTAGGGACCAGACACACAGATTGGTGTTAGTATTTGTTTTCTTAACCATACAAGGTAAGTGGGTAATCTTTATAAGGTTTATTTCTGTGGCTATAGGGTTAAAAACTAAGAACTATACACAAATCTAAAAAAAAAAAAAAACTAAATTCTTTAGGAACAAAATGTTCTGTAGTGCTGTGTAAGCGCAGAATACAAAGTACCCACAACATCCTTGGTAGACCTTAGATATCTTTAGAATACTAATCTTTCATCACTTCTCAAATGATTACAAAGTTGGTAAACTGGAATAAACTCACCAGATATCTTTTGATTTAGTTCCTGCTGGTAGATACATTGGTAACCCAGTCACATTAAGACGTCATCATGCCATATGCATGCAGTTGAACTGTTTGGCCACATATAACATATTCTATTAATAGAGTTTCATTCAATTTTCTGAACACTGTCAAGGCAACTCATCGTTTTGTTCTCCAGCTTAGCTGATTCCTGAGATCCCATAGATCCTCTCCCCCACCATCTCCTTCCTGACTGTTCCACCCCACAACCACACACACACATACACACACACACATACAACCTTACTTTTCCTCCCGTCTGATCTGCTTCTCTTTTCCCTGTACATGATCCAGCCCTCTCTCCTTGGTCCTCATTCTTTATTACCATTGTCACACTTACTTTAACTTATAGATTTCACTATTTTCACTTCACACTCCATACTCTTTACTTCAGTTGAAAACAATATTCAAAAAGAAATGTTCTGGGGCTGGCATTGTAGCATAGACGTGGCCTTTGCCTGCAGTGTGGTCATCCCATATGAGTGTTGCTTCGAGTCCTGGCTTCTGCACTTCCACCCAGCTACTTGCTTATGGCCTGGGAATGTAGCATAATATGAAGGCCAAGTGCTTGGCCTCCTGCACCCACATGGGAGACTTGGATAATGCTCCTGGCTCCTGACTTCAGCCTGGCCCAGCTATGGCCATTGTGGCCTCTTAGGGAGTGAACCAACACATGGAAGATCTCTCTCCTTCTTTCTCTCTATCTCTACATGTCAAATAAATGAATAAATCTTTTAAAAATGAAATGTTCCCAAATTAATGCAACAGATTAGCAATTTAGGCTTTACTTTCTAATTTAACTTTACTTAAACTGTTCTGTGTGAACGTGTCAAAGCATGTGTGGAGGGAATTAAACGAATTTGGAAGCCAAGTTTATGTGGATTCTAATCATAATTCTGACACTTTTACCAAATGTGTGGCCTTAAGAAAATTATTTTAAGCTTCTCAGCAGAAATACCTCAATTGTAAATATAAAATATTAATACCACTGTATAAGGCTACTGTGAAGGAATTCAAAGAACCTAACTGTGTTACCTAAAGGAAGTCACTTTACCTTTCTGATTTAAATTCTTCATGTTTAAAATGGTATAACAATTATACCTACCTCACTGGGTTGTGTGACAATTAAATTACTTAACATATATTACTAAGAATTATTCCTACTGGGGCCAGCGTTGTGGTATGGTGGGTTAAGTTGCCACCTGCAATGCCAGCATCCCATATGGGTGCAAGTTTATGTTCTGGCTGCTCCACTTAGAATCCAACTCCCTGTCAGTGGCCTGGGAAAACAGAAAAAGGTGGCCTAAGTGATTGGGCTCCTGCCACCCATGTAGGGAGACCCAGAAGAAGCTCCTGGCTTTGGCCTGCCCCAGGCTTGTTTGCTGTGGTACTCTGGGGAGTGAACTAGCAGATGGAAGACCTCTCTCTCTCTCTCTCTCTCTCTGTGTGTGTGTGTGTGTCGTGTGTGTTTAAAACACTGCCTTTCAAATAAAAAAATACATAAATCCTTAAAAAAAAGAAACATTCCTGTCATGTGGTGATATGTAAATTACTTATTATTTATCTAATACTTAATAACATGCTTACCATTAAAAGGGGGTCTCCTATAGGTAGTTCTCTCCTATAGGTAGTTCTCTTCTACAAATGAATTACTAAGGCAAATTCATAGATTGCTGCCATGTCAAGTGGGGATAAGTATTCACTGCCGAAATGAATAACACCTATAAAACATAATAAGCAAATTAAAACATGTCATGAAATAGAATTTATAGACATTATGACATTTTTATGAGAGGTTTGAAGAAGAGAGAGCACAAAAATATTCCCTAGTTTTGTTTCTTTGTTTATATATAACTTTGTTATAAGTAAGAAGTCAGGGATCAGGAAAAGATTCAGAGGAAACATGACAACACCATCCCCCAGGGCTGCTTCTAAAATTTCTGCCAGTAACCCCCAATCATTTCTGTAACAAAGCCCAAAATAGTGCCGGCCAAAATTATCCAAAATGGCTGCTGGGGCATCCCTACAATTACCATATACCTATTATACTACCATTATAGTATTTCCATGGCTGACACTCCTACTCCCATGATGCACCTGATAACATGACACTTCCAAGACTTACCCAAAAGGCTGGAAAATAGACAGTCACCAAATATTTACCCATTCCTGAAAAAACTCTGTCCAAAGTACTACCTTCTATGGCTCCAGATCACTAAAAGAATGACCTTGAACCTCATGGGTCACAGCTCACTCTAGAGTGTGCCTGCACTCCACCTTGAGTATGTACTTTCACTATGATAATAAATCGTATTCTTCTGCTAACCTTTAGCCATGTGTTGTCTTCAAATTTTTTTGTGAGTCAGTGACGAGAACTTGGGCCTTTTGGGCCTCCAACAACTTGATTCTCAATGATATCTTATACGAGGAGAGAGAAACAAGCTTTGACCAAGAAATTGCAGAACAATGGTATTATATGGTCCAAAGACTAAAAGAATTCATGACACCAACAAAGTAATTTACACTAGAAGGTTGATGTGGGTAGCAGAAGTAAAGTGGCACTATAATGGATTCAAGAGAGATGGTCAGTAAAATTGCAGAAGTAGAAAACCTTTAAAAAAGCAGAGAGAAATAGAATGTTTTCCCATCGGTTACTTTAAAAAGTGGACAGATATTTTATCAGTAACTGCATTCAATATTTACAGTCATAGTATTTCATGAGCTGTAAATTTGTGAAGTCCTCAGAGGCAAAATGATATAAAGTTGTTTAAGAATGATTTTAATCTACCTAGGTAAACAGCTGATATATATAAAAAGAAAAAAATGATAAGAAAAGAGAGAATATACTACATAGTAAATGTATAAGAACTGAAAATAGTATTGCAGGCATCCATTCTTTGAGGCATTGGTGTGGGCCATAATATTGGTAAGGTTTCAAAACCAGCAAGACTTAACATCGTTTGTAAAACAAGGTTAGGAATCAGTTAGTCAGGAAGGGTGTGAGAGGAGGGCCTAAATTATGCATGGCAGGTAGTGGTGAAAGGGGTCCAGTGAGAAGTGTTTATCTAATTCATATCCTTATGTATACTTTAAAGATGAGCTTATTGGAAAGTTGTATCCTCAGCAATATCCAGCAGTATAGTAAAACAGCACACAAATATTATTTAAATATTTTTGTGTAAATGTTGGATAAGTAGAAAATCCACAAAGAATCTGTCTGGAGTAAAACCAAGAAGGGAAAAGTTTCTTTTGAGTTGCAAATTGGGGTTTTTATGGAAAAAAAAATGAAAAAAGTAATTTGGTTTAACTAAAGATTGAGTTCTATGAAGTTTAAGAAAAGATGCTACTGAGCACAAGCACCCCACAAAATGCCCCAGTCTTTCCCAGTATTTTTTTTAAATATGCATTTATTTATTTGAAAGGCAGTTAGAGAAAGGCAGAGGCAGAAACAGAGAGACAGAGAGAGAGAAAGGTATTCTATCTGCTGGTTACTCCCCAGATGGCCACAACCGCCAGAGCTGTGTCTAGCCAAAGCCAGGAGTCAGGAGCTTCTTCCGGGTCTCCCACACAGCTGCAGAGACCCAAGGACTTGGGCCATCTACTGCTTTCCAGGCCATAGCGGAGAGCTGGATCAGAAGCTGAGCAGCCAGAACTATAACTGGTGCATAATGGAATACCAGCTCTCAGGCAGTGGCTTTACCCACTACGTCACAGCGCCAGCCCCTAGTATTTCTTGCCCTTTACTCCTCCACTACCAAGAAGAAATTTTAATTCACAAAGAAATTATTGAACATCAATTGTTTCCCTTGCTCATGACTCTTGCTCATGTGGAACTTATAATCTTATTTGAAACGAGAGCTATGGAAGGTAGGATGAGAAGAAATCACAAGGCAGGGTTGTCAGAAATGAGGTTATTCAGAGGAAAAGTTGGAAGTGAATTCAAATTTAGAGGTGACAACAAGAACAAAGGAAAGGAGAGAAGCAAGAAGCCAGCGAGCATTCTGAGGACTCTCGCACAGCACTGACAAAGGGTTAGGGCTAAAATAGCCCTAAACCGTCACGGTTGATAACTTTCATTCCTGTGACTAATACTTCTATCTCACAGGGATAGACTATCCAGTGTAGAAAAAAATCAACAACTGTTTAGCAACTGAAGAGTTGAGAAGTGCTTCAGCGAGCTTGAAAAAAAAAATTGCTCATTTCTTTTGAATTGTTAAAGTGTCCTTGATGGAAAGTATGTGGGACGAAGTACATTTTTAGTCTGCCCTTTTGCAGAGACAGGAGCATTTAGTCTCCCTGTGTTCACTAAGGGGAGATGGAGGTTCCATGTTAAAGCTGGAAGTTCAGATTAGTTCAGTAGGTAAGCGATTTCCTTTCCCGAGGCACCTACAAATCCCTGCTCCCCAAACAGCTGCAAACAAACTTCCCTAAAGCCATACTTTTTTAAACACTCATCTGTGGCTCCTTAGAGGTCAAGAGCTGCAGGAGCAAAGAGTCTGCTTGTCAGAGATAGAGCCGCTTTGCCTGCTCTCTTGGAGCTGCCCAAGTCCAAGTGTGCTCTCCTTAATAAGAAAACTGTAGTTGTTGATAAAGCCTAGCTCTCCTCCAAGCTGTTATTTTTAGGCTCAGTTCTTCTCTGCTCAACACATGTATGGCTTACTTCAGGGTCTTTTAACAGTAAACTTGGCACAAAAAATATCCATGATGTCTGTGCAGAACTCACAGAATTTTCTTCTCTTACTTACCTTTGGTATGTTTCTTCTCATTCTCTGCTCTTTCAGGACTTGTCTCTCAGCTACATTCTCATTAATGTCTAGGACTTAATTTTAACATACATGGATGGAAGGTTATTAAGAAACTTTTCCTGTCTGGGTGTTAAATAGATTCTCAGAGGGTCCCTGGTAAGTTGCCAAAGAATTAGTCTTGGATCTGATTTCTTCAATGTGGGTAAGAGGCTCCCTGAGACACTTTTTGATGCAAATGGATGCCCCATAGTTGATGCCCTTAAAGCTTGTATCTCTACACTTAACAGGGGCTGGAGATGTGTGTGAATCCTTGAAGTTCAGGAAAAAAGGAAATTGGTGGCACAGGGAGAAGAGCACTTGCTAATCAAGAGATGCCATCATTAGATGACCATGGTTAAAAATAAAAAGGGACAGAGCCCCTTAAACTCTCCTTTTATAAAATAAGAGATCATTTCATAATCTTGCATAAACCTTCAAATCTAAGATTCTGCTTGATATATCTCCTGTTTGTCTAAGTCTCCCAAATTTCTTCTACCTAGACGGTCACATTGTTTTCCTGCCTGTCTTTTCTTTTGGAAGACTTGTATTCTTACCATGTGTAAATGTCCAGTGCATTTCAGGGTTCACAGAGTAGGATTTGCAAGGCAACATTATAGTTGTTAATGTTTCCCAAACTGAGCATTTAGAAAAGTTGCTTATAAGCAGTATCTAGGTGATGAAGAGAAATATTTGGAAACTACTTTGATACTTTTGGTTTAGTAACTTTATTTTAGTCATATAACAAACCAATTATTATATTTTCAGACCTGGGTATCATACATATATTTTGACACTTCCTTAAATATTCCAAGTTTTGATTATTCATTTTTGGGGAAAAATTTCTTCCATACTTTCTTCCTGTGATCCTCAAAATCTAAGTTTTAGAATCGACTGTCTAAAGTCAAATGCACTGTTCATCAAATGCATTTAAAAAATGATAAAAAAAGTCTGTTTTTTCCATTATCTTTCCACCCTTTCTCAATTTTAAATTAAATAAAATAAATCATACATAATGGATGCATATCTGTGGTCTCCTCTAATATTATCTTGGCTGTCATTTCAACAGTGACAGTTAAAAATGTTCAAAAAATTAAAAATGTTCTATTTTGTTGTTTGCATAGACTCTTAATAAGATTATATCATTTTAATATAGAAAAGATGTAATTGTGGCCATACATAGCAATGGGAAATATACGTGTTGAGCACTTATAGAAAACTCAAAATCAATGGTGTGTATGCATGTGATTAGATTTATTCAGTCATTATCACTCTTCCACTTGAATTTCATGGTATTGAGCAAATAGTAAGTGAAGGTATGAGCTTTTTTTTTCATATTGCCCTCAATAAACGGGCTTAACCACATACAAATCTTATAATCCACCTCTTCAATCCCACTGGCAATGGGACAAATCCAATAGCTTTACAGGTAAGCTTTCAAATATACTTCCACTGACAGACTAAAGTTTGTTTTAGGAAAAGTCAAGTCTCTTCTATCCTTTGCATTTATTGGAGTTTTCTGTTTCCATGGTTTCCAAGAGTTCACTGAAATTAGGCTTTTGGAGTCTATAAGTTCATAATATGAGGCTTTGGTAAATTTCTTCTCTGTTACCTAGATTATGTTGAAGATCTGTATATTGCTATTTCTGGTTGAGTTTGGGGGCTATTAACTATTAAAACTGTTCTTTCCCTGCAAGCTTTTTCTAAGGAACCAATGGTAGATCAATTCAGTCATAATGAAACCAAACTTGGGTCACTTTCTCCCGTCATGAAAATAATGGAAGCACCTTTCTTCTTAGAGTACGTCCTTCAAAGGGATTGATGGGGAACTCTAGGCTTGGGTTTTGTGGCTTTTGGAAACAAGGGGCTTCCCAGATGAAATAAAATGTAAAGAACAGATTTACAGAGGCTTCATTTAACTTGCAATTGAACAACTATAACAACAAAACCATTGGGCATAGTTGGAGTCTTGGAGTAGTTTATCTTTGCCTTAAGGTACACACGAAGAGAGGTCAAGAATAAGGAGAGGGGCTGGTGTTACAGTGTAGCAGGTAAAGCCACCACCTGCAACACCAGTGCCCTATATGGGCATTGGTTTGTGTCTCCACTGCTCCATTTCCAATCCAGCTCCCTGCTAATGGCCTGGGAAAGCAGCAGAAGATGGCCTAAGTGCTTGAGCCACTCATGTGGGAGACCCAAATGAAGCTCTTGGCCCTTGGCTTTGGCCTGGCCAGCACTGGCCATTGAGGCCATTTTGGGAGTGAATCAGTGGATGAAAGATCTCTCTCTTTCTCACTCTCTCTCTCTCTCTCTGTGTCTCTCTCTCTCCCTGTAACTCTTTCAAGTAAATAAATAAATCTTAAAAAAAATGTAAGGAGAGGCTTATTTGGCAATGAAGTGAAGTATGTGACTCCTTATGTTAAACACACAATTGTTATCAGGTTTCTATGTGCAGCCCAAATTGTGAGGGAGCATCATGTAGTCTGAATGTCCAGTCACCACATAATATACATGAAAAAAGAATTGTCAGTAAGATCCCTGAATTCAAATGTGCTGTCTCCATTATCTTGGGGCTCAAATCCAGGATCCCCAGCAGTTAGTCCCCATGAAGACAATTACTTTCTGACCAGTAGTTATTACCTAAATATGAAGAAGCTAAGAAAGAATATAAAAGAGTGCATCAGCCGGCGCCGCCGTAGCTCACTAGGCTAATCCTCCGCCTGTGGTGCCGGCACACCGGGTTCTAGTCCCGGGGTTGGAGTGCCGGATTCTGTCCCGGTTGCCCCTCTTCCAGGCCAGCTCTCTGCTGTGGCCTGGGAGTGCAGTGGAGGATGGTCCAAGTGCTTGGGCCCTGTACCCGCATGGGAGTCCTCTTAACTTACAAGGCCTAAAGCCCAACAGATTATTATCAAGCCCCTTCTATCAGGTTCTATTTGCCTCTCAATCAGAAAAATTACTTGTAGCTTAGACAGCACCTTTCTTAGCTCCTCTAATAATGACTCTGTCCTTTGTTCTAGACCCTGTCTAGTCCACTTGGGCCTCATTCCTTTGTAATCATAACCTCTACTCTACCACCAATGGCTCTACTCCCAACCTGTGTGTACTGATGGTCCTCTTCCCCACTTAATGCTGTATAATTGTTCAGACCTGGTTAAGGCCACTCTTAGGATCATTGGTTACTATCCTCAACCTGTCTTTTATGACCTTGTCTAAATATGATCAGAGTCGGGGAACTTGGAAGGCTTCCATAGCCTTGGCAACTCATGACAACAGCCTAGGGTGGTTACTGGCACCATAAACTAGAGTGTCAATTTGTTGGGTCAACAACAGGAGCCACTGTGCGCTTGCTCCTGATGTGGGATCTCTGTCCTTAATGTACTGTACATTTTGATTTAATGCTATAACTAGTACTCAAACAGTATGTTTCACTTTGTGTTTCTATGTGGGTGCAAACTGTTGAAGTATTTATACTAAATTGATCTTCTGTATATAAATAGAATTGAAAATGAATCTTGATGTGAATGGAAAGGGAGAGGGAGCGGGAGAGGGGAGGGTTGCGGGTGGGAGGGAAATTATGGGAAGGGGAAGCCATTGTAATCCATAAGCTGTATACTGGAAATTTATATTCATGAAATAAAAGTTAAAAAAGAAAAAAGAGTGCATCAGAACATAAAAGAGTGACTATTAGAAGATAATTCAGATGTCTCAGAAGTATTTTTTAGGAAAAGATACACAACTCCAAAGTAGATGTGAAGTACACATACTTGAAGGGTCTGGCCAGCCTCTTACATTACCCTTGAAATTAACTGAAAGCAGTTCAGGGGTGTACATCCCAGACTCAGGGACCCCACTGAGTTTGGCAGTGACAAAGGGTCATGAAGGAATTTCAAGAAAGGTTCAAGAGAAGAGAAGAATGTAGTTGCCTACGCTGAATGTCACTAAGGTGAGACTCCCCAAGGAGAGGTCTGCAGCAGGAGGAGAGTCCAGAGCCATCACGTAGCTCTGCTGGCCAAACGTGGCAGCCGGCAGATCCAGGACCCCTCAGCATCGGCTCTGAATGATTACTTGTGAGGCAGATGTGTTTGTAAACTAATGACTTTCACAGTGTGATGAGATTGAAAATGAAGCCTAATTGCTTCCAGTGATTTAACCCTTGGACTGCTTCCAGGCATGCTGATAGCCATGTGTCTTTAATCATGTAGAGTTAATCACCTTCAGGGATACATCAGAAAACAGTGGCTTATAGGAAGACCAGGAAGCCTTGTAGTTGCGTTATTAGGTTCACACTTCTGGGGATGTCATCTCTTCAAATAAGGACACTGAGAGGTTGGTCATGGTGCCCTTAAACTCGTGTTTGTTAGTAGCAGCTGACACAGACAATTACATGGCTCTATAATTTAGAAACAAAGAATTAACATTTATGCATTTTAAGTGACTTAAAAAAACTTCTAATGGTAGTGGAGTGAGAATACCAAGTCACCTTGATCCTTCTATGGCCACCATGAACTCCAATCCAGCTTTGGAAGAAAATAAGAACTGGAAAATGGTTTAATAATCAGGCCAGTCTGATTAATAGTGACAATTAGTACTGGACTACAGTGCATAACCAACTGATTATGAATCATTTGAGCACTTTAGGTAAATTTTCAATACAAGCAATTGAAATGAAAAGACTCATGATCCTTACATAATGACTTCATTACATTAATTCAGTTTGGAGGTTGAAGAAAATTTTCTTTTGTAAAAAGGAACGGGCAGAATTTAACTTTCATTCACATTTGGTTAAAAGAAAACTGGAGCAAATACTTAAAGATTTACACACACACACACACATGCACGCACACGCACACGCACACACACACACCCCTCATTGCAGACGGCTTATTCTGTGCTGAAAGTGAACTCCGTTACTGAGGAAGAAAGGGCTGAAGGTCAGAGCTTGGATTCTGTTTGCATCACTTATTTGGATGAAGTATATCTTGCCCTCAGTTATATTTTGTATTCTACTAACTGCGTGCATTGTTAACATTAAAAGAATATTATTGTGGAGTAATCTGTGAGGGACAGACACTGCAAAGAGATAAATACTTCTGTCACATCAACAGTTGACTCACATCATTTGCTTCATGGTAAAAGACAAAACTGGAGTTAAGTTCTAGTGTTGTGATATCAATACTCTCAAAGGCACAGCAATTCCTTTAGGTGAAATGCAGTCATCAATCAAAGCAGCGATAGTTGTGTAGTATCAGGCAATGAGAACAGAAAGAGAGGAGACTCGCTAGGGTAAGACTGAGTTTAATTATTCCATAGTAAAGTCAGCTTTTCAGAGACTGAGTCAGGAAATCACTTTGCTTTCAAAACTGCTCTCTTGGGGATCTTGCTGTGGCGTAGTGGGTAAAGCTGCCGCCTGTAGTGCCAGCATCCCATATGGATGATGGTTCGAGTCCTGGCTTCTTCACTTCTGATCCAGCTCTCTGCTAAGGCCTGGGAAAGCAGTAGAATATGGCCCAAGTTCTTAGATCTATGCACCTGCATGGGAGACCAGGAAGAAGCTCCTGGATCCTAGCTTCGGACTGGCCCAGCTCCAACTGTTACAGACATTTGCAGAGTGAACCAGCAGATGGAAGACCTCTCTCTCTCTCTCTTTCTCTGCCTCTCTGTAACTCTACCCTTCAAAGAAATAAATAAATCTTTAAAAAGTATGTTAAAATAAACCTCACCACTTAAGACCTAACTTATATAGGGCTTAATAGTTCACAAAGCATATTTTCATTCAAGTTGTACAAATACTCTTATGTGTATCAATAATAGCCAATATCAATTTAGCAGTTCCAAATTTACATAATTCTATATATCTTTTTTTAAATTTCCTCCCTTCCTCTCACGATTTTTAAATATAAAAAAAGAAGTCTTAGAAGGTTATAAGATAATTTTCCCAAAACCACAGGACTACTTACAGCATAAACTAGATGTTGAGCACTGAATTTCCTATATCTGAAGACAATTTCCTCCTCTTGGTTGATATTTTCATAATTCATTCTTACATTCACTGTTTTTCCTCAAAGTGAAACCCAGTTTAAATTTTAGATTATGTTTGAGATCTGCCCAGTCAGACTGCAGTCTCTCTGAAGACAAGCACAGCAGTCCCTAGTACAGAGCTCAGCCTTGACAGGTGGAAGAGTAAATTGTGTCAACCATTGGTTAAGCTGCCACTTCTGCCCAAGTCCTACCTACCATCTGGGGACAAGGAATCAAGGAGAATAAGAGACAAGAGATGAAAAGAGATAAAGCACAGTAAAATGTGAGGATTTCTTTAAATACCCACCCGAGTAAACATCATCTTAGCAGGTAGTTTCTCCTATAAAGCTGGATAAGCACAGGAAGCAATAAGCCCTTGAAGCTGCTGACACTGCAAGGTTCACCCAGCACACTCTGCAACTAAGCAATTTGCTTTTTTTTTTTTTTTTGACAGGCAGAGTGGACAGTGTGAGAGAGAGACAGAGAGAAAGGTCTTCCTTTTCCATTGGTTCACCCCCCACAATGGCCACTGCAGCCGGGGCACTGCTGCTGGCGCACTACGCTGATCCAAAGCCAGGAGCCAGGTGCCCCTCCCGGTTTCCCATGAGGGTGCAGGGCCCAAGGACCTGGGCCATCCTCCACTGCACTCCCGGGCCACAGCAGAGAGCTGGACTGGAAAAGGAGCAGCCGGGACAGAATCCAGCGCCCCAACTGGGACTAGAACCCAGGGTGCTGGTGCTGCAGGCAGAGGATTAGCCTATTGATGCACAGTGATGGCCAGCAATTTGCTTTTGAATGTGAGGCTTAGTGGACACAACAAAATTAGAAGTTTGTAAATAGCATGGACTCTTGGAACACACTTATTTAGATGAAATCAAACTGTCAAATCTAAAAATTATAAAAATTCGTGGTGCAAAGTTTGGCATAGGTAGGGATGGCAGCACGCAGTGTCAGAGTGCTTGCGTATGAGTTCTGGCTCCACACTCCGTTCCAGCTTTCTGATCCTGCTCATGCTGCGAGGCAGTAGTGATAGCTCTATTGGTAGAGTCTGCCACCTGTATGGGAGACCTGGATTCAGTTCTCAGCTTCATCTTGGCTTCATCTTGGCACAGCCCAGGCTTTGGAGGACATTTAGACAATAAACGAGAAGAAGGGATATGTTCTCTCTCATCCTCTCTCTCTCTCTCATTCTCTCTCTCTCTCTCTCTTTCCCTCTCCTTCCCTGCCTCTCTTTCTCTCATATTAAATACATAATTGTTTAAATAATTCTGTAAGGATAAATGATCCATTGGACCTTTACCTACTTACCTTCCATTAAAGCCCTTTTACCAAACTAACTGCCATCTGGAGAGCATTCATTCCTCAGTGAGGCTTCATCCTTAAAGACTTTTCTGGCAAGTTGAGAATGCACATTTGTGCACCTACGTGTGTGTGCATGGCTAATGTGTGCATGTTTGTGTATTACCGTGCATGTTCACTATTTTTCTGCTCCCTTTCTCTGTAACCTTTCTTTGGTACCCAACTTCTCCTCAATTCATTGTCTTCAGATGATAGAGTTTGGGCTGAAGTTCTAGTTCAACTAATAATGTACATTTTAAAACCATATCAAAAGGATCCAGTTCACAGGACTGTCTCCACCAGATGTTATCACATGCATGAAGGGCTCCACAGTGTGGCATGAGGAAGCAGAGATCTGCATTTCCCCAGATATCATAAAAAAGCAAACAATTAAAACAAACCCCACAGGTGGTTTTTGCAGGTGCGGGAGTGGGGAAGAAGTCTTGGGTTTCCCATTACTCTTCTTTTTCATCTGTTTTCTGGTCCTGCTGATGGTCACTTTTATCGTGCCTACTCTGCTTCCCCAGTCAGATCATGTTTTCAGTTTGCTTCTTTCACTCACTTTTTTTTTTACAGAGTCTATGACACATCAACCAGACTCTTGAAGGGAGAAGGGTGTATCTTTTCCTGCTGTGTCTTGGTGACATGAAAATATACTGGATTTATATGTTTTCTACTTGTTGATTTCAAGCTCATTACCTTGAACACAAAAAGAAATATTTGGACACTACCTGGTAAACCTTACATTTTTGTATTTCTGTGCTGACACAATTTTAATAATGTGGCTTCTCCTTGGGGTCTGATTGATGTGAGTCAGCTTCTTTTAAAAGGGGCAGACTTTGGAGCCTCAAATTCTATGATTTATTGCCCATCTGATTTAACCTCTGGGAGCCTCAAGCATCCATCTGTAAAATAGATATGCTAATATCAGCCCTATACTGAGACCATGAGGAATGTAGAAATGTTGAAAACACAAGTACCTGCCCACAGGAGGCCCTCATTCAATATTTACTCCCTTCTCTCTGTAGTGCCACATTCTCCATTACTGTCCCCATCCCCAGTTCATGACATCTGGCAATAGTAAACTTCTGAACTCATCACCAAAAATATTTGTGCCACTCCTGTTGTCCTGGATAACTTTGGCCATCAGCTAATTTCACCTAGATCTCCTCAATCCCAATGTTGTTGATCTTTTGGAAGAGACTGACTCTGAACATCATGGTCTCCAAGGCCTTTAGACTCACCCTCATCCACTCAGAATCTGTCAGCTTCACCCCTGCCTGTCCTCCTCCATTTACGTTAGTCCAAATGGGAAGTAAGGCTCAGCAACTACTTGAAAAATGAATGGAAACTTCTTAGTGGTATTTTTAAACATTGTTAAGGCAGCTAGGTAAATATTAGCATATGTATCTAAGAGGAGCTAAAAACAATGAGAAGTTTCAAAGAAAATAAATTCATGTGCAATGGAGCGAGGAAACAAGTCTTGAGAGCCGGACCCAGCCTCTTGGCTGTCTCCCCAGCCCAAGGCATCCTTGCCTTCCCTTTATCAAAAAGAACTCACTGAATTGATGGAGCGATAAAGCTGGCCCTCTGGGACTGAAGGAGACATTTGCTTCTCCAATAGATAAGAACCCTGATGGCCAATATTGTCCAGAGGGTTTATTTAGGGGAATTCCACTCCTGAAATCCACCACCTAGATTTTCCCATAAGAGGGAGGAGGGGAGAAACAGGAGATCCATACTCATGTCCATAGAGACTCCAGTCTGAATGCTGATGGCTCTCAGTCCTTCACTGAGACATCTGCCTGGTCTATCAGGTATAGCAATTTCTGTGTCTTCACTTTTTACAATAAACTATACTAAAACTGCCTTCTCATTGGCCACAGTTTTCACTGTCAATAGACAAGTTCTTGGGGTTCAAATCAGCAGTAACAATATCTCTTTTCAACATTAGTGGGTGGTTACAGAAGGCATAGGCAAATCCTAAAGACTATGTTGAAGTGAATAGGGAATTTCATTGTATTCTCATACTTCCTAACATTCCAGAATTCTGCATTGTTATTTCATATCATTTTTTACATTTGACCTCAGTTGCTTATATGAACTCATGTTTCCCCATGTTCTTGTTTTGTTTAATTTGTCAATATGATGTTAATGCTGTTGCGTGAGAAATCTAGTGTTGCCAAATAAAACTGACTTCAGTCAGGTCGCACATGTTAGGAAACTGGCGCAGTTTTAGCCAGGTGGCTGCATGGCCTAGCTACCTGAGCCAGGCTCCACCCCCATCCTAATGGGATTCGCTGCTCCTGCTTCCCTGCCCTCCCTCAGGCGAAGTTTTAAAAGGGCCTGTTCCTGAACATGTGCTCTCATGACTCTTCTCTCTCGGTTCCTCTCTCTAGCCTCCTCCTCTGGTCTCTTGGCTCTCTTCTCTCCTTGCTAGCTCCTCTCCTCTCTGTTCTCTCTTATGCTCTCTTTCTCTCTCTTTTTCCTTCCCCGCCCCTTCACTCCGGTCTGTAGGGTGTTCCCAAATAAACCCTTTCCCTTACTCCAGTGTCCGGTGTGTTTTGCGACAGCTAACATTAATATATAACAGCACAGACTCCCAAGTCAACCACTATTGTGTTCATAAAAATTTCCAGATTTCTGAAAAGACAGCATTTTCTAATTGCATAATTATTATTGCTCTTTAATTAGAAGATCTAAGATCTAACAAGAATTTTGAAGGTTATCTTGTTTTTCTACCATTGTGTTTTGTTGTTATTGTTGCCGCTGTTCTCTTTTACCCTCTATTTATAAACTGCCCTCAGAGCCAGGAACTTTCAAATGTTTTGATGAATTCACTTTATTTATTCTTTGTTTTCTACACTACATTAGTCCTTTGGAAAGTGGAGACTAAAATTATCTTGAATAACAGTCTTCCTGCTTTAAGAGCAATGTACACCATTCATAAAACCTATGCTAACTCCTTGTTACTTTCTGCAACAAGTCTAGAATTCCTCTCTGGCTTTCAAATTCCCTCACAATCCAATATCACGTACACTCAGATAGCCCCTATTATTCTCCAGCATGTGTTCTCCAATTCAGTAAGTGCATTCTTACTGTAATTCCTCTTGCCTCCTACACATATCCCAATGCACCCTTTGCCAGGATCTTCCTCCCACCTGTAATTCTTCTCCCTCATATATCTTCCTATCTTGTCTCCTCACACATTGTAAGCTCAATCTTTGCCTGTCTTGCTCACTACTCTGTGTCCCAATATATAGGATATTTTCTGTCACAGAACAAAGTCTCAGTTGTTACAAACTTGCTAGCTGACTATCCTTCTAATACAGTGACCTCTATGGTAAAAAAGGGGAATGTTAAACAAGGGTTCTCTGAGCCTTTTCTGAATTTTGCTAGCTTACCTCCATTTGTAAAGCTGTTTTACATATTAAAGTTATACTGGTGAAACTGCCACTTTAGAAAACTCATTGTATTAGCAACAGAATAATGATCAAGAACTAACTGTATATATAATTTCAATTGGCAAATACATGCTCAGGGTATCTTAATGTTAAAGCACATGTGAAATGGAGCACTCATTATCTCCTGCTAGGATAAAGAATTGTGGCATTGGAACCCCCCCCCCCCAAATCCTTCAAGGAATCTAGTGATACAGAACTTAGATACATTTTTTATCTACACTGTGCTACACCAACAAAAGTTACTTCAAGCACATTTTAGATTTTTGGCAGCTGAAAAGAATATTGAGATTATACTCCAGGTACAAAATCTGTTAACAATATTTATACACAAGAAGTTCAAAAGTAACTTTCTTATAAAGTTCAAGTCAATGCCAGAAATTAAAGCAATTAAATAAAATATTCAATATCATACTGGACTTATTATGAACTAAAAAATAAAAATATAATAAAAATATTTTCCTTATTTTGATCATAGTACTAAATAATTAAGGATAGAGAAGTATGTAATTTATTACAAAGTAAATATAGTATAGCCCATTTTCATTAAAAGAAACCTATCAGGGTTCTCCTAATACTGAAATAATTCATTGACAATACAAATGTGAAATGAGTAACACAGACATTCAATAAGAAGCATTCAAAGACAACCTTGGATTACCATTTGCTTGTCCCAAAGATATTCCACAATTCAACTCATTAATATGTGGGAAGAATAACTTCTCTTTGACTTCCTTAGTTTTTGCAAATTGATTGAAAAATTCTTTTTATTTTTTCAAGATTTATTGAGGTATAATGGACAGAAATTGCATGTATTTACAATGCACAATGAGATGGAGTTACTGTGAAATGATTACGACAATCAAGGTGATGGCCATTCCCATTCACCTCATGTTACCTTGTGGGTGGGAGGGGGCTGAGTGCGTGATCATATAGTGAGAGAATTTAAAATCTAATCTGACACTCTGCCAAATCTTGCTTGAATTTTGTTTTGGAAGGAATACTTTGTGACCCTTATCCCTTTCTTCCACAAAACTTTAAAATGCTATTTAACTGGCATCATTTCACAGCCTTAAAAACACTCCTTTGGATGTCAGCGTTGTGGTACACTGGGTTAAGCTGCCACCCGCAACATCAGCATCCCATATGAGTGCTGGTTTGCAACCCAGCTGTTCCACTTCCAATCCAGCTCCCTGATGATATGCCTGGGAAAGCAGCAGAGGACAGCCCTATGCTCGGACCCCTGCCACCCAGTTGGAAACCCAGTAGGAGTTCAAGGATCCTTGGCTCAACCTGGTTCAGCCCTGGCCATTGTGGCCATTTAGGGAGTGAACCAACAGATGGAAGACCTCTTTCTCTCTGTCTCCCTTTGTAATTCTGCCTTTCAAATAACAAATCTTAATTGTCAAAACACACACACACACACACACACACACACCCCTTTGTCCTGAGGTTGTAGCTAGAATGATGTACTGCCCAAGATATTTTAAAGATATTTTCCATAGAGTTCTGCGTTTGTGCCCAGGACTCCAATAGGCTAATTCTCTTGTACCAGCTCTAATGTGCTTGAGATGCCTCTTACTCTGCCTGTAGCCACAGTCGTGACAGCAAATGAGCCTCAGGGACTGAAAAACTGGACTTTTACTAATGGGACTTATTGTTTAGAGGGCTGATCTAAAGGAAGAATGCTTTGTACTTTCAACCACAGATGAAACATGAACACATTTTGTGAATGACTCTTTTAAATTAGTAAAACTGATAAATCAGAGTTAGCCTTTGGGGGCTCATTCATTCTCTGGGGTAAACAAGTGATGACTGTTGTCTTCCTTGAGAGGTCATTAGGACTTGGAATCAGTAAAGTTTACTCAAAAGTCTAATTTTTTTTACAGTCACAATATTCTTCTCTATGAGGATGGACATGCTGTGGTGGCTGATTTTGGAGGTGAGATTTCCATGAGTAAGACCCCGAATGATATCAGTTTCTTTCTTCATTCCTAGTTGATGCTATCCTGAAAAATGATTTCACATCACCAGATACATTTGTACATCAGTTATTTTTAACTGTTTCTCTTTGATATCCCCAACCAAAAGAATGGAATTAACAATTTGAACAATACAGAGGTTTCTTGAGGTTTCAGAAATTTAGCTGTAATATTTAACCTCAATTTTGAGATATTTTCCTTGATGTGAATTTATTTCCTCTTTCCCTCAGAATCAAGATTTCTACAGTCTCTGGATGAAGACAACATGACAAAACAACCTGGGGTTTGCTACTGCTTATGTTCCTTATAATTATAAAACAATTAAAATGTGTAAACTCAGTATGTGGGGAAGTAAGATGAGAATAGCTTTATTTATCTGGAAGAAATGTCATAGTCCCAGTGACCAGGATAATGTTCTGTATTTTTATTTTCAGTAACTCCATAAAAGAGCTATTTCAAGTTTCAGCTAGAAATATAAGATATATATTTGGACAATATTATGGATAAAATAATGCAGAATATCTTAAATACATAAGTGAAAAACACAAGACAGGCACAGAAAATTGGTTTTCTTACTTAGATCACATTATTAAGTAGTAGAGCTGATATTTAAAAGGTAACTAACTATAAAATTAGTTCATCATCATGCTAACTATTCATGTCTTTCCTTTAACATTCTAAGGTAAAAGGTGGTATAATCAGGCATTATAATGTAAGTAAAATATAAATTATATCATCTGAAGCAAGGATGCTTGCATTCAAAATGTCTGCAATTAAATTCATTACTTGTCCTCTCCTTCACTCCCCCTCAATCTTCTCCCCCAGAGTAAGTACACTTCTATTTCTGGATGACCTGTGGTATCTAATTACTGAAGCTTAGGGTAATTTTTCATTCCTTCCCTCTACTGCTTCCACTTACACATTACTCAATCACACTTTCTAGCTGTCTTTCTGGCTGTCTTCCTTCCTTCCTTCCTTCCTTCCTTCCTTCCTTCCTTCCTTCCTTCCTGTCTCACTCTCTCACTCTCTCGCTCTTTCTCTCTCTCTCTTTCTCTTTCTTTCTCTCTTTCTTTCTTTCATTTTAGTTTGAGTTTTTTTAGTTCTCAAATCTCTCATTTCCTATTGCTGCCTCAGTTCAGATACTCATCATTTCTTTTCCAGACTTCTGCAACTCCAGTCTAACTCCAGTCCTCTCCTGCAGTTCATTCTTGCAGTTCAGCATCAGCTAATTGTTGCTGCTCTGAAAATTCCCCTATTGTAAACCTGCAGCAATGCCCCCCTGTCCACAGCCTAAAAGCCAATGTCTTCATCTTTGCTCCAGCTCTCCTCAATATGCGTCATGTCCTTCTGCGTGACCTCTTCTTGCACCCCAAGTTTGCATACATTTCCTGTGCTCCAACACAACAGCCAGCAAACCACTGTTCAAATGTGTCATTCACTGTCACATCCTGGGACTTTGCCAGTGCAGTGTCCTCTGCCTGTCCTCTACTGTGACCCATCTGGAGGGAGTCTAATCATCTTTCAAGACCCAGGCAAAATGTACCTATTTTAAACAGGTTCCTTCTATAACCTGCACCACTTCCTCAACCTTAGTCTCTCTGTAGTTTTGTAGCACTTTACAATGTTTTTGCTATTTTTTTTCATTCAACATACATGTATTTAGGGCTCATTCTGTGTGAAGTATTTTGTAAGGATTCAAAATAAGAGTAAAAAGTTCTTGACCTGAAGAAGATGATTTTCTAGTGAGGGAAAGAGAGTAGTAAGAAGATAGCTTTAAAGTAGTGTGGAAATTCAGTAGTTGGAGTATGACACAGCAACGTAAGAGATAAGGTGAGTTGAACAGAAGCTAATGATATGATAGGGAGGATGGAAGGGTGTCCCAGGCAAAGTGAACAGCATGAGCTGGGTACAAAGGAGGATAAAAAACAACAGAGTTTCTGGGAGAACTTCAAATCGCTTGGCATTGTTGATATGTATGGAATAAGGAAGAGAGAATTAGACATGAGTTAGACAGAAGGGCAATAACCACTTCATGTACAATGTTGTGTTGTAAGTAGGGTTATACGTACTGGTTTCCCCAGCTAGATTTCACTCATTCATTCAACAAATACAGTGGAATCTCCACTAGATGCTAGATGTTTTTTAGGGAACTGTGGATATTTCAAGAAACAAAATAAAGCTATTATTTCCATGGAGTTAATATTCCACTAGAAGAAGAGACACTGAACAAATCAATAAGATATGTATTAGACAGTGATGAAGTTTATAAAGGAAAAATAAAAGCAATGTAAATGATTAGATGGGAATATTCAGTTCGGGTGAAAAAGAATTATAACATTTTATAAGACAAGACAGATGTGGGAAATGATAAGTGCAAAGACCCTGAGGCAGGAGAGTCCTTGGTGTGTTAAAATCTGTAGTGGCTACAGTGGGGTAAACAAGGAGGAAAGTGGTAAGATGTGAGATAATGTTGAACAAGAAGAGTGAGTTCTCTATGGACGGAATGCATAAATCTAATCCAGGACCTGGCATACAAAGGCAGCTAACTCAGTGGTTCTAACCCTGGCTGCACATAAAAATCACTTTAGAACACTTTAAAATTATAATGTTCAAATCCATTGCCTAAAAATTATGAATTCTTTGGCTTGGGGTTGATCTTGGGTACCTGTACATTTTTAAATGTTCCTTCAGGTGATTCTAAAATGAAGCCAAAAGAGACTGTGACTAAATAAATTTAGTTGAGTAGAATTGAATTGAATTTCACCAACAGCAAGTAATATTAATTTTTCTACCCTAGTGGCATAATCTTTAAGCACAGCATTATTCTGCATTTATTTTAGAGGCTATTTTATTTCTTACTAGTTACGTAACCTTCTGTAAGTTCACTAATTACTCTATGACCCTCCTGTGCAAAAATGGGCATGATCAATGCCTACTCCCACTTATGCAATGCTGTGACACAATGCACAGTCTACCATAGAAATGGAGGCTATTTGGAATGTGAACCCTCATGTGGGAAGAGTTGCGTGTGAGCAGCATAATCAGAATAAAGATAGTCTTAGAAAGCTGGAATTGTGCATGATTTCAAAATAAGGGAGACATTTCAAAAGAATTACTAGCAGCCATCCCTACATACAGGATTTTAGTAATAGTAATGTAAAAATTGCTTTCTGCAAGTGAAAATACGAAGATATTTGTCAAAGCTTATGTATGTGATATGGAGCTATGGGAATTTAAACTACAAGGACCTGACTTATCTGTTTTGTCCTTGAGAAATTTGAGGTTCAGGAAGCAAAAGACACCTACCCCAAGTTGCTCGATCAATGGCAGAGACAGAACTAGAATTTTCATCTCCTCACTCAAAATCTTGTGTTCTGTTCTCCAAACTACACTTAAATCAAATGTATGCATTTTCATCCCAGAATGGAAACTTTTTTTAAACTGAGAAATATGTATTGCAAATGAAAATAACATAAATAACACCATTAAAACCTACTCAGAACTTTCTACAGAGAAACTTGTAACATTTTGTGGGCTTTATTTCTGTAATATTGCACAAACAACATTCAGAAATAGTACATCAGGGAAAATACGTTCTGGCCCTGCTAGTGAGAAATCTACTTCATAGGAATATTCTTGGCATTTCTCGATGGTCTTTTCCCTCCATGGTCATGAGAACACTATTTGTGTGCTAAATTTAGGGACCCCGTAGACCTGAAGACTTATATGAGGGAAGGTGCCCCCCAGAGTGCCTGATTAGTAATCAGGGAAGCATAGATCCCTGGATGAATCCTGGTTGGCTCTTCCGAAGTTTTTAACACTTCTAGAAGAAAGATGCGCATAGATAAAAAATGCTGCTGTTGTGATCATCATTTTGTAAAAGGTAGTTACTTAGTGAGTGGTATAGGTGATCATTTTGGCAGGATTATAAATATAATATTTCAATGATTAAAAAATTGACCTTGGAGAAACTTAACAACCTCAGTATTCATATTAGATATGTACAAGCATGTCAGTTTATTGCACACATTTAGGTTAATATCTATGCTACTGTATGTTAGTATCTTCTGAGAGTATCAGCAGAACACCTCATGAATCCTCACTAAAAAGAGCACTAGTCTGCAGCTGAAGATCTAAGCACTTCGTAAATGCCTGTGAATGTTTCTTGATGCACAGAACCTCCGTTGGATGGCTCCAGAGGTGTTCACACAGTGCACACGGTACACCATCAAAGCTGACGTCTTTAGCTATGCTCTGTGTCTGTGGGAACTTCTCACTGGTGAAATTCCATTCGCCCATCTCAAGCCAGGTAAGACAAGCTTCAATTAAAATTTCCCATTTTCCAGAGTTCAATGCGTTTTCACAACTTCAAGAAACATCTTCCCCCAAAATGTATATTATCAGTGGAATGGCAAGAGAGAAGGGTGTGTGCTCAATGGTTTAGGGTCTGTGCCCAATCTGGACAATTTAATGACAACTATGTGATTTCGACTAAGCACACAGAAGCGTACACACATTTTATTTGAGTTTAGGGCATGATTTGTCTGTTGTTAATAAAGCAAGTACCTGACTACAGCCATGTGGCATGTAAGATCAAATAATGCAGACCAAGAGATATTTGTTTTTGGAGATTAGAGATTAGATTATAGAGCTACTCTGTTTTTTTGTGTGTATTTAAGATTTATTTTATTTATTTGAAAGGAAGAATGACAGAGAGGGAGAGGGAGAGGCAGAGGCAGAGGATGTCTATCCACTGATTCACTCTCCCAAATGGCCACAATGGCCAGGATTGGGTCAAACTGAAACCAGAAGTCTGAATTCACATCTGGGTCCTCCACATGGGTGGTAGCTTGGAAAGTACTCCCAAGTACTTTCCACTGCTTTCCCAGGAGCATTAGCAGGAAACTAGATTGGAAGCCCGGAATCAAATGGATGCTCTGGAATGGGATGCCAGTGCCACAAGTAGCAGCTTAACCGGCTTCATGTCATCATGGGGCCCCAAACTTAACTCTTCTAATACATGGGCGTAAGTAAGAAGTAGCAACACAAAAGTAGTCTATTAGGGATGCCTTTTGCTATCTCATATTTTACAAAAGAGAATGACTTTTTCTGATAGGTTAGTTATATGGATGTGTTAAAAAAATAAGACTTCATAAGTGAGCCTACTTTTCAGTGATGATATGTGTGATACTCTGCCTACATGTAGAAAGTTGAGGTGTAGAATCTAACACAGGCAAAATGCAGAAGTATTTTAGGTTTAGGTAAACATTAGTTGTAATTTGCCTATCAATTTTATTTGAGTGGCTCTTATGTCTTGTCAAACTAGATGGACACTCCTTGAGGATTTTGCATCCCTAGACTCCAGAACATTTGACAAGAATTTGTCAAGTGAATGGATAGTTTAAATTAATTATGTTGTAAGCTCCTACTGGCCACCCTATAACAATATATCAGAAGAATTAACCAGATGTAAGGTCTTTTTCCTGAAAATGTTGGCATAGTAAATACAAATAAATTTCATAAATAAATAAATTTCATAATAAATACATTTCATAAATAACATCTCTTTTAACAAATTGGAAGTCTTAGCCAAGATCCCAGTATTTGTTAGTATTCATGTATAGAGCAAAGGTCACATTTCATACTCACTTCTAAGAGTATTTTCCCCCATAATAGCGAGTGATCTTTTAATTATACCCTGCATTGTATCTAACAGAGGCTTTTCATCAATTATATGTTCTGTGCACAATTTATTGAATGAAATATGATATTATTGTCCTAATCCTGTGGACATACTTTTCATAGTTTTCAATGATGAGATTTAGCCCATGTTGTAGTCTGAGATGTGAGCACTTGAACAACATTTTCACTGGTTGGGGCTTGTGATGTGCTATACCCTCTCAGAGTTCATATTCTGATGAGACTGATGGATATTTAAAAAATCAGTTACAATTCTAGATGTACTGTGATTTTTTTTCATAAGAAAGAGATACTTTCCCTTCTCCTTATATCCGCTACCAATCAATTTACCTGGTCTTTCCATTTTATCTTCTAGTGCATCTTCTAATAAGTCATCATTTCATCACCTACCATCTTTCTACCTCATTCACCATCCTTCATTTAAACTACTGTAAACATCTTTCTTAAGACTCAGGCTTATTGAATCATCACATAAAATAAAATTTATCTTTTTAGGTTAGCAGTTCAATGAGCTGTTGTAAATATATACAATTGTATGACTAAATCTTCAAGAAAGATAAAGAACATTTCCTTTACTCTAAAATATTTCCTAGCACCTCTCTGGAGTCATTCTACTTCCACATTCAGCCCCTGGCCACCACTGATCTTACTTATGTCCCTACAAGTTTACATTTTCTAGAATGTCACAAAAATGGAATCATCTTGTTGCTTTTACCTGTAAACCATTCTTTTTCATTCCTGTCCAATATTCCATGTTACATATGTGCCTCAGTGTATTTATTCATTCACAAGTTGATGATAATTTGAGTTATTCTCACTTTGGGGTTATTATGAATAAAATACCAAAATAATTCAAATGGGTGTTTTCATTTTTCTTGAACAAATACAGAAGAGAGTTGGCTAGATCTTTTAAGTGTTTTTCCAAGATGTCTGTACCAATATAGATTCCTATCAGACATCCCTGAGAATTTTAGTTGTTCCATATTCTTGTCAGTACTTTGCATTGTCTATTTAAATCTGTAATGTGTATTAACCATTACAGGTGGAGTAAATGTCATGAATGTGATATTATTTTACACTTGCTTAATAACTAATGTTGATGATCTCATGTTCTTATTTGCTAAACATATTTTTCTCTCATCAGTGTTTGTTCAAGTTGTCATATTGTTTATTTGTAAGAGTTTTTAAGCTCTTAGAAGTCATCTATCTCCTATGTGTTTGTCAAGTATTGTCCTATGGTCTGTGGCTTGGCTTTTCATATTAGTAGTATCTTCCAAAGAGAAGTTTTTCATTGTAGTGAAGCTCATCATCAATATTCCCTATGTCTTTGGGTTGGCATTGTATCACAATTGGTTATGTCGTTGTTTGTGATGCCAGCATACCATAGTGGACTGCTGGTTTGAAACCCAGCTGATTGCCTTCAAATCCAGCTCTGTGGTAATGTGCCTGGAAAGGGAGTGGAACACAGCTCAAGTGCTTGGGCCTCTGCACTTAAGTAGGAGACCCAGACTGAATTGCTGGCTCTAGGCTTTGACATGGACGGGCCACAGCCATTGCAGCCATTTGGGGAATGGTAGAAACAGTGGATGGACAATCAATCTCTCTCTCTTTCTCTCTCTTTCAAGTAAATAAATGAATACTTAAATATATTTTTATTTCCTATCAAATATTCTTGCCTCATCCAAGGACACGAAATTGCCTCCTATGTTTATAGATGACATACAGGCTTAGGCTTTCTATGTAGAAGATCAATTTTAAGCTATTTTAAGTTATTTTTTAATGTTGTACAGTATACATTGGGTTTTTAAAAGTTTATTTTATTCGAAAAGCAGATAGACAAAAATAGACAGACAGATATCTCCCATCTACTGGTTCACTTCCCAGATGCCTGCAAGAACTAGGGCTGGGCCAGGCCAAACCCATGAACCAGGATCTCAGTCTGTGTCTACAAAGTGGGTGACAGAGTTTGACCTCTTTGAACCATCACCTGCTGCCTTCCATGTTACACTTTAGCAAGAAGCTGGAATTGTGAACTGGAGTTGGGACTAGCCCTTTAGGGTCTCCAATATGAGATGCAAGCATCCTAAATGGCATCTTACCCACTGTGCCAAATCATTGCCTCAAGCTTGGATTTTTGTTCTTTTATTTACTTTTGAATATGGATATCCATTTGTTTCAGTATGATTTGTTGAATAGCCCCTTTCTTCATTAAGTTATTTTGGATCACTCTGTTAAAAAATCAATCAGCCATATTTATGTGCACCTATTTCTGACTCTGTTCTGTTGCATTAGCCTGTATGTCTACCCTTACATCAATATCATACCATCTTACTAGCTTACTAAGTCTTGAATTATGGTAATATGAACCCCTTGAGATATTTACAAAAATGACTATGTCATCTTGAACAAACAAAATTTGTTTCCTTATTCTCAGTCTGCAGGTCTCTTTTTTATCATTTTCTTGCCTTCTTACACAGGCAGGGACCTCCAATGCAATGTTGACTAAAGTGGAAAAATATACACCCAAATCTCTCTTTTTCTCAGTTTCATTCACCTCAGTCATAGCTGGAATTGCCAGCCAGCATTTGGACTCCTAAAAATAACCTTTGACTATACTTCTCTTGTTTATTCTTGTTCCTCTTCCTCTCAATCTCTACGTATCCACTGGATGATATATGTATGTATGTATGTATATATATATATATATATATATATATATATATATCTGACAGGCAGAGTTAGACAGTGAGAGAGAGAGACAGAGAGAAAGGTCTTCCTTCCGTTGGTTCACCCCCCAAAATGGCTGCTACGGCCAGCACTGCGCCGATCCGAAGCCAGGAGCCAGGTGCTTCCTCCTGGTCTCCCATGTGGGTGCAGGGCCCAAGCATTTAGGCCATCCTCCACTGCCTTCCCAGGCCACAGCAGAGAGCTGGACTGGAAGAGGAGCAACCGGGACAGAACCAGTGCCCCAACTGGGACTAGAACTCGGGGTGCTGGTGCCGCAGGCAGAGGATTAGCCTAGTGAACTGTGGCGCCAGCCCTGGATGATCTATTTTTAAACATAAACCTGGTTATGTCATCATTGCCTATGGCTTCCCATATTCTTAAGATTAAATCTCAGAATTGTTCATATGTCCCACAAGAATCTACCTGATCCTTCATTGCTGATCTTACTCATATCATTTCTCTTTCATTACTCCAACCCCTAATCTTCTTTTACTTCCTTCAATATGTTGCATTTTATCTGACTTCTGGACTTTTTCACAAGCTTAGTTTCATCAATAAATGCAATGAATGATGCCTACCATAAAAATTACTGTCAGTAGACCAACATATTTGCTCTCACTTCCAAGCTTTCACACACATTACCCTCTGTCAGAAATCTTTTTCTCACTTTTCATCATACTATCTCCAATTTAATTTTAGGTCTTATCTTAAATATGACTTCTAAAAAAATTGATTATAATTTTCCAATAGTAGGATTTGTGTAGTTTCCTTCATATTCCTAATCATCATTTATCAGAGTATTTATCCTATTTTATGTACACAGATTTGTTATACCACTATTCTTTGCTAATTAAAATGATTATTTCAAGGAGATCTCCTCTCTCCTGGACTCCTAGAAATGGCTATGTTTTTAATGGGGACTATTTTTAATAAATAGTTAAAAGTCTTGCTTAAGCATGACTTGTTTCCAATGCCTAAGATATCAAAATTTATAGTACTTTATTGGAAACAGAGTTTGTTTATGATAGATGCCAGATTTTTAAAAGTTGGACAGTGACCATGCATCAAGAAATGAGACTGCTAATATCATTGTGGTGGTTAGGCAATCTAGCATATGTTCAGCAATAAATTATGTGAAGCATCAGATTCAATAGAAGCTACATATTTAGCCATTTACAATGAGAAATAAATCCATGACTACAATGTGGGACAGTATGATCAATTATGATAGTAGCAACATTATACAAGGCTCATCCTTCTGGATTTAAAAGCATGCTACCTCCTGGGAGAAATATAAAAGTAGAACACCAATATTAAGATCAACTTCTAGATGATTAATACTTATACATATGGAAGAACTTGAAGTTAGGGTCTCTTTTGCATAGCTAATGTTCAAATTAACCTTATCATCCCAGGTACACAAAGAGACAGTAAGCCATCACATTCCTCACCTCAAGGATCATGAGGATCGAGTACTCACAAGATGGAGGGAAGGTGCAGGTACTGAAAGCAGAACAATAGGATGAGGATGACATGCTCTCATTCAAGGGGACCGTTACTGCCCAGCTGCAGCCAAATGGTGCTCAGCAGGAAACGCAAACATGCCTGCTAAATGTTACCACACCAATGAATTCCTGTTCATTAATTTAGAAATATGAAGATTTTCAAATGTGGATGATGAACTAAAATTTTCAAAAAAAAAAAACAACGTTTTGTAAACTAAAACCATAAATAAGGTCTAAAGAAATTAGCATAATACATAAGAGCAAGAATCTTGAGACTTTGTGTGAGTATTTAACATAGCTATACCTCAGCTTATTTTTAAACTGAACATTTTACAATAGCACCCACCACAAAGAGTTAGAATACCAGCTAACAATAGCCAGTATTCAATAATGTTAGATTTTTTTTATTATCTTTCAGCTTACATGAAATGTTTCTTATTTACCAGGAAATGTACCTAGGCCCTCACACTACTCATAGTTCACAGAAGGCACCAGAAAAGTACAAGCAACATGATAAGTCAGAGAGAAACACAGAGGGCTAAGAATGCTGCATAGATGGTCTCCTGCCCAGACTGAAGGTGGGAAAATTTTTCAGGGGAAAATTCTTAAAACAAATAATACCTGAACTACATCTTTAATTAAATAGGTAAACAGTAACAAAAGCATTCTAGAGAAAACTATTGGCAAGGTCCAGGGTCGTTAGACAGCTATAAATAATTCAGTAGCAATGAATTAAAGAATACAAATACATGAGTTGTAAGACACATGTTGTAGATCTAGTACTAGAGCCAAATGTTGAAGGTTCTTACCTAGGTTCTCTGAATAAACAGAACCAATAGGATATATGACTTATAAGATGGCATCTACCATGGGCATTTTATTCCATGATTTTAAGGCTCAAAAGTCCCATAATGCGATCTGAAAACTAGAGAATCAGGAAAGCCAGCAGTGTAATTCAGTCTGAGTCCAAAGACTTGAGAACCAACAGGACTAGTAGTCCAGAGTCTGAGACACAAGAACCTGGGAGTTCTGACATCTGTGGGCAGGAAACAACAGATAAACTGGCTCCAGAAGAAAGTGCTAATTTGCCCTTCCTCCACTGAATTGTTCAAATGGGCACTGGATGGCACTTACCCATATTAATGAGAGTGAATCCTGTACTCAGTTCACTGATTCAAATGTCAGTCTTGTCCAGAAACACTCCAACAGATACACTCAGAAATAACATTTTACCCATTGTCTGGGCATCCTTTAACGCAATCAAGTTGACACATAAAATTAACCATCACTAGCCTTGTTGAAGTCATTGTATGCTTTAAAGAAGGTTTATGGTATAATTCTTTATTATTTTAAAATGTTAAATTGCTCTCTTTGTTAAAAAGCAAAGACTGAATTGGAGTGGTTCCAAAGTAGGATCAAGAAGACCAGTTCTTCTAGAAGAAATACCTGAGGCCTTAACTCAGTGGTTTTGAAAGAGAAAGGAGTGTCAGTTTGGGGATGTTTTAATAGGACTTCCCAGTGGGTTGAATTAGGTGCACAAGGGAGAGAGAAAGTAAGAAATGAATTCAGGGTTCAGGCTTAGCTAGCAGAATGATGATGGAGCAAATTTTTGAAAGAAATTATGAGATCAGAAGGAAAAGGAGCCAAGATGTGAAGTCAAGCAAAGAGAAGACCAAGACAAGGTAAAGAGAGCTGGACAACCTGGCGAATAATAGCTTTACTGGCTACATTTCAAAACAAGAAATCAACACCTGCTTCCCAGATTTTCCTTGTCTCCTCTGCACTTGTCTCCTCTGATATGTCATAGGAAACTAAAGAATAAAGCCAGGATTAGTAAATATTTCAACATGTGTTTTAGCCAATCCTCTTCCCTTTTAACCAGGTTCCCAATTTAGTGAATCATCTTTAGTTTATGGTGTGGGGCCAAGGAAGAGTGTATCCCTGTTTTCCATTTATTTTCCTGTGGGATGCAAGCTGGTTCACAAGGAGACTCAATTCTGGGTCCTGGGATTACTTAGTGCCAAGCATTAACAAAGTCTGGGATGTGGCAGCAAATTAAGAATAAATGCCAACTTATTCTAGCCAGGTTTTGGTGAGATGTCTTCTATAGAGACTTTATCTCAGAGTTGCAAAGTGGAAGTCCAAAGCCAAATATACTTTGTAGGCTATTATGTTTCACAAATGTTTTTTTTTTTAAAATATGAATTATAGTACCTTTAACTACAGCCATCCTACCATTCTATATGTTTATGTCTGAGACTGTTTTAGTTACACCCTTCCTTAAATATTACATTATGTTTTTATATATGATTAGGATCCTAACGGGTAAGAATATAATAATCTCAAAGGCTATAAGCCCACTGATGATGTGAACCATCATCAGTGTAGGAAAATAGGAATGAGCTAAGTTCTGAAATCCCATATTTGTTGTGCTAATCTTTATCAGTTAATCACTGAGAAGAGCAGAGTCAACAAGTTACTACACAGTTCACTGGAAAGATCAAATCAGTCCAAGAAATGGTTATATTTCTATGAATATAGCCGATATTAACATTTGGATACTTCATTATACTGACAAAGATTGCTATGAGAACAGACAATGGTGCAAATTAATCTATTCTTCTGACAGTGTGTAATGAGAATGGGATGTGGTTTAAAAAATTAAGCCATTCTTAGTATCCTCTCCAGATTGCAATCTCACGGTCTCCCTCGGATGCTATACACTTTGGTGATACATCATTGAAAAGTGTCAGTTGAACAAAGCATGCATCTTAGCCATTACTAGGATGGCAGAACATATTTGCTTTGTCTCACCACAGCCTGGCCCATTGTAAACAATGAACTATAATCAACTGTATGTTTTAGAACACAAATATAGGCAACCAAAATTGGGAGGGAAATTCTGGCAATTTTATTGTAGTCAAAACTTACTAGCAAAATATTGTACTTTATTTTTCCCCCTTTTTTCTCTTTTTAATATGAATGATTAGATTGAATTTCATGAAACATAAGTGAGAGCTTACCTGAGGAATTTAGAATCTAGTACCAACTTATTCATAAGCAGGATATAGATCATTAATTTCCTCACAGAGAGCTGTGTAGTGATCCTCTCCACAATGGCCTTATTGCATTATGATCTGGGCCTGATGACAGATGAGATAGATTGTAGCCTTGGAACTTGCAGTCGCTCAATATATTTTACTTGGTATTTGTATTGGTCAGCTTTTTGTTACTACATCTAAAATGCCTGAATGAAGCTACTTATGAAGAAAGCTTGTTTAAGCTCACAATTTTGGTGGTTTGCAGCCCAATATCAGTAAATCCCAATGATTGAGAACAGAGAACGGCAAAGGAATAATCACAGAGCAAATCAGGAATCAAAGAAAAACATGTGAGTTGAACTCAGATCATATCACTAATCCTCTCAGGAGAACTGATTCTAAGGTGATTTGAAAAGATAGACCCACTTCCCAGACAACCTAATTGGAAAAAGCATCCACCTTTAATCGGTCAACCCTGAACATTAATCAGTAAACTATTAACATAAGACTTTGAAGCTTAAACATCTTCATGAATTGAGGAGGAAAATTATGTTCAAATCACATCAGTATTCATACACAAAGAGAATCTCAAAGGACCTAAGATTTAGAGAGATCTAAATAGAACAAAGAATTTAAAATATCTAGATCTCTAGGTTCAGACTAAATAAGACCAAGAGGGCTTTCAAAACTACAGATGATAATAATAACAGTAACAACAACACAACTAATACAATGTGCCAGCTGCTCTATGTATATTATCTCATATACTCTTAACAACCTGTGGTTTAGGTTTTATAAAATAAGACATATGCTCAATGTCACATACTAGTAAAAATGCAATCAAGACTTAAATAAATGGGTCCCTGTCCCCCAAACCCACACTTGCACCATTACACTGTGTCTTCCCTATCATTTTACAATTATTGAAATTAATTAGTTTTTTTTTAATTTTTTATTTTATTTATTTATTTATTTATTTTTGAAAGGCAGAGTGGACAGCGAGAGAGAGAGAGACAGAGAGAAAGGTCTTCCTTTTGCCACTGGTTCACCCTCCAATGGCCACCGTGGCCGGCGTGCTGCGGCCGGTGCACCGCGCCGATCCGAAGACAGGAGCCAGGCGCCTCTCCTGGTCTCCCATGGGGTGCAGGGCCCAAGCACTTGGGCCATCCTCCACTGCACTCCCTGGCTACAGCGGAGAGCTGGCCTGGAAGAGGGGCAACCGGGACAGAATCCGGCACCCCGACCGTGACTAGAACCCGGTGTGCTGGCGCCGCAAGGCGGAGGATTAGCCTGTTGAGCCACAGCGCCGGCGGAAATTAATTAGTTTTAATTAGGGTATCCTACAGAGTTTAGAGCAGAGCCAGACTGGAAATTAGGCCTCCAGATTTCCTGGTTAAGTGCATGTCTTATTATGTCATATGGGTTTCTGTTTATTGAAGTCCCTTCCAAAGTGTTTCAAACAAAAGATAATATTATTGACTAAATTTGTTATCAGATCTCAATAATTTTCCTGATTACATTGAAACTAAATATTTTAAAATATGTTCATTCTACAGGTTTTTTTTAATGGCCAGGCATTGTCATCTACTCTAATATGTAACAATGAAAAAGATATCTGTTGGCATTAATCTGTCATTGTCATTCATTCATCCAATTTTTTTAAAAGATTTTATTTATTTCAGAGTTAGACTTACAGACAGTGAGAGGGAGAGGCAAAGAGAAAGATCTTCCTTCTGTTGGTTCACTCCCTAAATGGCCACAATGGCTGAGGCCAGGAGCCAGGCACCACCTCCTAGTCTCCCACTTGGGTGCAGGGGTCCAAGGTCCTGGGCCATCTTCTACCGCTTTTCCAGGCCACAGCAGAGAGCTGGACCAGAACTGGAGTAGCCAGGACCATAACCAGTGCCCATATGGGATACCAGCACCGCAGGTGGAGGATTAACCTGTTGTGCCACGGCACTGGCCCCCATTGTTACTTTTTAATATAAAGAAAATATATTGCATGTATGTTATAGATATAGCTCTAAGATAACCATATTTCCCTCCCTCCCCCTCCCTGCCCCAATACCCTCCTTTCCTTCCTTCTTTTCTTTTAATTAATTATACACGAGTCTATATTGTTTTCTAGCTAAAGGATATCTTGAATTATCGCATTCATTGGTTCATTATGAATTAATCACCAGTTACTGTGTTAGGCACGGGATAAGAAGACAGTTCTACAGCTGGCACTGAGGTGCAGTGAGTTAAATTGGTGCTTGGCATACTCATATCCCATATCCAACATCCCAGAGAAGAGGGCCTGATTCAAGTCCTGTCTACTGTGCTTTCAATCCATCTTCCTGCTAATGCATCCTGGGAGGCTCGACTGTCATCCATGTGGAAGATTTGGATGGAATTCCAGTTTCCCAGCTGGGCATTGGGGAGTTAAATAGTAAATGGAAATGCTCTCTCTCTCTCCTTCTCTCTCTCTCTCTCTCTCTGCTTTTCTGGTGGATGAAAATAAATAAATGACCTTTTTTTTTTTTTTTTTTAAAAAAAAGACACAGTTCCTGACTTTAAGGATTTTTTTTAAAGATTTATTTTATTTATTTGAAAGAGTGTTAGAGAGGGGCAGAGACACAGAGAGAGGTCTTCCATCCACTGGTTCATTCCCCAGATGGCCACAACGGCTGGAGCTGTACTGATCCGAAGCCAGGAGCTTTTTCCAGGTCTCCCACGTGGATGCAGGGGCTCAAGGACTTGGGCCATCTTCTACAGCATTCCCAGGCCACAGCAGAGAGCTAGACCAGAAGAGGAGCAGCCGGGAGTAGAACCGGTGCCCATAGGGGATGCCAGCACCTTCAGGACAGGGCTTTAACCCTCTGCACCACAGCACCAGCCCCAACTTCAAGGATTTTATGATCTATATATACCCAGAGAGAATCAATCTAAGCTAGACTTATATGACAGTAGACATTATGAAGAGAAAGAGGATGGAAAGGAGCATTTCAGGCAAAAGGAATCACACTTCAGAATTTACAAATGAACTATAAATGCATTGGGAATCCAGTCATTATTTCTTCATTATCTACTTACCAAATGTCACTTTAAAAATTTAATTTTTTCTTTGTCTATAATAATATGAATATTCAATTCATTTTGATATAGGAATAAATGAATGAAGATTATCATATGTTATGATCAATGCCTGTTCTGTTGCTGTCTAGTCTATCTCTTTTAAGACAATATTGAAAATCTATTTATAGCCTTCCTTTTTCATATTATTTATTTCTTATTTATTTGAAGGCAGGGAAACAAAAAGAAAGATCTATCCTCTGACTCACTCCACAAATCTCTGTAATATCCAGGGCTGTGTAGGCTGAAGTCAAGCGATAAGAACCCAATCCAGATATTCCATATGGGTGGCAGGGATCCGAATACTTGATCATTGCCTTCTGCCTCCCAGGCTGTGCATTTCCAGGAAGCTAGAACCCAAAGTGGAGACAGCACTCAAACCCAGGCATTCTGACACGGTATGTGGGCACCCCAAGTGACGTCAACTGCAGCACCAAACATCTGCCCTATATCTTTTTCTTTTTTTTTTTTTTTTGACAGGCAGAGTGGACAGTGAGAGAGAGAGAGAGAAAGGTCTTCCTTTTGCCATTGGTTCACCCACCAATGGCCGCCGCGGCCGGCGCACCGCGCTGATCCGAAGCCAGGAGCCAGGTGCTTCTCCTGGTCTCCCATGCGGGTGCAGGTCCCAAAGACCTGGGCCATCCTCCACTGCACTCCCAGGCCATAGCAGAGAGCTGGCCTGGAAGAGGGGCAACCGGGACAGAATCCGGCACCCCAACCGGGACTAGAATTCAGGGTGCCGGTGCCGCAGGTGGAAGATTAGCCTGTTGAGCCGCGGTGCCGGCCCCTGTATCTTTTCTTAATAAAGTCTTGTTACACATGGAATAATTTCAATTCACAAACTGACACTATGACATTGAGAAGATTGGAACCTTGAAACTGAGTCACAAAATTTTGTTTACCTGAAGTCTCTTTATTCAGACTGGGAGCAGAAGAAAATTAGGCTCTAGAATAGTGCTATCCAATATGTAAGCCACTATTCATGACTGCTTAAATTTATATTATTTGAGATCAAACAAATCAAAAATTCAATGTCTCAGTCATCCTAGCCATGCTTTAAGTGTTCAATACCTCATGCTGCCATATGGAACAGCTCAGAAGAAACCTCTTATTATTGTAGAAGTTCTGGTAAAATAGCCATACTCGTCAAGTTTGTTATAAGTTTTACCAAGATAATGGTATCTTAGGCTAGGATTGGAAAAAATAATTATCATTACCAAGCTAATGATATTTTAGGATAGTGTTGGAAAAAAATTAACTGTTCAATAAATTGTTATTTTTTTTAATTTAGCCTCTATTAACAACAAAATTTCTTTTGTGAAAGTAAAAGCCAACATTTATATAATCATTTAATGTACTTTTGTAGCAACAAAGTTAAATTTTGAATAATGGGCTGACAGTCTCATTCCTGAATTTGTATTACCAGAAAATATTCCAGCTGTAAGGCTAACATGACCACTTGGGCAACACTGACAAAACAATCTCAAAGGTGACAAGTTTCAATTCTATGAGCCCCTCATGTTGCATTGTCCACTTTCTCATAGAGGTGCTAATGAGCAATATCAGTGCCAAGAAAATATAAAGCAAAGGGGAGCATAAGATGCCAAGGCTTTTCAGAATCCACTTTGAATAATGAAAAATTAAATATCATTCATCTTAAACTGATTGTCCACACACAGTGCCAAGAAGCAAACAAGAAACTCTATGTACTTGTCATAAGAGCGTCAAAGGGGAATGACTGACATATGCAACTGAGCTTACCTCATTTTATGAATAGTCCCTCCTATCCATTAGGATATGAATAGTTTAAATGTTTCCATTATACTGGTTTATGTGCTTATAGCTGCACTGCTTCAGTAATATATAAATGGTCATAAGACAAAACATAGAGTAGAGCTAGAAGATCAGTAATCATTGCTTAATAAATTTATTTGTTCACTTATTGATTTATCTCATTCTGGAAAAAATTACAAATAGTTCAGTAGCCAATGAACGAAATCTAACACACCAAGATGTTTGTTCAGTAACTACACATTAGATAATTAAGAATACAATCGAGAGAAGTAGATATATTGCCTCAAATTAGTAAAAAAAGGAATTATAGTCTGCAGTAAATGTAATGATATGCCTTCCACATATTTGCTATTGATAGTATAAACTGGTACAACTGATAAGAAAGTAGTTTAACACTTTAAATTAATATGTCCTTTGACATATTATTTCTCACCCCTGAAGAATTATAAAAATAAATAAGTTATGAAAGATAGAAATTCATACTGAAAAAATATCCTTGAGATATTTACATCCAACCTAAAATTGGGAAAGGTTTGAATCAATCAGTTCTTTTTTTTTTTTTTTGACAGGCAAAGTTAGACAGTGAGAGAGAGGCAGAGAGAAAGGTCTTCCTTCCGTTGGTTCACCCCCCCAAAATGGCCTCTATGGCTGGAGCTACGCTGATCCGAAGCCAGGAGCCAGGTGCTTCCTCCTGGTCTCCCATGTGGGTGCAGAGCCCAAGCATTTGGGCCATCCTCTACTGCCTTCCTGGGCCACAGCAGAGAGATGGACTGGAAGAGGAGCAACTGGGACAGAACTGGTGCCCCAACTGGGACTAGAACCCAGGGTGCCGGCACCGCAGGCGGAAGATTAACCTAGTGAGCTGCAGCGCTGGCATCAATCAGTTCTTAAACTGTTAACCGAGTTTTACTATCATAGAAAAATGCTTAATTGCATAAGCTAATGATTAATTTAGGCAAAAATAATTACATAATGCTGTATTAATATAATCTCAAAGCTATAGAGAATATATAAGACATAATATGTCTTAACAATGGTTATTTCTGAATTATAACATTTTATTATTTCTCATTTTCTTAATTTTATAAAGAACAAGTGCTAATTTTACAATTGGCAAAATTACATAGTAATTCAGAATAATCTATAAAACAAAATTTTAAATTGTACTGGTATGATTTTACCAAATCTATTGGAGGAGGTAGAAAAACAAAATTGAATAGAAATAAATTTTAGCAGACAAGAGGTAGTGGTTGTGAGTTATATCTGAAAAATCATTAAGGTATAGACCAATGTTTACAACACCACAATTGGAAGACGGGAAGCAGCAATGGCCTGGAATTTATCCTCCCATTGGTGCAGAGCAACATATCTGGGAAATAAAAAGATCATCATGGATTAATTACAACATCATTTCATCATGATGCGTTCTGAAGAAAGCATGGATTTGGAATACATGGCTGCACCAACTATTAATTACATGTAAAATATTTACAAATTAAAAGCTAGTTATGCACGTACACACAAAAACACACACTTAACAATTCCTGCCATGCAGGATTGTTATAAGACTTTAAGGAATTTGAGTAAATATCCACCATGATGTCTGATACAAAATGGCTTCACTAAAACTAGCTATCACTTGATTTCAAGACAGTTACAGAAATCATTGGCTGGGAACAGATAAATATTGAGCATTCAGGAATTTACAAAGTAGATCCTAGTATCACAATACAAAGATGGGGAGTTTGAAATCCATGCAGGCAGCCAATACTAGAGAATTTAATCAGTGAGTAGAATTATCTAGCATAATGTATATAAAGGTTCTAAAAGAGTTTAGCAAATACTATCAAATGAACAAAGGTATGTGTCTCAGAAGTTACTAAAGGCTTGGAAATAAAGAATGGATTAGAAGGCTTATTCAGGGAAATAACAGCAGAAAACATTCTTTTTGTTTTTTTTTTTAATTTTTATTTATAAATATAAATTTCCAAAGTACAACTTTTGGATTACAGTGGCTCTTTCCTCCCCATAACTCCCCTCCCATCCCCAACACTCCCATCTCCCGCTCCCTCTGCCATCCCATTCACATCAAGATTCATTTTTTTTCTTATTTTTTATTTATTTATTTTTGACAGAGTTAGACAGTGAGAGAGAGAGAGACAGAGAGAAAGGTGTTCGTTTTCCATTGGTTCACCCCCCAAGTGGCCACTACAGCTGGCGTGTTGCGGCCAGCGCGCTGCGCTGATCTGAAGCCAGGAGTCAGGTGCTTCCTCCTGGTATCCCATGTGGGTGCAGGGCCCAAGCACTTGGGCCATCCTCCACTGTACTCCCAGGCCACAGTAGAGAGCTGGACTGGAAGAGGAACAACCGGGACAGAATCCGGCACCCCAAGTGGGACTAGAACCCGGAGTGCTGGCCCCACAGGTGGAGGAATAGCCTAGTGAGCCGTGGTGCTGGCCAAGATACATTTTCAATTATCTTTATATACAGAAGATCAATTTAGTATATACTAAGTAAAGATTTCAACAGTTTGCACCCAGATACACAAAGTATAAAGAACTGTTTGAGTACTAGTTATACTATTAATTCACATAGTACAACACATTAAGGACAGAGATCCTACATGGGGAGTAAGTGCACAGTGACTCTTGTTGTTGATTTAACAATTGACACTCTTGATTATGACATCAGTAATCACCCATGGCTCTTATCATGAGTTGCAAAGGCTATGGAAGCCTTTTGAGTTCGCCAAATCCGATCTTACTTAGACAAGGTCATAGTCAAAGTGGAAGTTCTCTCCTCCCTTTAGAGAAAGGTACCTCCTTCTTTGATGGCCCGTTCTTTCCACTGGGATCTCACTCACAAAAATCTTTCATTTAGGTGGTTTTTTTTGTTTGTTTTTTTGTTTTGTTTTGTTTTGTTTTTTCCAGAGTGCCTTGGTGTTCCATGCCTAAAATACTCTCATGGGCTCTTCAGCCAGATCCGAATGCCTTAAGGGCTGATTCTGAGGCCAGAGTGTTGTTTAGGACATCTGCCATTCTATGAGTCTGCTGTGTATCCTGCTTCCCATGTTGGATCGTTCTCTCCTTTTTAATTCTATCAGTTAGTATTAGCAAATTATGTGATCCCTTTTATGAAAAAATGGTAGGAATAAATCATTAGTTATCAATAATAACCTTGAGTGTAAATGGCACAAATTATATAATTAAAAGTTGCAGACTACCTGAATGGATTAAAGAAATAAGACCCAACTAATGGCTGCCTCAATGAAACATACCTCATAAACAAATATACAGGCAGATTGAAAGTGAAAGAATGGAAAAAGATATCCGAAAACATAAAGCAAAAACAAGCATATGAAACCACACTAATGTCAGACAAAATAGACTTTAACACAAAAACTGTTAAAATAGACAGAGAAAGGCTTTATGTATTAAAGGATTAATTCAACAGGAATATGTGACTATAGTAAATGCATAAGCATTCAATGCCAGGGCACCTGGCTATTTAAAGCAAATGTTAATGGATCTAAAAGGAGACATACACTCCAGTACAATAGAAATAGGGGATTTCAATACCCCACTTCCATCAATGCACAGATCAACTAGACAGAAAATCAACGAAGAATCAACAGAACTAATCTACACTATGGACCAAAAGGACTTAACTGATACATACAGAACATTTTATCCCACAATTGAAGAATATACATTATTTTCATCAGTGCATGGAACATTCTATAGGATAGACCATATGCAAATAGTCTCAGCAATTTTAAATAGTTTCAGCAAATTAAAAAAAAATTGGAATCATACCATGTGTCTTTTCTGATGGCAACTTAAGGAAGATGGAAACTAACAACTAAGAATCTTTGGAAAATATGCAAACACGTGGAGATTGAACAACATGCTCCTGAATAAACAGTGGGCCACAGAAGAAATCAAAATGGAAATCAAAAATTTCCTGGAAGCAAATTAAGATGACAATCCAACATATCAAAACATGGAGGGGCCAGCACCGTGGCACACTAGATTAACCCTCTGCCTGTGGTACTGGCATCCCATATGGGTGGTGATTGTAGTCCCAGTTGCTCCCCTTCCAGTCCAGCTCTCTGCTGTGGCCTAGGAAAGCAGTGGAGGATGACCCAAGTGCTTGGGCCCCTGCACCGGCATAAGATTCCGGGAGGAAACACCTGGCTCCTGGCTTCAGTTCAGCACAGCTCTGATCATTGTGGCCATTTGGGGAGTGATCCAATGGAAGGAAGACCTTTCTCTCTGTCTCTCTCTCTCTCTCACTGTCTGTAACTCTGTCTGTCAAATAAATAAGTAAAATCTTAAAAAAAAACATAGAATTCAGTAAAAATCATTGTTAAGAGGAAAGTTTATAGCAATCAGTGCCTACATCAACAAATTGGAAAGGCATCAAATAAATGAGCTATCAGTGCATCTAAATGACTTAGGAAACCAAACCCAAAATTAGTAAGAGGAAAGAAAGAATTAAAATTAGAAATAAACAAAATTGAAACCAAAAATATAAAATATCAATGAAGAGAAGGTTTTTGAAAAAATAAACCAAATTAATACATGACTCAGTCAACTAACCAAAAAAGAGGGAGAAGATCCAAATCAATAAAATCAGAGATGAAAAAGGAGATGTAACAATGGATACCATAGGAAAAATTTAAAAAAAAATTAGAAATCACTACAAACAGAAATACACCAACAAATTGAAAAATGTACTAGAAATGGATAGATTACTGAACACATCCAATCTAAAAAAAACTTGAGTTATGAAGACACAGAAAACCTAAACAGACCAATAACCAAGACAGAGATTGAATCAGGAATAAAGATTGCCTCCATCCTAATCAAAGGAAAGCCCAGAATTGAATGGCTTCACTGCTGAATTCTACCAGACCTATAAAGAAGAACTAATATCAATTCTTCTCAAACTACTTAAAACAATTGAAAGGGAAGAGATTCTCTCAAACTCCTTCTAGGAGAACAGCATCACCTTAGTAACCAACACCAGAAAAAGATACAACAAAGAAAGAACTATAGATCAATATCCCTACTGAATATAGATGCAAAATTCCTCAACAAAACACTAGCTAATTGAATACAACAATGCATCAGAAAGATCATTCACCTGGTGGGATTTATCCTTGTCCAGGGATGCCTCCAAACTTGCAAATCAACAAACGTGATACAACATGTTAACAAATTGAAGAATAGAAACCATATATTATCTCAGTAGACACAAAGAAATCATTTGATAGAATACCTTTCATGATAAAAAATTTAAGTAGATTGGGTATAGAAGGAATATTCCTCAACAAAATTGAGGCAACAGATGACATCCCACAGCCAGCATCATGTTGAATGGGGAAAAACTGGCAGCATTTCCACAAAGATCAGGAACCAGATAAGGATGCGCACTTTCACCATTGCTATTCAATATGGTACTGGAACTTTTAGCCAGAGCCAGTTGTCAAGAAAGAGAAATCAGGGACTGACATGGTAGCATAGCAATTCAATCTGCCGCCTGCCATGCCAGAATCCCGTATGGGTGCCAATTTGAGTCTCGGCTTCTCCACTTCTGATCCAGCTCTCGGCTATGCCTGGGAAAACAGTGGAAGATGGCCCAAGTCCTAAAGTCTCTGCACCCACATAGGAGATCTGGAAGGAGCTCTGGGCTCCTGGTTTCAGATCTGCCCAGCTCTGGCTGTTGCAGCAATTTGGGGTAGTGAACCAATGAAAATAAACCCCTCTCTCTCTGCCTCTGCTTCTCCTTCTCTTTATGTAACTCTGACTTTCAAATAAACAAATCTTTTTTAAAAATTAAAAGAGTGCTCGCTTCGGCAGCACATGTACTAAAAATTAAAAGAGAGAGAAATCAAAGGAATACAACTTGGAAAGGTGGAAGTCAAAGTATCCCTATTTGCAGATGACATGAGTCTATGTATAAGGGAAACAAAGGACTCCACTAAGAGACTATTGGAACTCATAAGACAGTTTGGTAAAGTTACAGGATATAAACTCAACACACAAAATCAATAACCTCTGCAATGGCTGAGAAAGAACATATAAAATCAGTCCCATTCATAATAGCTCCAAAAATTTAAATGCCTTAGAATAAATTTAACCAAGTAGGTGAAAGATCGATACAATGACAATTACTAAACATTAAAGAAAGAAATAGAAGAAGACACAGAAAACGGAAAAATCTTTCATGTTCATGGACTGAAACAATTAATATCATCAAAATGGCCATACTACTGAAAGCAATTTACTGATTCAGTGTTAGCCCAATCAAAATATGGATATTCTTCTCAGATCTAGAAATAACAAGGCTAACATTTATATGGAAACACAAGACACTCTGAATAGCTGAAGCAATCTAAAACAACGAAAACAAAGCTGGAAGCTTCACAATACCAAATATCAAGACATACTACAAGGCAGTTTTAATCAAAGTGTCCTGGTAATGTGTAGCTTTTGGAAGTAGAGATTGAAAGATAAATCCTAAATCATACCAGGCTGAACAGTGTCATGAATCCAACATGGAAGCCTTATGTTGCACACAGCAAGACATAGGATAACCCTGAACTTTTCTCTTTTGAAGGCATCTGTATTATTTGGGCAAAATAGAGTTTTCATGGGTTTTTAAGATTTATTTGAAAGTGAAAGTTACACAGAAAAGGGAGAGACATAGGAAGAAAGGTCTTCCATCCACTGATTCACTCCCCAAGTGGCCACAACAGCCAGGGCTGGGCCAAACCAAATATAGGTTTCAGGAACTTCTTTAAGGTCTCCCAAGTGGGTAGCTAGGGCACAGGTACATGGGTCATCTTTCACAGCTTTCCTAGGCTTGTACAGGTAGCTGGATTTGAAATGGAGCAGCCAGAACATGAACTGGTTCCCATATGTGATACCAACTAGCAGGCAGCAGCTTTACTTCCTATGCCACAATGCTGACCCTAGCAAAATAGTTTTTAAGCTTAAATCCATTAATGTTGATGAAGATGTTGGGATTTCAATTGTTAGTATGTATAGAATAATTATTTTTTAATAATTTATTTATATAAAGTAAAAAATTTTCATGTATTTCATACATACATGTTTAGGAGAATAGTGATAGTTCTCATCCTACTTTCTTGCCCTCCCAGACACCCCCCCGCCTCATCCTTCCTTTCTTAATCTTCTTTTTAAATTTTACAATGACATTCTTTCAATTTATTGTATAATCATAAGCTTAACTCACCACTAAGTAAATAATTCAACAAATAGTAAGAAGAAAAAACACTGTTCCTCAACAGTAGACACAAAAGCTATAAACAAAACAATCAGATCTCAAAATGTCAGTTTTGCTCATATGTTACAGTTTTTGGTACTCTATTAGTTACTACAGATCAGAAAAAAACATACATTTGTTTCTAGTTACATCATTTGACAGTATTTCATTCTTTTTTATGGTTTAGTAGTATTTCATAGTGTAGATATACCATACTTTCTTTATCCAGTCATCATTTGATGGACATCTGTGTTGATTCCATATCTTAGGTATTGTGAATTCAACTGCAATAAACATGGGGGTACAGATAAATCTATCACTTTTTCTGTGCTATGCTGATTTCATCTCAATTTGGTGAATTCTCAGGAGTGGCATGGTTGGATCATATGAGAGATCCATTTTCAGATTTCTGAGTTAATCCTGATACTGTCTCCCCAAAGCTAAGGTAGTTAACTTCCTCACCAACAATGTACTAGAGTACCTTTTTATTGTGTTTTGATTTCTGTCTGAGAGTCATTCTAACTGGGGGAGGTGCAACCTCATTGTGGTTTTGATTTTCATTCTCTGATGTCTTAGTGATCCTGAGCATTTTTCATGTCAATTGGAGATTTGAATTTCCCCTTTTGAAAAATTCCTGTTCAAGTCCTTTTTCCCGTTTCTTAATTGGATTCTTTCATTGTTGTTGTCTCTCAAACTATCTATAGACTCTGGATATTAACCTTTTATCATTTTCATAGTTTACAAATATTCCATTCTTCTGGTTGTCTGTTAACTTTGTTGAGTATTTCTTTAGCCTTGCAAAAGGTTCTCAGCTTGATGTAATCCCATTTGTCTATTTTTGCTTTCATTGCCTGTAAACTACTTGCTCCTTGAATACTCACTCCTTTGCATGTTCCTTTGCTCCTTTGTAAATTCCCTATGCTTACTATGCCTTCAGTCAAAAACCAAATGAATGAACTACTACAAACTAAGAGTATCACATAGTTCACTATTTCATTTAAAGCATAGAAAGAGTAAAAATATAAAGTTCTCTTTGAATCTCTGCAGAAGTACAGATTTACTTTTGATACCTTTTTTGTCTGTTCATATGTATTTTGAAATAAATACATGAATTTCAAAACTAACATGACTATTGGTTTTGCAGCAGCTGCAGCAGCAGACATGGCCTACCACCACATTAGACCTCCCATTGGCTATTCCATTCCCAAGCCCATATCTTCTCTGCTGATGCGAGGGTGGAATGCATGTCCTGAAGTGAGTAATTTTTATTTCCTCTTACAAAATGTGTTATGGTCAAAATCTGTCACAAATAGTGTAACTCCAAAGTCTTCTTTCTGTGTGTATTTTAAGACTGTCAAAGCGGGAAGACTGATTTGCCTTCTGCTCTTTAGTGTCTAATTGCCTCAAGAAGTCTAAGTATCTCATATTTCTTTGCTGCTGCTCTCTGATTCTGAAATGTTTCTCACAACTGATTAGCGAAAGAGAGACCAGGGTATGACAGATGACTCACAGTCTCAGCTCAGCTGCAATTTTATTAACTATGCTTGAACCACACTTTGTCATTTTCTAAAGAAAGAAATTTGGCACTAGATGGATTTGTGTTGGCTTTTAACTATGAATCAGTTCTTCAGGCAAACACCTCAGGACAAGTAGTTTTTAGTAGCCCTGACTAATGCAGGAGACGGAAGATTTGGGTCCTAGTCCATCTCTAACTCCAAGTCACTGTGCAATAAACTGGGTAACAGTGTAGACTGAGAATTCAAATGGAAGGAATGAGTAAAATAGTATACATGAACAGTGAAATAATTTAAATATGATCACAGATCTATAAGAGTAGAGGTAAACACTCAAATAACTCCAGTATGAAATTTCAAGCTATCTATCTATAATAAATTACTCTTCTTAAGAATGTTAGACAGGTTGATGTTTATTTTGTTCTCAGAGATTAACAGAGAAGATTCCACAGCTTCTTTCCTGGTGATACAGTTCAGTCCAGTGTCTATGAATCTCCCTGCCAGTATATTTTGTTGCTGATGGAAGTCCTTGGGTTTTGGCCACAGGATCTGAGTGGAGGGTAACAGTTTGTATTCTTCATACTGGAGATCCTCATACATAAAGGCCCAATGACTCTTCCTTGTCCAGCCCAAACCATCCTAGATATCATTGCCCTTTTGTTACATAACCTTAGTTTTTTTATCCTTCCTAGGCTAACGCTCTTCAACAGGATAGCAGACAAAAATGGTTCTGTTACTATTATTTTAAAAAATGCATTTCACCAAAAGATGAATAGAAGAATCCTCAGTCCAGATAACTGGAAGGAGAAATTAAATATCCCATTTTTTTCTAAAGACAAAACCCAGACTAAATCATTATCCATTTTCACTTGTGTACACAGAAATTCTTATGAAGAAAAATGAAGATTCTTACAGGATATGAATTCAATATCTCAAAAAAAAAACCTCTTCTTTCCTAACCATTCAAACTGACATTATAAATTTGTATTTGTTTAGAATCTTCTCTCAGAATATTAGCCCTATGTTTCTTTTGTTTGCTGCTATAACCACAGTTTCTAGAACTATACCTAGTATACACTGAAAAATATTTGTTGAGTAAATGAATGAATACCACTACTGCTTATCAGTACCTCCAATGCCAGTATCCCAAATTTTGATGTTTAGATAACATTCTTGTTAAAACTTATGACTTAAAATAGTTTAAGAAAATTTATCCTTGTCCTCCAATATGAACCTTCAACATATTTTCTGAGAAAAATTATGTGAAGCCCTGAGTCCTGAATTTCCTTCTCATTGTGGGATATGCACTGAACATAAATATCAAGTTATGTGCCCACGCTGAACATAACATATCAAGAGGATCTATTTTCCTTTTATTAACTGACTCTTTGTGATTATAGATAAGGGACAATGCGAACATTTTAATTTGGAGATAAAAGCACATCATCAGCAGGTTCTAAAAGCATTTTTTGGTGTAGAATTGATGTCTCAAGCAGAAAGCTGGGAAATGAGTAAGAGAAACTAAAGGGCCTAAGGGGAATTATTATTAAAAAATAAAATTACTAAAAGGCCAAATATTGATTACTACAAGTGAAAGGTGTACTTCTAAGCAGTGAAGTTTATCTGCAGAGAGATGGAGACAGATAGAAAACTCTCATCCATTGGCTCACTCCTCAAATGCTTGCATTGACTGGAGCTGAGCTGGGGTTGGATCCAGGAGCCAGAATTTAATTCAAATTTCCTTCGAAAGTGGCAGGAACCCAGGTACTTGAGCCATCACTGCTACCTCACAGAGTCTACATTAGTGTGAAACCAGAGACAAGTGTCAGAGCCAGGAATTGAAAGACTATTCATATTTAATAAGCACCCCAGTTGACTTGCACCCAATATAGATAAGGAAATAGTGGATTGAAATGGAAGCAAAAGACAAGGAAATCACAGCAGCCAGCTGGGCTACTGTTACAGTATTTTAGTTGAATATAACATAGACTACAATGGTTACCATGGGGATCCAGAAGCAAGGGTAAACCTGAGAACTATTTCAAAGGAAACATCATAAAGAGGTGAAAGACTGGTTTTTGAAAATCGAAGAGAGGTAAGGTTCCAGGAGAGCTGTCATTGCTGCTGCTAAGAGTTAGCTAGTGACCAAGAGTCCTTGTTATACCATTACATGGTGGGGATATTGTTGGCAGTGAGAGGAGACAGAACAAAGGTAAGGGCTCTGCAGTAAGGTGACAGTGCTTTTAAAAAATAGGAAAAGGACAAGCAAAGAAGGATACTGAGAAAAAAGTAACCTGGTCCACAAAGCTGAGGGAGCTGTCAATTAGCATAGAGTGAACTTACCGTGCAAAAAGTTGGCATAAGATGCTCTTCTCACCTTAAAAGTACTTAACAAAATGAAGTGAGGTCAGAGAAGGCAGACAGATGGCACAGAAGTTAAGCTCCAGCAGAGGGGCCAAACAAAAACAGAGGGGAAATGAGTTGGAGTTAAAAGCAAGACAATCTTGAATCTTGGTGTGCAAATAGAAAGAAGAGAAGTAATAAAGTTAGAGACTTTCAAAATAAAGTTATGTCAGTTGTTGGCAATTCTAAATAAGAAGGGAAATGGAAGACAGGTGGGGCTTGCAAGCAATATTTACATTATTCAAATATCTCTTAATCTTTGTAATAATACCAGATGTTACATAGTTACAAAGATAGAAAAAGAGGAAGTTTTTTTCCTCCACTAGGAAATGTGAAATATAATATTCTGTACTGTGTTCTTTACTGGAGTGTCAAACAATAAAATTGTTTGAGTATATCTATTTTCTTAATATTTATTTATTTATTTGAAAGGCAGAGTGATGGAAAGAGAGAAGGAGAGACAGAGAGAAAGAGACAGATCATCCTTCCACTGGTTCACTCCCCAAATGCCCACAGCAGCTGGAGCTGGGCCAAGCAGAAACTAGCAGCCAGGAGCTCCCAATAGATATCTCACAATGGGTGGCCGGGACTCAAGTAATTGGACCATCATCTGCTGCATACCCAGTTCATTAATAGGAAGCTGGATTGAAAGTGGAAGAGAGACTTGATCCTAGGCATTCGGATATGAAATGGGGGCTTTCTCAAGGGCAGCTTAAACTGCTAAGCCACAACACCCTCACTTACATATATTTTTCAAATTAATGTGACTCTGAATGAGACACATCTAATGCCACTCTTTTAAACCTAATATTTGTAAGACTTTTAATTCCTGTGCAAGAGCACTCACACCAAACAATAGCTGCATGCTAAAACTCAAGAGATCAAACCTTGAAAGCTACATGCTAATGGGTTATTTAGTTTTCAGAATCTTAAATTAATAACAATTGGCAATAAAGCTCATTAAAATTCCTTTTGTTCGGAATCCATTGTGTCGATCTTGAAGCCCTGTTTGTTCTTTTTAAATGATTGAATCTGAGATCTCCACCTAGTGGATTTAAAGGATTTTGCAGGTTTTACAGAAACAGCCTACTAGCTTGAAAATCCTTATTTTTTCTTCTCTTAGAAAAATAACAGGTATTAAAGACTTCTACTTAAGCTCTAGGATAATTGTCAACAAAACAGTTACAAATGGATGAAATATACCAGTATGTTCATCAGCTAAACTATAGTTAGCAAAGCTGAATTTTCATTTTCATACTATAATTAGGAAAACAAATCAGGCACAAATATAAATATAGAATCATCTGTGTAGAAAGTAATGGTGTAATACCACTAATTGAGATTTGTATTATAATTTCCATAAAATAAACATGAAGTATAAAACCGCTCACTTTTTTCTTGTCTAATCTTTCATTTGTTTGAGGTTTTTTTTCTTTAATGTTTGGCTGCTTTTCCAGAACCAGACAACATGTTTCTTTCCCATTCTTCCATTTCTTAGGGAAGCATACTTAGTTAATTGTGTCAAACATATCTTGTGGCTGCATCTTTGATTTTTACCTTGTATTCAACTGTACGCTTTTATTTCATTGATAAAAAGGAATTATTGAAGATTTGTCTTCCAAAATAATGCATTTGAAATGCATGCAAAGGCTAAGGGGTGTTGTGTGTCCTTTTGAAGAAAGCTAAAGTAGAAAATAATTATTATTTGAGTGATTTTGCTCACTTTGTTCTGCCTCTAAAGGTGACATATTAGCATTTTCACCAGATGGTGGATACAGTACAGGTTTTGGAGCAGAGTTTTCAGCTTCATTTATTCTGCTAGGAATTAGAGGCACCTCATTCTCTGCCTCAAAATGTATGCCTTTAACTCTGGTAAGAGGGACAGCACTGCATGTGTCACCCACTGTCACTGCACCTTCTTTCTGTGCACGGTTTATCTGGTTGAATATTTTGCATGTTGAAATTATGCATATTACTGCTAATGTGGAGATCAGTTTCACTATGAGGTGTTCTATTTTGGGTTTCACAGGAACTTGTCATCCTCAAATCTTTAGCTGCAATGGCCTCCTTGTCAGAACTTGAATTACTCAATAAATGTTTTTCACTTTTTCCATTTTCCCAAGTTTGCAGCATTCCTTTTGTGGAGCTTTTTAAGGTCATTGTTGTGGTCTGAATTAACATACTAGAATTTGTCTTGCTTTCATAGAGCATGTTTTTCTCTTCTTTCCCTACTATTTTTGTCTCTAGTGCTTCAATGCCATCATCTCTGGGCAATGCATTTATGCTGTCAGTTCCTTTATCACTACTGTTGGCTAGATGCCAAATGGCTTGACTACTTAGAGAAGTACTGATATCCTCGGGAAGTTCTATGCTATTTTGGAACGGAATAGAATTTGTCTTCATAAATGGTAGGGTGTTCTTGGGCTGTGTCAGGGGAATGAGAGAGGAATCACAAGTTTCTGTGTTAGGAAGTTTTTCCCCTACATCATTTCCTTCCTTATCCATCTTGAAACATTCCACAATTTGATGTAATAGCTTGGGTTTAGTTGTTAATGTCTTTTCTTCATTTCTGTGTTGCTCATAACTTGGATTTTGCTTTTCCTGTTGTAAAACTTGGTTTTCACCTAATGTATACTCCTCGTGGTAGGTTTCAGTCTTGTAAACACCTGCAACTTGTGGTTGATTCCTTGGGGACAAGGAATACTGCTTTAACTCACTGGTGTTTGATTTATTCTGCCCCACGTGCTCAGGGAGCTCTGTTGCCCCTTGGTCAATAGTCTTCCTGAAATTCTGGGATGATAAAACATCACTCCCTTTATGTTCCCAAGTAGCTTGTAAATCACCAGGAACTTCTAATGTGAGCTGAGTTGCACCCTCCATTTGCTCAGCTGAGAACTGAGAACTTGAGTGCCTACACACAGCATCAGTGGTTGGAGACTCAGGCAATGTTGACAGACTTCTGTTGGGTATGTGACTAGCTGGGTGACAACTGCCTTCTAAAGACCTGGTGTTAGCACCGAGCACAGGGGCACTTTTAGTGTTTCTTCTGCAGTATGAGGTCTGCTTTGGGGCGTGTTTGAGAGGGACCCACTTTGAAGGGAGTCTAACATGATTGTTCCTCTCTTGCTCTTGAGGAAAATCTGCAGAAGACGTAAGATTGATTTTGGCTTTTTTCTCAGAAGTTTTGGGTAATTTTTTAGAAGGTAGCAATGCATGTTTGTGTTTCTTTTGAAATTCTGGCAGGCATTTTTCTGGATGAACTCTGACTTTTTTAAAAGGATGTAAATTTAATTTTATCCTTAAATTGTGTCCTTTAGTTTTCCTTTTGAGATCAGATTGACCAGTTCTCTTCATTTTCAGAATCTCTGAATCCATAAACCATTTTCCTCCTTTGTTTCTCTCCCTAGGATTGTTACATTTTTTGAGATCCAAGTTTGTCAGTTGGTTACTATGATTTTCCTGCAGTTTCCAATGGTTTGATCTTTTTGGTGATACCAGCAACATGTCTTTTTCTACTAAATCAGGATTGTGGAAGCTAACCCTCTTTGGTGAATACATTTTCTTGATTTTTGTTGATAGCCCTGGAAAATCTCTGTTGTCTTCACCCAAAAGAAATTTTTCTATTGCATTGTTAATTTGGATTTGCTCTTTCTCAGGCTTTGAATGCTCTCTGTGATTTATCTTCCTTTCTTTCATATAATCTTGCAATTGATCACAGGGCACATATTTACAGATAAGAGGACTATTTGATTGAAAGTACCTAGGCCTGCTGTGTTGTAACAGTCCATAAGGATCATCATATTTTGATCTTTGTTTTTGTAAGATCTTTTGTACACAAGGCTTGGATGATGAGCTTGTAATAAAATGTCTCTGCCTGTGAGGTTGTAAGCCATTGTCTTCTTTTTCTATTGGAGGCTGCCATGATTCATTTGTTAAATGCTTTTCAAGACTTTCCCTTGCCAAAGCTGAAGTGGATGCTGCATATCTTCTAAATGTGTCACTGCTGATATCTGCTGAACAATAAGTGCAGAAATTTAGCACTGGGCTAAGTTGTATTGCCCAACCTGATGATTATAAACCTCATGAAAAGTGCAAAAATAACTCCTCTGATTATGTCAATTCTTGAGTTAAACAAATATACAAAGCACATTTGATTGTTTGGTATGTTTGCAATGACACTGTTTATGGCCATATTTCAGACAGTTCAGATGCTGACATAAAAGTTGTATAATTAGGAATAAAAATGTTACTCAGAGTTGTACATCTTTATATTAATTGTTTGTTTTAAACAGGAATAATATCTAAATCATTTTCAAAAAGCCATGCTAATTTTTTCCACATTCAAGTCCAATTTAGACATAAAATATTGGGAGGGAGGAAATGAGCACATTACTGAAAAGAATTATCTAGTCAACAAAAGAGAAATACTTGTGAACTACTGCCACAATGAAAGCAGAGACCATACCTATTTTATTTTCCATCGCTTAATTCAATATTCATTAAATAATTATTCAATGAATAAGTTTTTTGAAATATGGCTGATTTATACTGCAGGAATGTCTGTCTGGGACTTACAAATGACATTACATTACTTATATATCTTAAATAATATTGGTGATAATAATAATAAAATTGTGAATTTAGCACATACTAACATCCAGGCATTATACTAAATATTTTGCTCTCATCATCTCATTTAATATTTGTAACATTGGACAAGTTGTATTACCTTATAACTTTACAGATGAAGAAACACATTTAGAGAGATTGAATGTTTTCTCCCAGTCACTTATCAGTTAATTGATATGGCCAGAAAGTGAACCAGGTTCTAAATGACTTTAAACCCAATCATCTTAATCACAACATATATTAATTTTCAAATGACATCTTGTTAGTATACTTTCTCTTATTTCATGAAATTGCTTTATCTAGAGGAAGAAAGAAGTATTCTGTTCAGTGTGATCAAGGAACAGGTGATTAAACCCCAGACTAGCCTCTAATTCTAACCTAAGATCTGCTATCCTCTTTCTGGGTAACCTTGAAAAAGCTACTTACTTCCTGGATTTTTTATGATTGGAGTAATGGGAACTGTATTTGAGTATATATGATTACATGGAAAGAATTTGTAGCCATTTTTAGATTCCCAGAGTATTCTTAAATTCTAAGATAAATTTTAGAGGCATGCATTTGGACTAGCAGTTAAGACACCAGCTGGGACAACCACATCCCACATTGAAGTGCCTGGGCTCAAGAACAAGGTATGTTTTCAATTCTAGATTCTTGCTAATGCACACCCTGGGCAACAGAAGTGCTGGCTCAGGTAGCTGGTTCCTTGTCACCATGTGGGAGACCTGAAATGAGTTCATGACTCCCAGCTTTGGCTTCATCCATTATGGGCATTTAGGGAGTGAACCAGTGGATGAAAGGGCTTTTTCTCTCTCTCTCCTCTCCTCTGTCTCTCAAATAAAATAAATGATTTTAAAAGATAAATATTAAGAACTGTTGAACTAAATCATCTCTAAAGTCCCCAATACCCTGAAACTCTATATTTCTGTGTTTCCAGCTACATTGTCTCCTTATTAATTTCTACTGTGGAGCACATGTAGCCTTGACTGTTTTTGCCTCCAATTCCTGCCTTTCCAGCTCCAATACAATGCCTGGCATGTAGCAGAATTTCAGGTGCTTTTAAAATAATTGTATTGATCTGACAAACCAATGTTCTCAGTGTGAAACGAGAAACTCGGTTTTAAATGGTTAAGAGACCACATTCCCTTCAATATAGGAATTTCCCACTGAGAAGTTAAGGCACTGGACAAAGCTAAAATAAAACATTTGCCAAAGGTATGACTTTATTTCTTTAAGGATCTATTTATTTGACAGGCAGAGTGACAAAGAGACAGAGATAGAGACAGAGATTCATCTCTTCCATATACTGGTTCACTCCCCAATTGTCTGCAATGGCTGGGTGGGGCCAGGATGATGTCAGGAGCCTGGAACTCCATCTTTGTTTCCCACATGGGTAGTAGAGTCCCTAGTACTTGGGCTATGCTCCAATATTTTTTCCCAGGCTCCTTAGCAGGGAGCTGAATTGAAACCAGAGCAGCTGGAATTCAAACCAGGGTTCTGATAAGGGATGCTGATAAGCACTGAGCACTTACCCCACTGCAACACAATCTCAGCCCCAATATGATTCCATTGAAAGGCTAAAGCTTATTTATCTACAAAATAAAATGAATGTGATCTTATTTCTAGGGCATATGTCTCTTTCCTCAGTCATCCCTCTCTTGAGTCAAATAACCAACCCCCAGATCTGCTAAGAATCTATGGAATGGAATGGAAAACTCACAGCTTGCTTGTGCCATGAATGAAATAACAGGTGTTCTCTTCTTATTCAATTTTCCCCAAATCCATCCTAGGGCCAGATCCACATGGTAAGAATTTCATGATACAACATCTCTGTCTTTTGTATTCTGGGAGAAAATTCTACTGTGTTGTAAACCAAGTCAAATAAATGACAGCAGCCTCTTTTTAGAACAGCTGTAAAAGTTTTCACTGCCGAGCCTGAAAACATCACCCTACTGTTCAGGAAGAAAAACGAAGACATTTAATTCATTGCCTCCACCTAAATATTGACATTGTCCATGTACACTGGGTAGATGTCACGGCCAGATTCACTTGGCTCCCAACATGAGACAATGAATTAAGTCCTGACTTTCCCTGAACTGGGAAGTTATCATCCCTGACAGCACAGCAAGCAAAGTATGTTTCTTGACATCATTCCTGGAATGAATCACGAGCATTAGAAGGCCCATTCTTCTAACATGTCATACTCTGGGAAGGTTGCTTACTGCAGAATTGGCATCAGAGCCCAAAGGATTTTGGAACAAAAGCTGATACTCACCTTCCTATAAATCTTAACAGCACTACTGCTACTTAAAAGGATTTTTTTTAATTTTAACATTGCTGGATGTTGGGTCTCAAATTTCACTCTCAGTAGACAGGAGGTACACTCAGTTCCTGACAGTGGGATGCCTCAACCTCACACTACCTGAAACAAATGTGTGCCTGTGCGCACACACACACACACACCCCATCTTCAAATGTGTAGAATATGGATAGACTGAGGCTCTGATTTTAATAGCACTTCCTGTTGGGGAAATTAAAGGTTTCCTCCTTCAGGGAGAATTGAACAGAGTGGGATGGGATTTTCTAAAATAAGACAAACTCACCTATTGCTCTTGTTAGGCACTGTGGCAGGGTTTCAGTTTGGATTTCTCCAGTCTCACACTTCCTTAGATTTTCAACTCTCTTTGGACAACATCTTGTAAGTAAGGCTGCTTCATTAAAAGCTGCCACAGTCCCAGGAGGCTCTGAACATCCTGACTGCAGCAATCTGCTATCCAGGCAAAAGAAAGTGCTGTCTGCCCCATGGTCCTTCCCTTTCAGGTTTCTAAATGATCCGTCAAGGGCTGTGGACTCCGAGGCCAATGTTGCTTGATGGCTATTTTCCTGTAAAAGTGGCATTTCCTTTCTGGACCCCACAACGGACATGACCTTTATCTCACTTTCCTGAGTTAAGTGGCAGTTACAGTATCCCTTAGCGTGGTAATTTCTTGCCTCATGAGCACACAGGGATTCATCGAAGGTTCTGCAACAAAGGTTTTCTGATGTGTGTTCATTTGCTTTGCCTTGTTGGAGTTTCCAGTTAAATACAACTAAACCTAGGCAAGTGAGACCAACAGCTCCTGTGACAAAGAAAGAGACCATTAAAAGATAACATCATAGAAAGAAACATATAAATCACCAATATGAAACAAATATAAAAGTTAATGGCTTAAAGGGTGTCAGAAGATACGGGAAGTCCATCACCATTTGGAAAAATATCAGACTAGTAATAGGCTATATAATTGATATTGTTCTGCCCTCTAATTTGGAATTTTTTTTGTGTATACTAAAAATTATAAAAAACAACACAGTCTGGATTATCTTTGGTAGTGAAAAAAGGCTTTCTCATGGACTGAAATTCATTCAAGATGAATTATATTATTTTTGCTGCCTTCTGAAAACCAGTTTAGTTCCCAATTTCCTATTTCTTAACCTTATAATCAATAAAAAGACTACAATTAATACATACCATGAAATTTTCATATACCCCTACCTCCTTATCCCTAAAGAAAATTTGATCCTATGTGCAATTAACATATCTTAATCATCCCTGAAGCTTCACCACCACCCCAGCTCACTGGTTTGTCATTAGCAACCAGGCCAAACTCCTTGGCATTCAAGGTTAAATACAATCTGTCCCTGCCCCTCCTTCCTAGCCTTATTTTACATTGTTTTGCACACTCAGACATCATGTTTTAAGCTCTTCATTAGTCCTAACAGGAACATGTAAGCCTTTGCATGTGCTCTTAATGATTTTTGTAGTACATTCTCTTATCTCTGCTTATAAGAGTTTTATTTAGCCTTTAAAACTAAATCAACACCTCCAAATTTCTTGATGCCTTTGTGGTGTTTTCCATCTTGCAAAGATCATTTCCCTTTATGAACTCTCACAATAAAATAAATAACATCTAACTTCAGACAACCTGGAACTGTCACTTCAGTTCTATGTGTGGATATTGCTTACCCTCTGGATAAAATTGCAGGGGGCAGTGTGTCTCAAACCTAGGTGCGCACCCTAACCTGTTTCTACCTCACTTCCATCTCAACAAACCACATCTTCAAATACCCAGTTTTTCAAACCAAAGTCTCTGAGTCGTATCCCCGTGTCTCCTCCATTACACTGACTTCCTTTGCTTCTCAGCACTTAAAACAGTGCTGTGATGATGGCGATGATGATGTCCATTCATTCTCTTGTCCACTGCATGCCCTCTTCTGCTAGTGTTCTGCGATGTGGGGAAAGAACTTCTCCCCCTGCTCCACAGTCCACCCCCAGTGCCTACAAGCCTGGCACAAGGAAGCACTCCAAAAATGCTTATTGAGTATTCTTAAACAAACAGAAGATCTGTTCATGAATTCAGATGACAGAAAGTGTTGGGTGGTCTAACTTTACAAATTCCTGAACTGGTTATCAGGAGTAGGGAGATCCATGTTCAAAGCTCAGATGTGACTGCATCTGCTGTGTGACCTTGGACAAGTCAGTTTTCTCCAGAAAGGCAGGCAATGAAGGAGACAATTTCAGTGTTCTAGGATGTTTGATTCATTTCAGCATGCCTGGTCTTTCCATGGAAACCTTGTTAGTGCAATGTGATCATTTTTGAACTTAAAGGGAAGATGTGCGATGGTGCTGTGGCGCAGTAGGTTAAGCCGCCATCTGCAATGCTGGCATCCCATAAGAGCACTGATTAAAGTCCCAGTTGCTCCACTTCTGACCCACCTCCCTGCTAATGTGCCTGGGAAAGTAGTGGAAGACAACTTGAGTGCTTGGGCTCCTATACTCACATGGGAGACCTGAAAGGAAGTCAAGGCTTCTAGAAGTGGCATGACCCAGCCCCTGACATTGTGGGAATTTGGGGAGTGAACCAATAGATTGAAGATATCTCCCTCTCCCCACTCCCTTCTCCCTTTTCCTGCTTCCTCTATAAGTCTGCCCTTCAAAGAACTAAATAAGTCTAAGAAAACAGAGAGAGAAGGGAGATTGTATGCCATGATTATTTCATTCTGTTTTGTTAGAGATAATAGTGGTTTCTTGTCGGAGGCTACCCGACAAACCACACGGAGACGCAGCACTCAGTCAATTCATCACCACGTTTATTGCCTCATCGCGTTCCAGGCCAAGGTAGGGGGCCCGGCGATGAGGGACTGGAGGCCATCTCCCTGGGGAAACTCTTCAACCTCCAGCTCCGAGCACACAGAAAGACAAGGATATATACTCCAGGCCCCTTACAGATAACATTCATTGCGTGCAATCATGCATAGCACAGGAACAAAACAAATTTACAAGGTAGCAAAGATCAGGGTACAAGCTCTGCTGATAGAGCAAAGAACATCATAAACCTTCATCAGAAGTCACATCCTGCCTGCAGGAATGTGGGACGAAGAGTCTTGTGCCTTCAGAACAATAAGCACAGGAAACAGGATTAGATAAGGGACAGCCTCAGCCTGCTGCATCTCATGTCGGGCCAGGGCCACTAGCCCCAACAGTTTCTGATTAAAAAAATCTTCCAATCATTGTATATATTACCATATCATGCAATCTTATGAACTAATTTAAATTTAATAATATACTATTGGAAAATGCTGTAACATATTGAAATAATTTAATTTCTATCAAAAGCACAATATTTCTTTAAAACTGTAGAAAATTTAGAATATTACACTTTTATTGTCAAATTCTAGAGTCTTGGTTATTTCAAACAAAAATTTTAATGTGAAGTGTTAAAAAATGTTAGAATCATAAATTGAAGAAGCAATCCTTATCTCTTATAAAATTCAGGATTCAGTTAAGCTTCCCTTGCAACACATGCATCTCACATCAGAGTGTCCAGAGGCCCAGCTATTCTGCTTCCAATCCAAGTTTCTTCTAATGCATCTTGGGAAGCAGCATGTCATGGCTCAAATGGTTGGGCCCCTGTCACCCATGTTGGGGACCCAGATGGAGTTCCAGTCTCCTAGTTTGGGGAGTAAACCAGTAGATGTATGAACCCTATTTCTGTCTCACTCTCTTCTCTCTCTGCCTTCCAAGTTCATGAAAATAAATAAATATTTACAAAATTCAGGACTCATAGCTCTGTACTTACACTTTCCTTAGGTGCTTTATAATCTTTCTGAGTTTTATCTCCCTAAATGAAGATAATTAATATTATGCAGGGATTAAAAAGAGATAATATATATATACCATGCTTAACACAGTGCTTTGATGTAGCATAATTCAATGAACGGTTATTGTAGTTTGTGATTTTGATCACTGCTGCTGCCATTGTTTAGCTCTTATATTGTCCTGTTGGGTTCTGAAAGACTTGGTTTCCTCTTTTCTTAAGATTTTACTTATTTATTTACGGAGAGGTATAGTTACAGACAGAGAGAGGAAAATACAGAGAGAAAGGTCTTCCATCCATTGGGTCACTCCACAAATGGCTGCAATGGCCAGAACTGAACCAATCCAAAGCCAGGTTTCAAGAGCTTCTCTGGGTCTCCCATGTGGGTGCAGGGGCCCAAACACTTGGGCCATCCTCCACTGCTTTCCCAGGCCATAAGCAGAGAGCTTGATCAGAAGAGGAGCAGCCAGGACATGAACCAGAGCCTATTTGGGATGTTAGCACCACAGGCAGAGGCTTAGCCTACTATGCCACAGGGCCATCCCCAAAGACTTGGTTTCTAGGACCTCCCTCCACCCCCTGTACTCTACCCACATTAAGAAAATATTGTACATAGCAGATGCACTTACTAAACCAAATAATAAAGGATACAAAGGTCTACTTTTTTCTTAAAGTCATGCATCAGCCATTGAAATGACAGTAAGTATAAATTGATTCCAAGATAAAGTTTCTCCTCTAATTGTGCCTATAAAGTGAGAACTCAGTCAACTCTCCTCCCTTTAGTACTGGAGAGATATCTGTATCTCATTACTGACTAGTTATGGTCACTTTTCATTAATGCAGAAAGCAAAAGATACAAATGAAGTTGAGGTCAGGCTGAATTTTCTATTAAGATGTCTGAATTTTCATTGCCATGGGCATGATTTCTATTTTGAAAAATTGTTCTAAGACTCTTTATGAGTTGTCCAAAAAGGTAAAATTAATAAGTTCTCATTGAAGCATCAGAAATATATTATATTACAGCTCTAAGGGAACTTCTTATCCAACAGGACACAGAATAGGAAGTGTCAAGACACAAGTGTTTAGTGCCAAATACCCACTTATTAGTTTAAAATTCACTGTGTATGATTATTTATATTCCTTTGAATTGTGATGACTTAGGTATAGTGGAATAAAATGAAATAATGGGCTAAATTGTGGTCCTAAGTCTTTTTCCCACAATCTAGAGCTATATATAATTCAACACATTTTTTTCAAAAGTAGAATCTTAATGAGCAAATTGATGTAAAAATCAGAATCTTTTATGAGAATTACTTCTCAAAACATTTAATTAAATAATTACTCAATGAAAGATAATAGTATGATAATTTCCCACGATAAAACTTAACATGTATGTGATCATATTTACAATTAATCCATGTATACAAAGCTTCCTATCACTTTGACAAAATCTTTGGAATCTTCCTGAACTTGTATCCATTTCCACACTGAGAACTGTTAACAAAATATATTTCTGAATATATATTTCTTTTGGTTAAGATTAATTTATTTATTTGACAAGCAGGGTGACAGAGAGAAAGGGAAAGAGAGAAACAGAGTGATCTTCCACCCACTGGTTCAATCTCCAATTGGCCAAGGCTGGGCCACGACAAAGCCAGGAGCTTCTAACCCATTTTAGGGTGTTCGATAAAAGTGGCAGAAGCCTAACTACTTAGTGCGCCCTCTGCTGCCTTCCCAGGTGCATTAGCAGGAAGCTAGATTGAAAGCATTAGCAGCAGGGACTCCGGACTGGAACTGGTACCCTAATATGGGGTATTGGCTTTACAAGCAGTAACTTAGCCCACTGTGCCACAACACTCGCTCTCTGAATATGTATTTCTATAAACAAATGTAAAAGATGTTGAAAGTTACCCTATTGCAATATTTCACAAACCCAAGTCCTATTAAACCCATAATTCAATGAAATCTTCTGTGAAACAAGGGGTTTATGGTCAAATAAGTTTCAAACATGCTGCTCATTATATCTTGTCTGTAGAGATTCCTAATACTCATTGGAAAATGAAAGGCTATGAGGTAGTTACAATAAAAAAGCCTGTTTCATATTGTTTAATCGAGCCTCTCTAAAACCTCTTTGAACTCTACAACCTATTGCTTATGTGTACATTTGTATGTGTGTGTGTGTCTTTTTGTTTGGAATTCATATTAATTATCCCCTAGAACAAGTATTCTAGGAGGCATATTTAAGGGAAAACAGCTGCTACATCACTTGTGTCTTTTATGGTAAATTATTTCTTAGCACATATAATTACTGACATGGCAACATGGTTTTTAAAACAATTTATCTTTCTAAGAATATTTGAATTCCCTCCCACGTGAGCTTGATTATCCTGAGGCTGGTCTTCATCTATTCTGATTAAAAGTGTAACTATCAAGAGTTAGGAATCTGATGTTGAATCAATTCCCTGGAAGCCTACTATTGAATAATGATTTTAGCACATATGCAAAATATATCAATTTATTCCTACAAGCCATTTCTGCGCCTGCAGTCTCCTAGCTTTGGAGCACTACATACACCCAATGTGTGCACACACCATATCTCATCATCACAAGGTTACCCACAGGTGCACGAATTTCACCATATACTGAGAACATAGGAGAAACCACACACATGAGCTAGATAACTCAAGAAATCTCATGTGGGGTCAGTGTTGTGGCACAGTGGCTTAAGTTGCAGCCTGCAATGTCGGTATCATTTGTGGGTGCTGGGGTTCCAGTCCCCGCTGTTCTGTTTCCAATCCAGCTCCCTGCTGATGGACATGGGAAGAAGGCAAAAGATGGCCTGAGTGCTTGGGCCTGCCATCTATGTAAGGAGACTCAAATGGAGTTCTAGGCACCTGGCTTTGGCCTGGCCTAGTGCCGGCCACTGTGATCATTTGGTGAGTGAACCACTAGAATGGAAGTTCTTTCTGTCTCTCCCTCATTCTCTGTCACTCTGACTTTCAAATAAATAATAAAGTAAGCCTTAAGAAAACGAAGAAATTTCATTCATTCAACTAATGGCACCAAGCATCAATGCATCATTCATCCAGTGAGATGTAATGAGTTTATGCATAGTTAAAAAAACTTCTTAATTGCCATTAAAAAATTAAGGAGCTGGATATTGTCCTCTCGTTTGTTAGTTTGGGAAGCTATGGGTCAAGTTAGACAAACAAAATTTCTAGAAGAATTCAAAAGTTCCAAACAGGAAGAAAACCAAGGCCCAGAGAAGTTAATTAATTTGCCTCTTGTCATATAGCTTCTTTTTTTTTTTTTTTTTTTTTGACAGGCAGAGTGGACAGTGAGAGAGAGAGAGACAGAGAAAAGGTCTTTCTTTTGCCGTTGGTTCACCCTCCAATGGCTGCTGCGGCCGGTGCGCTGTGGCCGGCACACTGCGCTGATCCGAAGCCAGGAGCCAGGTGCTTCTCCTGGTCTCCCATGGGGTGCAGGGCCCAAACACTTGGGCCATCCTCCACTGCACTCCCAGGCCATAGCAGAGAGCTGGCCTGGGAGAGGGGCAACCAGGACAGAATCCAGTGCCCTGACCTGGACTAGAACCCGGTGTGCCGGCGCCACAAGGCGGAGGATTAGCCTATTGAGCCATGGTGCCGGCCAGTCATATAGCTTCTAAGAGCAAACTAGGATTCAGACCTGGGCAATTTCAGCGCAGAGTTCATGAATTTCACCCCTGTTTTATGCTCATCCAGCGCTGTAGATTAGGATATACGTAATTTTTGTAATGGCATCTCCCCATGCACCGAAGGCCACTGACTGCTATGGCACACAAACACAAGTGCCTGCAGGAGAGTGTACATCTCATCAATTTTTTACTCTCTCTCTCATAGCATCATAATAAATGCAATGACCTCTTTGCTAAATGGATGACTGATAAACTATAGATATTATTCCCACACTATAGAAACAAAAACTGAAGTTTAAATAGCAAGTCAGTTCACTCAGGAGCACAATATTAGTTATTTCTGCGCTGGAGCACTTGAAATTCTGGCCCAGGGCCCTTTCCTCTATGTTAGACAGCGTCTCTATGATAGGAAATTCTTACAACCTGTGCTAAATCAGCTAGTATCCTCCCACATCCACAGGCAATTTCTCTCTTGCATAGCCCTAGCGAGTTTCCCCAGGTGCCTGAGAAAGACATCACGGAGCATACTTCAAGCCTACAGAGGAGGGTAAGGAAATGAGGAAGACACGCTTCTTCCTGGCATACCTGCAAAGCCAAGGACGGTCAGCAGGGCCACATCCTGCCCGGGGAGGAGGGAACCTCTGTCCTTCAGAACCAGAGTGAGGTTGGCAGCTTTGGGGTCACAGTTGGTCTCGGAAAGCCTTAGCAGACTCCTTGTGGTGGCCATAGCTGCAGCCGGTGCCTTGCAATTTAGGTCCCTGGCATTCGTGAGCATAAGAGCGGAAGAGGAAATGTAGGTTCTTAAAAATCGAGCAAGGGGGTAGAGATCCCAAGTGCCGCTCCACTGGTTCTTATCTAAGCTCAGAAGGATTAACTGCTTCAGCGGACTAAAAACATCAGGCATGTGGGCCAACCTATTTTGGGAAAGGTCCACTTCCTGCAGTTGAGGCAGGGGTCGGAAAGCCTCTCTCTCAATATAGGAAATAAAATTGTTAGACAAGTGCAGATGCCCGAGACTGCGGATGAGTATGCCTGCAAAGGAGCTGTCGGCAAGACTGGTGATCTGGTTGCCGTCCAGCTGGAGCCAGGTCAGGCCCCTGGTGTATCGGAACCAGGAACCCCACAGGGTGCGGACGGCATTGTTGCTCAGCACCAGTACCTGCAGGCTGTGGAGCTCGCTGAAGGTGTGGTCGCTGAACGAAGAGCTGGAGATCTGGGTGTGTCCCAGCAGTAAGGTGCGCAACTGTGTCAGCCCGTGCAGGGCCTCTTCCCCAGCGTCCTTGATCTAGTGTCTGCTCAGCGAGAGCAGCGCCAGATTGAACAAGAGAGACAGGTTTGTGCTCTCGATAGAGGAGAGATGTCCATCAGTGATGATGCGAACCCTGGAGGTCACAGGGGCTGCTGTGGGGAAGAAAGCACAGACTTGCAGCAGAGGACACGCAAGAGCGATGGAGGGGACAGAGATGATCACCTGCCCCTGAGCAATCTTACCACCTGGGTTAGAACAGCCTGCAAAAGCAAAATGACTTCTAAATTTAAGAGGAGGCTGGCTGTTTATTAGAATGAGGGATTTGTATCTTCTTTGTTACCGTGACATGTTTGCTTCCTTGGAATGCCAAAGTTAATTTGTTCTTGGGGATTAGCTTGGTTGAAGCTGATTTCAGGCTTCCTCTCCCTGAGGTGGGAGCTGCCCAGCTGCCTGCATACTGCCCCACACAGATGCTGCCCAGGCTTCCCCGTGAGGAAGTTTCTCACAAGCAATGTGTATTTATGCTGTGAAGTCAGTCCTCTTTTCTCTCAGATGTAAAAGGTGTGGCTAGGGGGATGCAGGAGGGAGAAGGAGCCTTGGTTTCTGCTTTTCAGCTCGAGGCTAAAAGTTGGCAACTTGGTAAGGATCTATATTCTCTGCAGACAACCTAAGGATCTGTCAGTGGGGTTCTCATTATAGCCTGGGCCATTTTGGCCTCCTGTCTAATATCTGTTCCCTCCAATGAAGTCCATCATGTGATGACAGGTGGTACTCAGGGCGTCCAACTGTTAAATCCCTTCACCATAATCACCTCGGAGCTATCACTGCTCTGTCATTAGAAATCAAAGCGTTTTAACTCAATAAAGATGTATCATAATCAGGGGTTATTGTAACACATCTTTATCATGCTAAAATTGTTTTGACTATAAATGACAGTGTCATAAGGATGGAGGAGTCCATTGTCCCTGGGAGGTCTATAGGTGATATTAGAACAGTCAACCGCAGGGGGAAGCAAATGACAATTCCCTTAGGACATGCAGTCTGCATCTCAGAAACAAAGAGATTTAAGAAAAAGGGAAATGACAAAGGATTCTCAGACCGCCTTCTTTAAGAAAAATCACTCCCAGTGGTGCAGCACAGGCAAGCTTAAATCATGGCATTTCTTTTTTATTTATTATTGATTATTTGAATTCTAATAATTCTGGCCAGTTTGGCGTTTTGTTCCATTTGTGATTGTTTTTGATGGGGTGGAAGAGTTTTGTTTTCGTGGGTGTCCCCAGTCCTTCAGGGATTTGTTAAATTTGAATGAGCTGGCTGTTATTTCTGTCAATTCTTTCTTGTCTAGGACTTGACAGAAACTCTACTCACAAGTCATCCATTTACTTCTGTGTCTCTATGAAATCTAACTTCACAAATGTGGCATTTTGAAAATGAAAAGGAGGGTCTAGAGGTGCAGCAATGTAGATGAGAAATATTTGTTTCCTCCTGACATCAACTATCTTTGATCAGAAAAAAAATGCGTTTTAGAGAGGAGGAGAGAGGAGGGGTTTAGTGTGTGTTTTCAATACTGATTGGAAACAGTGTTACACACCAAGGAGCCTTGAATCCTTTTGTCTTCCTGTCAGGGATGATGATAACCTCTACCTCCGAATTCTCAGTCATGAGGTTGTAGAAATGGAAGAAATTATCATCTTCCATTCTGTCTTAACTCAAGCTTGTTTCTGAAAAATTTCCAGTGGCAGAGCTTATAGCTTGTTTATCTCTTCTTGGATATCAGAATGTAAATCACATTCTCCTCAAATTTGTTAATAAGGTGTCTTATTAAATTGTTGACTTAAGCAAGCAATATGTAATGAATACAGGCAGTGTATCTTGTTAGCATTTCTACAGCTCATTTACCACCAATAAAAAAAGACCAGACTTTCAAAATGAGATGCACTTTGATAATAATCTGTTTCACTGGTACATCACTTAATCTTACTAATGCTGAACAATTGCAGTTTAGATTTCTGATTCACTTATATTTCTTCCAGTTGGTGGTAAGGTTCAAATCTGAACAAAGTGTGGACAAAAAATGTAATCAAAGTGATTTTGTAAGTTTATAATTACATGAAATGGTGGTATTCTTTCGCAGTAGCAAGGTATCTCAATTATCTCTGAAGGTCTTAAAATAGTTTTGGTTGAGACCACCAGGAATAGAAAAATAAAATAATATTATGCATCTCTTTAGTTGCTGTAAAAGGCCAACTTTTTAAAAGGTTACTTGTTTCAGACTGAGCCCAGAGAGCAGTCAGAACAATGACAGATATGGCAGTGAATTTGCCAGGTAAACTGAACACTGCTTTTTAGAGTTATTAGCTTTATTACCTACTATATAGGTTAGCTGGTGCCAGAGGGTTACATCTTTGGTGCATACCACACAAGACGCAGGACAAGCTGACACCAACCGCAGCGTGATGGCATAAAGAATGAACCATGCACCTGAAAGCAAAAGAGATGGCAATGTGCATCATAATGTTGCAATTATTGTTCAAGACTTCAGCATACACAGCTCAGGAGGCATCCCGGTGCTTTCTGCTTCTTAATGAGAACTCTTGTGTTCTCACAAGATAACAGGTGAATGTCTGGAATCCGTATTTCTCATAGCATTCAAACTGAAATGTTAAAGCCTTTGACTATAAATTCAGAGATCTCATATCTCAGACACACCCATTAATAGAGATTACTAAAGAAATTAAATTACCCTGTAGAACGTCTTATAGTTTATAGTACTTTCCCACGAATGTTTTCTTCTTTGGTTCTCTTCCTTCTGCAGCTCAGTTTGAAGCTGTGGAAACTGAAGCTCAGAATGGTTCATAAACCATCTAAAGTCTGATAGCCAGTAGGTGTATTTAACCAAGGCTTTCAATTTTCAATGCAGTGCTCTTTCTAGTATGTAGAAGCTAGTCTGAGGCTCTGAATCTAACATAATTACAACTGGATTTTTAGTCTCTACAGATTCAGATTCCATAATTAGAGAGAGCCTGAAGGAAGAGTCAGACCACAAGCTCCACCTAAGTTTGAATTTAGCCGTAATTTACTGACACTATCTTAGAAAAATTAATTCTTTCTCTTAATTTCTACACTTTCCTGTGTGAAATAGAAATATTATTAAATATCTATAGATGTTAAATTTTATCATTGTTTTCATGCTTTGCAACCCTCCAATAAAATAGTAGCACCATTTGGATTTCACATTCACAAAAAGATCAATAAGTACAATATGATAGTGTGGGAACAAAGTAAAATGTCACGAAAATATAAAATTAGTAATTCTCTCACTCACTCAATGAGTATTTGTAGAGTGCCTTCTATAGGTAAAGCACCGCTCACAACACTGGGGATAAAGCAGTAGAAGTCAAACCCTTGCCCTCATGGGATACACATTTATTGAAAAGTATACATATGGAAATATGTAATGATTCATCTGGCGATAAGTGTTATAGAACAAATAAGGCAAGAAGTAAACAGCATTAGCTTTAGTGCTCTGAATATCATGGACAAGGAAAAACTCTCCTGCATAAACACATTTGAACAAAGGTGGCAAAGGTAAAGGCGCTGCTGGGTCCAGGTGGGGAGGTTTCACCTGTAAAATCCCTGGGCGTGTGCTGGGCCCCACAGGAGGCTGGTGTGGCCAGTTTGGGGTGCACAGGAAGCACGGTAGATTCTAGTGTGGCAGGCTGTGGTAAGTCTTACAGATGAATGCATCCAAATAAGATGGGAAATGATTGGAAATTTGTCTGAGAGGCATTACTTCATTTAAAATACATTTTTAAACGAACACTTTGGCTACTTTTTCAGAACATACTTAAAAATAGGCAAAGAACATAAGCAGCAAAAATAGAAGGTGACTGTAATGATCTAAGCAAAAGATGATGTGACTTAGGAATGAAAAACTGACAGTTTCTGGATTTTTTTTATTATAATGATGTAGTTAAATCTGAGCTCAAATAACTTATCTATTGGAATACAGTAGTATTTACAAGACTAAAGAAACATTGCTTCCTCTCAAAATCCTTCCTAGCTAGTGGTATTGACATATCTAGATAAAACATAAGGACATATCTAGATAAAATATCTAATTGACATATCTAGATAAAACTTTAAGAGGTTGTGCTTCCTAAGATGGGCCCTTACAGAGTGCAGTGGAGCTCCATGAGCAGAGAATAACAGTTGGATAACACCAGCCTGAGAAAATCATCAGAACAGAGCCTGCATGGGCCACAGATCTAATCTCAGTCCTCTTAGCCCTGCCTGAGCTACTTGAGTTTGTTCCATGAATGTGTGGCTCAGAGGTCAGAGATTTAGGTGGCATTTACACAAAGATTCTCAGGCTGCTTCTTCCAGGATCTCCCCCTCAAAGTCTAGGGCTATATATGATAAACAGGATGCTAAGGTGGCCCCAAGATTTCTGTCCCTGGTGTCTATGCCATGCATGATCAAACTCCTCTTGAATACGAGCAGTATTTGTGAATATGGTGAGGCATTACTCCTGGGATTATGTTTCCTCATACCACAAAAGGGAGATTATCCTGGGTGGGCCTGACCTAATCAGGAAGATCCCTTAAGTGCAGAGAACATTCCCCAGTTCACAGGAAAAGAAGTCAGGAAAAAAGCAAATAGTCATATTGTGAACTGCCTATGGGGGTTACCTGGCAAGCAGTTATGGGCATCTTTTAGAACATGAGGTCACTCCTGGACAGTAATGGCAGGAAAACAGATAGGATTCGTACAACCAGCAGCAACCCTCAGCAGCTCTGAGCCTCAGAAGGGTACCACAATGCAAGTTGCTGTCAGTCTATGAGACACAGAGCAAGGGCCCAGCTCCTCTGTCTTGGATGCTTCACCCATGGAAACTGTAAGATCATAGACACTGTTTAAACCACTAATTTTACGGTGATTTGTTAGAGAAAAATAGCTAATACACTGTGTTTGCTTGAATTCTGTCTTCTGGTTCTTCAAGCAAGCAAACTATCAGCATTTTAACTTTTTCCTAAGATGCAGATAGGTTCAACTCTCAGGCCAGGCCAAATGCTATTTTCAAAAAAAGATGACACTTTCTCAATAATCTTCTTCTAGGTGACTTCCTTCCCACTCCTCCGGGATCTCCCTGCTTTTATTCACTCTCTAGTGCCTTCAGATAGCCCCGTCTTTTACTATTTGTCCAGAGTTTATAGTGGTTATCACTAGAAGGGTTCATCTAATACAAGGTACTTGACCATTCCGATTCTGGATAAATTTTGAAGGTAGGATCAGTGTCATTTCCTGAATGATTCGATGCAAATATCCTAGAGACAAGCCAAAGACCATGCTGTAGTTCTGGGGCCTCTGCAAATAAAAAGCATGAATTGTCACTTAAGAGATAAGAAACATTATAAATACAGTCAATTGCACATGTGAGTTTAGGGTTCAGGAGAGAGTACTGTTCTAGAGAGAGAAATCTGGGAATTATTTTTTAAAGGCATAATCTCAGAATAGCTTTTCAAAGGCTTGAAGTTGAATTAGTACTTCAATAAATTAACTCTCAATATAAGAGTAAAGAAACTCAAAGACAGGTTCCTGGAGCAGTCAAAAATTTAAAGATAAGGAAGAGGGGCCAGAGCTGTGGTGTAGTAGATAAAGCCGCCAACTGCAGTGCCAACATCCTATATGGGTGCCGGTTCGAGTGCCGGCTGCTCCATTTCCCATCCAGCTCTCTGTTATGGCCTGAGAAAGCAATTGAAGATGGCCCAAGTACTTGGGCCCCTGTACCCACGTGGAAGACTCAGAAGAAACTCCTGACTCTTGGCTTCAGAACAGCCCAGCTCTGGCTGTTGAGGCCATTTGGGAAGTGAACCAGTGGATGGAAGTCCTCTCCTTTCTCTCTCTCTCTCTCTCTCTCTCTCTCTCTCTCTCCCTCCCTCTCTGTCTCTCTCTCTCTCTCCCTACATCTGCTTCTCTGTAACTTTGCCTTTCAAATAAATAAATAAATATTTTTAAAAAGAAGATAAGGAAGAGAGGTGGAACCAAAAGAGGAGACTTAGTAGAGAAAATAGTAATCTCACAGCCAATAGAAAAAAAAAAGTGTTTCAGGCACAAAGGAATGATTGCTTGTTTTTAATGCTGTGCCAAGTGAGACAAGCACTGAGTCTTAATCATTGAATTTAGCAATAAGGAGGTCTTTGTATCCTTGACAGAGCTGTTTCAGCACAGTGGTATAGGAGAAAGCTTGATTAGGGTGGAAGGCACTTGGGAGGAGGGAAATTCAAGACAGCAAATTTAGACAATTTTTTAGAGCAGTTTGCTACAAAGGTGAATAGAAGAGTAGAGCAGTGGCTTGAAGGAGTCAAGAGCTTTGTTTTTTTAGCTGGGAGAATGTACAGTGTGCCTGCATGCTGGTGAGGATTACACGGTAGGAAGAGAATATCAAAAATTCTAAGAAAAAAATGGAAGGGAGAATTGTTGCTGGAGTACGGAAGTGAAGGAGGTAGCTTCAGGTAGAATCAGGCCAAGTTCAGCTGTAGAAACAAAGTGGAGGCAGATTACATAGGCTTGGGCTCAGGTGAGTAGACAGATGCACTGGTGAGAGCTAGAGGTTGAAAGAGAAATGAGAAGGTTTAAAATGGCCATCTGGAGTGTGAACAAGCAAGAGGCTCCCTGGGCAGCGCTGAGGATCCACTTGGGGTGAGAGGGTCATGGTTTTCAAGTGAAACAAGTCACAAGAGATTTAATCAAAGTTGGGATTTTTTTTTTTTTACAGTAATGCATAAAATGCAAGCTAGGCCAAGGGAATTGAAGCTGTATGAAAGTGAGTAGTGAAACGATTGCTAAGAAATCTAAGGTTGGTAAGGGGAAATGAGAAAATGAGATGAGCAAAAAAAAATATGGAAATTTTGAGATGGATGGATAGATATTTGAACATATTCATATTAAAGTGGGGTTTTGAGTTATTTTTAAAGTTGTAAAAGGGCTTGACAGCACCAATGTGAACTTCAGAGTTTTAGAGTCAGGATTCTAAGAGAAGTGAACTAGAAAGTAAAAAGACAGAGCCTAGAGTGGCCTGGATGGATGGCAGGAAGTAGTAGTGGCAGGGACTAAGGAATGACTCCAAATGTAAGTGACCACAGGAAGAGGAAGGACAGGCTCATGGGAGAAAAGGAAGCAAAGGAAGCCAGAGGGTAAGGCTACTGTCCTGATTGCTTAAAAAAAAAACCACACTGAGTAGTTAGAGTGGTGAGTAGTAGTGGATAGTGGAGAGCACGATGATCAGCAGTCATTAAACTCTTCAAAGAACGAGGGAGAGGGACCCAGTGTAATAAGCTGAAAAGCGATGGCATTCACAGAAAGAATCATTTGGAAGTAGGAGTGACAGCAAGAAAGATGCAGGCCCTCACTCACCCACCACAGCCCCCACCAACCTAGAGGTGCAAAGAATATGTGAGAAAACAGCTTCTGGAAGCACTGTCCTCAAGGGAGGGCTAGATATTAAGGGTGAAATTGTTCTACTAAGAATCTAAATTAGTTGGTTACTGTACCTGAATGTTAAATTGGGCTCTCCACCTCCTGGCAGTGAAAGTTTCATAAAGTGAGAAATGAAAGATATATAATCCTTAGGATCTGACAAAAGGAGGCACATAATCTCTTCAAAAGAGATCAACATTTTTGAAATTCCAAGAATTTTTCCCAAGGATCCATAATCATTTCTCTATTCCTTGAATCTATACCAAAGCTTGAAATATAATAAGAACATAATTAGCGTTTGCTTAACTAAACTCATTTACCATAGAGAGAGTCATAATGGACAATATCTTTAATGGCAGTTTTTGAAGGTAAAAATCTACCTTAAGCCCCAAAATAGAGCAAAGTCATGAGGTTTCTATCTTAATATTAGTTTTGAATCTGAGGTGGTCTTTTCAAAAGTGAAGGTGATTACAAAATTAGCTTTAGCAGTTTATTTCCTCTGGACGTAATGTGCAGGGTATTATAAGGCACTGAGATAGTTAATAGCTTTTAGTATTCACTTTTATTCTTTCATTTTAAAGAGGAAAACCTGCCATTTAAAAACATGCAAAGCTAATTAAAGCTTTTCCCCTATTTCATTATCTAAATGTAGTTGCAAATTCTGACTTAAAACTCTTATCAGAGGAAGCCTCAACATCCCTCCAAGAACAGCAAATGAACATTCAATTAACACTTCAATGCAAGTGTATTTTAAATAAAAACATACTTTATTGTTAATCTTATTCTTTACAAATGCAAAAACCCAATTTGAAAAATCCAAAGAGTTTCCTCTCTTTTATTCTCAGGGGAGAAAAATAATCTTTTCTCTATTTACAGGGAAGACCTGAGTTTTCTGAAGTTGTCACGAAGTTAGAAGAATGTCTCTGCAATATTGAGGTAAGACCTTTAGCTCCTAAAATATGTCCATAAAGAAAGCCCAGCATCCAAAAATGTCAGAGAATGTAGGTGAGAGGGTCCCTATGGAAAGCTGCTATGAGGGCCACAACTCATGTTTACCCAATTCAGCAAATCCTGAGTGGAGCAGAATTAGCTGCATCTACATGGATAGAGGTAAGTTTACAGTGAATTGGGCCCTTCCAGCAATAATTAGGTGCCTTAGAATATTTATGTGGAAAAATTTGAAAATGTAAAAATATTCATATTAGAAAGTATTTAACTCAATGCTTTCCTACACAAAATTTCCTACCTACAGAGGAATGTAACTAAAATGTTAAGCCATTGTCCATTTGTGTTCAATAAGAGAAGGAAAAATTATCACTAGAACTAGTGTTGAAATTAATTGGGAGGTATTTCTTTCATACCGTACATATGTTGCTCAAAGTGATATATGTTGCTAATAAGGCTAATGGCATTTTCGTCTCTTAATATCAAGGAGCCGTTTGCTTTAATTTTCTCTATTATTGCCTTAGTTTTCTATTCAGCTGGTCAGAAGTTAACATTTGAAAACAGACAAAACATGGTCACTAACTCAAAAATAATACATTCTCAAATGCAGTTGAGTCCTCCAAGAGGAGGTGAGGGACACCTTAAATACAGGACCACATATCTACCCCTATACCCTAGGAGGGGCAAAAATGGGGCTAGGCAGCTTCACCCCCTTACCACGCAATACATTCTTAAAGTGAAACCATCCAAGAAAAGTTGTCTTTCCATAAAACCAATCTCAACTAAGAGTGGCTGGAACCTCGTCTATTGTAAAAGGGTACCAGGTCTGTGGTTGTAGATGGCAGTGAGTGGCCCTGTCTCGTGACTCTTCACTAAGACTTTTACAGGTGAAGGCTTTTTTTTTTAAGATTTATTTATTTATTTGAAAGAGTTACACAGAGAGAGAAGGAGAGACAGAGAGAGAGAGAGAGAGGTCTTCCATCTGTTGGTTCACTCCCCAATTGGCTGGAACGGCCAGAGCTGTGTCAAGCCAAAGCCAGGAGCCAGGAGCCAGGAGCTTCTTCCGGGTCTCCCACTTGGGAGCAGGGGCCCAAGCACTTGGGCCATCTTCTACTGCTTTCTCAGGCCACAGCAGAGAGCTGGAGTGGAAGTGGAACAGCCAGGACTCAAACCGGAGCCCATATGGGATGCCGGCATTGCAGGTGGTGGTTTTATCCAGTACGCCACAGCACCAGCCCCAGGTGAAGGCTTTTATGTAGAAAGATGTTTCAGTCTTCAGGCAAAAAATAAAATAAAATAAAAAATAAAAAAATGTTCAGTGCTTCTCTTAGGCCCTGAAACTTACAGAAAATAGGGAGAAGTAGTATTCTCTCACTTTGAATTTTTGTGTTTGGACAGAGTTGTTTCTAGCCTGGGGCTAGATCCCATTATTTCAGGGCTTTGATTTCAGACTAGAAGACAATTTTAGGATCTGCTAATCTAAACTGTTTTGTTATACTGATCTAGACTCTTCTGTATAATCTCCATCTAGGAGAGATGAATGAGTTTCCTGCAAAGAGAATGTGCTGGATGTGGTTGTGCTAATTAATGGATGAGTGTCAGCCTAAGTGCACTTGACTTGTAGGTTCCATAAGATTCTACTTCATCTTCAACTTTTCGTCAATGGCTTAGACCAAGGTCAAGAGGACCCTGTTCATCGAATTTTCAGAGATAATGCAGCGGAAAAGAATGGAAAATATTTGAAAGCCAGATTCTAGAATATCTTGGAGGATAAAGTAACATGACATACCTAACCAGAATAAATTTAACAGGATTAAATATAATGTTTTGCACCAGAGCCAAAGAAGCAATAGTAAAAGTATCAGATGACAGCAATATGATATAGGAGCATCTTGAATATTAGTGGATAATAAGTTTATTGGAAGATGAGCCTTTGGCCATGTGATCAAACCACTGGTTTGAATGTCAGTAGCTCATATCAGGGGATTCAAGTTCTGGCTCCAATCCCAATTCCAATTTCCTACTAATGCAGACCCTGGGAAGCAGTAGGTAATAGCTCAAATATGTGGGTCCAGATCACCCACATGGGAGACCTGAACTGAATACTTACTTCCTAGCTTCAGTGAGCTCAGTCCTAGCTGTTGCTGGCTTTTGAGTAGTGAGCTAGTGGACTGGTGTTCTATCTTTCTTTGTTTCTCTGTGTGTGTCTCACAGACTCTCAGACAAAAAGAAAAGAGTAAACTTATTGGGAATTAGAATATGAAATGTCTATCTTGTCACAAAGCAAATATGATCATTCGGGTTCTGAGATAGCCAAACAGTTCCCACTTGTGTTATTGATCCTTTTAAAAGAATAATTAAAATCGAGGAACACATTTGAGAGGTGAGAGATCAGAATGGTAAATGAGTTGAAAATCATGTTAGGTGAGAAACTGTTGGAGTGACCAGGGATGCTTATTTCAAAGAACAGAAAATTAGGGTGAGTCTAACAGCTGTTCTTAAACATCTGAAGAACTATCATGTGGCAAAAGGATTGGCCTTGTTCTCTATGGGAGAACACTTGTCAAATATTAAAGCCTCCTTTATCCTATAAAATCGTTGTATTCTTAGAAAAGTGTGCAAATCCATTTTATGTAAAGAAAATAATTTTAGCTAGTATTTAAAGGAAAAGTGCCATAAATCTTATATGAAAAATGTGGAGGATCTTTTGATCATTGAATAATAACTTCTAAATATCTATTTTATGAATCTGATTTGGGCCTACTGTGTTTTTGGAAAGAAGAGCATAGGTTTAACAGGCCAGCTCTCAGCATAGAAGTAGGTCAAAAAATAAATTAAGCTAGCCAGGTGTTGCCTTCAGAGGCTGAAATGAAAAGCCAGAAGCAAGCTGCGATGAATAGAAATTAAAATGTGAGAAATCCTAGAATAGAAAAGTAAAATATATCCGTATTCTATGCCTTTACACCTATTGGATTTATTAAGTGATTCAAATCATTTCTCCTCCCCTTAGCTGATGTCTCCTGCATCAAGTAACAGCAGTGGGTCTCTCTCACCATCCTCTTCCTCTGATTGCCTGGTGAGCCGGGGAGGGCCTGGACGGAGTCACGTGGCAGCTTTACGGAGTCGTTTTGAGTTGGAATATGCTCTAAATGCAAGATCCTATTCTGCCTGGTCCCAAAGGTAAGTGGTCATGTAAGCAACAGTCTTACCTTAAAGCCAGATTCCAGGGGCAAGCATCGTGGTGCCGTGAGTTAAGCTGCCACTTGGGATACTCACATCCCATTATTGGATTGCTTGGTTCAAGTCACAGCTACTCCACTTCTGATCCAGCTCCCTGCTAATGCATCCAGGGAGGTAGCAGATGATGGTTCTAGTGCTTGGGACCCTGCAACCAACATGAGAGACCTGGAAGGAGTTCCTGACTCTTGGCTTCAACCAGGCACAGTCTTTGTTGTTGTGGGCATTTGGGGAGTGAACCAGTAAATGGAAGGTTCCTTTATCTCTGCATTCTCTCTCTGTGTCTCCCTCTCTCTCTTTCCCTCTTTTCCACCTTCCCTCTCATTCTTGGCCTTTCACAAATGTGAAAATAAATAAACATTTTTTAAACAGCCAAATTCCAGGGCCCAGTGTTGTAACGTAGCAGTAAAGCGACCGCCTGCAATACCAGCATCCCGTACAGGTGCTGGTTCATGTCCTGACAGTTCCACTTCCAACCTAGCTCTCTTCCAATGATCCGGAAATGGAAGTGGAGGATTGCCCAAGTGTTTGGGTTTCTGCACCCACATGGAAGACCCAGATGAGACTCCTGGCTCCTGGCTTTGGCCTGGCCCCAACCTGACTGTTGCAACCATCTGGGGAATGAACCAGATGGAATATACCTATTTCTCTCTCTCTCTCTCTCTCTCTCTCTCTCTCTCTCTCTATCTCTCCCTTCCTTCATCTTCCTCTGTAGCTCTGACTTTCAAATTAATAAATAAATACTTTTTTTAAAAAGCCAGATTCCGTATCTCATCAAGATAGGATTTGAGGCCGGCAACACGGCTCACTTGGCTAATCCTCCGCCTGAGGCGCCAGCACCCCGGGTTCTAGTCCTCGTTGGGGTGCCGGTTCTGTCCCTGTTGCTCCTCTTCCAGGCCAGCTCTCTGCTGTGGCCTGGGAGGGCGGAGGATGGCCCAGGTCCTTGGGCCCTGCACCCGCATGGGAGACCAGGAGGAAGCACCTGGCACCTGGCTTCGGATCAGTGCAGAGCGCCGGCCTCAATGCACCAGCCGTAGTGGCCACTTGGGGGTGAACCAACGGAACTCTGTCTCTCTCTCTCTTCCTGTCTAACTCTGCCTGTCAAAAAAAAAAAAAAGATAGGATTTGATTACTATCAACAAAAGATGAACCATCCCTCTGCAAAAGTATGAAAGAAGAAGTTTGAGTTCATTTTTCTTATAATTATCAATACATGACCAAAAATTAGACTTTTTATTCTCTGTAGTTTAGTTTCTCAATGTTGCAAGTAATAGTATCTTACTCTAGGTTAAACAAGAAATGTCTATTCTGCAGCAACAAAGGGAATTTATAAATTCCGGGGTTGTCCTATGGCACCCAAAGAAGTCATGGGTAGGAAACTGGAAAGAGCATTGGGGATATAAGCATCGAAATGTCTAAGAATTACCATAGGACACAGCAAATCCACTCCTAGGAATGTACCCAAAAGAATTGAAAATAGGTTCTCAAACAAATACATGTACTCAAGTATTTATAGCAACACTACTCACAAAGGCTAAAAGGTAGAAACAGCACAAGCATTCATCAAACTATGAATAAACAAAATATAATATCTATACAGTAGAATATTATTCAGCCATTTTTGAATGAACCTTGAAAACATGCAAAGTGAAAGAAACAGATGCAAAGGTCACATATTATATGACCATATAGATATAAATATCCCGAATAGGTATATTACAGGGAACAAAGTATCACCGACTGAATGGCTTGTGGAATAGAAATATATTTCCTTACAGATCTGGAGGCTACAAGTCTATGATCAGGGTACCAACATGACTGGGGTCTTGTGAGGCTTCTCTTTCTGGCTTGTAAAATCCGCCTTCTCCCTGTGTCCTCACACGGCAGAGAAGGAGCTGTGGTCTCTCCTCATCTTCTCATGTGGGCACCAGTTCTATTGAGTCTGGGCTCCACACTTATGGCTTCCTTTAACATTAAATACCTCCTCAAAGGCCCTATCTCTAATACAGCTACAGGGCACTGTGGCCACGCAGGCTATGCCACCATTTGGAATACTAGCATCCCACATCAGGGTGCATGGGATCAAGTCCAGCCTCTGCTTCCCACCCAGCTTCCTACTAATGATGACCTGAGTACTTCTGTTCCTACCACCCACATGAGTGACCTGGATGAAGTTCCAGACTCCTGGCTTTGGCCTGGCCTACCTCTAGCTATTGCAGGCATTTGGGGAGTAAACTAGCAGATAGAAGACTCTCTCTCTCCCTCTCTCTCTCTCTCTCTCTCTCTCTCTCTCTCTCTCTTTCATAAATAAATCTTAAACAGTTAAAAGGAAGGCTACAGTTTGAACATATAAAAGTGGGGGTAGAGGCAGGGCCACAATCCAATCCATAACAGTAGGTAAATCCACAAAATCAAAAAATTCGACATTGTCAGGGACTGGGGTTGGGAAAAATCAGAACTCACTGCTTAATGGGTACCAGGTTTTATTTGGGAGTGATGAAAATATTTTGTAATTAGATACAGTCCTGATGATAAAACACTGTGAGTGTACTAACTGCCCCTGAATTGCTCACTTTAAAAGAATTAATTAATTAATTTTATGTTATATGAACTTTAATGCAAGGAAAAGCAAAAAGAAATGGGCAAAAGAGTAAATCAGAAAAGAGACACATCTTTGTAAGAAGAGCTCTGCCATGTACATGGCCCAGTTTCCAAGACAGCCTCTTTGTCTCCCAGCTTAATTGTGGAGTTTCAAGAAGAAATATATTGATCATCTCTTTCCATAATAATTCTGTGTAATAGCCTATCATAAAATTCAGGGAAATATAACCATAGCATTTTTTTCTTGCTCATGCCTCCTTTGACTATGCATGGGCTTGACTCAGCTAGAGAATGTGCCAGGTTTGCTGCATGCGTCTCCAATCCTCCTTGGACAAGCCTGTAGAAAACACACTATCTGGGGCATGTTCTCCTCAAAAACAAGGGCTAGTGTAGCTCAGGAGGACAAGTCCAGTCTCACAGGCACATGATCAAGCTCTGGCATTCCATTGGTGAGTCACATAGGCAAGTTTAATAATGGTCTCCACAAATGAGATTGTGATTGACCTCTTTTGGATTAAATAACCTTTTTGGGTCTAAAAAAATGTGGCTGGACTCTGGGTGGGGTCACATTATATTTAGATGAACATAGCTGCCAGGCTCCCCTGTTCTGATTGGAGAGTAGAGTAGGGCAGTCCCTGTGAGCTGATGGATACTTTCCAATGTTTACTGTAACTCACAGAAAAACAGAGAGGATTGGCTGAAAAATCTCTCTCGTTCCACATGTGCTCCAGAACACTTACACATGGCCCCCATGAAGCATGTGCATTCATACACACTCCATCATCAAAGTAATGGCTTTGCATGTCTTGAAGGTAGGGAAACATTATCTGCCATTAGGAAGTTATATAATGCATGCAATATTCAGGTTAACTTTTTATAGTTAATATTTTCTTGGTGTGACAAGAATTGAAGCTGCAGCTATGAAAAGATGGGAATCTGAATCAGCCTTTAGTCTATGGAATACCATGAAATTATAAGCAGATTTGATTACCAGTCAAACTGGACACAATTCTTTATTGGATCTGAGTGCCTCACATAATTTCACAAGGGGCACATAGGACAAAATCAGATTACATTTGTTCACATCACTGTCTTCTATTTCCATCTCCTGTTCTTATTCTCTACTTGTGGCTTTTAAAATTACTTCTGTGAACAGTCAGATTTCATGTTTCTAAAGCAGTCACCTGGTGCTGTGTCCAGTTGAGACAGAAGTTTAGAGGATAAAATGTGGAAACAGATATGAATTTCAGCCTTGATTTTGCCATTTACCAGCTCAATGACCTTGGTCAGGGTATTTAAGTCACATTTGTAGAACACGGATAATGTGACATCCTCTAGGATCATTATAAGGGGGAATCACAGCTTCCCTAGCTCTCAAGAACCAAGAGAGGTACACCACTACTAATGAAATTGCCTGGTCTATCTGCGAAAACCCATCATGTTTTTTGAGCTGCTTTCTTTGATACTCTCATAAGGTTTGTAAAGCCTTCTGACCCTTCATAACAGTTATGGAACTCTGATAAGTGTTTGTCTACTAAATATAAGTTTTTCTTAACAGTCTAGCACATCCCTGAGTATTTGCTGCAAGGGTGAATTGAAGTTCAGTTAGTCGTACAATCCTTTTAGCAAGCTCAATCTATATTGCTTGAAGTCAGCTTTAGGAATAGATAAAGCATTTAGTCAAGCTGTAAAATGTACCAAGATAGAATCATGTCTGTTGTATTCATTACCATATCTTTGGTATCTAAAGTATGATTGCCAAAAGTCAGTAAGTAATAAATATTTGTTTAGTAGATAAGGAATTGGATTAATTGGCTCCACAATAGTAATTATTGTTTACATGAGACATAATCAGTGAATAAGCTTTAAATATTTTGTCTGTTATTTTCACTTAAATCACTCTTTACCATACCCTGGACGCTATTTTAATTTCTTTGAATAGTCATTTATTTAATCCTCAAGAAGCAGATATTCCTATATTCATACATAATGAAACTGAGACTCAGGCTCAGAAACGCTAAGAATCTCCCCCAAGTTAATGGAAAACAAATCAGACAGAGTTGGAATTCTCATCCAGAACTCACCAGTGGTTTCTGAATTTCCCTGGCGCAGGAGGTGTACCATTCCAGATGCTTGATATGTTTTGCCAATAATTGTATTTGCTGGACTCCTTCCAGTTACTTCTGGAAGTCGATCAAGGAATGAGCTCAGCTACTCCCCCAAGCCTGCCTTTTTAGCTTGTGTGTAGGAAGGCAGAGGAAAGGAGACCAGCAATCAATAGGTTCCTGAAGTCAAAGAGCCCAAGGATATAGGAATTGATAAACCAAGTTCAGAGGGCTATGAGTTTAACAACCTATAAGACAGCACTTCCCAGCTTTGGCTGCCCTTTGAAATCACCTTAGGGGAACTTTTACAGGTACCAGTGCCTGGGATCACGTAAACTAAAACCCACGGGTGGCACCCAGAATCCCAATGTTTTAAAGTTTCTCAGGCAATTACCAGTATGAGAAATATGTTTTAAGTCAATGCTACAATACTAACCTGCCAGTCATTCTGTGAGAAAGGGATGCAACTGATACAATAAATGGAAGAAAAAAGTGACAGCAGAGGTAAAATAGCAGCTGTAACCCAAGAGGACCATTTTAAAGGTTGATTACTGCTGTGGTCTCTCTTGCAATGTACTAGTAAGGTCTGGCTTGGAGCTTCCTAATTGACTCATTCAGATGATATGGTTAATGTATAATTTTTAGTATAGCATTATTACTTTGAAACAAGGGTAATCCCTACCAATATGGACGTGAGACCCCTCAGCAATGCCATGAAAATGGCACATTTATTGTTCAATTTCTGATTATGAAGTTATATACTGTAGGTTGGAGTTCCATGATGCTTGATCTGATGGGGTTTTAGTTGTTTATTTAATGTTTATTTCTAATGATTATATTCCTTCATAGAATAATTTTCGAGATGGGAAATTGTGTCACAGTAATAGGAATTCAGTATTTCCTACTCAAGCCATAAACTGACAAAATCCGAGATTGAGGAAGGCACTCTTGACGTTCTGCCTCTTTTAAAATGTTATGTGTCTCTAGATATATTTAGAAAACTAAGCATGTGGCACTTGCTCCTCCCACAGAGTATGAAATCTCCCATCTTGTACATGGATTACCATGTAAATTTAGAAATGACAAAGTGATACACAACCTTTCAGATGTGAAAACCAATTAGTGTTTGTAGGGGGCTGGGCTCTGAGAATAGAATGCTATGACCTAGTTAGCTGTCCAGGAGAATGAAACCAGGAATCCAGAGTTTGCAGCAGTAAAACAGAAACATTTCAAATTAATCTTTCACACTACAAAAGGGTCCTTCAAAGAGTTCCTTTAAATAGAAAGCTTGCTTAGTGCACTGAGAATGTGATTCAACTCATGAAAGTTGAATATAACTTATAAAATTTTCATTTGCGCATGGTTTTTCTGGGATAGAGAAAAATGTGTTAGAGAATAGTGCCACGGAACTGATCTTAGGAGGAATGGAGAAAGGAGAAAGGTGAGGGGACTGTGACCACGTGCTGTTGTGAAACAAGATCTTTATCAAGTAGCAGCAGCTGTGTCTCATCATCATTGCAAAGCAAAAACACTCCCCTCTTTATCACCTCTCCTGTATTCTTGTTTGTACTGAAACTACCCTCAGAGTCCTCAGAAGTTCCCTTTCATTCAAATACTTTCTTAATTCCCGACTTACTTCTCTTTTCCACTCACCACAATCAGCAATTTCAACACCATGCTTGTGACTACATAAAACTCTCTCATACTTTGCTTTATGTTCTCTGTGAATTTACTTGTGAAGCTTCAACTCTCTCTCTCTCTCTCTCTCTCTCTCACACACACACACAGTTGACCCCCAGAGCATTTAGCCTACCTTGACCTCTCTTCTTTCTAGCCTTTGCAGCACTGCTTCTACATGCCCCAACTGGCATAACCTTCTACTGTCAATCTTATTTATGTACAGCTTTCATTATTTGCACCAAAATCTTTAAATAATACCTCTAAAACTGAATGAAGTTATTTCACCCTGGAGTCTAAAGCCATCAGTGATACACATTTCTGTTCTACATTCCAGTGGTTCTACCAGGGTGGAGAATTTCCAGCCCCTGGGCTTATAAGGCTCATGAAATCATTTGGTCTGGCCATGCTGAGATAATCATAGGCAGGACTTGGAATTCAACTTTATGTTGCTATATGGGCAAAATGTTGAAATCTTTACCTAATATATACTAAACTGATCTTCTGTATATAAAGAGAATTGAAAATGAATCTTTACATGAATGGAAGCGGAAAGGGAGCGGGAGGGAAGTTATGGGAGGGGGGAAGCCATTGTAACCCATAAGCTATACTTTGGAAATTTATATTCATTAAATAAAAGTTTAATAAAAAAAATACAACTATAGCAGGCTATTTTGTAAAAAAGATTTATTTTATTTTGAAAGGCAGAGTTACAGTAGGCAGAGGCAGAGAAAAAGAGGTCTTCTAGCCACTTGTTCACTCCCCAGATGGCCACAACCAATGGCCAATGCTGTGCTGATCTGAAGCCAGGAGCCAGAAACTTCTTCCAGGTATCCCATGTGGGTCCAGGGGCCCAAGTAGGTAGGCCATATTCTGAAGCTTTCCTAGGCCATAGCAGAGAGCTACATCAGAAGTGGAGCATCCAGTTCTCGAACCAGCGCCCATATGGGATGCCAGCACTGCAGGTGGTGGCTTTACCCACTACAATGGCTCCCCCCCATAATTTCCCTCCCACTCGCACCCCTCCCATCTCCCACTCCCTCTCCCATTCCATTCACATCAAGATTCATTTTCAATTTTTTTATATACAAAAGGTCAATTTAGTATATATTAAGTAAAGATTGCATCAGTTTACACCCACACAGAAATACAAAGTGTAAAAATACTGTTTCAGTACTAGTTATAGCATTACTTCACATTGGACAACACATTAAGGACAGATCCCACATGAGAAGTAAATACACAGTGACTCCTGTTGTTGACTTAACAATTTGACACTCTTGTTTATGGCGTCAGTAATCTCCCTAGGCTCTAGTCATGAGTTGCCAAGGCTATGGAAGCCTTTTGAGTTCGCCGACTTCGATCTTATTCCGACAGGGTCGTAGTCAAAGTGGAAGTTCTCTCCTCCCTTCAGAGAAAGGTACCTCCTTGTTTGATGGCCCTGTTCTTCCCATTGGATCTCACTCACAGAGATCTTTCATTTAGGTCTTCTTTTTTTTTTCCAGAGTGTCTTGGCTTTCCATGCCTAAAATACTCTCATGAGCTTTCAATGCATCTCAAGGATCTAGAAAATCTGCAGCAAACCAGACCCAAATCTTAGTAGGAGAAGAGAAATAATTAAAATCAGAGAAGAAATCAACAGGATTGAATCCAAAAAAAAAAAAATTACAAAAAATCAGTCAAATGAGGAGCTGGTTTTTTGAAAAAATAAACAAAATTGACACCCTATTGGCCCAAATAACTAAAAAAAGAAAAGACCCAAATCAATAAAATCAGAGATTAAAAAAGGAAATGTAACAACAGACACTAAAGAAATAAAAAGAATCATCAGAAATTACTACAAGGACTTGTATGCCAGCAAACAGGGAAATCTATCAGAAATGGATAGATTCCTGGACACATGCACCTACCTAAATTGAACCAGGAAGACATAGAAAACCTAAACAGACCCATAACTGAGACAGAAATTGAAACAGTAATAAAGGCCCTCCCAACAAAGAAAAGCCCAGGACCAGATGGATTCACTGCTAAATTCTATCAGACATTTAAAGAACTAACTCCAATTCTTCTCAAACTATTCAGAGCAATCGAAAAAGAGGGAATCCTCCCATAATTTCTTTATCCAACCAACAGTTGATGGGTATCTGGGTTGATTCTATATCTTAGTTTTTGTGAATTGTGCTGCAATGAACATGGGGGTACAGATAACTCTTTCATATGCTGATTTCTTATGGTTTGGCTAAATTCCCAGGAGTGGGATGACTGGTCATACAGTAAGTCCACATTCAGATTTCTGAGGTAGCTCCATACTGTCTTCCACAATGGCTGCGCCAGTTTACATTCCCACCAACAGTGGACCAGGATACCTTTTCTTCTACATCTTGCCAGTGTTTGTCCTTTGTTGATTTATCTATGAGAGCCATTCTAACTGGAGTGAGCTGAAACTTCATTGTGCTTTTGATTTGCTTTTCCTTGATGGCTAGTGATCTTGAGCATTTTCTCAAGTGTCTGTTGGTCATCTGAATTTCCTCTGCTGAAAAATGCCTATTCAAGTCCTTTGCCCATTTCTTAACTAGATTGTTTTGTTATTGTTGAATTTCTTGAGCTCTTTATAGATTCTGGATGTTAACCCTTTATTAGTTGCATAGTTTGCAAATATTTTCTCCCATTCTGTCAGTTGCTTCTTCACTTTGCTGAGTGTTTCCTTTGCATTGCAAAAGCTTCTAAGCTTGATGTATCCCATTTGTCAATTTTGACTTTGATTGCCTGTACTTCTGGGGTCTTTTCTAAGAATTCTTTGCTTATGTCAATGTCTTGCAGAGTTTCCCAAATGTTCTCTAATAATTTGATGGTATTATGTCATAGATTTAGGTGGATTTTTCTGCACAATGTTTAGTAGAGGTGTAGTTTCATACTTACGCATGTAGAGATCCAGTTTCCCCAGCACGATTTGTTTAAGAGACTGTTCTTTCTCCAGGTTTTGATTTTAGTCCCTTTGTCAAAGATAAATTGGTTGTAGATGAATGGATTGATTTCTAGAGTTTCTATTCTGTTCTAATGGTCTACAAGTCTGTTATTTTTTAACCAGCACCAGGTTGTTTTGATTAAAACTGCCTTGTAGTATGTCTTGAAATCAGGTCTTGTGATGCCTTTAGTTTTGTTTTTGTTGTATCGAGATCTAAAAAGAATGTCCTTGGTATTTTGATTATGATAGCATTGAATCCGTAAAGTGCTTTTGGTACTATGGACATTTTAATGATGTTGATTTTTCCAATCCATGAACATGAAGATTTTTACATTTTTAATGCCTCTTCTATTTCTTTCTTTAGTGTTTTGTAATTTTTATTGTAGACATCCTTCGTTAAATTTATTCCAAGGTATTTAATTATTTTTTAACTGTTAAGAATGGGACTGCTCTTAAAAGTTCTTTCTCACGGCCGGCACCACAGCTCAATAGGCTAATCCTCCTCCTAGCAATACCGGCACACTGAGTTCTAGTCCCGGCTGGGGTGCCGGATTCTGTCCTGGTTGCTCCTCTTCCAGGCCAGCTCTCTGCTATGGCCCGGGAGTGCAGTGGAGGATGGCCCAAGTGCTTGGGCCCTGCACCCCATGGGAGACCACTAGAAGCACCTGACTCCTGCATTTGGATCAGCGCGGTGTGCTGGCCGCGGCGGCCATTGGGGAGTGAACCAACAGCAAAGGAAGACCTTTCTCTCTGTCTCTCTCTCTCACTGTCCACTCTGCCTTTCAAAAACAAAAAACAAAAAAAAAGTTATTTCTCAGCCATTGCATTATCTATGTATATAAAGGCTATTGATTTTTCTATGTTGATTTTATACCTTTCACTTTACCAAACTCTTTTATGAGTTCCAATAGTCTCTCAGTGGAGTCTTTTGGATCCCCTGTATATAGAATCATGTCATCTGCAAATAGGGAGACTTTGATTTCCTTCTTTCCAATTTGTATCTCTTTGATTTATTTTTCTTGCCTAATGGCTCTGGCTAAAACTTCCAAGACAATATTAAATAGCAATGGTGAGAGTGAGCATCCTTGTCTGGTTCCAGATCTTAGGCAGAATGCTTCCAGCTTTTCCCCATTTAATGGGATGCTGGCTGTGGGTTTGACATAAATTGCTTTGATTGTGTTGAATAATGTTCCTTCTATACCGAATTTACTTAAGGCTTTCATCATGAAAGGATGTTGCATTTTGTCAAATGCCTTTTCTGCATATCTATTGAGTTAACCACATGGCTTTTGTTCATCAGCTTGTTAATGTGATATATTACATTTGTTGATTTGCAAATGTTGAATCATCCCTGCCTACCAAGAATAAATTCCACTTGGTCCAGGTGAATGATCTTTCTGATCTGTTGTTGGATTCAGTTAGCTAATTTATTGTTGAGGATTTTTGTATGTAAATTCACCAAGGATCTTGGTATATAGTTTCTTTTCTTGGCTTCATCTTTTCCTGGTTTAGGGATTAAGGTGATGCAGACTTCAGAGAAGGAATTTGGGAGGATTCCTTCCCTTTCAATTATTTTTAATAGCTTGAGAAGAATTGAAATTCATTCTTATTTAAATGTCTTATAGAATTCAGCAGTGAAGCTGTCCAGTCCTGAGCTTTTCTTTGTTGGGAGGGTCTTTATTACTGACTCAATTTTCATCTTGTTTATTGGTCTGTTTAGGTTTTTTCTGTCTTCATTACTCAATTTTGGTAGATTTTATATGTCTAGGAATCTATCCATTTCTTCTAAGGTTCCCAATTTGTTGGTGTACAGCTCTTTGTAGTAATTCCTAATGATTCTTTTTATTTCTTGTTATCTGTTGTTACATTTCCTTTTTCACCTCTGATTTTGTTGATTTGGGTCTTCTTCCTTTTTTTTTTTTTTTTTTTTTGGTTAGTTGTGCAAACAGTGTATTTATTTTTTTTTAATTTTTTAAAAAAGCCAGTTCTTTATTTCACTGATTTTTTTGTATTATTTTTGGTTTCAACTTTGTTTATTCTCTAATTTTAATTACTTATTTCCTCCTACTATTTGGGGTTTGGTTTGTTGTTGGTTTTCTAGGTCTTTGAGATGCATTGATAGCTCATTTCTTTGGTACCTTTGCAATTTCTTCATGTAGGCACCAATTGCTATAAAATTCCCTCTTAACACTGCTTTTGTTGTATCCCTTAAATTTTGATTTGATATATTGTCTTATTTTGTTTGCAGAAATTTTTTATTTCTCTTTCAATTTCTTCTATGACCCACTATTCATTCAGGACCATGTTGTTCATTCTCCATGTGCTTGCATATGTTCTAGAGATTCTTGAGTTGCTGATCACCAGCTTTATTCCAGTGTGGTCAGAGAAGATGCATAGTGTGATTTCGAATTTTTATAATTTGCTGAGACTTGCTTTATGGCCTAGAATTTGGTGTATCCTAGAGAAAATTCTAAGTATTGATGAGAAGAATGTGTATTGTGCCTCTGTGGAGTGAAAAGTTCTGTAGATATCCATTAGATCCATTTGGTCTATAGTGTCAATTAATTCTGTTGTTTTCTCACTGATTTCCTGTCTGATTGATCTGTCTATTGCTGAAAGTGTGGTATTGAAGTCCCCTATTACTATTGTATTGTACATACTATTGTCTCCCTTTTGATCCATTAACCTTTCTTTTAAATAACCAGGCACCTTGTAATTGGGTGCATATACATTTATTATCATCACATCTTCCTGTTGAATGATTCCCTTAGTCATTACATTATGCCCTACTTTGTCTCTTTCACAGTTTTTATGTTAAAGTCTATTTGTCTCATATTAGGATGGCTATTCCAGCTCTTTTTTTATTTTTGTTAGCATGGAAATATCTATTCCATCCTTTCACTTTCAATCTGCATGTATCTTTGTTGGTGAGATATGTTTATTGTAGGCAGCAAATAGATGGGTCTTATTTTTTAATCCATTCAGCCAAACTATATCTTTTACCTGGGGAGTTGAGGCTATTTACATTCAAGGTGACTATTGATAAGTAATGACTTGGCCCTGCCATTTTTTCCACAAATATTGCTATTGTTTACTTTGGATTTCTTCTTTACTTTTACTGGGGGATTTTCTGCCTTCACATTCTTTATAATGATGGCTATCTTTCTGTGTTTCTGTTTGTAGCACATCCTTTAGCATCTTTTGTAAGGCTGGATTTTCAATTTCTGTTTATTGTGGAAGGTTTTTATGTCACCTTCATTCATAAATAAGAGCTTAATAGGGTACAGTATTCTGAGTTGACAGGTTTTTTTTTTTTTTCTTTTAAGAGTTGGAATGTGTCTCACCATTCCTTTCTAGCCTGTAGGGTTTCTTTTTTTTCTTTTTTTTTTCTTTTTTTTTTTTTTTGACAGGCAGAGTTAAAGAGAGAGAGAGAGAAAATCAGAGAGAAAGGTCTTCCTTCCATTGGTTCACCCCCCAAGTGGCCACTATGGCCGATCTGAAGCCAGGGGCCAGGCATGTGGGTGCAGGGCCCAAGCACTTGGGGCATCTTCCACTGCCTTCCCCTGGCCACAGCAGAGAACTGGACTAGAAGAGAAGCAAATGGAACAGAATCTGGTGCCCAAACCTGGACTAGAACCCGGGGTGCCAGCGCCGCAGGCAGAGGATTAGCCTACTGAGCCATGGTGCCGGCCTAGCCTGTAGGGTTTCTGTTGAGAAGTCAGCTATGAGTCTAATTGGGGATCTTCTGAAAATAAGCTGGCATTTCTCTCATGCATATTTTAGAATTTAGAATCTTAATGTTTTACTGTGGAGATTTTTTTTTTTTTTTGTCTGACTGAAGATTTCCAAAGATTTATCTTGTAGTTTGGATATTCTTTCTCTTTCTTCTGCCTTGCTAAGTCTGCTTTTCAGGGTTTGCACCATATTTTTTTATTTGATCTATGAAACTCTTCATTTCTAATATTTCATTTTGATTTCTCTTTAAAATCTCAGTTTCATGGGAAAAATTTTCATTCATGTCATGTATGGTTTTCTTCAGTTCATGGGTTTGCTTCTGACTGCTTTTGAGTAATGCTGAGATTAATTTTTTGAATTCTATTTCCAGAATTTCCTCTGTCTTTTCATCTTCACATTCTAACGTTGAAATATTTTTGTGTTCTTTTTAGGGGGAGGTCATAGTGTCTTCCTTATTCTTGTTTTTTTTTTTTTTTAAGTTTCTTTTTTTTTAGTCATTTGTGGAATTGATTTTTGTTTTTTTTCTTCTGATGGCTTTAACTTTGATATCTTTGATATCCTTATTCCTCTGTGGCTCAGTGGAACGTCTACACTTTCAGTGAATACCAAGATGTGGGTGAATACCAAGATGTGGCTGGGAGACTGCCTGCCCATATAGGAGGTTAAGAGGGCATGGCACACCATGCCACACCCTAGGAAAAACCCTGACAGATGGCTCAGCCCTGAGACTCCCACATATGACCTGACTGCTGGCAGGTGGTAGGGGCTTCAGTCACATTTCCTCCACCCCCACTTCTTCCTTGTAATTTACATCTAGGTAAACAGCTCCCAGGTGTGGCCCAGACCCATAAGACCAGCTGGAAGGCTATGTAGGCTATGTGACCTTCAAGCTAATTGGAAAAGCATAGAGGGGCCAGTATCTGCTTTATCCTATAGATTTAGTGTTGCTACCCAGAGCTAGCTACTCCCCTTTGCCTGCCTGATAGAAGCTTGCGTCTGATTGTTAATAAACAGACATCAAACTGTTAATAAACAGTTCATCAAAACTGTCTCCGGTGCTTCTTGTCGAAGAATGCTGTCGCCCCAACATCCCGACAGTGTGGGCCTCACAGGACAAGCTCACCCCAAGAGCTGTGTGGTGGGTGCGGCCAGGGAGCTCTGGTCAGTGCTCCAGAGTGTGGCAAGATCCGAAAAAAAGCCCAAGAAAATTCTGTAGATAAATCAGTGAAGAGAGCACACATTATACATTATTGTCAACATAATCACTCCATGAAGGGGAAGTTGGGGCAGGGGAGGAGGCAGAATGAAGAACACAGGGTCCAAAGCCCCAGACACTGCAACAGTCAGATGTTGAGATTAAAATAAAATGTAAAAGAAGCTTCTGGGAAGGAAAGGAGCAAGTGGCACTGGAGGCACACGGACCGACTCCAGGCTAGATGCAAGGTCCCAGGCCCTAGAGAAGGTCCTGTCCTTGGCAGCTCTACAGCCCTCAGCAAGGCTGGCTTGTTTAAAACCACGCATGCGAACATGCTTGGGGCCACCTACAGCACCTGGAACAACTTTGAACCCAAACCTCCCACTCCCCCCAGCCCAACATCAACAGCCACAGTCTGTTGGTAGATCTCAATACCCAGCTACACCCTGCACCTTCTTGTGTAACAACCTCCTCATGGTCTCAGTATACAAGACTCCCACAGTAACTGGGTCCTGAGGCTTCTCTCTGCCCCATCAACCTGTCTAGTCAATAGAGATGTTGACTAGGCAGATGTTCCTCAAGACAACTCCACCTAGGCGTCTTGATCCTGGGAGTCTGTAAGGTGCCCCAGTGTCCCATGTAGTTGCCCAGGTACCTCCCAGTCTGGCTCAAAGTCAGTGGTGACTACAGATTGTTCCCTCCACTAGAATCTCTAGATCACACATGTACACAAGAACCACCGCTGAATAATGTTCCCTGCCCATCACTGGCCCCGGTTCTGCCAAGAAGGCGTCCTGTCTCAGCCAGTTGCTGTGTGCATGCACAAAGGCTTCCACAGCTGCTGCCCAGGCCCAAGATGGCATCTGCCCTTTTTCAGCCAGGCAACGGGTGCTGTTGTTGTGAGGAAGTTGCGGTGAGATAAATGCGCTCCCTCTACTTGCACTATGTGCGCAGGCAACTGCTAGCAATTGCCAGCCCCCAGGGCTCCAGTCCGGACTCACACTGCGCTCTCCCTCTGGCTGTTTCATCATGGGTTGCCATAGTCCAGTCTGACCTGTTTTTAAACTGTGGCCCACTCTGACCCTAGGCTGCTGCAGCTGTACTACTGTTGTGCCACATGTCCACACCCTCCACACAGTTCCACAGCATTCCTCTTCCTTTGTAGGACCTCCAGTGCAGTTTCCTCTCAAGTCTCCCCTGGGAGTGCACTTCCTACAGTTCTCTTCTTACTGTTTATTCCTAGCTTAGCAAAGCATGCCGCTCCCTAATCCACCATCTTGGAATCTCCTCCATATCCTGTTTTTTAACCTTGACCTCTACCCCAGTCTTTTCAAAATATTAATCAGCCTTCAGTAATTTTCCCAGACAGCTTAATTGCTCAGTGATGGGGAAGACTTTTTGGGGCTACCCATTCCTAGGAATACCTTACCAAAGGCCACAGTACTTGGAGCCACTTAATGCATTTAGTTCCTGTTATAGCCACCTATCTTCTTCTCCCATTATTTCTCAAAGAGTTTAAAGACAAAAATTTCCTCTCTCTTGTTTTTGTTCAGGTATATACCACGTCTAACTTATAATTTAACTGTATGTAGTAAGTATTAAATATTTTTATTTATTATTATAAGTTATAGGAATCATTAGTTGGGCTTTGAATATCATGCTTTGTGTTTCTGAAATCTCAATGAATGAAACTTTGACATTCAGACTTTTTGATCCCTTCATTTCTGTCAAGTTCAAATCTGTTCTTGTCCTAAAATAATGAACACTAGATATTAAAATTTTTTTCCATTCTATCCTATCATTATTCAAGCATTACAGGTCCACCTATTTCTTTTTAATGTACAAAAGAATAGAACATAGGTTCCTGGGATGTGTGAAGAGAAAAGTCACTGCTGTATTCAGTCACATATGTTCAAAAAAAGGAAGAGATTGCTTAGAGTTGAGGCAGTTAAGAAAAGGTTCATTGAAGGAGCAGGATGGTGGAGATGTAGTCCAGGCATAATGAGAACAGGTTGAATAAACATGAAACAGTGATTATGAAGTTACTTATCCTTCCTTCTTAACTGATCTTCAATGATAGTTCTTTGGATCTACATCTGGATAGATACTTCCATTGATATTTATATAATTTTATGTCAATAAGCAATAATTTTAATTACATATAGCACTATTAAAAGACTTGGTATGTGGTAGGGCATATCCCATCTTGTTTATGCTTAATTATTCTTGAAATTTTACATTTCTGTATAACTTTTAAAATCAGCTTGCATTTTCCACAAAAAATAGATTTTGATTATAGATTCTTAAATCCACAGATTAGCATGAGAAAATCTGACATATTTGTCATATTGAGTCTCTATTTTATTTCTCCTCTTTAAAAAAAAAATATTTGGGTCAGGCTGGAACAGCAGTTAAGATGCCACTTAGTATGTTCACAACCTATATTGCAGTACCTGAGTTTGAATACTGGTTCCACTTCCAATTCTAGCTTCTTGCTAATGTGAATCCTGGGAGGCAGCAGATAGTGGCTCAAGTAGTTGGGTCCCGCCACACATATGGGACACTCACTTGGCGTTTCTGGCTCCCTGCTTAGGACTGACGCACCCTCAGCTATTGTGGGCATTTGGGGAATGAATAGCAGATAGAAGATCTCTGCCTGTCTCTATCTCTCCTTTCAAATCAACAAAAATAAAAAATAATTAAAAATAAATATAGTTAGTGAGTACAAAATATTAGGTATTCAATCACATTTACCTTACACATTTGAGACACTATACCACATAGTTCTGATTTTCCTTGTTGTTGTTAAAATTTTGTCTATGAATTTAATTGTCATTTATTTGGTTTTAATCCACTATTCTATTTTTAGAACTTTCCTTTGTCTTTACAATCCTACAGTTTAACTACCTCTTACATAAATGTGAATTTGTTTTCATTTATCTAGATCAGGGTTTGTTGGGTTTCTGGAATCTGAGGATTATTATCTTTGATAAATTCTGGAGAATCCTCAGTCATTATCTCTTTGAATAATTCTCTACCACATCTTTATTTTCTCTTTTTTTGAATTATAATTAGCTGTATTTTAAGGCTTTTCACTTTATTTTCCATTTCTCTCTCTCTCTCTCTCTCTCTCTCTCTCTCTGTGTGTGTGTGTGTGTGTGTGTCTGTCTGTCTGTCTGTCTCTGTCTCTCTCTCTTTCTCTCCTCCATGCACCAATTCACTCTCCAAATGGCTAGGAGGTGGGATGAGAACTCAACCCAGTCTCCCACATGTTTGGCAGGGATACAACTACTTGAGCCATTACCTCCACCTCAGAGGTGCACTGTCTCACAGGTTGACAATAGCACAAGAGTGGAATGGAGAATGGATCCAGGACTCCAGCCCAGGCACTCTGACATGGCATGCAGTCATGCCAGTTGACTGGTACTTTTACCACTGGGCCAAATGCCCACCCTACTACATTTGTCATTCTTTCATTTGTAATGTCTATTCCATTTCTAGAATTTGTATACCCTTTGCAATTTTTGCTTCTGTTATAATCTCGTGTTCTTGGGCCTTTATCTCTGGCAATGTTTTGATCCTCCTTTGTTGTAGGTGGGTTCACAGATTATTTTCTTTTGCTCTTGCTGATCATCTAGGGACAGTAACATTTCAAGACTGCTTTAAATCTTCAAATTAAAGTTTTTAATGAAACACATGTAGTAATAATGAAGTTTAAAAACTTGCCTGTGTGTGGGATTATAGACGGAGCTTTATAGGGTCATATTTTATCTTTTTTTTTTTTTTTTTTTACTTTACATGAAGCCAAGGATGAAATAGGCCATTTATCCTCTGCTTTTCCCTATGCAGAATAGATTTTACTTTTTGTGGTTCACCTAACCTTGATGTTGATAATTTTCAGGGTTTTGACTGTATATACTTATTTCTTACCTGAACTCCCACCTCGCTCATATGGTCCATCAAAATTTAGGCTTTTGGTAGGCGAAGATCAGTATGAGAGTGTCATAGCACTGATACTATCTTCAAAGATTGTCAATCATTTGCATCTATGTATCTACATGACATTGTGAATATTGTGTGAGTACATATATATAATATGTAATATTACATAAATATATATAAATCATATAAAATATAATATAATATGTAATATAGAATACTATATTATTATAATATATTATCACAGCAGAAGAAAGGAAATACATAATATAATATATAATATATAACATATATTAACTTATATATAAATATATAATAAATATATTTTATATCATGTATTATATAAATATATATTATAAATATATAAAATATATGTGTATATAAATACATAAATTATATATAAACAAATATTATATTATATATTTCCTTTCTGCTGCTGTATCTCCAGTTCTTAGGCCATTATTTGGTGCATTGTAGGTGCTAAATATCTATTTGTGAAATTAATGAATAAAAATTATAGCTTCTCACAAACATGCTACTATTTTAATTCTCACAACAGTCTTGTGAAATAGGTCTCATGATTAAACAAAGTGCTACTTAGATAATTTAAGTATTTTGGATGAAACTATGGATTGGGAAATATAGTTAATAGCTGAATCTTGGCTTGTGTGGTGGTGTTTCTTTTATATCATGCTGGCTCTGGAGACTAGACTTAGTCAACATGTTTGAGCCTACTTTAAGAACCATTGGGGCCGGCATTGTGCTGCATCAGGTAAGGCCACTGTGTACAACACCAGCAGCCCATATGGGTACCAGTTCGAGTCTAGGTTGCTCCACTTCTGATCCAGTTCCTGCTAATATGCCTGGGAAGGCAGTGAAGAATGGCCCAAGTGCTTGGGCTCCTGCACCCACGTGGGAGATTCAGAAGAAGCTCCTGGCTTCTGACTTCATACAAGGCCAGCTCTGGCCATTGCTGCCATCTGGGTAATAAACCATTGAGTGGAAGATCCCTCTCTCTCTGTCTCCAACTCTCTCCATGTAACTTTGCTTTTCAAATAAATAAATAAATCTTTAAAGAAAAGAAAAGGAAGGAAGGAAGGAAGGAAGGAAGAAAGAAAGAAAGAAAGAAGAAAGAAAGAAAGAAAGAAAGAAAGAAAGAAAGAAAGAAAGAAGAAAGAAAGAAAGAAAGAAAGAAAGAAAGAAAGAAAGAAAGAAAGAAAGAAAGAAAGAAAGAAAGAGAGAACCATTGAGTTGTAACCTCACATTTGGGCTTTGAGAACGATCAGCAGGGAGCTGTCCTGGGTACTGAACTACCTCATACTAAAACACTTTTTTTGGTCCTAAAAGATTTATTTATTTATTTATTTGAAAGTCAGAGAGAATATCTTCCATCCACTGGTTCACTCCCCAGATAGCCTGTGCTGCCAGGGCTGGGCCATGCAGAAGGCAGGAGCCAGGAACTTCTTACAGGTCTCCCACATGGGTGCCCAGGGCCCAAACACCTGGGCCATCTTTTGCTGTTTTTTCCAGGTCATTAGCAGGGAGCTGGATTGAAAGTGGAGCAGCCAGGACATGAACGGGTGCCCATATGAGATGCTGGCCTCTTAGGTAGCAGCTTTACCCACTATGCCACAACGGCAGCCCTGCTAAAATGCTTGACACATCCCATGGAACATAGTGCACTCTGAGCCTATGGCCAACATAGTCCTTGAGTGCAAAGAAATGTCCCTTGTCACTCTAACTCTAATCCTAGCACTTTGCTTCTGCTTACACTTCCCCGTGTCATATTATAATCAGCTACCTGAACTGATACAGACCTAACTTGAACCCAACAGCCCCGCATCAGCTGCCTCATTCACCAGCATGCCAGAGGCTAACCCTGCCCTCGCTACCATCTTCCATCATATTTCTCAAAATCAGCCTGCCTCCCTGACCACATTTCTAAGCAACCAACCATAATACATGACAGGAAAAATGCCTCCCTTCTAGGATTTTCCAACTGAAGGGACATTTGTGGACCACTTTTGAAGATAACTCTTATATTAGTATTATTTATTTATGAATTAAGTACACTGTAAAACTACATGTTTTTTCATTCCCCCATTAAGTGTACTGTCCACTACAATTTGTCAATTGCATTCACTGAAGAGGTAGAAAGGGAAAGGGCGTGGGAGTGCACACACCAACATCTGAGGGCAACAAATAGCCTGACTTTCTGGTAATGAGTTCTGTGAGTTTTCTAGTGCTGGAAATGAAGAGAAATACTGCCCTTCCTCATTCGTACACATAATAAGGGCTTAGAATCTTTTAGCTGATTCTATGTGAAGTTTTAAGATTTGTCAATTTGAGAAAACAATTAAAAGATAGCATCTCTGGCTTTCTGAATATTTCTTTTATTCAAAGGTTGTTGGTTTAAAATGATGTATCTATAGATTTGAAAACAGCTCCAATGCTTATGGGAGCAACACATTAGTATCCAATCCTCACTTCAGTAATGTCTTTTGAGCTTGTAGAAAGGGGTGTCTTATTAACACAGTGACTCTGGCCGAGCAACTTAAGTTTCCTGAGCCTTGCTCACTTTGTTTGTATAATGAGCAGAGTAAGATGGTGCTTGCCTAAATCTAGGGACAAGATAATTTTTTAGGATAATTATCATTTCTGGTATGTATAATTTTTATGACATTCACTTGCTGAAGGTCAGTTATCAAGCTCATTAAGGGTTTGCAGTGGGAAAATATAAAAGCCAAAGGAGAAAAGCTGAAATCTAAGAAAGTGCCATGATGCTTATCAGCTGCCTTTTATCTCTTTCTTTTGAAGCTCAGATCTTCTTGAGGTACACATAAATTTTTCTAATTAACAAAAGCATAAAATCTCTTCATGTCATGGGGTATGGGACAGAGAAGGAAAATAAATAGCTATGTACCTTGATGTGAGGGTGTGAAAGTACTTGGTGTACCTGCTCATTATATTCCTGAATGTCATCTAATATAGAGAGAAAATTAAAGACAATGGAGAGGGGTCGTACAGGAAGCTAAAACTATTTACATAATGGTGCAGAAAGAAGCACAACCATCTCTACTTGCATAACACTTCTTCACCACAGCCTTAATACTATAATCGGAAAAGCAGTGAACTATGCAAACAATCCCCAAAAGCACATATATACACAGAACGTGAAAGGAAGACTAGAAATCAGTTGCCAGTGCCCTTGGTATTTCATGCTTCTAGTGCCTTACAAAACATCAGAGCTGAACACAGTCTGTGCTGAGATGCCGTAGAGGGCTCTGTGGAAGAACTCCCTTTCAGCGGCTGTGGACCGAAAGCAGCCATGTTAGCGGCTCTTGGTTGCCTTGCTCTCCAGCGCCATCTAGCAATCAGTTGACACAGCAGAGGGGCCTGGAGGCCTTCTCACTGCTTGTAACTAAGGAGAGAGGCTCTGAGATTTCACACTGAACAAAGGCGTTCAGCCTCAAAGTTGAGAGGCATGAGAAAAATGTCAATCCTTCCCTTGACTTTTAAAACCACCCTCAGTTTGAAACAGCTTTCGCCGTGAAAAATGTCAAAGAAAGAACATCAAACAAAATATTCCGTTCAGAAGAGGAGGTGATAAAAAATGAGAAATTAATAAAAGTGAAGATAGGAGAATGCTACGTGTGTAAAATTGACACCTAAAAAAAAAAAAAAAACCTAAGCATTAAGGACCTGAATTTATTGTCACTCATAAAAGATGTGCATGCAAAGAGTAAGGCAGTGACATATTTAGGTTACAACATATCCACTTGAGAGAGGGATTGAAATGCAGCCCTCGCCGCAGCCATTCTGATGCTGTAATTCCGTGTTCTTTTCCATTCTTCGGCAGAGCTCGTTAGCAGCCTAACATGGGTGCCTTCCTAACGCAAAGGGCGAACCCGAGTGCATTTCCCTCTTTAAGCGTTTTGTAATACTAATTAACTTAATTCCCAGCCACAGGAAGGGAACCTGCAAAGATTCGCCCGGAGCAAACTGCTAAATAAATGGTGACAGATTTCTTGGTTTTCAATTAGGTGAAATGACATATTGGGACAACAAATGGCTTGACTTTCTAATGACGGGGGTTTTATGAACATCTCACGCCTGGAAATGAAGAAACCCTGGCTACTTCTTCATTCGTACACAAAAGGAGGGCCCATCCCGACTCCTGTGTACATCAAAGCTCACAGACAGAACCTGCCTGTGGCGGTTACGTCTGTGTACCACTGAAAGTAAGCCTTGGTCCGCAAGGCTGCTTTGAGACTGTTTCTGCTCTACTGCCATGTCTGACAGGACACAGTGCAGGGACCAAAGAGAACAACCGACCTCATTAAATCTATACAGGTGGCTCAGGCTCTGTTCAACAGCTCTGACTCCAGCTCGGGCTCCGCCCTGCTCCCTCCAGACTCCAGTGTTTGTGTTGCGATTCTCTTGCTAGCATGGCAACTGTTGCTATGTTTGCAGTATTAAGAAGTGGGTGATGCTGGTGTCTCTGTAATGATTCAGATACAAGAGCAATGATTTCTAAATAGATTTCTGAAGCGGCTCTTACAATGGCACTGCACAGTTTAACAGCTTTAATTCCTCATAGATTTTTTTTTTCTTCTTTTCACCTTTAGCACCTTTCATGTGAACCAAACCTAACCTTTATATAATGTACCAATGGCAACATGCTTCTTTTTGCTTGCTAGTATTTGAAACAGGACATCACATGTTAAAAATGCATTTCACAAGACGTTGTTTCTTATTATCTCCTTGGAACCTATGCAATTGAGTTTTTCTTGTTATTTAGGTAATACTGACTAAAAAACAATCTGAAAAAAAAATCAGAGAAGGAAGAAAATAATTCCTGTACTACCAAAATGGAATGAAAAAGACTCACCATTAATAATTGTGGTATTTGCTGAACATTTTCCAGTAATGAGCAGATGTTTTAAATACCTCAGTTGCAAATAATATTGAGAACTTAACTGGAAGACATATGTTTACCATCCTCAGCCTCTCCTGAAGGGACAGAGAGAAAAAGGAAATCTATTTTATTATCTATTTATTTATTGGCCTTAACCAGGCACTTATTTGCCAGCCAGTGCTAACTGTGCCCATGATTGTCAATGGTTACTAGCAGAATCTAAGCCAAGGTATATATGATATAGATAATATTATCATGTATGCATGGTGGGTAATGGGAAGAGGAGATGTGTTATATGTTTTGATCACTTACTGTGTTCTAGGCAGTGTTGTGCCTTTTTGTATGCCGCTCATGACATTGCCTTATCACAACTCTTCTACAAGGTAGGAGTTATTTATCAGTATTCTACAAATGAGACAACTGAAGCACAGACAGGATAAATGACCTGCCCAAGGCTTTGCAACTAGTAGACAGCAGGGCAAAGATTTGAGCCTAGATCAGTCTGATTTCACAGCCCGTGATCTTTTCACTACTTGCTGAGCTGTTACAGTGTGAGACAAGAGAGCTGCTCTCATACTAATCAGCTGAGTGTCATGAGCAAATCCCTTCTTGCCGTGGGCTTCAAGATTCTCAAAGAAAACAAGGCAGGTGAATTGAGATGCTTGCTACTCAAGGTGTGGCTCACAGTTTATGCGAATGCAGAATCCTAGGCTCTAAGCCAGATGTATGAATTCACAATCTGCATTTTAACAGGATTTTAATGGGTAACTTGTGAGCATACATTAAAATTTAAGAAAAACAAGATTTGCCATTGTCCGTGGACCCTTTAACCCTAGTGTATTTAAAATGTTATACCTCCCTTGTCTCTTTCTAAATCCTACCCCTCCTCCAAGATTATTGAGCCTCTCCCTACAAGTAATGCTTATTCTGTCCTCACGCTTGATGGAAATGTTGCTGTCTTCTCAGGAAAGGTCTGTCTGTCTTAATTCACTTACCACTTGTCTATCTTTGTTGAATGAGTTCCTTAAGAGGGAGACCCATCAATATGAAATAATTTTATATCTACAATTCCAACTGATATAGTACATTGCATTAAGGAAAATATATTGAACAGAATTCTCAACAAATCATTACCTTATTTTAGTTAATGGTATCATATAGTGTTCTGATTGCAGGATCCCCATATTATCATGAATATCTTAAGGCAACCACAATCCAAGTGCCTTTTAAATATAGGTCCAAAGAAGCTTGCAATTAGCACACATGGCAAGAGCAATTTTCAAATTTCTTTATCTTCCCTCCACCATCCTAGCACACAGACATGATGGATTCAGTTAAGACCAAGATCAACCCCCAAACCTCCTCCCATAGAAAGTCCTTCTAAATACCTCAACTGGTTGGATATGCATCAAGTTGGTTGTTATTATATCCTATGCATATCCCATCAGAGAACAGAAACTGTGTTACAATCGGTGGATTTGTATGTCTGCTGTTGCACTACACACACACACACAGACTGCATAATCCCTGAGTACAGAACTGTGTCTTTCACCTTCGCATGCTTAATACTTATCACAGTGCTTGAAATATAGTGTGGTAGATATACATATATTGAATGAAGGAATGAATGAATGACTCAATCAATGTAAATCTTTTTGACCCAAGTCTCTTTTTACATTAAAGTACTTCTTGTTCTCTTTCTCATTAGGGTTGTTTGTTAACACCCAAAGCATGGAGAACAGTTCTATGCTGAGATTTAAGGCTTCCTTGTGTCAGCCCTATTGGCGTTCCCTAACAACATGGTGCTTTAATTCAGTGTACAGAAACTCATCATCCAAGCACAAGAGCTCTGACATTGAGACTGAGGCACCTTTGAGATAACCAAGGTTGAAAGTTCAGTAAAGTTTATTTTTCCCTCCCTTTATATCAGTTATGTATTAATTCAACAAATATTTACCAACTGCCTATGTTCTACTGGGGGTTTACCAGAGACTAGCGATGTCAAGAACAGCATGTAGCAGAATCTATCACCCTTTCAGTGGTTAATATGAAAAACAGACCCTAAATGTAATTATAATACAGTGTGATATGTATTACAATGGACACATGCTCTGGATTTACGTAAACACAGAGGAGGCATTACCTAGAGTGAGGAGAGGTAATTACATTAGCTCCAAGGTTATGTGCATACCTTCTTGCAAATAATGTTTTTAGAAAAGAGACACAAATGAATTAATAATAGCCATAATAAATCTTCCCATATTGAGTTCTTCTTTTACTTAAAATGTGTTATCTCATTTAATTCCCATAACAACATGGAAGGTATTATTATCTTCTCATTTTCCCAGATGATAAAAAATGGGGCTCTCAAAAATAAGTGGTAAATGCCTGAGGCAGGACTTGAACCTGGCTAGAGTGGTTCTAGAACTGGCAAGTCTGAGCACTAAGCTATACAAAAGGCAGAGAGAAGAGCTTCAGGAAGAATAGTCCCATAGGCCAGCAGGCATCCTGCAGTTAGAGGATGACTAGTAACAGCCTGGCAGAGCTTTGGTGTAGGAGATTGCAAATACACCATGAGTACTGACTGTGAGCTATGGGTCAGAGCCTGGCCTGGGGCAGGTGTCTGGTAGAAGAAGGGCATGCTTGCTGATAATGAATATGGGACTTAGTGTGTTATACTGGAATCAAGCCAGAGATAACTGTTTGACTCCTAGTTCTGCCTCCTAGGACAGCAAAAATTTGGGCCTTTGTTTACTAAAATAGAAATCATGGTATTACCTTGTCTGGGTTTCGCAAGAACATATATATGGCACTTAAAAATCACCCCTGGGATATCTGTGTTATTTTGTTTTAACGATAAGCGTCCCCTATTTAATAGTCCTACTGAAATGGATAAACATGTTTCTGAGGCTGAGAAAAGAAAGCCAGTGTCTGCCTGGAATTCAAGATCCTCCTTCAGGCATTCTCTCCTTTTTATCACTTATTCTCTTTGAGCTGGTAGGACACTCCTTTTTCCTCATTAAATAGCAGCTTTACCCATAAATTTCTCATAGCTTTTCCTTACTTATTTACACTACCTGATTGTCAAATTCAACAATGTTGACCATTCCTCAGTCAAGTTACCATTTGGATCAATATAGGGGTTTCTGGATGTTTTCTACCCAGAAGCTATTTACATGAAAATGACAAAAAAATCAGGGGAAATAACTTTTGAGGTTTTCAATTTTTCTCTATAGTCTCTGAAAAGAAAACTGTAGTTAATTGTGAATGTGCCCACTACATGCTGAGTACAACATGAAAGTGGAAAAGATTTACAATGCTTGAGAAATACCAAATATAAACATACTGATTTTATATGCACACTTTTCATCCCATTTTTAATGTCCTTTGTTGTTCAAGGTAACATTTTCTTCAATAATATTTCATCAAATCAACGTAGAGAAAAATAAATGGTAGAACAATGAAATAAAAATTGATGAGAAATACCATGTTAAGCTGTGGTTTGCTATTTTTGATGTATCACATGTTCTAATGAGCAGAGAGTGACAATGAAAGGTGCCTATGAAGTACTTTCAAGTACTGAGTGGTCTGAATTTCTATGGCTTGTGTATTTTTTTTTTTTTAGTTATTTTTCTTTTTTAAAGGGCATACAATTCTGAGTTTAAGATACTTAGAAAAGTTTCACTATATTATTTGTCACCCAACTGTTACTTCCTAAGATCTTTATCTTAAAAGGCTATCAGTTATCACCTTTAAAAAATTAGGAAGGAGAAAAAACAAATCTCTGAACTATTGTCAAATTTCCTGGATTTTAAAAAAATTGTTTCCAGTGAAATTAAATCAGCACTGTATTTGCTCAAAGCTACAGACAGCTAGGTCTTACATTTGGTCACCTAATTCTTTATCTTAGGGATTTATATGCATATATGCACACATATATACACATACACGCACACACACACATACACACATATATATATATATATATATGAACTTGAATAGTGTACAGATTTTAATTAAATATGGATAGAGAAAAGTTCCTGGAATTAAGCAACCAATTTACAAATATATGTTGGGCTCTTACATCACACTGTGTCTGGCCCTCCTAGTCAGAGAGCCTCCATAGTTTGATAGCCAGCTTATAAAACAACAATCTTGGAAAAGTAAATACATATCTTTCTATTTCATGACTTCATATTTCTCATATTTTCTTTATTTAAAGAATTAGCAATATTTTTTTTTCCTTTTGACAGGCAGAGTGGATAGTGAGAGAGAGACAGAGAGAAAGGTCTTCCTTTTTGCTGTTGGCTCACCCTCCAATGGCCGCTGTGGCCGGCGCACCGCGCTGATCCGAAGCCAGGAGCCAGGTGCTTCTCCTGGTCTCCCATGGAGTGCAGGGCCCAAGGACTTGGGCCATCCTCCACTGCCTTCCCGGGCCACAGCAGAGAGCTGGCCTGGAAGAGGAGCAACCGGGACAGAATCCAGCGCCCCAGCCGTGACTAGAACCCGGTGTGCCGGCGCCACAAGGCGGAGAATTAGCCTGTTAAGCCACGGCGCCGGCCGAGCAATGGCTGCATCATTTTCTCTTAACTCTAGCCCTTTCATTTGCCTGATTCCATTGCTCCTTCTTTAGGTTGTGCCACGGGACATGCATTCATTTAACATTTATTAATATTTTACAGTGTGTTGGAAACACAGTGATGGGACTAGATATTCCCCAGCACTAGGGGAGTCCACAGTCTAGTAAGAAGGCCAGAGAAGCAAAGAGGAAGATAAGTATTGAGCCAGCTAGAGGAAGCCTGGAAGGATCAGTGCAGGCTTCCTGAGTCAATGCTCTTTAACTTGAATCTGGAAGAATCGACCAAGCAGAAAAGGGGAGAAGAGGTATATTTGGGAAAAGAAGTAGCAGAAGCAAAGACAGAGATGGGATCCCACATGATATACTTAGGGAATGGCAAAGAAAGTTACATGTGGCTGAAGCAGAAAATATGGGTGAGGATTTAAAGTGAACAGAAGTAGAAATAAGGGAAAAACAGGGAGACAAGTGAGCTACATATCCCGGGAAAATTGGAAGGAGCAGAACAGCTTTCCTTTATACATCTTCCTTTTTAATCACTTAGGCCTCAGACTTTCCATCCAGGCATTTATGTGTGCAAGGATGTGACTGGGCCTGGACACAGCAACCAGTAGCCTTTGTTGAGATTGCACTGGAGCATGACTCCAAACTCCAAGTCACCCCGCTTGAACATGATTTCTACGGCTCTGTTTAGAATAGATTACCATAAGGCCCCAAGTGGACACAAAAGTTGTTTAATGTGCCAACACGGATAAGATATGAGTGGCATAGACACAGTAGAACTCCACCTTGAACTCGAAGTTGGCCCTTGGAACTCTGCATATGAGCAGCAGTACAGGAGTGGTTCTTGACACTTAGCTAATACTACCTTGATGACACCACATGGAAGATCATCTGTTTATATGTCTGTCTCTTTAAATGGTACGAGAAGGGGAAGATGTAAGGATCTAGGCATATAATAAAAAAAATAGCTTATCCAAAGCTTTCACAGCTTGTAGTTTGTTAACCTCTACATTTTTTAAAAGATTTAATTTATTTATTTGAAAGAATTACAGACAGAGGGAGGGAGAGACAGATCTTCTGTCTGCTGGTTCACTCCCTAGATGGCTCCAACGGCCAGAGCTGAGCTGATCAGGAGCCAGGAGCCTCTTCCAGGTCTCCCACATGGATGCAGGGGCCCAAGCACTTGGGCCATCTTCCACTGCTTTCCCAGGCCACAGCAGAGAGCTGAATCGGAAGAGGAGTAGCTGGGACTAGAACCGGCACCCATATGGAATGCTGGGGCTTCAGGCCAGGGTGTTAACCTGCTATGCCACAGCGCCAGCCCCAACCTCTACATTGAAAGGTGGATGATAAGTCTGAGATGCACTGAGTTAACTGCCAAAGATACCAGCTTTATTCTTCATTATATTATGTCCACTCTCACTCTACACCCATGTGCCTGCAATAATTCTTGGCACATGGTTGTTTCTCATCAAATGTTCATTACAATAAAAAGATGAACACACACATACCACTGCCAGGATAGTTTTTATATTGTTCTGTCTTCAACATTGAGTGTTTCAAACAGGCACCCATGTGCCATGCTTCATTCCACTGAGAAGACTTCCTATTAAAGAGCATTAAGGTGGGGTAGACCAGGTGTGGTCTTTTCCACTTCTCACCAATGTAAATTGCTCACCATTGGAAACTACTGGTGACTTTTGCCACCTCTCTAGCATCTCTTAAGACAAGACACTTGAAGAAGAAAACACTGGGCTCTCTAAATTTGATCCTAGTTTTGGACTGTTAAAGCTTTTCTCAGAAGGTTTGTTTGTTTTGTTAGAATTCACTGAGCACACAGCTTGCTCACTAGGTACTATTGGTCTGGCCTGAACTACAGGCAGAGGTGTGTGAGGTGAGTAATTGGTATGGAGACAGACCCAGAGGTCTGCCTGTGCTTTTTCCATTTATTCACTCGATTGACATTTACTGAGCAGTTATATTTGAGGTTTGAAAATTTACTGAGACCAAGTCCCTTCTATCATTGACAAATAATTTTAATCAATGCACTAAGTGCTCTTATCACAGTGAGTCCGTAGAAAGAGATAAGCACACCAGTGAGAGTTGAGTGTCTATTGGTGACTTTGCTTGCAGTGTTCCCCCAGGAGAAAAGGGTTGTGCAGTGGGTCCATCCCTCTTCAGACCCCTCTCACATACAGAGAATTTTGCATTCCTATGGCATGAGTTGTTCCTTTTCCTTCTTTCTTCTTCTCCTCCTCCCTTTTCCCCACACCAAACCCAAGCAAGTCTTCATTATCCAGAGGCAGCTGTTGGTACGACGTGGGAGTGTTAAATGTTTAACATCTTGTCACTTGCGCAACTGATGGAGTCATCCTTTTTGTTTCAGAGTTTCATGTTTAGGGGTTGAAAAGCTAGATTGATGAGCATTACCAGAGAGAAATATTTTTTGAAGAGTAAGTGAAGCTGATGACACATTACTTTACAGTTTAGTGAAATTCAGCAAATCTAATTCTATTATCCTGTCAAAGTTTCACAAAAAGGAAACCTGAAAGCTTATTTTAGATGAATCTTTAAAGATACCAGAAGCCACAACCACATCTGCAAAAATCAGATGCATCTGGTGCTGACAGACAATTGTTTTTCTATAGACTAAGGGGAGTAAATAATCTTCCAACAACTAATTAAGTAAAGTTATCTTTGGTGGTGCAGTGCCAACCTCTGTCTCTGTCTCTCTGTCTCTCTCTCTCTCTCTCCCTCTCCCTTGAAAAGATTGTCAGGCAATAAATGATAACCGTGTTTTTCAATTCAAAAGCTTTCAAAGTTTGCATAGCTGGATTTACCCAGGTACACCAATATAGAAGCTTTCTTTATGAATCATAGAACTGGGTATTGAAATGCAGATTTTATAGAGCATTTAAAGCCAGATCATTTATGCCCTTGTTTATTTTCACAATCAAGCATGAGATATTGTCTAATAAATGCATTTTGACCAAAATGCCAGGAGCAATTGTTTTAAAGCATTTTCCTACAACTGAATGTATTTGTCAGAAGTTCACAAGCTGACAAACTGAAAGGATCTTATGATGCATTCAGCAATTGGTGTGACTATATTTGTGGTTTTACAGAGATGTTTGTTACTTAGGGGCAGACTTTAAAGATAAGAGCAACATTTGATGGAGAGGTTCATTTTAATAGAAATTGCTATTTTTCTCTCTGCTATCAAGCAATCTTTCACTAAGGAAGAAAGCTCTTAACAGAGCTCAATACACACACAAAAACACACACATATTTTTACATATATGTATAACCTAATTTAACTTTCCCAGCTACCTACAAGGTAGATATAATCCAAATGAACTGAACATATGTTGTTGTAAAAATTAAAAGAAAAAACAAGAAAGGAAGGAGGAGGGAGGGTGGAAAGTATCAGTATGCTCCTAAATCTGTATATTTGAAATACATGAAATTTGTTCACCTTATATAAATAAAAAATATTTAAAAAGAAAGAAAAACAGGAGAAGTTGTCAAAGCAGGGAGGAAAAATGCCTGCAAGTAGTAAAGAGGGAAACTGGCCGGCGCCGTGGCTTAACAGGCTAATCCTCCGCCTTGCGGCGCCAGCACATCGGGTTCTAGTCCCGCTTGGGGCGCTGGACTCTAACCCGGTTGCCCCTCTTCCAGGCCAGCTCTCTGCTGTGGCCTGGGAAGGCAGTGGAGGATGGCCCAAGTCCTTGGGCCCTGCACCCGCAAGGGAGACCAGGAGAAGCACCTGGCTCCTGGCTTCGGATCAGCGTGATGCGCCGTCTGCAGCGGCCATTGGAGGATGAAACAACAGCAAAAAGGAAGACCTTCCTCTCTGTCTCTCTCTCTCACTATCCACTCTGCCTGTCAAAAAAAAATTAAAAAAAAAAAAAAGTAAAGAGGGAAACTGTGTTTGATCCTAGCCTATCTAAACCCAAAGTTCATGTATATCTTTTTTCAGGGCAGCATATGAAATTTTGCTTGAAACTTAAGGTGAAAAAGGGCAAGAGATTTGTAAACATATTAATGGATGTTATAGGTTGAATTCTGTCTCCAAAAAAGATATATTGAAGTCCTAAACCCTAGTATCTCAAAATATAATGTTATTTAGAGACAGAGTTGTTGCAGGTGTAGTAAGTTAATTTGAGGTCATATTGGAGTAGGGTAGAACCTTCATTCAATATGGCATGTGTCCTATAAAGAAAAGGAAAGAGACATCCAAGAGAATGCCATATGGAGATGATGGAGGCAAAGTTTGGAATGAAGCATCTAGAAGCCAAAGAGTGTTGAGGATTGCCATCACTAGAAGCCAGGAGATACGAATGGAACAGATTGTTCCTGGGGGCCATTAGAAAGAGGGAACCCTGCCGACTTCTTGACTTTGAACTTTTAGTTTCCAAAATTGTGAGAGTATAAATTTATATTGTTTTAAGACAGCTAGTTTTTGGAATTTTGTTACAGCAGCCCTAGAAAACTGCTACAGAGGATGATAGAGCTTTATAGAGCCTAGGAAGAAAGCTTGAGACTAAATGTCAGTGTACTTCATAATGGTAATGGTCTTGTGTTATTATCCCTTTACTGTTTGGAGTTATTTAGAAAACCCACACCTTTCCTTGCTCTGAGACATGAAAGACATTTTTGTGCCTTTTCATAGAATAAATACAAGATCATCTAAAGTTATAGTGACAATCTAACGTTCTATAATGCCCACACAGATCACCAAGACAGTAGGAAAAGGTGTATTGTTTAAAGTTTCTATGCTGGTTGCTATTGGCAACCACTCTGATAAGAGGCACAAGCCTAATTAGGACAGGAGTCAGGAAAACATTGCAAGTAATAGAGGTCAGACATAACTCAGGTTGGGGAGATGATGGAAATCTGACAAGGTCACTCATAAGCAGATAGTGGTTTAAGGGAAGCATACACAACAGGTGAGGGACGGAGACTGGACCCTGTTCAAAATAACTAAATTCTGAATCTCAGATGGAGATTCAAATAGATCAAAGAAAATCTGTGACAGAATCTAACGGAAGCCCTAGGTTTTTATTTTCAGAAATCTAATACTTCTCAATTGGCTCTTCTTTAGAGTGGAGATCATCAGTTGTTAAAAGAACTACACTTACCCATGGGGCCAGTTTACTTTCCCTCATGCTCTCAAGATTCTGAAATCTGTCTCAGTTGAAAAGGAGGAACTTGCATTTGCAGAGAATGTGAATAAGGAGAGTAGTACCAATGTCTTCTGGAGCCCCACTGGAGGGAAAGGAAAGATGACCCACTTTTTGGTGAAGCCATCCTCTGGGGATCCTCAAGCTGGAACTGAGCTGAGAATGTGGATCTCAAGGGCAAATCATCTATTTTCATCGATTATAACTTTAGTATTTCAAAATTGAGACAAACCTGGCCCTTTATTTTTGTTCTGAAATTTCTCATTAGGGAGAAAAATGGCTAACATTGACCGTCAATCACTTAATATTGCTATCTATTCATTCACTCACTTGGCTGTTCAATCACTACTTATTGGATTGTAGGGAGTTTCTGAATTTCCAAATATTTTGCCAATTTCTGAAAATAAAGGCCAAAATAAGACATAATTCCTGACTTAACACAATAGAGTCCTGTAGAGAATGATTGTCAAATCCATATAATACAATACATGAAGTACTATATAATTAAGTACTATATTGCATCAGGACAACCAAGTGAGAAGTTCATTGTGGGGTAAGGCCTGCCTATATGAGGCAACAGCTGATGAGGTTGGAGAAATAGACCCAGGCCTGCTGCTGGTGACCTGGGCTATGGGCCTTCTTCCTGCAGGCAATGGGACCTCAGCCACAGATGGCATGCTAAGATTTGCTTTATAAAAAGATAATTCCCACAGCTTTCCTGAGGATGACCTTGGTAGCAAAGGGCCTGCATAGTGGCAGGAACATCAGGATCAGAATCAGTCTTGCTGTGTTTAAAAGAAAAATAACAAGTCAAAGAGAATATTACACATTGCAAAGGATAACAAGATCTCTCCTTCATATAGGAAGATGGAAGTATACATTCACCATCACTAACTCATGCATTTTATTTCTCCATTGGTGATAATAGATGTTCTCAACTACTGCCACACATTATTCTCAGCCCTTATTGTGACAGGTTAAGATAGATGACTTCTAGAATGTTCCAGTGTTAAAATGTTCTACTTAGATGAAATGAAATTTCAATATTGTCAATTCACAAGAATGATCTTAGCAATTGTTAACCACATGAGAAACAGTTTTTTCTTTCTCTAGCAACCTCTCACCAAATGTGACAGAAATATAAAAGAAATATTTAAATGCATGTTCCCATGGGCAGAATTACAAGGGAATACTGATAACAATTCAAAACAAAAATATCATTGTCCCCAGTTCCATTGATGGAAATCTTTTGTAACGTACTCCTTATTCCAGCAGATGCTATTCATTATTGTGTATCACAGGACTCATTCTCAACACCTGTGGACACTTTCCATGTGCGATACATTTGTAGGGGTAATTCTTCTAAAGAAGGTTAATAACATTAATCCCATTTTGCAGATGGGAATAAAGAACAACTGGTTTATCATCTCTTCTCAGGTCAGACTGTAAATCAATGCCTTATTAGCATTCATTAGAATTTTCACTCTATCCAATTTCAGACTAAGCTTTCTCTCTAAGGCATTTAATCAGCATCAAGAATTATCTGGCATTCACTCCTCCTGATTCAAACAATTGAGCCCATACATGAGCAAAAGGCACTGTGCTAATGGGACAAGGCTTGCACAGGAAATGGTAAGTTGGTCAACAGAACCATTCCATGGAAAGTAGTTTAGGATTAGCCTTTAATAGAAGTCATTAATAGTGGTGATGTTTATGGAGGTCTCCATATATTTATGCCTTGTGCTGAGTATTTTATATGATCTGCTATGAGAAATTCATAGTGGCAACCTCCATTAGGCCCTGTCCCAAAGATGAGGAAAGCGAGGCTTAGAAAGTGACTTGTATAAGGTATCAGCTAGTGAGCAGAAAGAGGATTTGATCTGGATCACCTAAAGCTACAGTATATGGTCTCATTCACAAAGCCAGTGGTTCTCAAAATTTGGAAGACATCATTCAGAATCATCTGGAAGGCTTCTTAAAGCACAATTTGTGGCAATTTGCTGGCCCCACTGCCACAGTTTCTGACTCAGTAGGTATAATTTAAGGCTATTTTCATGTCTAACCAGTTCCCAGGGGATCCAAGGATTACACATTAAGCACGATTGCCCTCAGTCATATTTAATGGATAATCCTCAACTATGGTCACACAGTGAGAAGCCATTCAATATTTTTGAGCAAGTGGTAACCTGGCAATAGTACTACATTTAGGCAATGAATCTGGCAGTTTTGTGTAGGCTACCAGAGGACAGATGGCAGGCAAGGAGGGCCCCAGCCAAGGCAAGGAGAACCAGAAACAATAATAGATGTTAGGAAATATTGGCCCAGCAGAGTAGATGGAGAGGGTTTGCTGAGTGATTGAGAAAAAAGGGTCATCAGATGTGACCAATTGCTTTTTGTTCTGGATGGCTGGAAGAGCTATCAGGCCATTAATAGAAAGTGCAAGAGGTTCTACCTTCCCATGTATTTCCATCTCCTGTGTCCACACAGTCTTCTTTTATTATTTTTATTTGTGAGAATTCCATAGCCTTTTCCTTCTTCCACTTTATTTCCAGGGACCAACGTATCTAACAGGCACCCATGGACTCTTGCTGTGTTCTGAAATGCTATTCTTGCTTTGAGGACCCCTGATTGTCCTACTCACCCCTGAAAGGGCTGGCACTCTGCTCAGGGATCTTAGTGGAGTCTACTTAGCATCACTAAGTTTATGGTTTCTGTTTGACCTGAAGCCTGTCTGGGGAATGTATCCAGTGACAGAGGCTTCCTAATTTTGAAGTTCATAATTACTGTATAAGAGTTTTACCTCACATTTTGTTTTCATATATTTCTTTTCCTCAATGAAGAGTATTTTTTAAAATTTCATTTACAAACATGGATCATTTAAGGTGTATTTAGTCTTCAGTATAAAACAAATGACCTTACCTTAAAAGCATAATTTTTAAATGTCCTTAAATTGATTTTTTTCCAAACTAAAACAATAGAAAAGCCATAATAATAACAAAGAAAACTTTGAGGATATTTGTGAAATAAATGGTTTTACAAAATCATCTCACAAAATAATCTATCTTTAAGAGAAAATTATATTTTATACATTAAATTTTTCTGAAGTCAGGATGTGTATCTATAATAAGGTTATATTATGGCTGAGATAAACCAAAAATTACTGTTTACCATTATATTGTGAAATGTATATTATATATGGCTTGATTATAAATGAGAATTCAGGAGGGTTGGCACCGCGGCTCACTAGGCTAATCTTCCGCCTGCAGCGCCGGCACCCTGGCTTCTAGTCCTGGTTGGGGCGCCGGTTCTGTCCCAGTTGCTCCTCTTCCAGTCTAGCTCTCTGCTGTGGCTCGTGAAAGTGGTGGAGGATGGCCCAGGTCCTTGGGCCCTACACCTGCATAGGAGGCCAGGAGGAAGTACCTGGCTCCTGTCTTCGGATCGGCGCAGTGCGCCTGCCGTAGCAGCCATTTTGGAAGTGAACCAACGGAGGGAAGACCTTTCTCTCTGACTTTCTTTCTCACTGTCTAACTCTGCCTGTCAAATAAAAAATAGTAATAAATAAATGAGAATTCAAAAAATAGACTGAACTAAGATCTTTAGTATGAAATTTTGAATTCATGACATTTAAATACACTTAAAATTCCAGGTACTTTGCTTCCTACTTTCCTGAAAACTTTAAGACCATCTCTCATGATTGCCACCAACTTTGTTCCTCAGTTCTTCCAATTTCATGAATCCTCTTCTTTCACCTGAGATAGAGAAATCTCTCTCCTTTCTCAGGCTGGCCTCTCCCTGCCTTTTCCCCCAAAGGGCATGGACTTGCTCTCTCCATCCATCCATCCATCTATATATATGTTCATCTGCGTCTGTGTCATTTCTTCTGCCTCCGATGCCCTCTCTCCCTCAATTCTCACTCCTCTGATCATCCTTCTTTCTTCTACCGCCCAAATGTGTGTCTAATAACTTCAAGAAACAAAAGATAAATCAATGCCCCTTTAAACAGCAACTCTACCGTTCTGCCTCCATTTCTAAGACACTGGTAGCAAAAGAGAAGGAAGCAGATAGGGGTGGGGTAGCTGACGTATATTACAAGGAATTTGGTCTTGGTCCACCTGGCAGTGGTAAATACCCATTCTCTGAATGGCTGGAGTTGGGCCACTTGAAGGCAGGGAAGCCCCTCATGAAAATCATATGTTTACATTATACTTGGGGCTCATTCACCTGGGGTGCTTTGTGTGGGGCTTTAATTCACTCAGTCGTGAACAGTGGTGTCATGCAGAGGAAATCAAGGAGGCTTCCATCATCCTGCAGGTTCCCATGACAGTGTATGTGTTGGGAAGGGGAGGAGTCCCTTTGTGGAAGCACGTTTTATCTGTGCTCTAGGTGACAGAGTGTGTTCCTATCCATATTTCCCCTTTGGGCAACAACTCAAACCTCAGCTTCAACTTCAAGACATTTTTATTTATTTATTTATTTATTTATTTTTTTTTTTTTTTGGACAGGCAGAGTGAACAGTGAGAGAGAGAGACAGAGAGAAAGGTCTTCCTTTTCCATTGGTTCACCCCCCAATGGCTGCTGCGGCTGGCGCGCTGCAGCCAGCACATTGCGCTGATCCGAAGCTGGGAGTCAGGTGCTTCTCCTGGTTTCCCATGTGGGTGCAGGGCCCAAGCACTTGGGCCATCCTCCATTGCACTCCCGGGCCACAGCAGAGAGCTGGCCTGGAAGAGGGGCAACCGGGACAGAATCCGGCGCCCCGACCGGGACTAGAACCCGGTGTGCCGGTGCCGTAGGCGGAGGATTAGCCTATTGAGCCACAGAGCTGGCCTCAAGACATTTTTAGACAACTTCCTCTTTCCATTACCACAGGGGTTTGCAAAGGTGATATTAGGGTATTATGGAAGTTGTATAGAGTAGTAAGTTTGAGCACACCGTCCCAGCTGAGCTTACATGTGTTCTCATTCTTGCAATGTCGTTACCTCTATGTGATCTTGGACAAGCTAACCAGCCTCTTTCTACTTGCATTTGCATCAATAAAATGGGGTAATAATAGTATTTATGTCATGGCTGTTGTGAGGATTAAATGAAACAATTTATGTAAATCATTTAAGACAAGGTTTGGCAGATAGTTGTTGCTTAATAAATATTCACCATTTTATGCAGTATATATTCCAATATAATAAATCCCTACACATGGGTATTATGTATGCATGTGTTTTTGTATTCTAAATTAAACGCTGCTGTTTCCACAAAATCTTTTTCATTTCCTTTGTTTGGCAAAAGGTGGGTAAGAACCTACTATATTCTAGACACGGGAACACAGTGATTGGTAAGATGGACCCAATCCCAGGCCTCACAGAGTTGGTGAACAGGCCATTTCAGCCACGTGTGATAAATTTTATGATAAGAGGGGCACAGGGTCTAATAAATGAATACATGAATGAGTAAATGGGAGAGTGAATCTTCCTAACCATTTCTGCTTAAATGTTAAGTGTTTTGATCTCTGAGAAAAAGTCTGAATTTCTTTAGAATCTGTGCTATTCTATTCATAATGCCACTTCTGCTATGAATTATAACTACTCCAAAGCCCTGAGTGATTCTGGGTCTGCATCCAACTGTTGTTAATCTTCTAAACAGGTAGCTGAGACCCAGCTAGAGCAAAGAAAAAGAAAAAATCCAGATGAGGGAGATATGTATATCAATATCCTTCCATTGATAGATGGCAGGAAGTAATTACTATCTGCCTCGTTTCCTACCCTTCTCACTTTTCCAGTGCTCTCATGCTGAGATGCACTGGTCAGGAGTTGTGGTTTTGTTTTGTTTTGTTTTGTTTTGTTTTTGTTTTGTTTTTTTAGCAAGCTGGTTCAGGCTCTATTGGAAAGTTAATATAGCAGGTGAAGCATTCAGGGCCGTGATGAATCGAGGCCAGACACAAATAGAAGGCTGTGGACTCAAGGGCTTCAAAGAGAGACATTTAGGGCAGTCTGTTCTTGGAGCTGCGGCTTGCACTTGCTAAGAGCCAGAATCCGAAGGAGGCAGCTGCTGCAAATGTGCATAAATAAAAGGAAGCGAGTGCCTCACGTTCCTATGGGAACCTGCAGCAGCTCAGATTACCCATTCCCCAGACATGATTTCCTTTCAGCTTGGTGTCTCATATTAAAAGGTAGACCAAGAGGTACACTTCCAGAGTGGTGCCTGGGGGATATTTGTAGTAGGAGTTGCATGACTAATTCCCTCAACACAGTATAGAAGACTTACTCCTGAGGGTATTATACATTTAAAAAAGCATGTGAAAGAAGGAACCTATCTTTTTACCACATATTCCAAAAATGCAAGTGGTTGTTTTTCTTGTGCCTAAACAGTGTGTCTAAGTGTGTGTGTGCATGTAAAATATCAGAGAAAGCAATCTCAAATAACATTCTTCTATTTCTGATTGGAATATTGATTGTGTGATTCAAATATGAATTAAAATGAGCATTTTTCTTAGATTCAAAATCTGCTGAATTTTTGCCTCAGCCCCTGGCTTTAGCAGAAACTTTGCCTGTAGAGAGAATTCAAGATGAGACTGTAAATACATGAAATCCAGCACTGCATGATCCAAAGCTTCAATACATTCATGATCAGAAACCTGAATTGCTAGCTCTAAGCCCAATTGTCCACTGGAAATTGAAAAATACAATTTACTAATGAGAGAGAAGAACCCCATGCATTCACTCCGGCAGATCACGGGTTTTCTATAATATGGCCACAGTGTGCAGCAAGAAAACAAGGAGCCACAGTGCGTTCCGCCTAATCCTTCTTGGCCTTCTTAACTGGCCAGGTGATCTCAGTGAATTTCCCGGCCTGCCTGCCCCTCAGTTCCTTCATGGAAAAAAAAAATGGTAATAATCAATCCCACATGGTTGCTGGGAAGATTAAATAAGAATTGTATGTGAAATAAATATTTTCACAGTTATGATTTCAAAAGATGCTTTTATAGACATCGGTTCAATTGATATTTCCAAGAAACATGGATTTGCAAAGACAGGTGTCATTGAATTGTGAGTGGTATATTCTCTAAGTCACATATCTATGAGAGCAAGGCAATTCTACCAAGCCACAGTGTCAAAGGCACAAATGAACTTGGCGTTCTTGCTTTCACCAGAGAAGTGTTTTTGCAAAGCACTGTCATTTCACAAAAGCCTAATAGTGGCCAGCCACACACACAATTTTTGTGGCAGTATCCACAAAACCTCCAGGGTGAAGTCTTCTATGAGAAAATCTTTAAAGCACAGCAACTGTGGATTGTTATAAAAAGTATTTCGAAGCATTCAGGAGAGAGGGTGATCTCTGCCCCTTTCAGCTGGTTATGGAAACATATGGAGGAAAGGCCTTTGTGGGAGTGCCAGGAATAACAGAAGCTTAGCCCTTTCAAGAGCAGGGTGCAATCCCTCTGACACCGTATGGACTCTAGGGTTGCTGTGTGATCCCCTGGCTGTGGCCAGTGCTAGTGTAAGACCACCTCAGTGACTCACTGTAGGTCCTCTACAGAACCATTTCTTATTTTAAAAATTATACAGGTAAATGCTTTAGCAAAAGGATACTTAAGTGTATTCCAGAAGTAACCTCATATAAGATTTTCCATTTTTCTCAGATCTGGGGGCTTTGAGCATTCTTTATTTTTAATGACTTATTTAATTTATTTATTTGTGACAGAGAGATCTTACATCCACAGGTTCAATCCCAAAATGATCACAACAGCTGGGGCTGGGCCAGGCTGAAGCCAAGAGCTTGGAATTCCATCTGCTCTCCCACATGGATAGCTGGGACCTAAGCACCTGGGCTATCTTCTGCTGGCTTCACCGGAAGCTAGACAAGAAGTGAAGCAGCTGAGACTCCATCTGCACTTATCTGAGATGCCGTTGTCTCGGGCAGTGACTTAACCTGCTGCACCACAATTCCGGCTCCAGCCATGGGCATTCATCGTCTACTTTATCCATCTAGCAAATATATATACTAGGCTCTGCAGCTATAGCAGCAAAGAAAACAAAGTAATCCCTTACCTTATGGTGTTTTTATTCTAGTGTAAGAGGAGTGAGAGACAATTTTTTAAATTAAATCACATAATATTTTCAAATAGAAATGGAAGTAGGGTACACACAAAAAGAGGTGGCTTGCAATTTTAAACAAATGAGTAGGGAAGGCCTCTCCAAGAAGATTACATCTTAGCAAAGTGAACAAAAAACCGCAGCCCACGGATAGAGTGTTCCAGGCTGTGGGAACAGCAACGCATGTTCCCTGAGGTGGGAGCATATCTGTGAGTTCAGAGAATACAGCGAGGAGGCCAGATGGAGTAAGACGCTCATGGGAGAAGAGTAATGGGAAATGAAGTAGAAAAACAAGGGCGCCAGGCCAGGAATTGAGCATTTACTGAAATTGAGACACATGTGGGACTTTGGGCTGAGAAGTGACACCATTTGGGTCCTTCCTAACAAGATCCCCTTGGATGAAGTACTTTGGAATCAGGAGGAAAAGTTGTCAATTAAGTGACTCTTTTAAACCTATTTTCTATTCATTTAATTAATTATTAAAAATTTTATTTAGTATATACTATGAGTTAGGTACCAGAAGAGACAGACAAACAAAAAAGTAATGATGAATCATTGTGATAAAATGCTAAAGAGGGTGCCTAACCAGGTATTGGAGAGGGCGGAAGCCGAGACCTGAAAGATAAGTGGCAGGATCCAGTGGAAGAAGAAAAGTGCTGCAAACAGAAGTGGTAGCGATATGAGAATTATAACAGCAATAATAAAATGTCTGATATTTACGGAACATCTCCTGATTTGCTAGGCATTCTCAGCACTTTACATACACATCATTTCGTATGACATTTCGTATGATTCCAACAAGGACAGACGTGTATGACAGGCACTATTTTTGTCCTCACAGTACAGAGGAGGAAAATGAGGCACAGGAAGGTAAAGAAATTTGCTCAAGAGCAAGAGCTAGGAAGTGGAAGTGCTAGGACTGGAAACCTGGCTTGGAACTCAGACTCTGTATTCCTAACCACTTGGCCAATGTGCACAGAGCATCTGGGGCTGAGAGATGAGGTTAGAGAAATGACCAGGAGTTCAGTTCAATCAAATTCGTTTTTAAACTATGTTTTGAGTGTAAACTCTGTGCCAGACCCCAATTGCCAGGGCTGTGGAGATAAATAACAAAACATGGCTCCTGTCCTAAAGGAGCATCCTTTCTACTGGGCCAACCATCTAGGCTTAGTAAATACCAATATAAAAATGGTCATGGAGGTTTAGCTGTGCAGAAGGCCACAGAGCACTCCTTACAGAAGCCGGTCATGTTCCTGCCAACACAGAAGGCAGAGCAGTGGTTGGCTCAGCAGGAAATGTCAAACCCTGGGCTGCCCCAGAATTCAAAGAAGCATCACAGCACTTCACGCCAGCATAGAGTAACAGCCCCCACATTCCTGGCAGGAGAAGAGACTTTCGAGGAGAAAAAGGCACCCCCACAACATAATACCATTTTGTTATTCAGGGTCTGACAGCCAAGAATACACAGAGGAGGAGAGAAAACTTCAGTGTTGTGTGATGAGGCAAAAGGTCCCAGAGGTTTGGTATACATTCACTTAAAACAAAAACAAAAAAAAATTGCTTGTAATTTTGTAATCTCCTTCGGGTGTTTCAAATGGTTTGTGAAGATCAATGTTCTGCATGTTCAAAGACTTTAGGGAGTTTTAAACCCTTCCCATTCAAACTGGCCTGTCATAAAGAACAAAGGAACACGGAATTTCTTGCAGGGATCTGAATTCACACAAAGGAGCCCAGAGATCTAAGATCAACAAAGATGGCCTTTGAACTTTCCTGGATCCTAAAGGGGAAAAGAATATGTATTGCTCTGTAGGCTCCTATCTAGTTGCTGCTTTTATCTTCCATCAATAAAACTGATTTTCTGATTTTTATTTATGTAACCCACCCAGTGGCCATTAATATAAATAATGGTTAAAAGCTTGGGTTCACATGGACCTGAGTTCAAATTCAAGTTCTACCACTTAGAAACCCTATGACCTTGGGCAAGCTGGTTGAACTCTCCAAGTCTCAAATTTCCCATGTATAAGATAAAAAGAATATCACCTTTTTCAAAGGATTACATTGGAGTTTGTACATGTCTACTATATGGTCAACACTAAATAAATATAGGAAGTGCATTTTTTCTGTTTTTCCACTAGCTCATGTACTTTAGTCTTTAACAGTCATCTTTCAGGAGAAGATACAAAAATGGAAGATGAATTAAAATGCTACTTTCACTGAGATTGCATTATTTGGCCCAAAGCTGGAAGGAAGCATAGGAGAGCAACACGTGTAGGATTTATCTGCTGCTATAAAGGAGAGATTGGTAAACTACAGCCCATGGCCAAATCCCACTTCCTATGTTATTTTCTAAATTTTATTATAAAGTAGCCTCACTTGGTTTACAAAGTGTCTATGGCTGTAAGAGTTGAGTGGTTGCTGCAGGGACCATATTGGTCCACAAACCTTAAAATACTGACCGTCTTGCTCTTTCAGAGAAAAGTTGCCTGACTCCTGCCTTAGAAACTTTAAAAATTAATTTTTTTTCTAGTCACAGAAAATGTATAAATTGGCAGCTCATTTTCACATGGAAGAGTATGAAGACTACCTTCAAGAAGTTTGTGTATTTAACTAGCTAATGACAAGGGCAGTGTTAGGTGCCAGACTTACAAAGACTCATAGGCAGGGTTCTTATCCCACAAAGACCCCACACTCCAGCTTGGATATAGAAGGATACAGCTCATTGCAAAGTGAGACAAGATCTGTGTGAATGATGAGCAAATGGATGGAGCAGCACTGAAGCCACTGTGGCTCCTTCCACCTCCATTTGACCACCACAGAAGAGGCACAAATGCATGGAAGCTCTCCATTGTCCTCTTGTTCATGATGTGAATCTGTGAGACTGCATTGAGGACATCTAACAAGGAATCATTCTGGGACCTTTTTGGCAATAGTGTAAGGATTGGATGGGTTGAGGAGGAGATAGGAATAGGGAACATGCTAAGGAGACTGCTGCTCCAGTACATGTCACAACAGTTTGAGTGGTAGCTAAAGAAATGGAAAGTGGTCAATCAATGACCATAAACTTTATTTGAAATAATCAGAAGTAAGCAGGCCCAGATATACATGAATGAAATAGCAAGGAAGGAGTCATCTATTCATTCATTCAATTGTTCATTTAATCCACATGTATTTGATGCCTTGTACAAGATAATTGGTTTAGACAACAGGGATCAAGACACAGTAGTTAATAAGAAGTACAAGTCTACCTCTGTGCCTATGTGATTTGCATTGTAGTTTGGGGAGGTAAGACATTTTAGTTTTGATTCCTTCTAAAACAGACCATGAGACAGAGTAATTTGTAAGTTAGGTGTAAATTACTCTTGGAATGTGTGATTTAAAGAAATGTAGTACAGCAAAAGGAAGGAAGGAAAGTAAATATGTGATGTGTTGATGAGTAAGCCACTGTTGTGGCCAACTGAGACCCAAAATCACCTTGTGTCCTAAGGGTATAGAACATGCTCCAGAATTTCTCAGTAGGAGCAAGGAAACTGGAGTACTTACCCATCAACTCTTATTCCTGATTGATTGTGTGTATGGGAGGGAGCATTAACTTACCTCTCTAATGAACAGGGCCAAATACAGAAAAACATGAGCAGATATAGAAATCTCTGAAGATAACTCCCAAAGTAGATCAAGACTCACAGGCAAAGCACTAAATGTCTGCAATATAAGAGATAAACAATGAATAAATATGCAAGCAAACAGAGGTGGCAATACATGCTATTCAAACAATTAAAACAGGTTGATGAGATGAAAGTGACTGGAAGACTAGCTTAGATAGAGTAGTGACTGACAAAAACAATTCTGCCATTGGAATACCCTAGAAAACACATTCAGTCAGCACAGAGTTCCTAAGGCAGGAGAAATAGGAGGCCATCGTGGTGATTGGAGGGGAGGAAGCAGAGGGAGAGTGGTACAGGATGAAGTCCCATAACTAGTAGAGGTCAGGCCATGGGGGCTTTGTGAGCTAGGACAGTGTTAGGATTTTGTTATATGTGTTGGGCAGTCACTGAGAGATTTTAATCAAGGGTGAGATATGATCTGATTTACATTTGTAAAAGCTCATTCTTGCTACTTTCCCCCACTCTCTTTCTTGAATGATTTAGTCCAAAAGCCATTAGACAAGGCTAAACAAAATTGACTTTGCCACTGAGCATGTATCATGTTGTCAGCATCCAATTAGGGTATGGAAAATGACCATGTATGGAGGGTGGGAGTACCAATTAACACTATCTGGCACGAGGTATCAGAAAGTGAGAGAAGGAAAGGTTTTCCACAGAGGGACTGCCCTATCAGGGTTCTAGAGCCTTGTAGGAAGGCACCCATGAGAGCATTGTTGGAAGCAATGGCCCTACCTGGGATACTGGGGTTCAAATGGTGAGGAAGATTCCATACAGAGTAGTGGCCACTGTGTTTCTTTGCAGGCTGAGGACATTATAAGTATGAAAAAGGAAAGTACTAGAATGAACCCTGCGGTGTTGAATTGCAATTTGTCAGAGAGCAAAACATTATAAATGTGTCTAAATATATGTGTAGACCCATATCTGTTCTCTAGCTTTGTTTTGTGAGAGGACCTGGGAGGAGCAAAATTTCAACAGCAAGGAGGCGACAAGCAGCACACCCAACTCCAAGACTTGAAGAAATGGCAGACTTAGGACAAGCACAAGAAATAGGAAATGAGCCTAGAACGTCTTGTGCAGAAAGAGAGGCACAAAGACAGAGAGTTACACGTCAAAGGGACTGCTTGAAGGTGCTCAACCTGGCCAACTATGATATGGTTTGGGGGTCAAAGTAATGACAATGCTATTAAAATTCATTGAAGAGAATGGTAACGGAAGTTCATATAGGTATAAATAAAGGTGGAAATTGAAATTTGGTTGGAGAAGAGGAAATTTATAGAGTCTCAAAGCAACTCCCACAAAATACTTATTAATTACATACATAAAAGGGGCAATTTTATAGTGAAGAAGCCTGTCAGACACCACCTGAATCAAGTAATCCAAATTAACAATACAATAATGGGACAAATCACAATATGATGAGATACAATGAAAAGAACACAGCAGCACCTCTGTGATACTTCCCACCATAGATGCATAATTTGAATCTAATCATAAGGAAACCTTAGATAAAACCAAATCGAAAGGCATTCTGCAAAATTACTAGCTTGTCATCTTCAAAAATGTCAAGGTTATGAAATTCTAGTAAAGACTTAGAAACTGTTCCAGATTGAAAGAGATTAAAGAAACATGACAACTAAAGACAGCATGTGATTCTGAATTGGATCCTTCTGCTATAAAGAGCATTACTGAGATAACTGGCAAGACTTGAATGTGGTTTCAGAGTAGACGGTAGACTCAAATGGTTATATTGTGGTTATGCAAGAGACTGGCTTTATTTCAGGAATATGGTACACTAATATATTTGGGAAATCTTAGACCTTAGATGGGCAATTTACACTCAAATGGTTTGAGGGGAAGTAGTCATATCACTGTAACAACTTCCATAATGTTTGAGATTGTTTCAAAATGAAAATTTAAAAACGTTGATATTCACTGCAGCCATTTCATTGCAGGGTCTTTCCACATTTCCATATTTTGCTTTACTTACAGGTCCTTCCTCCTCTTTTGAGACCTTGATTGGCATTTTCTCCTTCTGATGGTGGGGTTGGGGGGATGCCTTCAGAGGCTGCACTGTTGTCTCCTGTGTTGAGTTTCTTTGTACATGTCTACCCTTCTTTTCACCTCAGAGGGTGGAGTCATGTCTATGTCCTTAGGAACACAGCACAACTCCTGCCATTGTGTTCAACAAACAACCAGGAAGAGAGGGAGAAAGACAAAGTAACAGACCTAAAATTCAAGAATTGTTTCTAGAGTCAACACAGTTAAACTGGAAAACCAGAAGATTTGGCTACTGCTTGGCCTACATATGAAATGCAGTGGTATGATCTTGGATCTTGAACAATATTTAGATGCTTTTGAGCCTCTACTTCCTCATATGTACATGAGTTGCTAGGTAGAGCAAATGTAGTAAGGGTTGTAAAGCATCTAGTAGAATCCCTGACACTTAGCTAGGATGCAATAAATTTTGGTTTCCCATTTATCTTTAAAAATAAAAACGATCAAAAATTGCAATTTTAGAATTTTGGGCTTTGCTCCTGGATCACTATGTCCTTGATATATGAACTTGGATAAACTATTTCACTTTTCACTGCCTCAGTTTCTTCTTGGTGTGAGTTTTAGGTTCTCATGCTACTAACGTCTCTTAGTTCTAAAATGTTAAATGCGTTCCATTTGTTGTTTGTTGTTGGACAACAGTGCAGAAGGTGAGGGATGTGAAACACTTTGCTGTATTTAAACATGTTCATCAATTTTAGCAGTCAGGGCATGCAAGGCCACCTCCCACTGGTTTATAGAACTGACTCCCTTAGACCCGCTTAAATTAGAAGGTAAATTGAGAGGTGGGCCTATTGTGTTAGGTTACTATTGAGCACATTAATAATTTATGAGCCATAAAGGAATTAGCACATTAGCACACACTTTAAGTTCTCTTTGCATTTTTCCTTATTCATAATTCTTTGCCTAATTGCTTTTTCCTTTAAAAATGGGGGAGCTGAGACCTTGGATATTTGCCTAATGGCTCAAGCAGAGCCATGACCTGGTTGCCAAGTCTTTCATTCCTTTTATAGCTTGGGGACATTTGCCATTGAAAGAAAACTGATGGGTTTGATTTTCCTGAAAGAGATATTTTGCACTGACCTCTAACCCCATTAAATGCTTTGGCCATTGCCATTCACTGTAATGGGAGTAATAAATTTGCTTTAATTTAGGACATTGTCAAGTAAAGAATATTGACAAAAATAATGTTTTGAAAACAACCAGGATGAAATCATGAATAAATAAATATGCTGGACTTAAAAGATAAATCAGCGAATACTTATTCACAAGAGTCTGACTGCACGATTTCAAAGTTAGGCCAAAGGTGTTCCCATTCTAATAAAAATGTCATCTTACTCTTTAGACCAGAGGAAAAGTGGGCTGCATAGAAAGACATTGCAAAGCCCCGCAAAGCATTTATCCCTTATGACAGATCTGTTTTAAATAGACCTATTTGTTTTCAACTAAATGCCAAAAGGATCAGCCAGATGACTCTAGTAGCCTTTTCTGTGGCAAGGCATTTGTTTTCCTAGTATAAATACCTTTATTAGACATTTCAGCAGACTGTTTTGCCACCTTTTCTTTGTATTAGTTTCTTAGATTGGTGTCAAGGAACTGAAATTCTGTCTCCATCTGATCTGAGTGTGTTTCCTTTGGAGTGAAAGAAATGACCGCTAACTTAAGAGTACTCCTCTTGAAGAACAGGACTAAGGGTGCACCTGGCATTGATCCTTGTGCTCATATGCTTACAGAGGTAACATCGTTATGATAGATGGCAAAACAGTCCCATAAACTACAAAACAAATTTACAAGAAAGACATCAGATGATGTTTCCTTATGCAAAGTCCAAAGGGCTATATCTTCCAGGGTGCAGTGGTCTGAGGGCTTTGTTAGTTGTATAACAACTAATTGGACCAATTTGAGTGGGAGAAAATGTTGCCCGAAGTCTTCAATCCACTCATACCCTAGTGGTTTTCTGTTCAACATAGCCAGGGTTGTGTTTAGGAAGATTAGACCAATGCATGCGGCGTAGACAACCTTATACAAGGTGAGAATGCTGAGGAGAATCGTAAGCATCTCATTTAGAAAGTTTACTTTGTGTGTACCCGATGTTTTCACATTACTTTTAGGAGATGGGGGAAGTAAAGGTTTGATAGACAAAAAATATAATTTAAAAAAATCAAATAAGACACAAGAAAGCTGTTTCTGCTTTTGCTGTGATATGAAGAGATTTTCTTTATGAGGAAATTTCGCGTTCATTTTTAGATACAAAGAATCCAATACTCTGTCACTTCTGACTAGTTCCTAAATGTTTATAGAAAAGTAGTGTGATGTGTGCTGCCATTTAGCACAATGCATTTTGGTAGAAAGCACATGGACCAGAAGTCTGGAAACTTTTTGTTCAACTTCTGCCTTTGCCCTCTTACTAGCTCTGACAGTTTATGCAAGTATTCAAACTTTCTGAGTCTGACTTTCCACACTCTTAGAATGGAAGTAAAATTCATACTTTCCAGACAAGTCATGAAGGGTTTGTAAAAATATTACAAACTAGTCAATAGAAAATAATGTGCCAGTTTTAAAGCTTTCTGTAAGTAGAAGAAATTATTATTATTACATCATTATGATGGAACTGAACTACATTTCTTCATTTTTATTCAGTTATTTTAATCTCATCCTGTCAAGTCTTGAAGAATAGTATTTGTCTGATAAAAATCACAAAATCAAAGTTTCCAACTCTGCAAAAGTCACACTCAGGAGAATGTGATTTTTTTAAGGGTTTCTTTTGGACTGGTTAACAATCTGAAGTCTCCTTTGGAATGTAATTCAGACAGAAGCAATTATGGCACTAGAAAATACTTTGAGAATTCATGAAATCCCACAGCCAAAACCATGATTCATTGCTCCAATACCAAAAGCATTTGGCAGGCTATGCTTTGGAAGCCACAACACTGTCTGCTTTCTAGGTTCTAAATGGGACCATTTGGATTCGTTGTGACATTGCCTGAGCCCAGTGCACTGGGGAGAGAGAACTAGAATTCCCTAGTCTCCTCTGACAGTGTTTTCCCTATTTTATCTTGGGCTTTGCTTAACAACACAGCTTTCTGGGTTAAGAGGTCACAGTGATTTAAGGGTCCTCCTACCTCTCCAGCACTTTACCATGAATATTCTACAAAATTTATATGAAAACCTTCGTGAAACAGCTCTGGATTTCCCAGCACCAGGCTTGCACAGACTGTCATTCAAAACTTTAATGATGGGTTTATATGAAAGTGCTTTCTCCACACTTTCCTCTGCTTCATCTTGGATGGCAATGTGGTTCTTCCTTTGAAATGGAGCACTAAAAGAGATGGTTCCTTCAAGCAAATTGCACAGTTCAGTTACTACATCAAATAAAACGCATATAGACAAAAAGCTACATACACCACCCTGAGTAATAGCGGTAATGTATAGCCAGGTTTGCCATGGCATGTGTGTGAAAACTAGGCACTCAGCCTTGGCCAAATATCAAGCACAGCAGATAAGAAAGATAACAATTTTCTGCCTATGTGAGAACTGTGTGATTTCGCCTTGCATTTCTAGTGTGCCAAAGAGAGCTTCTCAAAGTCTACACGATTTATGAATACCTTTTAAAAATTATTTATTTATATTTATTTGACAGGCAAAGAGAGAGATAATCTTCCATCTGCTGGCTCACTCCCCAGATACAACAGTTGGGACCAGGGTAAACCCTGGTACTCAATCTGGGTCTCCTTTATGTGTGACAGGGACCCCAAGTACTTGAGTCATCACATTAGCTAAAAGCTGGAATGCTCAATGGAGCTAAGACTTTAACCCAGGCACTCTGATATGAAATGTGGGCATTCCAAGTGTCCTGGCCATTGTGCCAAATGCCCACCCCTGAATTATACATGCCTTCTAAAGGATCATAAAAGGTAAGAACTGGAGGGAACTAGGGCAGGTTGTGACTTCCACGGACCCTAGGTCCCCCTGTACCTGGTTTCTTCTGTTTCTAGGGATGGGACGGTACTCCCTTCTGAAACAGCTCAGTTTCTTTTTGGAAAACAATAACCCTAATTATTCCCAGTGTCTAAGGCTCAACTTAACTCTGTGATGATGTCATCTATAGGAGCTAAAACAGACATCAAATCTCTATCAGTTCTGGATATTTAGCCTGTAACAATTCAGTATAACCACTTTTCTTCTGACATGGATTTCTGCTTCTGACTTACAAATAAGGTGGAGGAAACTTGGTCCAACACCTTGCTGGAATCCAGATATGTATTCTAGACTATGGCTTTCCCCTTCATATTTATCTTCAAAAAGAAATAAAGCAAATCTAATGTGAGGTTTATTTCCCATAGTGTATCTATGATAGCTTCTAGTAACCAGTATTTGCTTTTTAAGTACTCAAAAAACCCCTTTGTTTTAATCATTCTTTTCCAGAGCTTTGCCTAAAATGTTTAATAACCTACTGGCTTATTTGCAGCCTCTGCGTTACCTCAGCATTGGGGAGTTGAGGCTATATTTGGATATATTCTGTCTTCCAGAACTCTCCCCATTCTTGTCGCCCTTCCATAATCTTATGTACATGTTTATTTCCTTCTCAATGAATAATATTTTTGCCTAATGTCCTTAGCATGAGTGTCATTATCTCTGCATTTACTTCATCAAACATAATCTCATATTATCATTAGTTTTGAGTATCTTGGTTGTTCATTCACAGACAATATGATTATTTGCCAATAGGATAAGATTGTTCTGACAAGTCAAAACTTACATGGCATGTGCACACAGAAATAAAGATTATATATTGTGGATTTGGGTTTGAATAGGCCTAATTAGTACATAATCTACCATGAAGTTTATGCCCTTAGAACATTGATTAAGAAGCAAGAAATATTCTTAAATTTTGGTTTTATTCTCCATTCTGGATACATTGCTTATTTCCTCATGTACCTTTGTAAGAAAGTAATGCTGATGATTGCATTTATCTTTACATATACATCACAGTTAATCTGAATTCTTTACCCTAAAATTATACCTCTCAGTGCTAAAATAACATATATAAATATAATGTGGTAGTTTGAAAAAACTAACCTAAACACTATCTTATTTTTATAACAGAAAATTTCATTCCACACTCACAAAATATATACATGAAAAGCTTCCCATATAGTGTTATCTATCATTCATATATTTACCTATCTATGACATATTTCATCCTTTTAGTGTAAGAAGACTACCTAGTTGACCAGCAATATGGAAATATTGCAAAATTGAGTGGTTTGCTTACCTGCCATTAGGCCACATTTACTTTCATTGAATTCCTAGGGGCAGCTGCAACACTGGAAGTGTCTTATTTTTGCTGACCACAACTTCAGCAGAGGTCCTGCCATATCTCTAACTCTTGGCTCCTGTGGTGAAGTCTGGATGCACCTGGGTTGAAAACAACTAGTTCCATTGATAGGGATCTGGTTTCTTCTGTTTTGTTTGATCTGGGTATACTTAGCCTCCATCTGTCTGTCATCCTAGAACAGTGTCCAGAGATAGGCGGTTATCTCCTGGGAAGGAAGGTTAAGTCTCCTGGCATGAATTCCATTCAGCAACTGAACAAGCAGGGCAGTTTGGAGATGGGCTTTTATTCACAGGAAACCAGATAGCCATTTGGGTGATAAAATATTTATTCCCTATTATCTTGCTGTTGCCAAGACTACTGCATGTAACACTTTTCTTAAAAGGAGACAGAATGCTAACAGGATTACACATTTTTAATAGGAAAAATTTTATTTTGAAAAATATCTTGTGTAACATTCTATTGCTCAGAACTAGGTATGGTTTACCACTTTATGTTGATTGAAAGCATGTCATGTCTTCCTTTAAACCAATACCTTTTCTGTTTCTTCTTAGTCATTGCTTTCTTCTATGAGCCATCTTTAACTTTATAGCTTGAGGAAGTGAGGCCAAATTGTTCTTAAGGCAGCTAAGGGAACTAATCAGTACAAACTAGGGTTAGCTTTCAGAAAAAAAATTGACATCTGTACATGGATATTTTGTAATAATTTCATTGTATTTAACATATTTTAGCTATTTACAGAGTACTGGGACTCATAGTAGCTTCTAGTAATCAGTACTTTTTCTGAAGTGTGCAAGAAACCTGTGTTTTAATCATTCCTCCCTGGAATTTTGCCTGGAATGTACATTAACCCACTAGTTTAGTTTGAAAGGCTCTGTCTTATTCCTACTTTGGGAGTATAGTATCCAAAGAGCTTAAAAATAATCTCCAACCTCCAAAAATTGTTTAATGGGATTCATTAGCAAACAAACACACAGCATTATACACCAAGCAGGTTCTGATAAGCACTGTGTTGGAAGTACAAAGTAGTAGAGGGGTATGGAAGAGGAAGTGATTAATTCTGACCGGGAGTTTCTAGGAGGTCTTCAAGGAAGATGTTAACTTTGAGCCAGGTATTGAAAAATAATAAAAGGAGATAACATTTGTTGAGTGCTTACCAAATGCCAACAGCTTTAAACTTACTGGCCCTTTTCATTCTCATGATTAACCTTTTAAGCTAAGTCTTGTTGTAAATCCTGGTTTACAGTGCACAAGCAAAGCACAGAATAGTTAAATAATTTGACAAAGGTCTGCAGTAGTAAGTGATGCAGTTAGGTTCAAATTAAGGAGTCTAACACAAGAATGTTCATTTTTTATCTATTTACATTTTTAAAATTTTTATTAACATAAAGACAACAGATTTCATGTATTTCATTGGTACAATTCTAAGAGAAACATAGTTTCCTTCCTCTGGCTTTCTGTCCCTCAATCTTTCTCATTCTTTCCTTTCTTTTTTTTCTTCAATTTTTGCAAAAACATAATTTCAGTCTACTCTATAATCACACGCTTAATGCACCACTAACCATAATATTCAAAAGTAAAAAGTGGAACAACCACAATTCCACAGGAATAAGAACAAAAGCTAAAAACAACAATCAAATCACAAGGTGTCCATTTTACTCCTATATATTTTTCGTATTCTGTGTTAACTCCCACATATCAGAAAAAAACGTATGATATTTATCCTTTTGGGACTGGCTTACTTCACTTGCTCATTCTTAAGCACAACACCTTACTGTCCCCTTTCTGGATAAATGAGATGTTCACAAGCACATTCAAGCAGTGTAAGCATCTCAGTCACAAGCATGGAGAAGAGAACATTCAGGAATGTTTGGAAAATCCAAACTGTGTGACTTGAACCTGGGAAAACCAAAGTTGAAAAATTGTAGAATACACAGAACACAAGTATCATTGGCTTACAGAGGGCTTGAACCAGCACCTTGAGGAATTGCAGGAGGAAGCAAGAGAGTGTTGTATCAAGGTTTTTATTACATAAGACCTTGTAGAGGAGACAATTGAGTGACTAGAAGGAAGCACATCATTTAGGAGTCTGTTAATTAACCAAATCCTTCAAAATTGTTTGTTGTCCTCTCCTATGTGTCAGATACCATTCTGAGTGTTGAGTTTATAACAGGAAAAAAGTCTCCACCTTCATTATGTGCAAAGGATATACACAGTATATAGTATAAAAATAAGCAAGCCAATATTTAGTTTTGAAAGAGAGAAAAAGCATGATGTGATGTGATATGATAGAGGGTGACTGGGAAGAGTAGTGGCAACATTGGAATGGTAGCAAGAGAAGACGTTGTTGAGAACTGAGGCCTAAATGACAGAGGAGCCATTCATGAGTGAAGGAAGGACAAGGACTCAGCAAACTGTTCTCACTAGTCCAAGTGATCAATTTCTGTTCACAATTGATCATAATGATAGGACTAAGAGTCAAAGGGTCACATAAACAAGACTAGAGTGTGCAAATACTAACTGATAGAATAAAAAAGGGAGAGAACGATCCAACATGGGAAGTGGATACACAATAGACTCATAGAATAGCGGATGTCCTAAACAGCATTCTGGCCTCAGAATCAGCCCTTAAGGCATTTGGATTCAGCTGAAAAGCCCATGAGAGTATTTCAGGCATGGAAATCCAAGACACTCTGGCAAAAAAATAAATAAATAAATAAACCTAAATGAAAGATCTCTGCGAGTGGGATCCCAGTGGAAAGAACAGGTCATCAAAGAAGGAAGTAAGGAGGTACCTTTCTCTGAAGGGAGGAGAGAACTTCCACTTTGACTATGACCTTGTCCAAATATGATTAGAGTCAGCGAACTCAAAAGGCTTCCATAGCCTTGGCAACTCATGACAAGAGCCTAGGGTGATTACTGACGCCATAAACAAAAGTGTCAATTTGTTAAGTCAACAACAGGAGTCACTGTTCACTTACTCCTCAGGTAGGATCTCTGTCCTTAATGTGCTATACATTGAGATTTAATGCTATAACTAGTACTCAAACAGTAATTTTCACTTTGTGTTTCTGTGTGGGTGCAAACTGTTGAAATCTTTACTTAATATATACTAAACTGATCTTCTGTATATAAAGATAACTGAAAATGAATCTTGATGTGAATGGAAGGGGAGAGAGTGCGGGGGGGTGGGTGGGGGGTGGGAGGGAAGTTATGGGGGGGACCATTGTAATCCATAAGCTGTACTTTGGAAATTATATTCATTAAATAAAAGTTAAAAAAAGGAAGAAGGTATCAAGAAATCCTGGAGGAATTAGATGAATATCGTAAAAAGTCTAAGTGTCAAGTGGATGGTACCCAGAAAAGTCAAGTGTTACACAGCATCCAAACAGCCCTGCTTCACAACCAGGAGCTGGGAATGGGAAGATCCAGTTTGTGAATCAGAGGGTGGAGTTGGTGGAGAACAGGACCAGTCAGCTGTACACATAAAACTCCTTGAGGCACATCCAGAGATCAATGGTGTTAGTGGCAACAGTGACAAAGCTGACCAAGTCAAATAATGAGACAGTCACACAGGGAAAAAAACACTGGGGTCCCAGTTACAGGGCAACACTGAGAATTGGGAGAGTACATCTAATAATCATCATGATGACCACATTGCCTCAGGACCACCCAAGGAGTAGAAAGAAAAAAAAAAAAACTTCAAGGAAAAATAAATGCTCCATGGACAAATCAGAGGGGAAAGCATCCTGTCACCAAAAGGAGCCAGCATCCTGTCTATGCAATCAGGTCTGCTGTGGAGAAATGATAGGCTAAGACTATGACAAGTGCCCTTTCGAGTGGTTCCTCTTGCATGCATGAGATTCAATCATAAACCAAAGGGCAAGTAGTATTCTACCAAATCTTGAATGGAAAACCATGGACAAAGCCATGAAGAAATGCAAAAAAGAGAAGGCTTATATCATGTAGCATATGAACGTTCATTAATAGTGAGGAGAATGAAGTCAACCAGTGTGGTTGCTTTGCCACCTCCATTGAGGAGCAGGTGAACACTCAGTCTGGAATCTAATACATTTAGATGTGAATTCTAGATAAGCTGTTTACCAAAGCTGTAAAAGAAATTACTCAATTATTAAAGTCTCAGTTTTCTTATCTATAAAATGAGAGAAATGATACATTGCTAGTACAGTATGACTACATATAGATGCTTAACACAAAAGAATCAGAAATAAATATAATCTCTATCTTATAATAATTATAAGACTAACAATATCACTTGGGCTGTATTTCATTTACATTGGATCTTAGTTACTCCAATTAATTCTGAAGGCTTGCCTAACTAGTCAACTTATAACATTAAAACACCTTTACATCATATTGCCATTTCTCTGGGATCTATGCCTTATAAAAATGTTATTGCAAATTGCCACAGTATGAAGCTATGTGTTGCATTGATTTCTAGTGCTAGACAATGTTCCTCTCAAGGCCTGTCATTGGAGGAGATGAAAAGAAGTCTTCAGTACTCACCCATTGACAAATATGGTAAGTTGACAGATTCTCTAGATTTATTAAGGAAAATACTGCCAAGAAGATGATATCTATTTGTTACAAGGGATAAAACCTTGTATTTTTTAATATCTAGAAATTACAGATACTTTAAAAATATTATTTTATAAAAATGCAAACTTTGATCTTGTAAGTCCTTTATAATTCTCCATTCTCTTTTGAGCCTCATTATGTATCTATGAGTGTGCATGTGAGTGTTCATGAGTTGAGAGCACATGTATGGGTATGTGAGAGCATGTATGTGCATGTGAAGAGAAAGAACAACTTGTTTATTAAAATAATCCCATGCTTCTTGGGAGATTCCAAGCACTTTGTCACCATTTTATTGAGTCCATTGCCTTTGAACTTCATGTTACGGGTGTATAGGTAGAGAGAAAAAAAAGAAAAGGTGACTTGCAACAGTTGCATTATATGCTGGGGAAACCCTTCTCTTTAGCTAGCACCTACCGAGAAAACCTAAACCCAACTCTTCCTTCAAACAGCTGGAGAGGAAGCCAGTGGCGAACTGGTGGGATCAGTGTTATACAGGACTGCTTCAGAAAGAATGAATAAAGCTCCTGGAAATAATGAAGAAAGTTCATTGTGGGCTTCTGGGTGCCAGAGGATGGACAAATGCCTTTATCATAAGCTGCCATATGAATGTGCCAGGGCTGTGACGTCCTTTCTCCAACCTTTAAGCCTGAGAAGCTTAATGTTTAATTGGAATTTTAGCACAATGGGCCCATTTATTCATGGCAACTACTTTCGATTATATGGAGGATTGAAAAAGTGTCTGTCAGAGATCAGATTTATTATAAGAGCTGGCTTCGGGGATAATAAATTGGATGATGTGCAGTAGCTGGTTCTCTGATACAAATGCCAATAGTCCTTGGAAACCCCTGACTTTGGGATCCTCATCAGTGTACCTCATCTGCAGATTCTCATTACTTAAGGCAACAAGAATCTTTTAAGAAAGAAAGAAAAAAAATTGTTCTTGGTAGATGCAGACAAACTACAGGGATACTTTAAAGAAAGGAAAGGTTGTGCTTCTGCCTCCCACTGTAAGTCAAGAATGCAGCTTCATGCTTTTTATCATCTGCTTTACAGTGCAATTGGCCAGTCCAAGAACAGACCCTTTGGAGCGAAAACTGATCCAAGTGTCACATCATCATATATTTTTAAAAGATATAATACCATTTTCTCAAACCTATACAGATGTGAATTCACAACCACAAAAATATAGGCATCTTTTGAGATGTGTGCTTTGAGCAGAAGTCTCTTTTCATGGTGGAGTTATAAGATAAAGCATTTCTTTAACAGAAAGGTCTGTTTCTTAAAGAAGCAATGTTTCAAGAATTCCCCAGGATGGAAAAGACAAAAGTGATATAGAAATATAAACGTTGGATTTTCCTATGCTTATTTGTACCAGTAGCAGAGGAAAACACTAGGCTATTTGAATGGAGTAAAAATCCCTATAGACAAAGATGATATCTTTAATATATCCCACCAGAAACATAACATCATACAAGAAAGAATCCTTTTTTTGCCCTCTATTTCCATTTCATAAACCAATTGAGGTACAACAGCAGCATTCTGAGATGTTCTTTGCCCCCCCGCACAATGAACTAATACAGAGCATGAGTACAAAATTAAACACATAGCTGTTTGCTCTCTACTTAAGACCTGTCACTCTGAAGTAGCAAAGCATGCAGATTTGGTTTGCTGTTTTCCTAAGAACTGTGGTTGTATTTCAGCTGAGTCCTTCTTGAACTGATTGGCTACAAAAGTCCAACACGTCTATCCTTTTACTCTGGCAATAATCGCGTGGATAATAAATGCCAACCTCTATGCTCTGCTGATTTTGTTTCTAATAGTTGAAAGATAGCCCCCCCCCCCCCAATATGGGTGAGATGTATGATCATGATCAGTTTCCATTAGGAGCTCTGTGGAGCAAGAGGCACTGGAATCACAGGCCACTGAAACTGTATGTAGTACAACTAGGAGGTATATTATGGTGACAAAAAGATTACCAGTTTACTTAATCATCTATCAATGCCTAAATTGAAATCATTTATCTATGCATGGATTAAAATCATTTTTTTCAGGCTGGACAAAAGGAAATATTTTTGCTCTAAGATGTGGATCTTGTTTTAGTCCACCCAGAGTTGAGATACAGTGGTATGTATCTTGCTTCCCCTCACCCTGGCTCCCTAACCACAACCTCCCTCACATCTGCCCAGAGCCAGTCCCACAGAATGAGAGAGACGCCAGTCGGCCTCAGTATGGGCATCAGAGGCATTTCCTCTGGGGAGAGTTTATGTGGCACCTAAGAGATTTTGACAGAGACCATTCTTATGAAAATAAATATGCCTATCCAACCGTGTCTTGCTAGATATCCTAATGAAAATGTAGATGGCTAGGTTGCTTCTGGAAACTCAGCTATCAAAAGGAAGCAAAAGCAGCAATAGCCATTGATCAATGTGCCCATTTTCACAGAAGCAATGGATGGCTTCCTGCCTTAGAGCAGAAAAGCAGCTATTTCCCTGCACATGCACCTGGGTCCTCCACAACAGCGGCCTGCTTCTGAGCCACTGGGATCATTCTCTGGCCACAACCAGGGCTATTGTTGCAAAGGGCATCAAATACGGGAATTTAGACCTCAGGACTGAAGTACACTTAACACTTGGGCTACCAGCATGAAAACCCAACAGAGGCAACCTGCTGTGGAAGAGAGTCCTTTCCCTTTTCTTTCCAGCTAGCACCACCTTCCTTTCTTAGCCATCATTGGTTCAGCATTCACTATGCGCCTGACACTGCTAGTTGTCTTATGTTCATTGTCAGCCTTCTATGTAGATACAGATAGTTCTCCCACTTGCAGATAAAAGCCCTAAGACTTAGGAAGGGTAAGTTGATAAAAGTCCTAGAGCCAGCAAAGAGGGAAGCTTGTGCTTTTAACCATTATGACACATTTACCGTGCTCCTGAAACGTGCCCTTCTTTATTTCAAGCCCCAAATGCTGCCATCCAGCCATTAGGTTCCTCTAGTCTCCGCTTGCTGTTTTCACTTTAAATCTTGCTACTGCTCTGCCACTGTTCACCAGCAGCTCTTGTCCAGACCCGGTTCACAGGATCCAGGAGAGCTGTGTGCTGCACTGGATCAGGCTGGTTAAGAAACATGGGGAAATGTACAGAAGGCCACAAACTAACTACTGAACTTCTTTTCTGATGCAGGCTACGTGTCTGATCCCATGAGCCCGATGCATTTCCATTCTTCCCGGAATAGTGGCAGCTTTGAGGACAGCAGCTGACAGCATTCAGCATCTACCTAAGGAGAATTTTCCCAAAAACTGACAGCAACAATTCCAGCCACGGCAGGCTTGCTTCCAATTAGAATATTTTACCCTCTAAGGTCTCCTTAAATTGGCTTGTTTATCCTGGTCCTGCTTAAGTTCCTATCACCAGTTGGGCTTTGGATTTGTTGGTGAAGGATGAAATGAAAAAAAAAAAAAAAGTAAAAACAAACAACCCAAAAAACAAGAAAGAAAAGGAAAAAAGAAAACCAGAATGTAAATGGAGAATTGTTTTTAATTTTGTAAATGAAACAGCAAATCTATCTTATAACTTGTGGTGGGCACTTAACAGTTATTGTGTTTTCCTAGGCTGAATTAGGTAGGCTTGGGTTTGACAGCTGTGGGTTTGATTTCTTAGAATGTTTTTCATTTTCTTATCTCATTATGTTACTTTTGGTGTTCAACTCTGTGATTAAAGATTCGTTGGTGGCACAGAAAATTGATTCAGAAGTGTATTTCATTCCAACAAGACTTCTACTGAGTATACCTTCTTTCAGACCATATTGGCAAAGAGGAGTAATGACCTTCAGATCAAGAAGCTTGCAAAGAGATAGCACTTAATTATTGAGTCTCCCTTCCATGTCATAACAAGTGCTCTGTGCTCCACTTAGGCAGCCTGTGGCTGTCAGCCCCACGATGTCAGAAGTGCTGTCAGGTCAGTTATGAAGCCAGCCCACTAATGCAAACCTGCCATTTATACCGCAGTCTGGCGCAGAGCTGTGGGAGGATGTTTAAGGTGACTGCTGCCTTCCAGAAATGAGAAATCTGCCCTTCCTAGTGATTGCAACTAGCAAGACATGAATAGTCCCACCAGATAAAATAGTTTTGCCATTGCTAGACAGATTTGAAAAAGCTAGGCAGATCATGAATCATGAAAATTTAACGGTAATTACTGCTTTTGACCTCAGCAAGAGAGAGAAAACCAGCAAAGGAAGATTTGGTCTTCTGTCCTTCAAGATTTCTCAACCTTGGCACTATTGACACTTTGGACAGGATAATTCTTGGTTGTGGGGGTTGTCCAGTGCTCTATAGGAAGTTTGCTGGTCTCTACCCTCAAGATGCCAGTCACACTTTGTGTGGTAAGTTTATGTGTCAACTTCAGTGGATATGGAAGGCATAGGCATCTGGTTAAACACAATTTCTGGGTGTGTCTCTGATGGTGTTTCCAGAGGAGATGAGCAGACTGAGTGAAGTGGATGGCTCTCCCAACGTGGGTGGCATCAGACAATCTATTGAGGGCCTGAATGCAGAAAAAGATGGTGAAGGCAGGTGAGGACTTGCTCCCTCTCTGCCCAGTGGCTTAAACTGTAATAGTGATTATCTCCTGCTCTATGTGATCCTGGTTCTCAGGCCTAAAGTCCTAGTCTGAAATCTATACCATTGACTCTGCAGCTCTCAGGCCTTGAACTACACCACCAACTTTTCTGAGTCTCCAACTTGCACACATCAGCCGATGGGACTTAGCCTTCATTACTGCATGAATAGATCCCTTACAAGAAGCACACACACAAATGCACACAACCTACCCCATCCTATTGGCTCTGTTTCTCTGAAGGACTCTGACAAATATGCCCCATCATCAAGTCATGACAGTCAAAAATTATCTCATAAAATATGTCTCCAAACTATGTCTATGTATACCCTGGAGCACATAATTGTCCCATGTTGAGAACCATTGCTTTAAACACAGGGAGGACAGCTAGAGGTCTAAAGAAATATTGAACCTGCCTCTGACAGGTTTTAGTTAGGCTTACCTGCTTTCTCCTCCTTCTGAAGTAATGTGGACTCATTTACAAATGGAGTCGCTGATTGTTCCTTGGTTATCTGCAGCAAGCTCCTCACTTCTCCTCTTTCCCCCTGCTAATTAGAAATGGGTGGAGGCAATTTTATCAAGAGACCTGCAGCCCCACCTCTAAAACCCCTTAGAGCGGCTTCACATGACCTGTGGTTACAAAGTCACAAGTTCCCACATGCCAGTAGCTTGTGGATAGATCAATGTGGGTCCAGAAGTAGAAATTAAAATCTTGGTACTTCCAACTAGATTTATCCCTTTTTAGCCTCCAGTCTTTTCATTCCCCTACCCAATTATTCTGAAGTCAAAGGTACACCATCCCACCCAGGAAGTTCCCAAAGGGCTTTATAATAAGCACAACCAAGGAGCTTGAGGTGACTGCTCGGGCATAAACCCTTCTGGCAAAGACAGAGAAGGAGAAAATGCAGCTGATTAGAGAACACCTGTCTCCATAGCTCCCTCTCCACTTTTTTGCTCTGGCTACCCTAGGGAATGAGCCAGCACCTAGTCTGGGATACGTGGAGGCTTAATCCATTTATGGGTTGAGTTGCAATGAATACCTTAGAAAGCAAAAGCAAACAAAAAAAAAAAAAGAAGAAGAAGAAAGAAAGAAAGAAAGACGTGAGAGTTTTAATCACTTACAGTTCTTACAGTTATATGCAAAAGCCATAGGTTGGTATGTTCAGGACAGCAGATAGTGTTGGGGTAAACTAGGTCCCCTCTCCTCCCAGTTTCCCACTGAGAGAAGGTCATACACAGAGGGGGAACTGCTTGCTCCTAACTGCCCCTCTTTTAGGAGAGAGTTTTCTAGAACAGATTTGTCAAACTCCCTTTCTTTGTTTCTTCTAATTAGCCATCTCCTCTTTCCACACTGCATTTCCTTATGTTGCTGCTTCCCTCTGGCTCTTGTCTTGTCAAGTATCTGCAAATAATGAGACTAATGTGTCTTGATTCCTGAGAAGGGAAACCTTTTCACAGATGCCAACCTGTAGCTTGCAATCCCTTTTCATTACTGCACCCTTAATGGGGCCCAGGGATCATCTTAGAGCTCATCTCAAGATCCCTCCCACCCCCACCACTTGCTTAAAAATGTCTCACTAATTGCTCTCTTTTTATGCTGGTAAAAATGAACTTCTAAGATCATGTTTTTGCATGCTTAGCACATTTGATTTTTTTTTCACGTGCATGCAGCACTGAGCTCACTACGAAGATGTTCAATTAACTATAATTGTAAGCCAAATTACAGCAGCACCAGGAGAGAGTTATTCCAACAGAGTGATTATTTGGGTTAAATTATTTCCAAAGCTGACATTTCCCTCAGAAACAGAAAAAAAAAGTGGGTGCTTGTGATAGAAAAAAAGGCTAATGTCAAACAGTCCATCTAAAATGAAAGGTCTGATTTCTCTATTTCCTTTCTTTCTTTCTTTCTTTTTTTACTATTATAAATAATTGATTTAGTTTTGTAAGGTAAAATTTTTATACGTTGTTTTTTCTTTTCTTTTTTTAGATTTTATTTATTTATTTGAGTGGTAGAATTACAGACAGAGAGGGAGAGACAGGGAAAGGTCTTCCATCTGCTGGTTCACTTCCCAAAGGGCCACGTCGGCCAGAGCTGGGCCTATCAGAAGCCAGGAGCCAGGAGCTTCTTCTGGGTCTCCAACACAGATGCAGGGACCATCTTCCACTGCTTTCCCAGGCCATAGCAGAGAGCTGGATCGGAAGAGGAGTACCCAGAACACAAACCGGTGCCCACATGAAATTCCGGTGCTGCAGGCAGAGGCTTAGTCCACAATGCCATAGCATTGGCCCTCTGTTGCTTTTTCTTAACAATCACATATTGGCAATGGAAATTCAGAATGTGAGAGACCAAAAACATCTGATTTTGTGCAATCATGATGAATCTGACAGAATTCAAAATCTTGGTATCTTTGGATTGCTAACTCCACTTCTGATACAAATCCCTGCTGATGTACCTGGGAAATCAGTGGTGGATAGCCCAAAAGCTGGGAAACCTGTCACCCATTTGGGAAAACTGGATGGAGTTCCAGACTCCTGGCTTCTTCCTCACCTAGCCCCAGTCATTGCAGCCATCTGGGGAGTGAGACAGCAGATGGAAAAATTCTGTCACTCTGCCTTTCAAACAAATAAAATAAAATAAAATAAAAATAGCTGTGGCCCCTGGTTGTAACAGTCTTGCTAGTATATGGACATATTTCTTAGATTAAAATCCTATATACTCTATTTCCTAGATGTATGGACCTGCTGCAGTTTATGTTCCCCTAGGAATTTACTACCTATTCAGGCACATTGGTATCCATGTAAACATTTTACGAATCAGAAAACCTGACAGACTAGAAAGAAAATGACCTTTGAGGTCACTTGATACATGATTTAAAATTATATACTGGAGGCCGACACTGTGGGGTAGCAGGTAAAGGCCGCTGCCTGCAGTGCCGGCATCCCATATGGGTGCCAGTTTGAGTCCCAGCTGTTCCAGTTCCACTCCAGCTCTCTGCTATTGGCCTGGGAAAGCAGGGGAAGATGGCCCGGGTCCTTGAACCCCTGTATCCACTTGGGAGACCAGCGGGGAGGGAGGGGGTCCTGGCTTCTGGCTTTGGATTGGCACAGCTCTGGCCATTGCAGCCATGTGGGAAGTGAACCAGTGGATGGAAGACTTCTCTGTCTTCCTTTTCCTTCATGCTTTGCAGCACATATACTCTCAGTTGCAAGTATTCACTTTCTTCCCTTTCCTTTCCTCTCCTCACCTTTCCTCTCTTCTTCCCTCTTTCCCTTCTTTCTTTTGCTTGTTTCTTCCTTTTCTTTCTCTTAAGCAATAATCATTGGTTTTGGAGTCATTCAGACCTTCCATAGTAGCTGTGTGACCTTGGACAAGTCATGTAACCCTTCTGAGCTCATTTATTATCTGTAGAATGATGATAATAAAATTTATGTGTACAGTTGCTATAAGGGTTTCAAATGATACAAAGTATAGTATAGTTCCTGGCATACCACAGCAGATGTTATTGTTTGCTATTACTATTACATCATCATGCATCCAAAGAGCTATGCTAGAAAAGGAGATCATGAGAAAGCAGAGATTCCTCCCTTGTAAAATAACTGTCAGCATCCCTAAAATCTCCATTGTTTCTGTGAACACGCAGTTGCCAAAACACCTCTGAGGCACTTTGGGAGAAGATCCAGTGGGCTTTATGTAGAAAGGTTTTATTTATACTTGAGGTAAAATAAGATGAGAAATCAAACATTTTTGGCTAAATACAGGAACCAGAAAGAATTCTTCAGGCAAGGGGAATGCTAAGTGCAAAGGGAACCATATGTATTGAGCACCTACCATGTGTTTCAGATTATTTGGAATGTATTACTTAACTTTATTTTCTGTGTAGCCTAGACAAGAGGAAGATTTTTCTTTATTTTCCAAGTGGGAAATTCACATTCAGAGAGGCCAAATAAGAGTCCAAGCTAGTACACAAGGGGAATTCAAGAAGTTTATGAACATGGAATTAAAAAATATGTTTTTGGTTCAAAAAGTCCAGAGGAAAATTTGGAAAGTATCACAATAGAAGTTTCAGGAACCAGAAACACAAACCTTTACTGATTGCTATGTCTCATTAGTGTGAAGTAAAACAAAACAAAACAAATAATCATCATTGTTGTCACGGTTATAATTATGGAAGAAAGGGGACGGGATAATTTAAGGCTCAAAAAAATGCAATGTTATTTTCCAGGCAGAAACAACCAGAAATGATTGACAGAAACAAGACTCTCACTATGATAAGCAGGAACAAAAATGTTAGGAGGGCAAAGCACAGCAATTAGGGAAGCCAAGGAGTCTCACATTTCCTTTCCTCATTAGCACACTGGGTAGGGAAGCAAGAAGAGACGGTGTAGCCTTTACCAGTAGGATTCGGGTACCTATTTCCTCCTAGTTTTGTGTTGCTTGCAGTTACTCAAGCATGCAGTCTGAAGGGCTCCCCTGATCAATTCCCTCCCACATTTCAAGAGCCACAAGGGCGAAGATGAGCCATTTGACATTTTCAATCCCTTCACTGGGTAACAGCTCAAGACTCAGCCGCTACAGTACCAGACTACAGTCCAAGTCTGTCAGCTCAATTAGCACCGTATGCAAAACATGATGGAGAAGCAGAGTTCCTCTGTCTCCTTGGACAGCCTACCTTTTATGAGGCTAACTAGAAATAAAAAGAGCAGGGGTTGCACATTTCTCCTCAGGCCAGAGATCCAAGGCAGCACAGCAGCCGCCCCAGTGGCAGGGTGCTAATTAAATTAAGCTTCTTGAATTAAAGCACTGCCAAGGTGCCAGGCCTGCTGATGAGGCGATGTCTCATAAGCACCCCCCAGCCTAGCTGTATGTTTAATTAGTGAGATAAAAAGGATATTATCTCAAATATCTGTCTTTTAAGCAATGGGCTCATATACCAAAGAAAGAACATTTCACCATCTTTAAAGATTTTAGACTACTGACTTCCCTGACTTCCATCTTTTATCTCAACTACTCATCTGGAAGGGCTAAGATTGAAACAGGACCACAAACTGCATCAAAATTATCTACATGTTGATTTTCCCTTCAACTTTTTACTTATAATAACCCACGGTCTGCTTAACACCACTTCAAAAATCAGTCCACAGTGAAGGGTATCAGGTTCTTCTCGAAGGGTAATTTCTTTTCCTTCCAGGAAATCCAAGTTAGGCTGAAGAGGAAGAATCAGTGTCACTATCCAGGATAACTTGAAGTGATCAGAAGAAAAGCTGATGGGCACCAAATAGCATATGTTTATCCTATAGTAGGTATGACGCTGTAAGAGGCAGAATCACATAGAGCAGTTCCTTTTTATTTATTTATTTGAGAGGTAGAGTTACAGACAGTGAGAGGGAGAGACAGAAATGTCTTCCTTCCGTTGCTTCACTCCCCAGATGGCCGCAATGGCCGGAGCTGCGCCAATCCGAAGCCAGGAGCCAGGTGCTTCTTCCTGGTTTCCCATGTGGGTGCAGGGGCCCAAGGACTTGGGCCATCTTCCATTGCTTTCCCAGGCCACAGCAGAGAGCTGGATTGGAAGAGGAGCAGCCAGGACTAGAACTGGTGCCCATATGGAATGCCGGTGCCACAGGCAGAGGATTAACCTACTGTACCACAGCACTGGCCCCATAGAACAGTTCTTTAATGGGAGCCTGCATCAGAATTACTGGAAAGCTTATTAAAACATAGATCCCTGGACCCATGCCAGAGAGCTGCAGAATCAACAGCTCTGGAGAGGTCCTAAAAATTGTGCATTTCTAACAAGCTCCCAAAGGATTATGGTGCTGTTGGCTCTGAGCCACAGATGTGAAACACTGGCTAAGTAGCAAAGGGTATGAGTTAGAGTGAACCAGAGATAGAGTGAGGTGAATGTCTTGCTCCTTACCCCAACCCTTAGCGCTGTGCGGCCTCTGTGACCATGGGCAAATGTATCTGTCTCTCTGATCCTCAGTTCTTCACTTGTAAAATGGAGATAATGATTCTTACCTCATGGAGATGATTAAGTGAAATAATTCAGGAAAAGCACTTACCATGGTGCCAGGCACCTGGTAAACGTTGGCCATGCTTAATGTAACATGACTGAAAGAGAACTAAGCTAGGGACCAAAGGCTAATCATGTATTTCCTGGATGCTAATGAAAGCATTATGGCTTGAGAAAATTCAAATGTTTGTAAGAACCCCAAACTAGGGTCCTGTCATCGAGGGTACATAACACAAAAGAACGTCAGAAGCACAATTTTATCTGGAAACGATTAAAACCAGATTTGCAATGCTGTTAAATTAATAACTAATGTCTCTAAGAAATGTGTTTTAGACATCTCTGAGTGTCACCTTAGATCTTGGCATCACCAAGTCTTTGCCCTTGGTCACTGAGATATCCACCATAACCATAACCAACTTCATGTGAACAAACTCTGGCCACACCTCACCTTATGGCAGGCCAGGTCCCTGTTGTCTCTCTCATTGGACCTGCTGTCTTGACAATAAGGACAGGTGTCCCAGGTCACCTATGCCGCTGGAATTCAAGCGGGCAGGTAACACTTATGGGCCTATGGAGTAAACCTTTGACTACTGGAGAGCAAAGCTAGGGAATAAATTCTCCCTTCTCCACAGAACCCCATTACCCTGAAGCTCAGTCATTCTCAACACCTAAGAAAGACAGCTGTGAGACTGACAACAACTTGCCCTGGATCACAGATAGCATCCATCTCAATGACACTGGAGAATTTGCTCCCTCTCACTCTCTTTGTCACATCTATCTCCTCATCCAAGCTTCCATGGGATTGCACTCCCTAAAGTAGTGGTATTGGAGCTTTTATGTTAGGCTCTGCTTTCTGGTGAGGCCAAGTCAAACTAGAACAGTTGGGATGCAAATGGACTGTATTTTGACCACCAAATTCTTTCCTTAGTAAGGAGTGATTTGGGGAATAAAGGAATAAGTGAACAACACTCCACTGAGAACAAAGATGAATTAAATGGGCTTAGTAGACAGGTGGGCTGAGATTGTAATCACAGCCGTGTTTCTGTTGCCCCTTCTGCTTCTCCCTTTGTCTCTGTTTTCAGTTTCACAGGCTCTGACATGTGGCATGTGGTTCTCAGCACTGCTAAGCATGATCTTACCCTTTGCAAGAACCTCAATCACAAGCAAGACACGGGCATGTGACTATGCCGTCTTCGCTCTAGATTTCTGTAAACTGGCTCATTCCCTCTCTCCTTTTGTTATAGCTCTCATCCTACTTGTTAGGAACTTTATTACTGCATTAGAATTTAACATACAGCCCTCACATCTGTCATTGTTGGTGTTCTTTTCCCTCTCAAGTCGCTTGTTCAATCTGTCTCGGCAAAATGGAAAGGACCTTTTACCTGCTATGCAGGAAGTTTTGTCATTTGTATGAAAAACACTAGCTTCCTGGCATGGAGGGCAACTCACTAAACACACGCCTTTTTTTAAGATTTATTTATTTATTTGAAAGGCAGAGGCAGAGAGAGAGAGAACAGAGAGGGAGAGAGAGTTTTCCATCTGCTGGCTCACTCCCCAGATGGCCACAATCAGCTGCGCCTATGTAAAGCCAGGAGCTTCTTCTGGGTCTTCCATGTAGGTGCAGGGGTCCAAGGACTTGGGCCATCTTCCCAGGCCATAGCAGAGAGCTGGATTGGAAGAGGAGCAGCCGGGACTTGAATCAGCGCCCATACGGGGTGGCACTGCAGGTGGAGGCTTTACCTGCTATGCCACAGTGTGGGCCCCACAAATTCTTGTCTATAGTGTTTCTTATAACCTAATTTTAAGCATCATTTACTCCCTTGGAAGGCTAATGAAGAAAATGTTCTTTTGTCACTTTTGCTTATAACCCCTTACTGCTTACTAAACTTGGGCTTCCTGCATGTTTTAATACCAGTCCTAGAAGAAAAAGGAAACAGATGCTGGCATTGCAGCACAGCAAGTTAAGCCTGCCTGAGATGCTGGCATCCCATATAAGTGTCAGTTCAACTCCCAGCTGCTCCACTTCTGATCCAGCTCCCTGCTAATGCACCTGGAAATGTAGCAGATTACCCAAGTTCTTGGACACCTGCCACCCATGTGAGAGGCCAGAATGAAGCTCTTGACTCCTGGCTTCACCATATGGGAAAGAAACCAGCAGGTGGAAAATCTCTCCCTCTTTCTCTGTAACTCTGCCTTTTAAGATAATAAATAAACACAAAAGAATCAAACACTCTAATTCGACTCTAGTAGAGCCTCATATGGCACGTTATAGTTTCTCCTTAGTTAACAGTAATTGTCTGCCAATCCTTCAAGCTATAGTTCTGCAAAAAGAGAACAAGGAAGACAGGAAAGAAAGCAAGCAGGAACACAAGGTTACTACACTGCAAAGGCACCAAGTTAAAGGTAAATACTAGGATGAGAAGTAAGGAAGGAGAGGTACAAGATTGTTAGTCTGCCACTTTGCAGAACTCCAAATGTCCAAACATACATGTATTCATTCAAAACATTCCATCTCTTGGGATACAAGGTCAATGAATTCTTTGGGCAAGTTCAGCTGGTCAAATCTATGCAAAGCCAGCACATTTCTTAAAATTCTAGTAATTAAAATAATTGGCTAGCTAAGAAAAGTCTGTCTCAGTTAATTGGTCTCCACTGAAGAAACATTAAGCTTTAGGGAAAATGCATGTTTAATAGAAGTAATAAGTTATTAATACAAATGGAAATTCTGCAAAGTGTAAAATAGTGAGTGGTAGAAACTGTTCAAGTTGCTTGCTGAAGCTAAATTAGTTTGTTACATTCCCCCACCCTATCCATTAAGTTGTTAATTGATTTAAAATATTAATAAAGCTCAAGAATCAGAGACATGCCTTTTTTGCAAGTATTTGCAATTTTTCTGTCAAATGTTACTAGTATATAAAAATGATTATACACAATATAAACATACATTGCAATTAATCAAAGCCAATGCCACATTACACAACAAACAGGAATGTGTACAATTGTTATTATCCCTGTTAAAACTCAGGTCCGTCTTTATCCCCTTATAATTTCAAATGATCTGTCTTAAAATCACACTTCCTGTTATTTTCGTAGACACCATGGAGTTCATTTTTCCTGTGGTGCTAATTGATGGTATTTGCTTATAAAGCATAGCATTCGTAACTATCAAAATAACATTCTTCATTTAAAAGGGGCTGTTAGTTGTGTTTCCAAGGAGAAGATGACTAGTTTTCTCTACACACATACAGCTGCCTGTCACCCTGCAGGGTCACTCAGGGGTTTCACAGCACAGTGCATGGCAGGCAAATGAATGCATCTTATCTCTAGTTAAGTCTTTGGTCCAAGTGCCTTCAGAGAACCAGAACTAAACATGTGCTATAAGCTCCCTTTCCTGCAGTCTTCAGGCCTGGTCTGAGACAGGTGCAACTTTTTCCTTCACATCCCTTTTCCTCTAGGCTTTATCCGAATTTCCAATCTGATTTTTTTAAGGTTTTATTTTAGATAATAATAAAATTCAAAGGAATTTGCCAAATAATATAGAGAAGTCTTGGTGTTTGTCTACCAGTTTGCCCCAATGGGACATGTAGTATAACTTTAGTATACTATCAACACCAGGAAATCATTGTGGGCCTATGCTGTGGTTCGAATGTATGTGTCCCTCCAAAATTCTTATGTTGGAACAAAACCCCTATGGTGATAGTATCCAGAGGTGAATCCATGAGGGCTCCACCTTCACAGATGGGGTTAATACCATCACAAAAGAAGGTTCACAGAGCTGTCTCCCCTCTTCTGTTGCTTCTGCCATGTGAAGTGCTATAAGGTGCTATAAGGAAGAGGCCTTCACCAGCCCCTGAACCTGCCAGCACCTTGGTCCTGGACTTCCCAGCCTCCATAACTGTGAGGAATAAATTTTTGTTGCTTATAAATTAGTGAGTCTCAGGTATTTTGTTAAAGCAACACAAACGGACTGTAGCTCAGTCCCCTTTTCAACGAGGCCTGATATTCAGTCTCTCAGCATAAGCTGCAGCAGACACATTACAACAGAGTAAAAAAAAATGAAAAATGAGGTACACAGAAGATAGAATGCTTTATTCCTTGGTTCTGTACTCTAAAGTGGCATACAACCTTCTTGTTTCCTTGACCCATATATGAACTCTTCCTTGGAGTTGAAATAAAGGGAGAAATACCACTAACAAGAGCATTACAATTTTAAATGCCACTAAAAAGAGTATTACAAAGTTAAATGCCAATAACAAGAGCGCTACAATTTTAAAATCTCTGCACAACCATTTTAAGACAATTGTGTTAAACCATCACTTAAGAAGCTTCAGTTGTGAAAAAATGTAGTTCCAATTGCTAGTATTTTCATAGTTAATCCAACTTTATTCTTGGAAATTTGTATCTATATGTTTTTCTCTATGAATACTTGAAAATACATATGAGTATTCACTTTCCAATTAAATGATATAATTATTATAAAGAATATATTTTTAAAATTCCTTTGATAATATAGGGACTCAATATTTTGAAGGGTCTTCTCATTATAATACAAACAGATACTGCATAAAATGTAAAATATCTCTCTTATTGCTGAACTTGCAGGAAATAAGGAAACTGTTTACCAAAACACATGAACAGAAACCAGCAGTGATCTGGATAAGCACAGGGAGAGATCAGGGTCACCCAGAGGACAATGGAATGTTAGTACTGGAATTAGAAATGAAGCTTTGAGCTGACAAGAGGGAAGCAAAGGTTCATGAAAGATTGGTACATTTGGAGCTGGTATTGTGGCTGCAGCAGGTTGAGCCACCACTTTCAAGGTTGGAATCCCATTTCAGAGCACTGGTTCAAGTCCCAGCTGCTCTGCTTTTAGTCCAGCTGCCTACTAGTTTGCCTAAGAAGAAAGCAGAAAATAGCCCAGTAATTGTGTCCCTGTCACTCATGTAGTAGGGTATAGGTTTTGGCCTAAACCAAACCTAGCTGTTGTGGCCATTTGGGGAGTAAACCAGCAGATGAAAGATCTCTTTCTCACTGTCTCTCTTTGTAATTCTATCTTTCAAATAAGTAAATAAAAATAAAATCCTTGAAAATATGGCTTCAGTGAATACACTGCAAAGAAAATTGGATACAGATAAAAAATGAGATTCGACAGACAGCACTGAAAAAATTACGCTGAATGCAACATTTAAGACCAAAAAGATGGAAAATCTCAGAGCGTTTTTGCCTCACCTTTAAAGTAGGATTTAAAAATATCTATCTTCTTTTGTTTGTTAAGCCTTAGGGTTCACATGGGCCGTTGATGCCTATGCGCCTGGGCTTTTCTACTAAGAAGCAAGACACAGCACTCCATAGCCACCCAGAGGCTAAGTCAACCACGAGTCTATCATGACTCAGCTTCACCAAGGTTATCGTTTGCAAATAGTAAGATTTGGACACTAAAGAATCTAATTATTATGGGAGAAACATTCCACTCCAGAAGAGGCCTCAGTGGTGAAGGGAAGGATATTAATTTGCACCATAGAGACTACTAGTATATGACTCAAATGCTGTGTATTGGGTGACAAAGCAATGATCCCAGCATTATTCATGTAACTGTGGTTGTACTGTGTATAGGAAACATCATCTCAGTGGAATGGAGGGCAAGATAGAATGCCGTGGCTCGTGAATCATTCTAAGGCCATGGTTCTCTGTCATGGCTGGATGGGAAGCTTTGCAAATACTGATGTCTGTTCCTACCCCAAAGATTCTAATGGTCTGGGGTATAGCTTGGGCATCAGGATTTTTAAAGTTTTCCATGGGACTCTAGTGTGCAGACCAGGCTGGGAACCACTGAGTGTATAGTGGTTCTCCAACTCTAATATAAATCAGTATCACCTGTGGGGCTTTTAAAAACAGTTTGAACTCAAGGTTTTAGAAGTCCCAACCTTGTTCCAGAAATATCAACATATGTGGGAACTTACTGTAAATGCAAATTTTCAGATGCATTGTAGCTCTAATGAATCAGAAATTGCAGAGATGGGACCCAGCAAATTCTTTTTCATTTGGTTATATGCAAGTTAAACTTTGAGCTTCTGCCCTAAATGGATCTCTGTTGTCTAGACTGAATCCAAGCTATGACTCTTCTAGCTCTGTGTCTTGACTTATGTTTCTTTACCTTTCTGTGCCTCAGTTTCATCACCTATGAAGTGGGACTAATATACTATCTTCATAGCACTGTTAGCCTTAATGAGTAAAGGAGTAAGAAAGGAAAACATAAAGAATAAAATAAAATATAATAATAAAAGCATAAGTAGTTAAGCTACACCAAACTGATTTAAACTACCTCACAAAATCACATTTCCAGTGTACCTTTTAATTTCCATAGCTTTTCAGAATTGAGAGCAGTGAAGCAAATGTTAGGTGCACATAGCAATTACCAGGGGAGATTTTTTAAACTTCTGATACCCAATTCCTACCCACAGAGATTTCAAAAGCCTCCAAGGAATTCAAATGTGCAAAGTTGAGAATCAGATATTTAGATTTCAGTTTGTTCAGCCAATATGTATATGCTCACATTAGTTTGAAATTTATAGAATTCTACTGGAAATTTCTATACTAAGGAGTAAGCCACTAATATTAGTTAAGTGGAGAGAGCTTCCTTTCCTTCTCAGAGATTTCTTTAATCAATAGGTGTGTGTGTAGGTGGGGTGAGTGCAAAATAACTAGAATGTAAATATAAATCTTGACAATCTCCGTGGAGGTTACAAAAGGGCAATGACAAATCTTAGGGATGTCTATAATCCAGACAACCAAAATGCTGTGTCTTACACTTGTCTGTGAAAACGTGTATTGCAGCATCTGTAAGACAAGAGCTAAATTAACTCTTCTTTACAAATCACTGAATTTTACAGAGTGAATTTGATAAGAAATTAGTACCCTGTATCTCTGAAAATAAAACCTAATGAGAAATGGCATTGTAAAGTGAAACAAGCTCTAAAATAGGAGTTCCTGTCTTGCTTTCCCCTTAACCAATGTGTAACTCACTCCTCAGGCCCCCTGAGCTTCTGAGTTTTCAATTTTATACATAAAAGGGGACAGGTGCAATCCATGATCTCTAGTGTCTATACCAACTCTAACACTATGATCATTATCCCTTTCTCCTTGGTCAACAATTTCAGATAGTTCCTTTTTATTATGAACACCAATCAAATGTTAGCTGAAAACTTTTCAGAACATGTAACAGTGCTGCCTTGGTTTGCATTTTCATTCATGTATTCATTCATTCATGATGTATTTACTAAGTGTGTTCCATGTGCCAGACACCACATTTGAAACAGGGGATTGCACATGGACCAGAATAGATCACAATTCTTCTATCATGGAATTAATGTTCTATTGAAGAACAAGTCAACTTGTATTACAAGCAATGTGGTTGTCAGAATTCCGCAGTTCTTTTTTCTCTTCACCAAATCTCAAATTTGTATCCTAACAGTTGTAACAGAGAAGATAGAAAAAAAGGATTGAAAAGTTAAGTCAAAGGAAGATTTTCAGGAAGTCTTAAAAAGAGAGGAAAGCTAATAAATTATTCTTTCACTCCACCAAGCAGTTAAAGGTCAATTAGTTCACCACAAGCAGCATTTCCAAATTTTTTAATTTGAGAAAGCTTATTTTTAAAAATTAACATTCCTGCAGCATCTTGAAGAGTGAGCATTGGTCTACATAGTTACAGAACCATTCTCTGATGGAACTTCAGCAGAGATAAGTAAACTGTAGTCCTCAAACTAAATCAGACACTTCATCTTTACTTGTAACTAAGGTTTTATCCACACACACCACACCAACTCATTCAAGTACTATGTCTATGGCTGTTTTACCCTAAGATTAAGGTTGAATAGTTGCAGTCCTATTTACCACAATGCCTAAAATGTCTACACTCTGGTCCTTTACAGAAAAAGTTTGCCAACACCTGCACCAACTTGCTGTTTTAGTACAACTATTCACCGTCCCTACACTGTGCTCATGGACATCATGCTAGGCTCTTCTTCTTTGTAAAAACACCAAACTGCATGACCATTGCACTCACTTACTTTGCTGATTTGAGTGGTGGATTTAATCACATGGAGTCACAACAAAATTTACATGTAAGTCAAAATTTTGACCATTCACTTTTGATGACCACTGTATTATGGAGCTTGAGAAACTCAGTCCCGTGTGGTTCACTTTGTCCTTTCTACTATTCTTTTTTTTTTCTTTTTTCTTTTTTTATTTGAGAGTTAGAGTTACAGACAGTGAGAGGGAGAAACAGAGAGAAAGGTCTTTCCTCCGTTGGTTCACTCCCCAGATGGCCGCAACGGCCTGAGCTGCGCCGATCCGAAGCCAGGAGCCAGGTGCCTCTTCCCGGTCTCCCATGCGGGTGCAAGGGCCCAAGAATCCTGGCCATCCTCTACTGCTTTCCCAGGCCACAGCAGAGAGCTGGATCAGAAGAGGGGCAGCTGGGACTAGAACCGGCGCCCATATGGGATGCCAGCACCGCAGGCAGAGGATTAACCTACTGCACCATGGCGCTGGCCCCTGTCCTTTCTACTCTTCAACTGCTTTTGTTGGCATGCCTCTAAAAATTTTGAAAAAATGTCCATTTTTTAATTGACATCTAGAATTTTTCATACTTTTAAGTAGTAGTTACAGTATAATTTCTAGTACGTTATAAAATAGGACATTTTAAGATAAAGTAATTATATCTCTTCCTACGTGTACCAAAAGGAATCAAAATGCCATCCCAAGATGATTCCACCTTTAGCCATGTAACAGATGCAATGGGGAGCCTTTTGAATCCTCCTTCACAACCAATGCATTCATTCCTCAACCCGCCTGGGGATGAGATTTAATGTCTGTTTCTCCACAGGACCTGCTTTTGTCATAAGGGACCACCTAGTTCAAGCTCAGGCTCCCTCAGGGTCTGTTGTGGGGAATGAGGAGCTCTGGCTTCTCACCTCCATTTGGACTTCCTGGGTTCAGGGCTCCTTGGATGGGCTTAGCCTGTGGGAGCTACACCTTTCCTCTTGGATCTTTTCTGCTTTCACACCTCCCAGCAGTGTTGTTCCCAAAGTGCACCCTAATAATGATGAAACAAGGACGTCAGCCTCAGCAGCTCTAGGTTCCTGTTACCCTGCCTTCTTTTAGATCAGTTCACTCTTACACCCTGTATTGTCCCCCACGCCCACCCCCTGCATTCTTCCCCAGGTTTGGAAGCCAGTGGGCCAAACTTGAAGAGCCAGTATGGAGAAGTTCACCTCCACCTACTGCCCTGCACCTCCTCCCCAGCCCACCTAAGACATAAAAAAGCCCAGCCTGCTGGGGTCTGGGCCCTCTGCCACATGTCCAGTCTGTGTGCACGCTGGCAGTTGGTCAACTTCCGTGAGTTTATTTTCTTTGAAAAAATTCAGTCTGGCTGTGAGTTCATACTCTGTCTCGCCTGGGTTCTGAGCCTCTTTTCCTTACATCTGGTGCCCTATGTGAGGAGGGGAGTGGGGGAACTGCAACTTGCCCAAATCAGCCACTCCTGCATTCTCTGGGTAAGAGTTGTGACTCGCCCCCCGCCCCCCCCCCCCATCCTTCCTCGGAAGTCTCTTCTCCTTTCTAAACTCCTTCCCCATTTTACTGTCCCTGTCCGCCTCTTAGCTTCTCTTTCCTACAATCTCCTTTTTCCTTTCTGACCCGGATGGCCCTGAGAGATGCCTCGCCAGAAAATGTTCTCCTTCCTGCTTGCACTTTCTCATTTCCCAACATATTCACAGCCAGAGAGCCTTTGCCGGATCTCATCACTGCATGCCACACTGCACCTAATTCTCAACCCATCGGATTCCCCTACATCCAAGCCTTCGTCCTCTTTCAAGGTCAACTTTCCTCATTCCAAGCCCTCGGGCTGGAGAAGGACTTGGAAGCTCCTCTGGAACCCTTGACTTTCCCTTCTTCCACTTTTCCTCTTCCCTCAGGGATGCTGCCGCCTCTGGAACCTGACCCTCCATTCATCACCTTGTCCCCCCATCTGCTCTTCCCCAGCCCCTTAACCGGCAGCCAAAACTGCCTCTCTCCTCTCTTCCTGACCCCTCCTCCTCTGTTCTGTAAAGGCTAGCAGAATGTTTCTCACTCTGGAGAGCCCTGCACCTGGGATATTCCAAACTCCTAAGACAGTGCACTGAAAACTTCTCCTAGAAGCCTTTCTCACTTCTTCACCCACCTTATCAGGGTCCACATGGTGCTATGCAACTCCCCCAACAAGAAGCTTAAAAAGGGGACTCTGCCTGCTGTTCAGATGCAATACAACCTGAGTTCAACACCCCCATCCCCACCCCTTCCCTCTAAGTGAGCTCAGCCCCTACTCTGGTTACTGCCTCTCATTCAGTCTTCCCTAAAATAAAGTCTTCTGTAATAGCTGCCTTCTCTCCTTCTACAGCCCCTAAAATCCTAAAGCCTAACATAATGGGGCCACATCTTGCACTGCTACTCTGTCTCACATTTAAATTCTCTCTCACACGAAGACAAAATCCCTGTTCCAGGCTGGCGCTGTGACTCACTTGGTTAATCTTCCACCTGCGGCGCTGGCATCCCATATGGGCGCTGGATTCTAGTCCCAATTGCTCATCTTCCAGTCTAGCTCTCTGCTGTGGCCCGGGAGGGCAGTGGAGGATGGCCCAAGTCCTTGGGCCCCTGCACCAGCATGGGAGACCAGGAGGAAGCACCTGGCTCCCGGCTTCGGATCGGTGCAGCTCTGGCAGTAGTGGCTATTTGGGGGGTGAACCAATGGAAGGAAGACCTTTCTCTCTGTCTCTCTCTTTCACTTTCTAACTCTGTCAAAAAAATCAAAAAAAAAAAAAAGAAAATCTTGTTCTAGCCATCTCCAGTAATATACTTGGCAGAGCTAGCAAGGAAAAAACTTAAGAACAGTAGTAAGTCCCAAGCAACTTCCCTCCAAAGAGTGCTCCATGCCTAGCCTTCTTCTATCTTTCCCCTGCCTTGTCTAGTGGCAGTCAAAATCTCTTTGCTAATAACTGAAACTGTCTTGTGGTTCTCTCCTTTAATGTGGTATAGATGTGTACATATTGTATGTCTATATGGGAAAATTTATTAACAGCTCTGTTTTAATTGGCTTACATGTATGTTAGAAATTCAAGAAGCATTTCCAACTAGATGTACTCTCAGAATTTATAGAAGGCATTAGACCTTTTGTTAAATGTTTTCATAAGTTAATTGAGAGCTAAAATTGTTTACTAAGTTTTCACTTAATATTAAGTTATTTTTTGACAGTAAGCAGTCTGGGAAGCCTGACTTGCTTCCTCATTTCTCCTCTATTCTCTTCAAGATGGAAAGCTGATTTTATTCTGTAGGACTCTCCATCAGGGTGCACAGTTTGATCTTTAGACCTTACATAAGACAGTTTGGATAAGGTGTCTTTGACGTTTGATCTTACATAGAAGGACATAGCTTTCTTCATGGGCATCATCTTATCTCACGGGAAGAATATTATCATATCATGCCTGTGACTTCAGATTTCTAGCTCAGGGATGGGATTGCGCACCCGCTTGGCTGACGTTCCTAAAGGCTTCCTCTGTGTTCTACTTTAACAGAGACCAGGAGAAAGAAGGGCGAGCTAGGCAGCAGCAGCAGCATTGTAAGGATAAGTGGCAGCCAATTAATGGCTGCCTTACATAGCGATCTGCCATCAAGGAGACCCAGTAAAGTCAGTCCATCCCCAAATGGCACCTGGTTTTGATATGAGAAATTGGGGCATTGGGCAAGCAGCTGTCAGCTCTTCCAGAGCCAGACCACTAGAAATGGAAATGCCCTAGGAGTTGAAGCAACCCCTGGGTCAGAACCACAGAACCTGTTGGCCCCATACTAAAATGCCCTTCATTCTGCCTAGCTTCCAAAATAACTACCGCCATCAGGAGGATAGCCCACGGTCAGTAGCAATCAAGGCAGAGCTGTAGTGATGCCACCTATTCGATACCAACCTCCTAATCAGGCCAGCTCTCCTCCCAGGTGAGCTAAGAAGTCAACAGATGCCCTCCCTAAGGAGGCTCACATCTCCCTTATGGTGTCTCATCCAGTAATACATGTGATGATACAGATGGGTCTGGACCTCACAAATACCTGGCCAAACCTCCATGCCCACCTGATTATTTTCAAGCCCCTCCTGTCTGTTTCTGTTTGCCTCTCAATAGAAAAACTCCTTCTTGGTTTGGACAGCACCTTTCTTAGGTCCTCTAATAATGACTCTGTCCTTAGTTTTAGGCCCTGTGTATTTAATCTGCTAGTTAGATTCATGTGCTCCAGGCAATAAAATTCTAGATGGTCATGCATACGAAACCTCGAATGGAGACAGTTTGTGTGACCTAGTGCTGCAGTACCCTCAAGAGGTCACCTTCTGCTGAAACCATGTCTTGACCACAGGTCCCTACTCTGCCCCTACTCAGCTTGAAGAATTCAGCTTTAGTCCTCACCCAAACCCCTGACAGCAGCCAGGATTCCCATAAGCAGAGGGAGGAAATGAGTGAGTCCAGGACTAAAAGCAAGCCAGACTAACTCCACCCCACAGCTCCTTGCCAGCACATACACACTTAACAAAGTAGGAGCATCCTTTCTCTTTGGCAACCAGGCAAATGGACAGGACTCTGCTTTCCTATTACCCCCTTGTTCTCATTTTGGCCATCTTTTTCACCATGGACAATGTTTCTAATTTCTCCTTTTACCTTCATAATCATAGTGCTCCTGTCCCTACCATGTATAATTAACATATTTCAAAAGTCCTTAAAGGGACATATGACTACTATGACCTGAGCCATCACACAGGAACAGCATAAGACTGCTCTTCTTCAATCAATCCAATCCAGAGTATAGATCCTCACCCCACATCTATGCCCTATCAGCAGAAAGTAGCCAGAAAGAAACCGTCATCCCATCTCCTTATCTATACTCAGAGTCAGGATCGATGGAACAGGACATCAGCCTCAGCCATTCTAGGTTCCTGTTACCCTGCCTTCTTTTAGATCAGTTCAATCTCACACCCTGTATTGCTCCCCACCCCACCCCTTGCATTCTCCCCCAGCTTTGGAAGCCAGTGGGCCAAACTTGAAGAACCTGTATGGGGAAGCTCATCTCCACCTACTGTTCCCCACCCTCTCCCCTAGCCCGCCTGAGACATAAAGAAGCCCAGCTTTCTGGGGTCTGGGCCCTCTGCCACATGTCCAGTCTGTGTGCACACTGGCAGTTGGTCACCCACCTCTGTGGATTGATTTTCTTTGAATAAATTCAGTCTGGCTGAAAGTTTGTACCCTGTCTCCTCTCTGTTCTGTGCCCCTTTTTTCTTACAAATAAACATTCTGCATATAATCCTCTGTCATATAGCATTTCCCAGAGAACCTGACCTAAGATATACCTTTCAAAAGAACATGCTAAGCTCTTCTTTAACATTAAAAAGTTTTGTTTTTGTTTTCTTTTCTTTGAGCTTACATTTCCACTCTATTTTGCTTGGATTTTTTTTTTTATGTTTTTTAACTATGCTTTTAGAGTTGAAAGTCTTTTATTGATCACCCTGTCATACCTCTGCCATTATGATATAGGAAATGACCACCTAAAATCTATATGAAAATGTGGCCCCTTAAAGTTCCCCAGAAGTGCCATCTGGGATGCCACATATGCTACCGGAATTTGGGGTGCCATATGACATCACCATATGCTTATTAATAAATCCCCAATATTAATAAGCTCAAGAGGGTTCTTGCCTAGTATTTAGAAAAGAATTCTAAATACAAGCATCAATAAACGAGGTAGCATGGTACATTTTAGGCTTTTATTTAGTGTGAAAGATGCATAGGAGAGTGAGAGCTTTATCTAAGAGAGAGAGGGAAATCTGGGTTCATACTGAGCACCAGGAACCAGCCACGTGGAAGAGCATCTAAGCCAGGAAGCCTATGTCTCGTGGCCCGAAGGTCACACGCCCTGGAGGTGCAGGGCTACAGCAAGTCCCCTCCTGGCAAGAGGCCAAAGCAAAGAAGAGAGGTGTGGACATACTGTATCCCAGGCTTTTAACCCACTTCCAAAGGGGAGTAGTTAAATAACCAGATTGGTTGGTGGGCACCCAGCTGTGGCCAGGTAGGGGCATGAGGTCACACAGTGCTATGGCGAAGGCGTGGTCTTCCAGCTCACAAAGCTAATCATAAGTAAGTATGCCTACTTACTTCAATTAGATCATTGCATAAATTAAAATATAATTTTTAAATGTCTTATGATAATAAGGTTCTGTGTGCTGAGTTTATTCTGGACTGAGTTATCATTACAATTATTAATAATATACTTTTGATAAAAATAAAATAAAACTATTACAAATTTTGGTGGCTATTATGCATAAAAATTAAAAATAAAAATATATCCCTTGGTATAGTGATTTCTATTTTTTTTGACAGGCAGAGTTAGACAGTGAGAAAAAGAGAGACAGAAAGGTCTTCCTTTTTCCGTTGGTTAACCCCCTAAATGGCCGCTATGGCTGGCGCGTTGCAGCCGGTGCGCTGCGCCGATCCGAAGCCAGGAGCCAGGTTCTTCCTCCTGGTCTCCCATGCAAGTACAGGGCCCAAGGACTTGGGCCATCCTCCACTGCCTTCCCGGGCCACAGCAGAGAGCTGGCCTGGAAGAGGAGCAACTGGGACAGAACCAGCACCCCAACCGGGACTAGAACCTGGGGTGCCGGCGCCTCAGGCGGAGGATTAGCCAAGTGAGCCACGGTGCCGGCCGATTTCTATTTTTAATTAGTTTGTGTATCTGCAAATGAATATTATTTACTGCTAAGATGATCATGTTCAACATCAGTTCTATTTCATTTTATGTTTTCTTTGTGTAGATGTACAAATAGTGTTTATCCACATCACACAAATAATTAGATAAGAATGGAAGAAGCTTTGCTATTTTGTGCAGCAATGATCTTCTTTAAACAGCTTCTGAGTGACATCAAAAATCACAAACTCGTAAAATACTGAAAAATATTTTAACAGCTTCTTGGCTGACAACTCAATCAGATCCTCATTTAGCTTTGTTGAAAACCATCTGAATAGCAGAAAGATTTGTTAACTAGTCATTAAAATCATTCCCTTCTTCAATCCCTACATGCTGAAATTTCACATTCTTCTGTGTAGAATGGCCTCTAAAAGAGAGTGGAGGATTGGCAACAGGGAAGACCTTGATTACAGGCTAGTTCCCAAGTCTGTTTTGTTTTAAGACAGTGCATATGGGAGGCTGTGGATCTATAAACTAGCTTTGCCAGCAAATCTCATGAAAGCTTCATCTTCCATTGGAGGTACACATACCAGTTAGGAGGCCATTTTGTCACATCAGTCCCAAGGTCCTGAACAACTGTTAGATTTATCTCATAACACAAAAGTCTTAATATAAACATAGTTATTAGTGGATACTTAACAAATACTAGGAAATCTTTGACAATGAGGTAGATTTTGGCACCAATTTATTTGTCCTAGGATTCTTCTGTGTACCTCCTTTTTTCAAATGAAGGTATTGCAACATGCACATTCCCAAATATATTGCATTTTATCTTACAGTTAGTTTCCAGTTATTTTGAAAAGTATAGCTTTCTTGTCACAGGACATAATGTTAGATGGAAGAAAAAAATATTTAACAAAGAAAAAGAAAGAAAGGTTTGTTTGAGAGAAGCTTTTAAAGAATTTCAGTGGTATTTATTCGCCATTCTCTCGTACCTCTTGCTGCTGGCCATGGTGACAGGGAATTTTTTTTTTAAATGACACAATCGAGTGGTACAGAGGCCTGGGAGGAAATATTATCCAAGGTCAAAAGCAGTCCCTTCTCAACTGTCCTTGAGCCTGTTGGAATATTTCACTTACTAGATGAATCTTCCTTAAGGCTTCTTTTCTTTTCTCAAACAATCATTTTCCAAGGGCAGTAATTGTGGAAAAATTATTGATCTTAGAAGGGTTAAAGAACTCTATTTTTAATTTACAACATAAGAGTTTATAAACCCATAGAAAAGGCTTAATTCAAGGAATACAAGTAAAAAGCCCAATTCTGCCTGCATTTCCTTTGGTTGTCTGTTTCCCTTGAATTGTTTACATGATCTACTTTGTTCTTTGATTGACATTGGCTAGAAATATAACTCTCCTGACTACAATAAAGCATACGCTAATGATAACTTATTTTTTTTGCCTTTTTATAAGTAAACAAAAACATGTATAGATTCACATGTAGTATCTTAATTATCTACTTATGTTACTTTGCTATTATTTTAAAAAGTCAGTTAAGTCAGAAGACCTGAGGTCAAGCGTGCTTTTAAACAGGTCACTGAAATTTATTTCTTAAGTTGTCTATAACATTGTGATAACAATTTTTATCCCTGACATTATCCCATGTCTGTAAAAGATGTGTATGAACAGTCAGTATAAACACATATACTCAAAAATAAAGCCCAATGAAACTAATTCTCTCTTCCTTACTCTATGGAGTTCAATTTTTGTAAGAAAAGAACAAAAAATGTTATAAAACTGTCTTATGTACAAAGAACCACTCACATGTCATACCTATAGACATATGATTTATTTATGCCTATAATAATGAAGAAACTAACAAAAAATCAGTTCAGTTGAACATACAAATAATTTTATAATACAATATTTGCAGAAAAAGAATTCACTTAATGAAAACATCACAACACTAAATTTCACAGTTAAAACCACATGCAGATTGAAGAATTATATTACAGAATGTTTTGATGAAATGTGTTAAATATAAAAATAATCCAATGCAATTTCCATTTAGCACATTATACAAAACTATTTGTCAATGGAATTAACACATTTACAGTTTTTCTCACAAGGACTTTGTTTCCAAAGTGCTCTGCAGCATCAAGCTTGAAATCAGAGAACAAATATCATGGAGTTCCACAGTTACTTAGCTCAGAAGTTGGATATAATGCAGATAAAATCCACTCATAAAACATAAGCCCAATGACGGAGATCTATGAAGTGAAGTGAGTAACACACTCAGCTCTCAATGGAGGTGCGGCAGAGGTACTATAAATAATGAGTATTGATTACCATTTAAGGAAGGAAGGAAGGAAGGAAGGAAGGAAGGAAGGAAGAAAAAGGAAGGAAGGAAGGAAAGAAGGAAGGAAGGAAGGGAGAGAGGGAGGGAGGGAGGGAAGGAGGGAGGGAGGGAAGGAAGAATCACAGTGCTTCTGCCATCTGTTTTCCAGTGGACACTAATCGTCAGTACACTGTAGTCAATGATAGCAATTTCCAGACTTTAGTGTACATCAGGATTCCCGGAGTGCTTGTTAAAACACCAATAACCAGGTCTCACCCACAGTTTTGCATTTAATAGATATGAGACAATGTCAGGGACAAGTTTGATGCTGGTGCTCCTGATCAAGGGACCAGTCCAATATCTGTCCATTATCCGGTTCAGATTATCAAATGACTCAATTATTCATTAAAATGGAAAACACCTACAATGACAATGCACCTGGTCACTAAGGACATAGATGGTAGAGCAGCCAGCATGGACCATATGATGGTTTACCGTAGCAGGTCCCAATTTTGGTCACATAATAGAATCAAATGAAGAGTTGAAAAAAACTAGCAACTCACATGTAGTTTTATCTAAAACTAATTAAATCTGTATCTCTGAGGTCAGCCAGGGGTTGATTTACTTATGAAAGTGTCCATACAACTATTATGTGGAGTCTGGCCATAGAATTTGCTTTAGAACATTCTCTTTCACTTCCTCACCAAAAAAAAAAAAAAAAAAAAAAAAAAAAAAGTGCCCTTTGGGGGCAGTGTCATATAGATATCTTCAAGGAAAACAAAACCTCCAGGCATCACAATGATACACAGTTGGAAAAGATATCAGGGAGTAACTGAGAGAGCAACATGGCTGTTGATTTATAATGGGCTGCAAGTTTAGTTCACAGGTTTGAAATAACAGAACTCAGGAAGATGAGCAGCACATTAACCTAACCTGCCTTTCCTTTCCATTGAATGATATCAACTAAAGAGTGGAATGTTGCACCATATGCTGATGCACTAAGTTTACCTGCTATAATTATTATCCTCAACACCACCGAGCTAAATTATTTACTACTTTGCTTTAAATTTGAATCCTCCTAAAAATAAGGCCCTGGAGATGAAATGCTATAAGCTATTTTTTTACCTCAGAAAGCAGAACTACAGCAATGCACATAAAAATGAAGAACATTTTGGAATAAGATTTCCACTTTAAATTTCCCTCCTGGCATAAATAGAAAGAGTGGATAGATATAAATGTAAGTGAATAGGCACATCCCCGAATTCATTCTGGATGGACTTAGGGATCTGGAGCAATGTTCAGTCTTGTGTATACTGGGAAGGACCTTTGGGAGCTCCCTTTTACAGACCAAGTCATTAAAATCTCAAGCCACAGTTTCTTTTTTTTTTTTTTGCTTTGCTTTGTTTTGTTTTGTTGGATTGATGATTTTACTTATTTGAAAGGCAGAGTGACAGGGAAAAAGAGAATGACAGAGGGAGAAAGAACCCCAAATGCAGCCAGGGCTGAGCTAGGCTGAAGCCAGGAGCCCTGATCACCATCCATGTCTCCCATTTGGGTGGTAGGGTCCCAAGGGTTTGCACCACCTTCTGCTGCTTTCCCAGGTGAATTAGCAGGGAGGTGGGTCAGAGTTGAGCAGCCAGGACTCAAATCAGCACTCCCATATGGGATGTGGGCATTACAAGTGGAGGCTTAACCCACTGTGCTGCAACAACAGCCCCAACACAGACTTTACATAAAATCCCCATGTATGAAATTGAGACTAAGATTTGATTATAAAATTAAAAGCAAATTTTGGATCCTGGATATCAGGCCTGGGCTTTCAATGATATCTGGTAAAAGTCAAACACTTTAAAACCACTATTTTGATTTGCCTATAGACAGATTAGCTGTGTAGAACATGGAAGATCCTCACAGTTAGCTCTGCATTAGGAACCACTACTCCTTCGAAGGGGCTTATGGATGTGCTAGAGCTATCACAGTGCTTATTGAGCTACTGACCAGCGCTGACAGACTGGAAAACATGTTGGACAAGCATAGTGTTGAGGAAGAAATTTTCCAGACAATAACATCTGACGTCCAGGGGAGACAACTGGGTGAATCATTTCCTGCTCTTTAGGTCTTCCAGAAGACATCTTGAAAATTTCCTGAAAAATAATAAGGCAGCTAGTGATATGGATATAACCACTCAAAATAGAGGAATCTGGGTGCTAAGGAGGTAAGGGCATCAAGAAAGACCAAGCTATGCAATAAACTCTCTTGTTAGTTCTACCCTCCCAATATTTATAGACCAGTTTGACATATATAAAAATGTGTCTTAATATTTTGAATATGCAAAAATTGTTTATACGAAACCTAAAACTGCATAAATGAAGGCACAGAGCCCATTTAAAGGCAAATGATCACAAAAAAAAAAAAAAAAAAAAAAAAAAAAAACCTGCTTTGATTCTTTAAAGCACTAAAGTGGAAATGGATTCTGGAGTACAGTTTGATTCTTCTGTGGTCTATCCCTTGTGCATTCTCTTATCTTCCCCAACCCCTCTCCAGCAGGGCGAGGGCCAGGCAGGCCATCATAGCACCCTGGGAGTAGGTGTGTACACAGACACCCACTAAAGGGAAAGCCTCAATAGAGAACATTGACAGTGGAGTTTCAATTCAGTCCTCCTAGGACCAGGCTTAAACTCACCGCGGGCCAGGAAGTCGCCTAGGCCCTCACGTTGTTGAAGGAAATCTCTGCAGGCTCACTGGGCTGTTGCACCACCTGTTCTTGCGTTTGTTGGGTTCCAGGGACACTGGGCTTCGCAGGAGGTGTTGCCACCGCCCGGAGATTCTGGCCTCTGGACTCTGATGGTCCCTCGGGCCACGACCCCGGTCTCTCCTCTTCAGGGATTCCTGCTTCCTGAGCCGGGCCGCCGTCCCCCGCGGCCGCCCACCCTGCCTCTGGGTCCTGTCCGGGTGCACTCTCAGCCTCCTGCGTTGACGGCGGTGGAGCTGTCAGCTCCCCCACCGCCGCCCTCTCTACAGCTGTTGCTTTTCCTAGCAACTCATCCCCTTTGTGCCAAGTCTCCTCCCCCGTAACATCGGGAATGGAGGCGGCCTTCTTTCCCGCTGTGTTCCGCTCGGGCCCCTGCGGATCTGCCAACAGCTCCCTCTTCTCGGTTAGGACAGCTCCTCCCCCTTGGCTTTGATCTTCCTCAGCCACCAGGCTCCTTGCTTCCCTCTGTCCTGTCCCCAGGGGGCGCTCTTCGGCATCGTCCTCCTCCTCGTCTTCTGGGTCCTCGTCGCCCTCTGCGTGGCTCAATTTGCCCGCCATCGCGGGCTCTCCCTCTGGAGCATCTTCCGGGGCTACTATCACGACCCTTCCTGCACCTCTCCCCCTCAGAGGCCCGTCTGCGTCCTTCCCCTGCCCTGCAAGGCAGTGCTGGTCTTTGGCTGCAGCCTCCTCCGCCTCCCCTGAGGCCGCGACGGTCCCCTCCGGCGCCTGTGCCCTTCCTGCGGGCTCACCCTTGGGCGCTCCTGCCGCGCCCGCTCCGCCATGCCGGGGCCCGTCCTGTGGCGCCGCTCCTTCCCTGGGCCTTGCGTCTCCCGCCTCGCTCGGTCCTTCCCCTGCCCCTCCTTTCCTCGGAGCTGTTAAGTCCTCCAGGGACTCCTCTGATCCAGGGATTGCCCCACTGGCGGTCCCCACGCTCTCTGTCAGCGGATCTCCTGGACGCCCTTCTTCTGCGGCCAATGCAGCCGCCTCCGCGGAGGCCGCCGCCTTGGCATCGGGTTCGCTTCCACTTCGAGGGGCTTCTGTGGCTTCCTCTTCGACGCTCAGTTCCTTCCCCGGTGTCCGCTCTTCGCCGTTAGGTGTTCGCTGGGCGTCTAGCGGGCGCGCCCTAGTCCAGGGCTCCTCTGCTCCGTCCGCGGCAGGTGCCTCTGGAGCTGCGTTTGGCCTCTCAGCTTCCCTCCCGTCTGCTGCTGCGTCCACTGTGGCAGGGCACAACGCGTCTTTCCGGCCCTCTCCCGTGTCCGATTCGGCCTCCATCAGAACCTGCTCTTGCTTACGAAGCGCTTCAGAAATGCCCTCGGAGACGCCCCCGCAGCTTGCCTCGGCCTCGCCTCTGGAGGAGCTCAAGGGGGTTTCTGCCCGCATCAGCCCCTTCCTCTCTTCAGCCCGTTCCTCTCCCCCAGCCACTGCCTCTTCAGAGCTAGCCCCGGGCTCGGAGGCCGCGTCTCCCACCGGCCCCATGGTCTCTGGATCTGTGGATGCGTCCTCTTCATTTTGGTCCACATCTGGCTTGGGGGACCCTGCCTCGCTCATGGCTGCCTCTCCGTCAGCCTCTCCTGCCTTTTCCAGCGTCCCTGCTTCTCTCTCGGCTGCTGCCCCCTGCAAACACTCGGAGCTCGGAGCCACGGCCTTGTTGGCAAGCCCCACTTGCTGCACAGTTTGCTTCCCTGCGGACACTGCATGTTCTGGCTCAGGCACTGTTCCGGTGGAGGCCGGCTCTTCAGGAACCTCCACTTCTCTCAGAGCCACAGAACCCCCTACTGCTGCTTCTCCTGTGGGGCTCAGCCCCCGTTGGCCTGGACTTCCGTCTCCTGTGCCTGTCCCTGCCCCACTGCCTTTACCTGCAGGCGGCTGTCTTTTCTCTGTGACTTTCTCTAATGTTGGCCGCTCTGCCATAGGCTTCCATTCCCCTACGGGGACCTGAGTCATCGCTGCTTTTGCCCTGGGTACTGCACCCCCTTCTTTCTCCTCTGTGTCAGCATCCCCGTGTTGGGCGGCTTCATCTTCCTCTGTAGCTTCTTTCTTCTCCAGGACATATGTTTCTTGTGCAGCTTGCTTGGTTTCCTTATTTGAATCAAGTGCTACCCTTTCTTCCACAACTAAATTATTCTTTTGTGCTATAAAAGTAAAGTTAGAAAACAAGGTTACTTTAATGAAAGTGGACAAAGAGATACTATATACCATCTTGTATAATACTTATTGATAAGAGATTCCATATATGATGTCAAGGGAAATTGAAAATTATAACATTTTCTTGGTTATATGATGACATCAATTATAGCAAACACTGATTTAAAGTGGCTTTTCATTATGAAAATCAATGCTTTCAAATCTAATGGACACCCTGATTGAAGTTGGACATCAAAATACTGAAAATAAGCAAACAAAACATCTCATTGCCTCATGTCTTAGAATTAAAAAAAATGTTGTTCTTTCCCTCTTTCTCTCATACACAAAAACAAACTTCCTAATTTCATTTGAAATACTTTTAGGAAAATTACACACTAAGAAAAATAATATTTCATCTATTTAGAAATCATTATGGTCTATAGTACCAATATTCCTTTCTGTCAATGTTTCTGCTACTCATGTGGTCATTTACCAACACAATCGTAGTGTACACTGATCATTATATCATACTTTACTCCTTATTTTAAAACTAGTATATCTATATTTAGTCATCAAAAACCTTTGTAGCTAGCTCAAGGTAAGACTTTTTACTAAAGACACCAATTTGTGTTACAGGTCAGTGTATCTCCCATCTACATTCAGAAACTGATTTGCCTTTGGCAAAACAGGATCACAGAGCAAGACAAGGCTTTGTAGTCTGGGACAATTTTCAACATAAATAACTTTCTAGAAGTAAGTCATAAGGTCTCATCCATAATTCCTCAGCAAATCTGAGTGTATTGACTATCATTCTTCAGTAAATATACCTTTGATACTTCTTTTTAAAGGCTTCAAATGGATTATTATTATTTAACAAAGACATATGTTTTTCAATGATCCATGCCAACTGATTAAAGGCAAGTCCTGCCAAATACCGAAGTGTTTAAATTTTCAGTCTGCATAAAGATACTGGACTATATGCTATAAAGTAAGTTACCATACCAGAGCTTCCATTTCTCAATTATGTACATTAGAAAGTGAGCCAGTGAGTTTTTCTGACATTTTTCACCAGCACCATAACCAACAATCTATTAGAAGTTCTGATCTTACTTCTTCCCTCTCCTTATACCCATCCATGACTGCTCACTAGCTCTCCCAACACAAAATATGACTAGCCTTAATTTTGTTGCCTCAGTTTCCTACCAGCTACTATGGTAAACCTTTCTGAGGTAAAGCGATAATCGCTGGTATTATATTTCCTTTAAAAATGTATTTGTAAAGTAACTTTTGATGTCTTCTTTCAAAGGAGTAAAATAGAAATTTCAGGTCTATCAATAGGACTGAGATGGATTTTCTTAGGTGTTCCTCAGTATATCATAGTATTTATTTCCTAAATTGTACCTAAAAGTTCCAAAGGGAAATGTAGAACAAGGGTTTACTCAGAATGTGTATCCTCTTCGCCTGAGAGAATATAGTGCATTCTATTTCTTTACAGACTATTACTGGATTTAAAGCAAAATTAAAACAGTGAAAATGTGTGTCAAGTTTCTTTGGCAGTATATCTTGCTATACAAATTCCTGAATGAAAGATTACTAAAAAGTCAGTTATGAAAATATTTAAATAAAGTCCTCTGTGTTTCTGTGCTGGCCTCTAAATTTATGGATTAATTAAAGAACATTCAGGAAAACAGGGTAATAGAATTGCCTGCCTAGCATGTAATAATATATTGTGCCTAAATTCTAGGAGAGAAAGTGCTAACGGCATCCAACTGAGCTATTAAGTGAACATACACACCACGGAGGCGTCCACCATGACATTCTTGAAGAAAGGGAGGAAGTAATTGAAACCTTCCCGGGAAATAATCAATGCAAAAACATGTGATTTGATGGTAACCACATGGGCTTTTGAAAAAAAATATTTCATTCAGGAGAGCAAGAAATATTCATAAACAGGGCAATTTGATTTAGTAGGATGAGTCTGTAGCTGGGAGTCAGACAGCTCTGGGTGAGAATGCCAGCCCTGACACTTACTAGCTGTATGACTTTGGGAAATAACAGCTCTCTAAGCCTTCATTTTCATATCTATAAAATGAGAACAGCCATGCTTGAATCACAGAACCCGTGTGATAGCAGACGAGATAGTTTATGGAAAATGCTTAGCACAATGCCTAGCTTACAGAAAGCCAGAACGAATCTTCCCTCTACTTTCTCCCCACTGATTATGACTAACTAGATTTTCCTACTTGAATTTGATTTGATCAATAATAACTACTATGCTTGTATTGCAGAATAAAGTTGGGGGAGGTACACCAGAGTTATTCTAGTTGAATATCCATTATAAAAGACTTAGGTTTTCTAAGCTTAGAGTCCCTGATCTGCAGTTCAGCCCATTTTCACATGCAAGTGTCACCCGGCCCTCTTCATGCAGCCCAGGGAGAGCCCAAACTCAGGGATTCAGCATGCATATAGTTACTGTGGCTACCGCTACTTGCTGTGAGTAATAAAGTTCTATTTCTCTGACCCAGGTGTATTGTGTACTCTGCCAATATCCCCAACACTGGCTGGCTAAGTTGTTTACTTCAAAGTAGTATGAAATTTCAAATTGATGACTATCATTAAAAATTGGAGATGGGAGTAATGCTACCATGTGATGAATAAAGCAAATACCCTTAGAACTGTTATAACTAAATGTATTCATGTCAGAAAGTTTTTAGAAAGGTATTAACTAAATATAGGAAAACCTGATTTCAAGGACATAGGAAGTCGGACCACATATGAATGAGTCACGGTCTGTTGGATCACCCTAATTGGCACTTTTGCAGATGGAATGCTTGTCGCCAAGAGCCAGGTCGTATACTGATGGCAATGAATTATTTCCTAATTAAAAAAAAATAAGTTCAAATGAATCATTGTGAAATATGCCTTGGCTTTCGGGTGTCTCCACCTGAGTCAGTTAAGGCAAATTCAGCTGGTCAACTAACTGGGAGGCAGAGTATGAAAAACGGCTGATTTGAAAATCCCTACCAGTATTTTATAACCCAAAGTCCTTTTCATCTTAGGTACCAGTGTATTCAAAAAAGAATAATAACATTCATATCTGATGTCATTTTCAAAGCTTCCCTTTAGGCCTCCCAACCAGTTGCTCCCATCACATTCATTAGTTACAAAGAAAAAGAATGTGGCAAAGGATAGGAAGATAAAAGATGAAAATAGGCTGTCTTTTACAGGGGATTTCTCAAGGTCTGCCCTAGGTAATGATGTGCCCTTACCTCCACCTGTGTCAATCTTCGGCTTCCTCAAGGGCTTCCCCGGCTCATCTGCACTGCTAACACCAGACTCAGCGTCATAGTGGCACTGGTAGCCTGGTGCCAAGTCTTCAGTTATTATCTGTCCAACTGATTGAAGATTATATAAAATATCAAAAGGTATAAAAACGGGTCACAGGAACGTTGCCGACCTATTTCATATAACTTAGGCAAGTGGGGTCAATTTAAAAACATGCACACATTAAAATGTAAACTTGTTTTTAAAATCTATTAGGAATAAACAACTACCAAGCTATGATTTCAAAAGGAAAACACAACACACAGAAGATCATGAAGTAAAGAAATCCATGCAAAGAATTACTTGTATTTAAAAAAAAAGACAACAGCCAGAAGCAGTGATAGTCTGCAAAGTGCACATGCAATGGCATGATTGAAAAAGCAGTTTAATTGGCTTTTCCTTTCTAGAAAGATGTTACAGCTTTTATGACACCAATCATTACTGCTCTCTTAAATTGCTAAAACTTTCAAAGTTGACTAAGTGATCAGCACTTCATCCATTAGTATATTTTAGTGATTTGACCCCGATAACCACTCCATGTGGACAGAAGCAAAAAAAGAGACATTACATGATTCCTATAAATTTGACAGTAAAAGCTGTTGTAGAAATTCCTGTCATCTGTAGCTGGTTACTAAGAAGTACCTCTGGATCACAAAGTTCCACTTCCATATTCTGTAATGACTATGTCACCTCAAGAGCTTTGGTTTTTAAGCCCAAGCCTCAGTTTACTCATCAGTCAGAAAGATATTTACTCAATGGTTCTTGAATTAATGAATATATTCAGAGCATGCTCGTCTTCTTATTGGCAGGTCCTATACACTGTTAACAACGATGATGATGACAATGATAATGATGAGCATTTCTGCTATAAGTGTCATCACCCAATGTGTTGTGATTCTAGGTAAAACTACAGTCAATTGTTTACGTTTATCAAAGTTCCCTGTCTTGCTTATCATCTGGTGAGCCATGTTCTAAATCCCTGTCATCTTCCACCTGGCTACCCTCTGGTTAACAAAAGTGCACTCAACTATTAGGCCTAGAAATGCCTTTCAGAGTTAGAACATGATTTCTCCAAAACTTCATTGCTGTCTCTCTCTTATTTTATTCCTGCCTGACTCCCTTCCTTTACTCTGTCATACCCACCCTTCCTTCCTCTGTCCTCCTATTAGATTCTGATATGTACTGCTGACACAATAACTGTACCTTGAGAAAAACATAACTAGAATGCCTAACTAGAATGTAGTCTCCTGCTTAGTTTAAGATTACTTACTAAGGGGTAATATTTACTGATCCCTCTGTTTGGAAACAAATAGTGAGATATCTGCCTCGACTGGGTGTTGGGAGGGAATGGTGACAACTAGATTAATCTTATGAGAATAAATGTGGAAATTTGAAAAAAGGAGCACCATTCAGTTCCAATGTATTCACATTTCAAAGATTTTGAACATCAGCTTTCTTTATTAATCCAATATAGAAAACAAAACTTTTTTACAATAAAATAATTTAGAGATGGCAATTTTGTGATAGCAGGATTTGTTATCAAGTCAATCTTTGGTTTAGAAATTTTATAAACATGGTAGATATAGGTTAAATATCATGTTACCCACTACATTAATGCTAACATTATATATTTAAAGAGCTTAAATAAACAGTTTTAGGTCTTTGCATATAAATTTATTTGGTTGATCAAATAATGGAAATCACAAGGACAGCAGAACCGGAGGGGAAGGTAATAAATCTGATTTTGTAGCAATTACATGAAGTTTTGTTTCACTAATGTTAGCAAGACGTCTAGATCTCTTCCAAGTAGTCTACAGGCTATAAAAAGAGATCTGGTTTAAAATAATAATAATGATAATAATAAATAATAAAACCAACATAAGTTTTTGAACCAAAAGACTATTCTAAGAAGATAAACAATGCTAGTACAGCCTAAAATATCACAACCACTCAGAACTGATGGTGAAGCGTGTAGTCCCTCTGTGTCTAGACTGTAATCACCACTCGCCCATGTCTGCTGGCTTGCCCCTGGAGGTCTAGGCTTTGGAAGCAGAGGAGAACCTGTACAGTCAGGTGTTCGGGACCCTGGCTCAAGTATCAAGGATTTACTAGATGTGAGACCACAAAAGGTTTTCATTTGGTCATTTTTTTCTCCGATGCTCTTCTGAAGCTGAAACTTAAAAGCAAAAGCTTGGCTGGTGTCTAATCTCGACTGTTTTCCACACGTAGTCAAAGAGCACTGTGCGTGCTGAGACTCCCATGTCAGCAAAGTGGCTCCTGGCTTTCTTTCCTCCACCTATTTAGCCCTTCAGCCCTGAAGACTCTCGTCCTTCACCTCTCTATCAAGGTGATCACTAAAGCAAAGATAGTTATCAGTTCTCACGGAATTAATACCAAAATGGAATAGTCTTGTATGGAGAATTTCTCAGAAAAGTACTTGTTTCTACTCAAGTGATATAGGAGACTTTAACATGTTTTTCTTCAAAATACCAAGCTAGCCTTATATTACATCCTTAGCTTTTTGTTAAACTAAGACAATAAAATATTTTTTAAAAAACATTTACGTATTTTATATTCAGTAAATATGAAAATAGTATATGATCATTTTCTGAAGTTTGGAAAGATTAAAAGCAGAAAGAAAAAAAGCAAAAATTTCCCACAATTTCGTCACTGAGAGAAAACTATTACTTAACCTTTTGGTGGACTTCTAAGTATTTTTTTACCCTTACTGTGGATAGCATTTCAAATTCCATTTTCTTAACTTAGCACTATTTGTGACTACTTCCCTATATCATTAAAGACTCTTCAATAAAATATTCTAATAAATTCTGGCTGATATTTGGTTAACCAACTGCCTATTATTGAATATTTAATTGTTTCTATTCCTTTGTGATTATGAAGCTATTTTTATATACCAGTTAACCATCATTTTTTTGCATATGTTTCTAACTATATCCTTTGGATACATTCTTCTAATTGGAATTATGAAGTCAAAACCCATTAATTTTTCAGAAGCTTTTGATATATTTTTCTAAATATTTTCCAAAAAGAGAATCAATTAACTTCATCTATAATGATCTATAATGATTATAAGGCTTTTTGCCTCTGCACTGTGCCAACAATGTCACAATTTCCACCCATTCTTTCTATATTTGATAATTTAATAATTGAAAATGATGACAAGAATAGAGCTTTTGGTATTAGTGGTTAAGATTTCCTTTTGGGCCGTGGCTCAACAGGCTAATCCTCCGCCTAGCGGCACCAGCACACGGGGTTCTAGTCCCGGTCAGGGCGCCGGATTCTGTCCTTGTTGCCCCTCTTCCAGGCCAGCTCTCTGCTGTGGCCAGGGAGTGCAGTGGAGGATGGCCCAAGTCTTGGGCCCTGCACCCCATGGGAGACCAGGATAAGCACCTGGCTCCTGCCTTCGGATCAGCGCGGTGCGCCGGCTGCAGCGCGCCAGCAGTGGCGGCCATTGGAGGGTGAACCAAAGGCAAAAGGAAGACCTTTCTCTCTGTCTCTCTCTCTCACTGTTCACTCTGCCTGTCAAAAAAAATAAAATAAATTTTTTTAAAAATTGAAAAAAAGATTTCCTTTTGTGAATTTCCTGCTATATACTTCTATTGCCATGATGTTTGCCTTATTGATTTGTAATAATTCTTTATGTATTATAAATCCTTTGTTGTATACATGTTGTAAATTTTTCTGAGTTTCAGTTTTCCTTTGCTCTAACATGTTGCTGCTGCTCTTGTAAAGAATTTTTTTTATTAGCACTATTTTTTCCAAGTTAATTAAAATTGTTTTCAAATGCCAAAATATTGTTAAATATCTGGAGACATTCTACATTAAACTTGGAATTTAAGCTGACAAAATTGCAAGCATATTTATATTTAATCATCTTTCAAATATTCGGAGTAATTTCCCACTTATCGTAATTATTCTTTAGAATTATTTATCTATTCAAAATGCAAAAAGAGAACAGAGAGAGAGAGAGAGATTATCTATCTGCTGCTCCGGCCCCCGAATCCTGCAATCCAGACAGAGTTGGGCCAGGCTGAAGCCAGGAGTGAGGAACTCAATCTGCATCTCCCACACGGGTGGCAGGAACCCAACTACTTGAGCCATCATCTGCTCCCTCCTAGGATGCACATCAGCAAGAAACTGTATCAGAAGCAGAACCAAGACTTGAACTCAAGGACTTCTCTGGGTTGTGGGAACTCCAAATAACATTTTACCCGCTGCACCAAATACCTGCCCCATCGTAATATCTTTATCCAGTCTGTTTATCTTATGTTTTCCCTTTCTACATATTCCTAAAGTCTGATTACAGGTACTATTCATTTCTTGTTTACTAGCAAGTAGTTTGTTGTTATACTTTGAGGATATACTTTGAAAAAATCAAAAAATAACTTCTGGTTTCAATAATTACATGATTAATTATCTAGAGAGTTGACTGTTTTTTCTTAGACCCAATAATTATTTAAAAACTTGCTTGTAGGTTTTATTTTTGTGTGTGTGTGAAAAGTAATTTTATTTTGTGAATAATTTCTAGTGTTATTGCACTGCTATCATGCAAAATGGATTCAATTTTTGCTTTGTGTTGCTAGAAAAATACAGGCGTATCAAATAGTGTGGAGAACACTATCTAATAAACCGCCCTAATAAATTTTACTAATCCTTTTTTCTATATCTTGGTCATAGGAAAAAGATTGATATCTATATAAAAGTGAGAATTGTTACTTTTGTAACTGCTGGTTAGCATCTTGAATGCTCTTAAATTCCAGCTGGATGCAAGTCTTCCTCATATATGTTAAGCTGAGGAACTTAACACTCCCAGCTCAGTGACCCTCGAGATGGGGGAAGAAGGAAAGGAGGGTGTGGCTTTGAACCCTGATAGTAAAAACAAAATTTTGTGTGTAACTTTCCAATGGCTGTAGAAGCTACCAAGGTTGGCCAGAGTCTCACTCTTGGCATTGCCATCTTCTTTCTTAGGGAGGAGCCCCTGCTAGTTCAGGGAACACCCTTTTCTGTTTCAGTTGACTGCTGTTTGGGGTTGTCGCCTGGCTTTTCTTGAGTTTTGGAAACAGTACAAAATCCTGAAAAATGAAAGGGCTGTTACAGGACCGTTTTCCTGCTCCCCTCCCTTCCTCCCTCAGTTTGCCCTGCTCCCAGCCTCTAGCTTCTAATCTTTGAGATCCCAGATTATCTCTTTTTTAACTTTTTTTTTTTTTTTTTTTTTTTTTTTTTTTTTTTTTGACAGGCAGAGTGGACAGTGAGAGAGAGACAGGGAGAAAGGTCTTACTTTTTGCCGTTGGTTCACCCTCCAATGGCCGCCGCGGCTGGTGCGCTGCGGCGGGCGCACCACGCTGATCCGAAGGCAGGAGCCAGGTGCTTCTCCTGGTCTCCCATGGGGTGCAGGGCCCAAGACTTGGGCCATCCTCCACTGCACTCCCTGGCCACAGCAGAGAGCTGGCCTGGAAGAGGGGCAACCGGGACAGGATCGGTGCCCCAACCGGGACTAGAACCCGGTGTGCCGGCGCACAAGGCGGAGGATTAGCCTGTTGAGCCGCGGCACCGGCCCTCTTTTTTAACTTCTATAAGTCTACCTTTGTTTCTTATGGAAAATAAACTCAAAATATAGCTCATAATTTCTTTCTCTAATATGTTCTTTTATGTAGCAAATCTGGATGGTACCTTCTCTAGATTCAGGAACAAACTTTTTAAACTGCTATTTTTACACTTTATTCCTTATTTAACAAGGAGAGGCAGACATCAAGTATTTGAGCAAGTATCAAACTGGAATCTCACAGAATTTTTATTAACTTTTCTTAAAAGTTGATTTATAACCTTAATGATGCTGATATGTTAATGAAAAAACTTAGAAACTCATTGTTATACCTGAAATGCTCTTGTGGAAGCAAGTCAAGTCACTGCATTTTAAAATTCAGATCATCAGACACAAGATATAAAAGCTGGCTCTTTAAAACCTGTTAGTCAAGCCGGCACTGTGGTGCAGTAGCCTAAGCCTCTGCTGCGCGACAGGCATCCCATATGGCATTCCAATTCAGCTGTCTGCTATGGCTTGGGAAAGCAGTGGAAGATGGCCCAAGTGCTTGGGCCCCTGCACTGACATGGGAGACTGAGAAGAAGGTACTGGCTCCTGGCTTCAGATTAGCCCAGCTCTAGCTGTTTGTGACCATTTAGTGAACCAATGGATGGAAGACCTTTCTCTGTCTCTCCCTCTCTCTGTCTGTAAATCTACCTCTCAAAATAAATAAATAAAATTATAAAAAAGTCTATTAGTCAAAATGCAAGTGGAATTATTAGTCATAAATACTAAATTTAAGAACAATATTCTTATCATTTTGAGCACTGTTTAATTGTGTGGATGGATAATTTGAACATTTCAGATATTCTTTGCCGTAAACTTTGATTTGAAGGAAAAGTAAAATATTTACAATAATAACAATGAGAGTTGTAATTTGGCCAAACACAGTTTCAAGGCAGCGTTTGCTTTCTTTCATTTTTTTTTTGTGATACTTCTATTCTCATTTTGCTTCTTTCTTTCCCTTTCCTCCCCTCTACCCCCAAAAACAATCATACACGTCCTCTAAGCCATTTTTGTCTTTTAAAATAATGCCAAAAGTGACAGAACAAAGAGTATTTTGTTTTATAATTATCTGTTCTCCATGATAATGCTTTTAGATATCATTATTGGCCAGCTCAGATGAAAAGAAAAATACATTGAAGAATAAGAAGGAAAGACTAAGAAACCATCCAAGAATAATTTACTGTTTATCAGGGGTGTTGGGAGGGGGACGGCGGTTGCCATTACAAACTATGTTTGTTTCTTTTTTTGTTTTGTTTTGTTTTTTTCTTTCTTTCTTTTTAGAGAACTAGGTTTCTTCTAGCTAGTATTGTCTGTATAGAAGATCGGGCAGAAGAAAGATGATGGGAAGTGAAAATCAGTAAATATAATTTTTAAAAAAATTGTTTGTTACAAAACAAAAATGTCAGTCTGTAATATTTCATACTTATTCATCATCAGCTCCCATTTCTGAATTCCCAGATGTCAAAACACAGGGTCCTAATTTGATACACATTACATCTTTTACATGCCTTACCTTGTATTCTCAACGATATCTACCACATTCTTACCTTTCCTTGCTTTGAAACAAAACAAACTGATCCCATCTTAAACACACTAAGAATCTTGAATAATTCACTATCCAAACAAAGTTTTGTCAGGAATGTTTCATCTGAATTTTAAGAACATTAAGAAAGTCATAAAAGAAGAGTAAAGATATACTCAAGTTTAATCCAAGTTTCCAGTCACCTTGAAAAGTATCCCTGTGCTTTGATTAGTATTTGCATAGTCAATCAATCATCTAACCATGTACTCACCATGACAAAATTCATAACTAACAAACATCCACCTACAAGAAGATGTTCTTGTGTTACCTTTGACATTGAAACATGGCCCACAAGAAACAGGATTAATTACAAGCTCAAGACCACAGCTGCCAAAACCAGGTGCAGAAAGCAAAGTTTATCTTCCATAGAGTAGCCAGAATAATGTTTTCAGAACTTTCAGATGATGCCATTTTCCTGCCCACAGGGAAGATTTCCCATCTAATAATAAATTCTTCTGACCTTATCTTATCCCACTAACCTCATCTTCCCACTCTGACCTCATCTTGTAACTCTTTCTCACTTGTCTGCTCTGCTCCTGTCACACAGAGGCCGGGCTGCCAAATCTTTCAGTCATCAACTCTGCTCCCACTTTAGGGCCTTTGCCCTTGCTGGACCCTCTTTGCTTTGTGCACTCTTCTGCAGATGACAGAGTGGCTCACCTCTTCTCTATCCAAAAGTCTCATTAGAGAGGCCATCTATAATATGCCTCCTGTTTCTCAAATCATGACTGTATTCCCTTCCCTTGCATAATGTTTCTTCCAGCACTTAGCCTGGGTTCTACATGATGTGTTTATTTTCCACTGGCCAGGCAGATTTCCCCCCTAGAATACAAGCTCCATGTAGACAGGCACTTTGTTATGTTCACATGGAGAACAGTGTGTGGCCTAAACTAGATACCTCACAAGAATTTAACTCAAGTCTATTGAAACAACCAAATCCTTCCATACTTCATTCAGAAATTGTATTAAACATGAACTCATTTCACATGATTTCTTTTTTCTTTCACCAAGATGATTTTATCCTGCCTACATGATGACAAAATTGTACTTTAGTCATAACATTATGTAGCTTTAAATTACCTGGTCAGTCCCATTTGTCTTAACTTACATATAAAAAAAAAAGAAAATATCTACTTCCATATAATTTAAATGATAATTTACATTAAAATACACTAATCTTATATAATTTTATTTATCATCACCATGTTTCCATTACGTTAACTTTACTTATTATTGCACCAGAATTATTCTAAGATAAGAACATAGTAAAAAGATTATATCACAATGCATTAAGACAGCTTAAACTAAAATAACCTCCCAAATTAAACACACTAAAATAAAACTGTGCTCTATAATACTGATTTGACTTCCAAGACTACTATCTTATTATGGCTAGCAATTATAATATTTTACTTTATCCACTGCCTGTACACCACACATCTTTTCTACAACTCACTCAATTTATTGATGGATAGGATAAACCCCAATTAATTGAGATATATGATAAAATATTGAGAAGAAAAATATCATCTTATGCTTTCAACCTAAATGGAATGAGAACCATAACTGAACTTTACTCATTTATCCACTGCTATGATCTTAAGTAAAACAACTCAGAAATTGTAAAACATCTGTAGTTTTATGTAATTTTTAGCTCATATATTTATTCTTAACATAATAATTTTCATTCCAAGTCTAGCTGAAAAAAATGATTAATTCAGTATCATACAAATATAGAGAATAGTCTTCTATCCATTATCTCAGACGTTATTTCATTTTAACCTAAGGATCTAGTCAGGGATCTAGGTAAAAATATACACATTTCAATTTTATGACTGCAATGGCTTTCATATCTAATTTTCATTCACTATGTTTTGCAAAATAACCACCTAAATCATCCTGCATTTTAAGCATTATAACCTTGGTTCCATCCCTCTCTTCTTGAGCTACTTAACTGAAGTCTCAACTAAGAGAGACGAACTTGTAGCAATTGAGAGCAGAATGGTTGTTGGCAGGCAGACGCTGAGGATAGTAGGTGGAGGGAGTGAAAAAGAAAGTTTCACTAATGGATATGACATTAGAATGTTAGGACTAAGAAGTTCTGGTGTTCTATTTCACAGTAGGGTAGCTATATATATATATATATATATATATATATATATATATATATAGTGTGTGTGTGTATGTGTGTGTGTATTTAGAAGCTAGAAAAAGGGATTCTGAAAGTTTTTATCATAAATAATTTATAAGTATCCAATCATGGGGAAATGGCTAAATTATGAGAAAGACACAGAATGGAATAATATGCAGACATTAAATATGTTCATAAAGATTATACAATATAAAAATTATTGATAAAATATTAAGATACAAAGCATATTGCATATTATAAAAATGTTCATCTACTTTAACAAAAGATCTTTACTTACATAAATCTGTGTGAACAATCCTGTTTCCAGATTAGAAGTAAAAATATTAATAATAGTAATGTCAGTGTTACTACTGAACATTATCACCTCTACTTTTTTAATTAACAGCTTGCAAATAAGTGCACATTTTCTAGAATAATAATGATGGTGAAATCCTTTTGAAAATGCTAGGAGGCTTTTTGTTATCATCCTACAGCAGAGATTGACAAATTTTCAGTAAAGCCCCAGATAGTAAATTCCTAGGGCTTAGTCATGCATTTAAAAAACTAAGCATCACTCTTATCTAGGGGCAATAAAATAAACAAACAAATAGAAATACAGAGGTGGACCAGATTTGGCCCAAAGACTAAAGTTTGTCCAACTGTCCTAAAGTCATTTTTGATAAATTATTTCAAGATTATATCATTGCTACACCACACTGTCTGGATACACCACTGCCTTTTTTTCTTCTGCATCCCACCTTCAAAATGTTACTTAACCTTTAAAACCTTTCTCAAATATGTTCTTCAGGATAGCTTTCAAAGTGTCCTTAACCAAATGAATTCTTTTCTTCTGAAGCATCATAGCATTTCAAACCTTCTCTAATTTTCCATAATACTACTGAGCTTAGTTCAATTACTGGTGTATCAAGCCTTAACATTTTACATGAGGAACCCTCTCTTATACATTTCTTATTCTATGGTGCTTTATACTAGTAGAAGCATAATAACAATGTTGAATTGAAAGAGGACTATTCACCACCTTCCATTCCTAGTAGACCCCAGTTTCTTTTAACAGACTAAAAGAAACATAGATATTGAAGATACTCATAAGTTTTTAATTTTCATATGAACTTTCATATGAAAATGTAACAACAAATTTTGTCTTAGAATCAACTAAAGTGGCCACCACATTGGTAGCGGAGACATGAACGAGACCTGGAAAAGGACCATGGAACCAATGATAGCATAGGCTGCTCTGTGAGAGCCAGGTATCTGACAGGCACACACTGCATGCCCACAAGACACAGCTGGGTCCTTCACTGTCCTTCCAAAGTTGAGAAAAGCATCAGACCATCTGTGTGTCTAAGGTCCTGGGGCCTGATCGTCCTGTCACTCTCTATTCTTCCTACATAAATGGCACCATCCTACACAATCAGGAACCCCAGGGACCAGGAAGTAGTCAAACAAGGTGAAGACTCGAAGTGAAGTTTGGGATTTCTTCAGACATTTTCTTATTTTTTATCTAAATCAAAATTCCTATTACATGGTTACAACAAGAAGTCTTTAGAAACCAGGGAACCATTCTACTCAAATTCAAATACCAGAAATGCCCTTGTTAGCTGTTTAATCCTTGGCAACTGACTTAACTTATTCAAGCCATGAGTTTTTAAACCCTTAAAAAAGAGAAGACAATAATAGAAAGTAGCTCATGGAGACACTGGGCTATTCTGAGAACACAATGAGTTAGTATATGTAAGTGTTTAGAACTGTGCCTGGAACACAGTAAGTACTTATCAGCGTTAGCCATGTATATATTCAAATACATGTACAGTCAAGAACAAAGAACATTGCTAGTACTAAATAACCTCTAAAAAGTCACACATACCCTTACCGTTAGACATATTTGGGTTTTATTTTATTCTTGAGATAGAATTACCATAGGAAGGAATTTACAGAAAATAGGAAACACACTATATAAGAATTATCAAGTAAGTTTTAAAAATGCAATAGAAGGAAAACAGCAAGCTGAAAATCCACATATGATTATGTGACGATGAAAGAAACAAGGAGACTGTTGAATCCTCCAGCATGATCACAATAGTATTTCCTGAGCATTGGCAGAATGCAATGACCAGAATCAGCTTCCATGCATGGGTACAATGGCAAATCAGCTCAGTGGTCATACTTACCATCTCCCTGCGCCTCAGGGAGACCTGCCTTTTTGACCCACTCATTAGCAGTGCTTAATTCCCAAAGCTTACTCTTCTCTTCCTTTGCTTCCTTGGAAACATGTTTCTCTGACTTCTCAGATAAACTGTCTGCAACCTCTTGAGTTCCTTTCTCCATTTTTTCTTCAAGAACATTCTCAAAGCTTTCCTGTATTGGTAGAGGTGAGGTCTCCACATCTGATTCTTCTATTTCCTGGTCTTCAATTTTAATTTCTAAGGGTTCTGTAACAGGAAGGGGGGATGGCCCTCGCTCATCACTTTCACTCAGCTCCTGAGAAGATGAACTTCTGGCACCTTCATCTGCACTGTTTTCATCATGGGCTTCCCTGTCCTCTACTGCAGATTCATCTTCACTGTCACCAGAATATGTGTGACTTCTGGATGAGGTTGATGAAGCAGTTTTTATATCTATAAAACATACACATGATAACATCATCATTGGCCCCTAGAATAATTGTTTTAATTTTGAAAATTACATTCATAATTAAACATAGTAAAAATTTTAAAGTGTAACTTAGTAAATTTTATATCTTTTTCCAAAATATTCTACATAATTTTCATAATAAGGAATAATCTACATGTTTGACTCTATAGAAGTTTTTAATAGGAGATAACAATTTAACTGTATATTAACTATTGTTTTGATTTTTTGTTTGAAAGCCACTTTATTGGAAAACATTTGTAAATCTCTACTTTGTTACATAAAAAAAGAATTATCTTTTTCTCGTGCAAAGACAGTTATTAGCTATCTCTTCGTATAATCACAGTATTGTCTGTGCAGGAACCATAAATGCTGATCTACTATAATACCCACCATACTAATTCATCCTGATATTTGGACATTTGCACAGTACCAAGATGCTGCATCATACTTTTAAAATGATGCTGTGTGTATGTAGAATGGGTTTTGTCTTACTTGAAGTTCTCCAGAAGTAGATGCTAAGATGAAGATTCATAAACAAGTGCTGAATTAAGGATGTGTTTCAGAGAAACTCTTAAGGGAATGCATGAAGCAAGGCAAGGAAGAGAAGAAGTCAATTGAGGGAGCTACTTCAAACATCTCAATCTCAGTCTGCTACCACAAGGGCCTCTAAAGTGGAAGTTATATTTATAAGGGTGTAATTTATATTAGCTAGGAAGCTGTTCTTGCATATTTTAGACCAGTCAGACAATGACTATGAGCTACCTCAGGGGAACATAAACTCCCTGGAACTTCAAGAATCTTTGTGTCTAGGGTAAGCTACTCCAGTAGCCCAGGGAAGTTGTCTGAAGAAGGTGGAGGGTGCAGAGCTCTGGAAAGGGAGTTGGGGAAAGAGATTTGGGGAGATTTGGGAGTACACTGAGGCATCCCTGGGTACGTGACCTCAGAATTTACATTACTCGGGAGTGCTATGTATTACCTAAAACTGTCCTTGACAGTGAAGCATCATCTGAATCTAAGGAAGCTGCACCACTTAAAATTCACTGCACACAGTGCTGTGGGCCAAAGAAATACATACTTGTTTCTGCTGTTTTAACCAACAGATCTGTGTTTATAATTGTTTCTTGTAGATAACTTTCAAATGTAATAGGCTACACTTAAATGCTGCCTTGCTTTCTTGTTTTCTTATGCTCTTACTCTTTTTTGTTCCTTTTATTTCTGTATTGTGGTTTCACAGATGGCTTCGGCAGCTAATGCAGAGTGTAAGGGAAGAAATACCTGTCTTTACCCTAATCCTCCTTTCTCCATCCCTCCAGCCCGCTGGCTCTCGCTGACAGGTTTTAGCATTTTAAGTATAGTCTCAGAGACATATCAGAGTTTCCACAAAGATTCAAGAGATGCTACACAGCAGTAAAAACAAACTCGAAAAAATCCTTTAAGCAACAGAACCCCTCAAGTACAATTCCATTTGCTCTTATCTCGTGATACCTTGACAAGCACCAGATGACCAGTATTTTTCACTGAAATCACATACTTTAGCCACTCATTCTTCATTCCCTGTTTTATAAATCTAGATATGCTGTCTCTCTGTAGGAAACATGACAGATCAAGTAAAAGTGTTGTCTTCCTTATTTCTATCAGTTTAGAAACTTTAGAATCTTTGATCTCTTCCTCCCTTGAGCATCTAACATTTGTTTTCTTTCTTTATTAAAGAAACATAAAACTTTGTTTATTAGCAATTTATGCAATGCCTCTCATTAATTACACAGTTAGCTAGGACACTATGTTATAATTGTTTGGTTTCCAAAAATGTATCTACCATCTGAGTATTGACAAGATGACTCCCACGTTGGGCTTGGAGGGTTGTTCACATAATAAAAAATGAGTACTCTTTTGTCTTTCTTAGTAGCTTCTATTAATTGTATTATTTTATTTCAAGAGGCTGAAACACACTTTGGTTCAATTTTCAGTTGGTCCTTCAGAGAATGATCAGGAGAATGAACGGCCTTGAAGTGGCAAGGCCACCTGACCTATCTTATAAATTCATTTCAGTTTTCAAATTTCTCTCTAACCTCATGGTATAATTTAGTTTCATTCTCATTCTTATTCTCATTTTCATACAGGCACTGGGGTAAGACTTTGCTGACCATAAAGCTTCAAGACCATGGAATGAAATTTTCAAAAACTAATTCTATGTATTCTCTTAGAAATAAAAATTCATACAAACACTTTCATGTAAAGAAATTTGGAGGGGCAAGTATTTGACACTGCATGTGAGTCAGCACTTGGGATACCTGAATCCCGTATCAGACTGCTTGGGTTTGAGTCTCCATTCTGCTCCTCATTCTAGCTTCCTGCTAATGCACACTTGGAGATGCAACAGGGGATGGCTCAGGTACTTGGGTCCCTGACACTCACATGATAGAAGCACATGGAATTCTAGGCTTCTGGCTTCAGCCTGGGCAAGCCCCAGCTTTTGCTTAGGGAGTGGACCATAGATGGATGATTGTTCTCTGGCTTGCTCTCTCTTCTCTGCCTTTCAATATATATAATTTCAGTAGATACTTTGAGGGCATATATGTAAAAATTCTTTGTCATTAGAAGGAAAAAACAACCTTGAAGGCATCTTGGAAAACCACTCAGCCCCCTATCCAATTTTATTTGTCCTTTTTGTGTTCCTTCCTGGTTCTCATGCTGAATTAACATACTCTTGATGTTTTTGGTAAAGAAAAGAGCTGTACTCATTGCCAGAAGCCTGGACCAAAGACAGGAAGATTGCTGCCATTGTTTTAGTCCTAAGCAGGATCTCTGACTTTTTTTCTCTCTACATTAAGTCAGACCCTAAATCCTCCTTTTTCATGTCATTTGTAATTATTCTTTCTTCTGCAATACTATAGTTGAAGTCTGATTTCATACAACAGGAGGCTGAAACAAACCTAAGTATCCCAGTCATGGACTCAGCTATTCATAATAGCTTTGAGTTTGATTATATTACTTAATTCTCTAAATGTACTTGCTCTCCATAAGTCAATGCAGAAATTATGATAAAACAAAATTTTTAATGTTCATTGATTTTCACCCACTTGAAGGGCAAAACCATAGATAGAGAGAGAGTTCTTCCATCTGCTGATTCACTTCCCAAATGCCCGCAACAGCCAGACTGGACCAGATTGAAGCCAGGAACCAAAAATTCCATCCAGGTCTCCAACTTATAGCAGGACACTGGATTGGAAGTGGATGAGTTGGGACTTGAACCATCCCTCTGATATGGGATATGGAGGTCCCAAGTGATTACTTAACCCACTGTGCCCTAATATTACATTTATCCTACTTAAATAATCACTTATTTTTTAAAAAAGATTTATTTATTTATTTGAAAGTCAGAGTTACAGAAAGGCGGGTGGGGGGAGAGAGAGAGAGAGAGAGAAAGAGAGAGAGAGAGAGAGAAAAGTCTTCCATCTGCTGGTTTACTCCTCAGATGGCCGGAACTGTGCTGATCTAAAGCTGGTAGCCAGGAGCTTCTTTCAGGTCTCCCACATGGGTGCAGGAGCCCAAGGACTTTAAACCATCTTCCACTGCTTTCCCAGGCCATAGCAGAGAGCTGGCTCAGAAGTGGAGCAGCCAGGACTTGAACCAGCGCCCATATGGGGTGCCGGCACTGCAGGCGGCGGCTTTACCTGCTATGCCACAGTGCTGGCCCAAATGGTCATTTATTTATAGTATGAGGCCTTTTTCCCCTTCATGACATCATACATATAGCATAATCTAAAAAATATTTGTCTTGTGATCCCTCCATGTGCATTATATTAAGAGTTAGATGACAGTACGCATTTATTGAGGTGAAAAAAAAAGATGAAAGTTAATCAAGACTATGCGCCCACTACAGAGCAAACAATGAGGAAAGCACTTCATAAATATACCATTTAATCTTATGGAATAGTTATTGTCTTCTTTCAATAGGTTCAGAAAATGAGTTCCAAAGAAATTAAATAACAAGCAACATTAGCTATAAAAAGCAAGTGTTGTAAAGCATTTCTTTAAAAATTATACTCCATAATAAAACCAAGACTCCTCTACCTGTCATGGACCCACTATTGCTTCTCTTAGTAAACTTTCTACTGTGGGCACTCAAGGATGACAGATGGGAAATGGTTCTCTCCAAAAGTGGTCATTCTTCATTTTGGCCACCATTCTAGAGCCCAATGGCTGTTTAAAACACTCGGAGAAATGCAATATGAATACAAAGAAAAAAGAGAGCACTCACAAACCTTCCCTGCTTTATTGTAACACTGGCCACGATACTATTTGTATGAAAAGATGTATGTCATTCAGTTACTTAGCAAATATTTATGGAACACAATGTGTGCATTCACAAAAATTGTGTGTGTGTATGTGTGTGTGTATGGTAGTGATCCTCACTTTTAATACAATATTCCCTGGCCAGCGCTGTGGCTCACTAGGCTAATCCTCCACCTGCGGCGCCGGCACACCGGGTTCTAGTCCTGGTAGGGCTCCGGTTCTGTCCCGGTTGCTCCTCTTCCAGTCCAGCTCTCTGCTGTGGCCCGGGAAGGCAGTGGAGGATGGCCCAGGTCTTTGGGCCCTGCACCCACATGGGAGACCAGCAGGAAGCACCTGGCTCCTGCCTTCGGATCAGCGTGGTATGCTGGCCACAGCGCGCTGGCTGCAGAGGCCATTGGGGGGTGAACCAATGGAAAAGGAAGACCTTTCTCTCTGTCTCTCTTTCTCTCTCACTGTCCACTCTGCCTGTCAAAAAAAAATAAAAAAAAAAATATTCCCTGATTGCCAACTTGATATACGCCTGCCTAGTGCTACCAAACACACACAGATCCATGGTCAAAACTGGTCTAACATAATTCAGCATGAACTCTGCTCTTCCTCCTCATAACTGAGGCTCTGCATTGTCTTTCTCCTTCATACACACTTACATAGATTCATTCACTTGCTAAGTGCACATTGAGAACCACCTATTTGCTATGCAATGCTCTACAAGAAAAGAAAGTCCAAGTCCCTGTTTCCACATAGATTGCATGCTTTATACAGACAGAGGTTATTTATTTGCCTCCTTTTGCACACCTACAATGTCAACTGTACATATTCATTAAGCTGTTTGTTCATTCTCCAAACAGTGATTGTGAGCAAATATCTTAGAAGTGGTTGCTATACTTCCATTGCTCAGACGTCAAATTGCCTGTTCTAAACCAATGACAAGGCTTGAGCTTAGTTTTCAAAAATTTCCTCACCCTGTAACATGGAACAGCGTTTTTACTATGGCTTAATATTACTATTTCCTCAATTATTATCTGGATTTTAACTTTTTTCTTTTCAGTTTATTAGCTGTAAGCTTATAGAGATACCTCCGTTTAACTACACACATATTTACAGTTTAAATACATAGACGTACTTGGATATGTGAATTCAATAAAAAATACAGAACATCCCAAAGATATACTATGAGTCCAAACCCAATGGACCAAATACTCTTGTGAATGCTAATTCAGTCTCTCTTTCTTATTCCTTAGTGCAAGGTTCAGTGAAAATCTGCATAAATGCTGCTACAATTTTATTCAAATTTACCATCATACTTGAATTTATACATCCTACTATTGCTTGTATAAATAGTTTTGTTTTGATTATACTCATGAGTTAATTCACATCAATTTATATTTTATATTAGCTACTATAGCTCAGTCAATATCTTCATGTACAGTAATACCTAATTAGACAAGTGTTTTATACTCAATAAATATTGTAGAATGAATGTGTGCTTAATGAAAATAGGAGTAGAAATCATTAAATTCAAGCTATGAATAGTAACTAGTTATCTGTCTTAAGAGAGAGCATACATCCTTCTACTGACAATTATTATCATGAATTGAAATGCTTCAATTCATCAAGACAACTACATTCTTTACTTGGTAAAGGTAAGTAAATAAATATGTATTTATGGGTAAATGCAGGTATTTATATATATAAATACAGATATATATTCACATGTAAATGCAGATATAGCAGGAGGAAAAGAAAATGTAAAGCTTAAAATTTCCCCATACTAGTGTATTAGTCAGCTTTTCATCACTTTAACAAAACTAAGTGCTAGGAAGCTTCTTGGGAAGGAAAAGGATTATTTCTGCTTCTATTTTGGAATTCACAGTTCAATACCAGGCTGCTCTACCAGTTTGGCATGTAGTGGAGGCTGGCAGTGGCAGAGTATGTGTGGAGAAATGATCCCATGATGAGCCAGGAAGCAAAGACAGAAGTTAGGCCAAACTAGGCTTCAATAACCAACCCTCAGACAAGAACTACCTTTCAAGGGCAAGTTGCTAGTAACTTAAACACTTCCAACTGACCCACTTCCTAGCCACCTAATTAGGTCAAGTCTCTGCCCTATTCCATCAACCCACTAATGGTTAACATAGACTTTAAACATCTGCATGAGTTTGGGAAGCAAAGTCCTTGTCGATCCACATGCACTCTAATACTGAAAGGAATAGCCATAACATTGTGACTAATCAGACATGCATCATACTATGCTGCATAAGTCTTTATACACTTATCCATTATTCTAATCAATTAATCCTTTATTCACAAGATGTTACTGAGCATCTAGGAGGTACCTTTGCTGTATACATTAAGAAAAATTACAGTTTGGTTAAGCATGCAAAAAAACCCCACACACATATACTCTGACCAGGAGCTGTATATAATCTGTCCATAAATCCTCTCTGATCCAAGAACAAACTTCACTAAAGTCCACAGGATGTGGTTTCATAGAAAATATAATTTCAACACGGAAGGAGAAGCCTTCAGCCACATGCTCCTCTTCAAGCCTAGCCAGGCCAAAAACCAGTGAGAATCTCAAAGTTAGTAAGTCAAGTAAATAAATGCTTTTATGACTCTGGAATTTTAAAAATGTCTTAAGGTCTACTTCAACGACTGAAAAGTGGCACAAATGAAATTATTATCTTTCTTACTAGAAAAAAAATTGACGGCCGGCACCAGGGCTCAACAGGCTAATCCTCCGCCATGCGGCGCCGGTACACCGGGTTCTAGTCCCGGTCGGGCCGCCGGATTCTATCCCGGTTGCCCCTCTTCCAGGCCAGCTCTCTGCTATGGCCCGGGAAGGCAGTGGAGAATGGCCCAAGTCCTTGGGCCCTGCACCCGCATGGGAGACCAGGAGAAGCACCTGGCTCCTGGCTTTGGATCAGCGAGATGCGTCGGCCACATTGGAGGGTGAACCAATGGCAAAAAGGAAGACCTTTCTCTCTGTCTCTCTCTCTCACTATCCACTCTGCCTGTCAAAAAAAAATTAATTAATTAAAAAAAAAAAAACTTGATTCAAGTCTTGCTTTCCTTTCTTTATACTCTGGGAACAGGATTCTCTTACTCTCATTCTTGTTCTCTCGCCTCCATAATGAGCTGCTTAGTCTTTATCTCTTACTCATTCGAATTACCATCCCAACTGTCTTAAACAGTATCAAAGTATATCCTCTGTGACATGATACTTTCCCACTCAACCTTACAACATTCATCTATGACAATGTATCTGGTGAATTAGTGTCTGGGGTTGCCAACACAAACACAGAGAAAAGGAAGCTGTCTTTCTTTTAAAACGATGGAAGTCTCACACATCATTCCTAAATCAGGGTGCTGTCTTCGCCGGCTTCCAGTCCGAAGCACTCTATCACTCATGGGCCGCCCAGCACAGTGTATTCATCAAGGCAGACCAGCGCAATTGGTAGCTGGCAGTTTAAATGGGGCTGACTTGTCACGAGTGTGACAGCCTGGGCAATTGTTTGCCCTCTGGGAACAGGTGCAGGCAGGTTCAAATGAAACACATCCAAATACTAACGGTGAGATTCTTAATCATGTCAATAAAAAGGATGTAGTGGTGTCTGGGATTCAGTGGTCACAATATGCCTCTCAGACTTCTGAAGATGAAATGCTGTCTGGCTTTTCAACAGTGTTCCAAGGAGTCCATCACGCCATTATCATTCTTAACACATGTTACTTATTTGCTGAATGAGATCTCTAATTCTGATGCTGTACATGCTGAAAGGTATGTTTTTTAATAACACAGGGGCAGATTATCAACATAAAAGGATGGAGAATATGAAAGCCTGGAGGTGAGAGACAGAAATAGTAATAAGCATTTTATTTTATAATAATGGTGATGTTTTAATGTAAATTCCAAGGACACAAAAGACCCCTTTGAAAGGATAGTTCCATAACAATATTATTGAAACAATAAAAGTAAATATCTGGCCCATTTTTAAAAAATGATTTATTTACTTATTTGAGAAAAAGAGCTTCCAAGAGAGGGAGAGACAGTCACTCTCTAAATGGCCGCAATGGCCAGGGATGGGCTAAGCCAAAGACAGAGCCAGGGGCTTCATCTGGGTTTCTCACATGGGTGGCAGGGGCCCAAATACTTGGACCTTCTTCTGCTACTTTCCCAGGCACATTAACAGGAAGCTGGACTGAAAGTCGATCAGCCAGGACACAAACTGGCGCCCATATGGGATGTAAGCATCACAGGCAGTAGTTTAAACCACTATGCAACAATGCTATCCCCTAGCTAACCAACTTAACACAGGCTTCTAAATTTCCCAATATTTGTGAATTAGCTATGTGTTCTTACAGCTTTCACTGCATATAGGTTTTAAAATGTTATATGTAATGGGTTTATAGAATGTCACTGTCTTTTTTTTTTTTTGGAAAAAATCATAGTAACAAGCATCTAGCATAAATGTAGCTAGATATCACGGCACTAACCAAAGCTCCTTAGAGTTCTTGCTATTGGCAATAAGTGCTTAATATATACAAAATAACATTTAGGAAATTTCTCTGTGAAGAATAACCAAAAAATAATACACAGTCTTAATTTTCCAAGTGTAATAAATTTATGCTGCTGTGTGATTAATTTGAAGGGCCAAATTTAACATTCATGAGAAGATGAGTAAAGAATGGCTGGTGCCGCGGCTCACTAGGCTAATCCTCCACCTGTGGTGCCAGCATCCTGGGTTCTAGTCCCGGTTGGGGCACTGGTTCTGTCCAGGTTGCTCCTCTTCCAGTCCAGCTCTCTGCTGTGGCCCGGGAGGGCAGTGGAGGATGGCTCATGTCCTTGGGCCCTGCACCCGCACGAGAGACCAGGAGGAAGCACCTGGCTTCTGGCTTCAAATCGGCGCAGCGCACAGGCCTTAGTAGCCATTTGGGGGGTGAACCAACGGAAGGAAGACCTTTCTCTCTGTCTCTCTCTCTTACTGTCTAACTCTGCCTGGCAAAAAAAAAAAAAAAAAAAGCAAAAATAAAAAAGATGAGTAAAGAATGGCCAACTATTAATAGAGTTTCATGAATGAAGGCGCTGAAGTAAGGCTCCTGAAGCAGAGTAGAATCATGGGAGAGGAAGGGGACAAGCTGGAATTCGTTAAAGGCCTGGCAGCAGATAAAGAAGCCTATACAGAAAGGAGAAAGATCAATTTGGGTGCAATAAGAAACTGTCCATTTTTATTTACTCTTGTAAAAAACAAAATAAGACAAAATGCAGAGCCTAGGAAGTGGGATAAGATGAAGAGCTCAAGATCAGTACTTCGAAAATGTGTATTTTAAGGAAAAAGAATCTTTTTATTGGAGATATTTGCTTTAATTTTAGATAAGTTGTTATTTTCTGATTTTAGAAAAATGTTATATTTTTCCTCCAAAATGCAGGTTCTGAAGTTGGGTAATGTTTGTGTCTTGGTTCTACTACTTTCTGATTGTGAGCCTTTGGGAGTGATTTAATCTTTCAATTACCAAGCTTATTTATTTGTAAAATTGTGGAAAAAAGAAAAAAGTAACTATTTTTAAAGTTATTTGAGGTAAATATCATTTCAATAAAACATTTAGCACAGGGTTTAGCACATAATAAAGTCTTAGTAAACAGCATCTATTCTGTGACCTACTACCTTTCCCAATATAGGATTTCAATTAGTTATATACATGCACCATTCAGTGTTAAAGCTTAGCTATTACTGTCAGTTATTCAATAATTGTAGGTGTAAGTGATTAAAGCTGTATCCTCTATTTGAACAACAAAAAATTAAGAGTCCTTTGTGTTTTTTCAACAGCTATTCTTATTTGCAAATACATTTTCAATCATTTTCCAGGTTCAAGTCATTGGGAACCTTTCCTTAAAATTGTGGATTCAGGTATCATCACTTTTCCACAGAATTATTCAACTTTCTGTAATGTCACATAATAATATAAACTTAACTCCAATATTTTCATTCAAACTGAGAAAAAGCTTATATGTTAGGCATGTCTAGCCCCAGAAAAATAAAATCTAAGTATTAATGGGTATTATAAAGGTCTAGTTTAAGATATTTAAAAATATTTTAACCCCCAACATCAATCTTAAGAAGTTCATTTAACTATAACAAAAACAAATGCAAATTGTGTTTTCAGGTTTACTGATAGTTAACATCATTTAATGTTTCTTACTGTACTTCACTCTTTACTCTGGCCATCAAGGAAGCCCCAGATTAAATGTTTAGTTCATGCATGGTCATGGTCCCATCTCTGGTTCCCAGTAAAATTATCTTCTATTTTGGTGCCGGTGCTTTGGCATAGCGGGTAAAGCTGCCGTCTGCTGTGCCAGCATCCCATATGGGCACCAGTTCAAGTCCCAGCTGCTCCACCTCCAACCCAGCTTCCTGCTATGGCCTGGGAAAGTAGTGGAAGATGGCCCAAGTCCTTGGGCCCCTGCACCCATGTGGGAGACCCGGAAGAAGCTCCTGTCTCCTGGCTTTGGATCAGCACAGCTCCGGCCATTGCCTCCAATTAAAGAGTGAACCAGTAGATGGAAGACCTCTCTCTCTCTCTCTCTCTCTCTGCCTCTCCTTCTCTGTGTAACTCTAACTTTCAAACAAATAAATAAATCTTTAAAAAATTATCTTCTATTTTAATCTATGTTGAGTAGCATTTGTCTCCCCAAAACTCATATAGATGTTTAAACTGATATCTTAATGCAAAAGGTTGATGGATTATAGGTACAGATTTGATCTTATCTTGACAGCTAGGAAGTGAGGCCAGTGGGAGGTCATTATGCCATTAGTGGTGTGCCCTTGGAGGGCAGTTCTTACAAGAGGGTTGATTATTTGAGTTGAAATTCTATGGAGCTGCTCTCTCTTTCCCTGCTTCTTGAGGCACTGTGTGATGGTTCCCATGCACCTGCCAACATGAACTTCCAGCACACACTGGGCAATGGGACCACCTATTTCTGAACTGTAACTTCCAAACTGTAAGCTGAAATAAGTCCTTTCTTTCTCAAGAAGTTCCTGTTGGGTATTTTAGTTAAAGTAACAAAAGTGGATCAATACACTAATAACTTCTATTTTTTATTTTATTGCCTTGATGTGTAACAGTGTATGAAATTTCAAAATAGAATGGTTTGGATTCTTTTTTGAGGAGAGTAGAACTAGAAATTAAATATCCTCTCATGATTACTTAGTTTACTCTTACTTTATATTGTTCCAATATACTTCTTGAATTCAAAATTTTGAGGTTTCATACAAAGAAAAATTTGAGAGCTGAAAAGAACTGAGAAAACAGACAGCAACTCAAAAAGAGCCATCACAATGTGACCTTGTTCTCCAGTCAGAAGGAAACTGCAAGGACATGCACATACTTAAATGTGAGACAGAACTATTATTAAGTCTTTTATATGGCCAAGATGCACCAGGAGAGATCTTTGAGTAATAACCAGAGTCTTGGTCAAACCTTTTTATAGGACAAAGAAGAAAATGAGTTCTTCCCCCTCCCCCACCCATTAGATAGAATTCAGGTGAATGAAGCTCAAGACTCTGAAAAATTTAAGGAATACTTCAGACGGTGGGGTATTTTTCTATACCTGAAAAGTTCTATATTTTGCCTGTGAACATTTACAGTGATTTTAGGCTTAAAGTTTTAAGTAAGCCACTAACTCTTCCATGGGATTAATATGCCAACATCCTGTGTTCAAAGTGTTTTGTTTTTTTTTTTTAAATACACTTAGGAAGCAAACTCTCAAATTCCCCTATAAGTAAAAAACACATTTAATTTTTTTGAAAGCCATGAAATATGTGTGTGTGTGTGTGTGTAAGTGGAAATAATAAGTTTCCAAGTAAACAGATGACTCTTACTACAGGCTTTACCTGACACCCTGCTAAAAAATCCCCGCAAACTCGGGTAAGAAAAAGGATGAGGAATGCTCTGTAATTATCTATGGGAAGTTAGGGAATCACAAGCTAAACACTCCCTTATGAGACGATTATCTCATTAAATATAAAGAAAAGTAGTAAGCACACTGACTAAGCAGCCTATGTCATAGGATAAACTGAACAACTCGCCTTGTTTGTCCTCTTCCAATTCGCTCTCAGAGCATCCATCATCCCCATCTTTCACATTGTCATCAGCATCTGGTGCCTTCTGTGATGAGGTTTCACTCTCCCTTTCAGTGCCTAAATTATCTTTTTCATCATCTGAGGGTGACTTTGACATTCCATTCATTTGATCATCAGCCTGTCCTTCTTCATTAGGTTTCTCATTTTGTTTCTCCTCATCGACTTCAAAATCTTCTTCATATTCTGAAAAAAAGAAAATCTCCACTCTAAGAAAGAAAATAGAATCCCTGATGTTTAACCCATTTCACATTAATGAGAACTTTGACTCTATTATCCTCTCAGAGCCTTTCTTCTTCTTCTTTTTCATATAATTAGTGAACATGGGACACTAACAGCAAATGATCAAAGATTACAATCAGCTACATATACCAGAGCACAAAAGAAATGAAGTTCCCAATGACAAGGCTGGAACCTAATAAAAGTTCATTTACAAATGGACATCATCATTTACAATGGCCAAAATGGAAAGAGAAGAACATGATATAAAACAATAAATTAGAAATAAATTAAAAATGAAGAGAACAGGATTACAATAATGAAAGTTAATTTGGCAACCCAATGAGGTCATATTTCATATGAGAAATGTTCAAAATATTTGGATATCAAGTTAATGAATAGTGAAGTGGAAAAATTCAATTAATCAAGTCTAAAGGCCCTGAGAAGTAACACTGTGAATAGCACATTCTTTGAGAATCAAATGGACATCAAGAAAAGGCATTATAAAGGATCCATGCCTAGGCCAGAACTGAAATCACATGCATTATTCATTCCTACAATAAATGAAATAATTACATTCCTAGGATAAAAATTCTTGCAAAATAAAATATTCCTGTCACAGTCACAAATTTGCCTCATTCCCTACAGAGCGACAACAAATATGTAGCAGGAAAAAGAAATTGTCACATCAGATAAGCTCCAACTGTCCCTTGTGGTTATAATTTTTCACCTTTCATATTTAATTGTTCCCCTTTTTCTTTCACCAAAGACTAAAAATCTTGAAGTGACAACATACCAGGGATAGAGAGGAAAAGGATCTCATGCAGAACCAATTAAGCAAATAAACAATTATCCTTAAAATAAAAATTACAGGGAAAATAAGGTTTCCCAAATTTGTGTTTTAGTTGTTAGATATTCTGGCTTCTCTTCCAGAGATGGAGACCTCTCGGGTAATTACTTGAGAGCTGCCCACCCTGCTGCAATGAAAGAAACTTAATTTAGAAATGTATGCCCCTTGCATGCAAGGAAAGCTCTGCTAATGAAGAGAAGAAATCAAGGCAATGTAAGAGGAAAAGTGAAATCAAAAACACTAATGAAGAAAGACAAAAGAGAATTAATCACAGAAATGTTTTCAGAAAAAAATCTAATACATTTAAAGAAGAAATATAAACGTCAATAAAGAAAAATTGTAAGCTAAGCAAGAAGATGAAGCCGGCGCTGTGGCTCACTTGGCTAATCCTCCGCCTGCGGCGCCAGCACCCCGGGTTCTAGTCCCGGTTGGGACACCGGATTCTGTCCCGGTTGCTCCTCTTCCAGTCCAGCTCTCTGCTGCTGTGGCCCGGGAAGGCAGTGGAGGATGGCCCAGGTGCTTGGGCCCTGCACCCACATGGGAGACCAGCAGGAAGCACCTGGCTCCTGGCTTCGGATCAGCGCAGTGCACTGGCCGTAGTAGCCATTTGGTGGGTGAACCAACGGAAAAAGGAGGACCTTTCTCTCTCTCTCTCTCTCTCACTGTCTAACTCTGCCTGTCAAAAAAAAAAAAAAAAAAAAAAGCAAGAAGATGGAGAATTTGGCTTATACTGCATGACACAAACAGGACATACTAATGAAAACAAATTTTTCAAGCATGTATTTCACTAGTTAACTGTGACTAAGTGAGCCTTTATTGAGAAGCTTCTATGAAGAAGACAATAAAATTGGAAGGTTAAAGACGTTGCAATAAGACAACCCTGCCCTCAGGGAATCTCCAATTTTTGTTCAGCAAATAAGAGGTAGGTGCACATGAGATGTTATGATCATTTTATAGTAGTTTTTATATATAGTTCTCCATAATGCTAGTTTCAACACTACTGGGCTCAACTGCCACAGCTTTTTATATAGGACTTGTAATAAATTATACTGTCAAGCAGACAGGGTGGAATCAAAGAAGAATGGAGGGTTACTTTAGGGGATTGTAGAAGATTTCATAAAAGTACGGTGTGAGATTAACTGAAGCATAGACATACAAGAAGACTTCAAAAGATTCATGGAAAAATGAAATTAAAAGGCAAGTTTGTTATAGTGCAAAAAATGTTGAAATCTATGTATACTTTTTTCATAATTTCATGAATTTTCTAAAGACTTTCTATATGTAAGGATTTCAAAAGTTCTTTACACCAAAATAAGCTTATCTTTCAATTCCATTTCCTGTAGACTTTTTAAAGTGTCCTAAACACGTACCATTTTGCAGATGTTTGCTGCTGGTCACAAGATAAACAGGGGGCCAGACAGAACATGAGTTGACTGCTACAACTGCATCCATAGTGCTTCAGAGTGAAATGTGAATGTTATGTGGCCAGGCATGTGTCCCAGTTCAAACACTTACTAGCTCTGTAACCTTGTACAGTTTGTTTAATAACTTTAAGCTTCAATTTGTTCATGTGTAATATGACTAGTACAAAGTTGTGGTGAATATTAAAACCAGTAATCCCTGGAACATGTTTAGTACCGTGCCATAAACACCAGGTGCCTAATAAACACAGGAGATCAGCAGTAATAGCGGTTGTGATGGGGAGTGGAGGGAGCTGGTCATGGAACAGGAGAAAGCACGTGTGATCTGCACTCCATAACAGCAATCCACTTATAGTGGAGGCACCTGATTTAAATCAGAGCAGTACTACCGTCCTCAATTAGGTCACAATTACAGTTATGTTTTTGAAGCAGAGTAGAAAATTGAAAAAACATGGAAGTGAACCACAAGAAAAATCCCATTTTGCAGGCACTTCTGTACTTTCTTTCAAAATATGAAATGTAAGGCAGCCCTGGCTTTGTTCTATCTCTACTACCATCACATCTAAAGATCAGCCTTATGTTAGCCATGAAAGTTCTGTTAGCATTATGGCTCCAAGCACACCACCTTGGTGCCACCTACTCATGTTTTTCATATGAATGAACTCCTGGCAAGCTTTCTGGAATCTTTTTCCTAATTTCTTCTGTTCCCTCCATTCCACTTTCCTTCCTCCAGAGAATTTAATTAGCTTGTTGTTTACCATCCCCACTAATGAGGACCTGCGTCAACACCAGATCAACATCAATCTACTCCTCACCTTGCCCCCCAACCTCCATTCAAGCCCCTTACAGCCCTCACATCCACGGCTGCCCTGCAGAGAGTTAACGCTTCGCTGCTGGTGCCACTACTGCTGTTCGTTTGTTAATAGAAATGGACATCTAAAGTCCACTAACTCGCTGAAAGATCTCAGGAAAAGCTGTGTCATAGGTATAAAGTATGTCCCTGATAGCACTAGCCATGTTTGTGTAATTTAAAAAAAAAATGAGGAAAATGAATAGCTTCTATTGAACAAGACTTTGATAAAATTCCACATCTTTAAACTTAAAACACAGAAAGCCATGTCCCGTTTGTTACTTTCCCTGTGATTTGTGTTGCTACAGGTATTTTTAAATTCTCAAAGATAAGAACGAAAACTAGAAGGAGTCACAGAGTGAAATGACCTGGGTCTTTTTTAAGAAAGTCACATTAGGCCAGTGCCGTGGCTCACTAGGCTAATCCTCCACCTGCGGTGCCAGCACCCCGGGTTCTAGCGCCTGTTGGGGCATCGGATTCTGTCCTGGTTGCTCCTCTTCCAGTCCAGCTCTCTGCTGTGGCCTGGGAAGGCAGTGGAGGATGGCCCATGTGCTTGGGCCCTGCACACGCATGGGAGACCAGGAGGAAGCACCTGGCTCCTGGCTTCAGATTGGCACAGCGCGCCTGCCATAGCGGCCATTTGGGGGGTGAACCAACGGAAGGAAGACCTTTCTCTGTCTCTGTCTCTCTCTCTCTCTCTCACTGTCTAACTCTGCCTGTCCAAAAAAAAAAAAAAAAAAAAGTCACATTATTTCAGGAATAAACAAACATAAAGTCTGGACCATAACAGCTCTGTAATTACTCTTTTGGTTTTCATTAACCCTACAGAAGCAACAACATGAGAGGAGGAAGAAGAGAACTAGAAGTGACCCCTTCTAGCCTTTCTTCAGTCAGTCCAGACTACGCTATTGTTCCTCAAACCCAGGCTTTGGCCCCTGGGTATAAAGGGACCCTCAGGCAAATCCTTTTCTTTGATTCTTAGGACATCACCCACAATGATGTAGCATCCTGGAGAGCTTGTACAGAATAGAAGATTGTACAGTGTTTGAAAGTCCAAGTTTTGGAATTAGACAAACCTGGTATGAATCCTAGTTCCGTTCCTTTCTCTCTGCATGTCTGCACCTCGGTGCCCCAGTTAAGTGCAAAGTAAGTGATTCAGTGCTCTGTGCCAGGCACTTTGTTATTGTTGTCAGTACTACTTTTGGTTGTCTATATACAGGTATGTGTGTCTGTACGTATAGGAATGTGCAGGGTAGGTGGGAGGGGAGAGGAGTAAAGACAGAGGACAGGAGAAAACATAAAAGGCAGACAGACAGGTTTTAGCACCCCAGGTTCATCAACTGCTTTTAGTTATGGACTGCTCTATCATTATATAATCATGTAGGTTGTACCTACCTGGTGCAAAGGAATTCATTAATTTTTGCCTAAGCAAGTGAATTGAAAAAGTAGGCCAACAAAGTAGGCAAAACTCCCTTTGCCCAAAATGGTTTCTGTAGGAATCAATAGAGCCTCTGGCTTACACAGATCCAAACCCTACTTCCCTCCTTAGTTCTACACCAAGAAGCACCCTTGACCCTTTTGGGTTTAGGTAAGCCTCCAAGCAGGCAGGTAAGGAAGGACTACATGCAAACAGCAGAAAGAGCAGGTCAGAATTCTTCACTTTCAAGAGAGTTGCCAAAAATGCGCCTAAGTAGCAACATTGTTGCATATTTTGATAATCACATTTTAGATTTAAACAAAACAACAGCAGCCACAACAAAACAGCCCTGTGTTCTTGATTACCGTATTTGAAAGTATTTTCCTGGTAATCTTCCCAAACATCTTCTACTGATTTTCGTTTTTGTTCCATTTCTTCTATGGCCGTTCTCACATCTCTGACCCCCATTTTTATTTCTTGAGCTGAAAAAATGGTTGACATAGAGATTTTCTTCCCCTTCATCTCATTTCTTCTTGGTATCAGGTACTCTCTATCCTTGCTCAGTTTCATGTCATTCTCCAATTCCTCTCTCTTCTCAGAGATCTTTCCTTTTCTATGTTTTGCTGAAGATGTTTTTGTGTCAAGGCCCATTGCGATAATACACCTATTAAAATATTAATAAAAAGTGTTAATTAGCCCTTATAAATAGCACAGTGGGATCTGAGAGCTTTTTAAACCACATCTCTTATTCTAGTAATAAATTATTTTACTACAGTACATATAGGTTAATTAAAAATAGTTATTTTCTCTTATTAGTAAACAAAACAAATTCCTAATACTTTTACCTATAATAATAAACAAAGAAAGAAAAAAACTTATTACCAAGAACTATAGTATCAATCAAAATTTGTGCCTTAAAAAATATTTTTGTGGTCAGAATGAAGCCAGAACTTAACAACTAAAGAAACTGTAGGAAATACACAAACACTTGGAAACTGAAAAACATGCTCCTGAATGAGCAGTGGATCACAGAAGAAACCAAAAGGGAAATAAAAAAATTCCTAGAAAATAAAGAAGATGACAATATAACATATCAAAATTTATGGTAAACAGCAAAAAAAAAGTGTTAACAGGAAAGTTTATAGTAATTAGTGCCAACATCAAGAAATTGGATGGGCATCAAATAAATGATGTAATAATTCATCTCAAGGATCTACAAAAGCAATAACAAACCAAACCCAAAATTAGTAGGAAGAAAGAAATAATAACAATTAGAGAATAAATAAAATTGAAAACAAAAAGATACAAAAGATCAATGAAATGAGCTTTTTTTTTTTTTTTGAAAAAAAATTGATACACCATTGACCAAACTAACCAAAAAAGGTAGAGGTAGAGGAGAAGACCAAATTATTAAAATCAGAGATGAAAAAGGAGATGTTACAATGGATACCACAGGAAAATAAGAATTATCAGGAATTTTTACAAACAGGTATATGCCAACAAATTAGAAAATCTAGAAGAAATGGACAGATTTCTGGGCACATACAATCTACCAAAATTGAGTCATGAAGACATACAAACCTAAATGGGTAAATAAGCAAGATGGAGATTGAATCCATAATAATGGCTCCCCCAACAAAGAAAAATCCAGGGCCAGATGGCTTCACTGCTGAATTCTACCAAACCTTATAGAAGAACTAACTCCAATTCATCTCAACCTATTCAAAACAATTGAAGGGGAGGAAATTCTCCTAAACTCCTTCTATGAGGCCAGTATCACCTTAAATGCAAAACTAGAAAAAAATACAACAAAGAAAGAGAACTATAAACCAATATCCCTGATGAACATAGATGCAAAAATCCTCAACAAAATACTAGTTAATCAAATCCAACAACACCTCAGAAAGATCATTCACTTGGACCAAGTGGGATTTATCCCTGGTATGCAGGGATGCCTCAATGCATGCAAATCATTGAATGTAATATACAACATTAATAAACTGAAGAATAGAAATCATACTATTGTCTCAATAGATACAGAGAAAGCATGATAGAACACGATCCTTTCATGATAAAAGCCTTAAGAAAAATGGCTATAGAAGGGACATACCTCAACACAATCAAGGTGATATTTGACAAACACACAGCCAGATTCATATTGAATGGGGAAAAGCTGGAAGCATTTCCACTAAGATCCAGAACCAGACAGCAATGCCCACTCTCATCATTATTACTCAATATGCTTCTAGAAATTTCGGACAGAGCCATTAGACAAGAAAAAGAAATCAAACCAATACAAGTTGGAAAGGAAGAAGTCAAATTATCCTTCTATGCAGATCATATAATCCTATACATAGGGGAACCATCAGACTTCATTAAGTAACTATTGGAACTCATAAGAAAGCTTGACAAAGTTGTAGGATATAAAATCAATACACACAAATCAATAGCTTTTGTATACGCAAACAATGCCATGACTGAAAAAGAACTTGTAAGATCAATCCTATTCACAATAGCTACAAAAAAATTTTAAATACTTTGGGATAAATTTAACCAAGGATGCAAAAGATCTCCACAATGAAAATTAGAAAACATAAAAAATAAATAGAACACACAAAAAATTGGAAAAAAACTTCCATGTTCATGGATTGTTATAATTAATATAAAAATGTTCATACTACCCAAAGCAATTTACAGATTCAATTCAGTCCCAAACAAAATACAAACAAGATCCTCTCACATCTGGGAAAAAATTATCCTAAAATGTATATGGAATCCCAAGAGACTCTGAATAGCGAAAGCAATCCTCAACAACAAAAATTATGCTGGAGACATCACCATACCAGATTTCAAGACATACTACAGGGAAGTTGCAATCAAAACAGCTTCATACTTCACAGGAATAGACATGCCGAACAATGGAACAGACTAGAAACTAGAAATTAATCCATTCATCTACAATCAACTAGTATATGACAAATGAGCTAAAATCACTCTCTGGAGAAGGACAATCTCTTCAACAAATGGTGTTGGAAAAATTGGATCTTTTCATGCAGAAGTATGAAAAAAGATCCCTGCCTTACACCCTATAAAAAATCAACTTACAACTCACAGTGGATCAGGGATCTAAATATAAGACCTGAAACCATCAAATCACTAAAGGAAAATATAGGGGAAACATTCCGAGACATTGGCATAGGCAAAGACTCCTTGGATAAGATCCCAGAAGCACGGACAATAAAGGCAAAAATGGACAAATGGGATTACATCAAGCTAAGAAATTGCTGCACTGCTAAGAAACAGTCAACAAAATAAAGAGGAGACTGACAGAATGGGAGAAAATATTAGCAAATTAAACATCTGATAAAGGTTGAATATCCAGGATATTTAAGGAGCTCAAGAAATTCAACAACAACAAAACAAGAAACCCAGTTAAAACTGTTCTAAAGGGGCCGACGCTGTGGCATAGTGGGTAAACCCACCACCTGCATTACAGGCAACCCATAGAGGTACTAGTTCAAGTCCCAGCTGCTACACTTCAAATCCAGCTCTCTGCTATGGCTTGGGAAAGCAGTAGAAGATGGCCCAAGTCCTTGGGCCCTGGTACTCATGAGGGAAGACCTGCAGGAAGCTCCTGGCTCCTGGCTTTGGATGGGTACAGCTTCGGCCATTGTGGCCATTTGGGGAATGAACCAGCAGATGGAAGGCCTCTCTTTCTCTTTGTCTCTCCTTCTCTCTCTGTGTAATTCTGACTTTCAAATAAATAAATAAATCTTCAAAACAAAAAAAAAGGAATTGCTAAGGATGTGAATAGGCATTTTTCAAAGGATGAAACACAAATGCCCAATAGACATATGAAAAGATGCTCATGATCACTAGATATCAGGGAAGTGCAAATAAAAACCACAATGAGGTTTTACCTCACCTCCAATTAGTTATCATACAAAAATAAAAAAAAAACTAACAAACGCTGGCAAGGATGTGGAGAAAGGTACCCTAACCCACTATTTGTGGGAATTTAAACTAGTACAACTGTTATAGAAGACAGCATGGAGATTCCTCAGGAATCTGAAAATAGATCACATGACCCAGTCATTCCACTCCTGGGAATGTATCCAAAGGAAATGAAATCAGCATAAGAGAGAATTATCTATAGCAGCTAAACTCACAATAGCTACAGAATGGAATCAACCCATATGTCCATCAAGTGATGACTGGATAAAAACATTGTGGTACATATTCACAATAGAATACTAAGACCAGCACCAGCTCACTAGGCTAATCCTCCACCTGCGGCGCCAGCACCCCGGGTTCCTGTCCTGGTTGGGGCATCGGATTCTGTCCCGGTTGCTCCTCTTTTAGTCCAGCTCTCTGCTGTGGCCTGGGAGGGCAGTGGAGGATGGCCCAGGTCCTTGGGCCCTGCACCCACATGGGAGACCAGGAGGAAGCACCTGGCTCCTAGCTTCGGACTGGTGCAGCACGCCGGCTGCAACGTGCTGGCCATAGCGGCCACTTGGGGTTGAACCAATGGAAAAAGGAAGACCTTTCTCTCTGTCTCTCTATCTCTCACTGTCTAACTCTGCCTCTCAAAAAAAAAAAAAAAACAGAATACTACTCAGCCATAAAAAGGAATTGAATACTGGGACTTGCACTGTGATGTAATGAATAAAGATGCCACCCGCAGTGCCGGCATTCAATATGGGCACCAGTTAGGGTCCAGGCTGTTCCACTTCTGATCCAGCTCCCTGCTCATGTGCCTGGGAAAGCAGAGAAGATGGTCCAAATCCTTGGGCCCCTGCACCCACATGGGAGACCCAGAAGAAGCTCCAGGCTCTTGGCTTCAGATCGGCCCAGTTCAGGCCTTTGTGGCCATTTGGGGAATGAACCAGTAAGTGGAAGACATTTCTTTCTGTCTCTCCCTCTCTGTCTATAACTCTACATCTCAAATAAACAAATAAAATATTTTCTTAAAAAAAAGAATTAAATCCCATATTTCACAACAAAATGGATGCAACTGGAAACCATTAGGCTTAGTGAAATAAGCCATTCCAAACAGACAAATATCATGCTTTCCCTGATTTGTGGTAACTAACAAACAAAATACAAAAAAGTGTTGTATGTGGGTGAAATTGACATTTTGAGATTTGATTATTGTTTATAGCCCTTATCTATACTCTTGAGGTATTATGGGCTTTTTAATTACCACTTGTTGAATCCTTTATTTAAATGAGGGCTAAGCTTGTGATTACAAAGCAAAGTGAAAATATGCCATTGTAAAAATTAAAGAAAAATAAGAAAAGAAGGAGGAGGGAGGGTGAGAGTGATGTGGGAGAGATGGTAGGGCCAGAAGTATCATTATATTCTTAAATCTGTATGTATTAAATACATGAATTTTTTTTCCTTTTACACAAATTTAAAAAGAAGTTTTTTGCCTTTTAACTGATACTTATGAAGATGCAAAGAATATAATGATATGGATGTAGATATATATCAGTCAAATCCTTAAATGCAAATGGTGTGATAAAAGAGCATTCAAGTTTATAAACAGGGAATCTGAGATAACCAGAATCAGAAGAAAAATACCATACACTCTTTGATAACTTACTATTCCAACAACATAACCACAACAGATTAAATACAAAGTTGACTTTAAATAAATATGATTGATTTTAAAGAAATATATGCAGTTAAATGTTGTTGTGCCCTTTAAGTAAATAACTCTGCAGTCTGCACACATATTTTAGTAGAACTGCCATTATTGTTTTTATAATAGCCTTTTGAAGCTTGTATTTAAAATCATCTGGTGATTTTTTCTGGCAATAAGTTTTTGTTCCTTGAAAATGGCAATAACTTATAGAGGTCATAAAGTCATTCCAAGCCAAATCTGGTAAAACACGCAGATGAGCTGACATTAAAAATATTTTTGAAGTCAATTGTAACAAAAGTAATGAGAGTAAATTGTCTTCAATTGTTCTTATTTCTCTCTCACATTAATATGAAAGTATGAATCCCACAATGATAATATATAAATGCTAATAAACATGATGATTATGATATGATGATTGAACACCCCCATTGACCCAAGCTCTTTACTAGGGTCTCTGTATACATAATCATAAGGGCTTCCTCATCCCCATAGGCCAACAAATTAGGAACTATCATCAACATATGGGGTAATTGAGGCTAAAAAATGTGTCTGGCCCAAGATCCCCTAGTAGGTTGTTCTGGGGCTGGATTCAAGCTGGAGACTATTTGACTCCATCATCACCTCACATGGAAGCACAGCCCTCTGGGTGGTCAGTTACACAGATGTTATCCTGGATAGGCATTGGATACAGCAGTTAAGTCACTGCCTGGGCCATCCACAACCTGTATCAGAGTGCATGGATTCAATTCCTAGCTTTATTTCCAATTCCATGTCCTGGGAAGCAGCAGGTAATGGTTCAAGTACATGGGTCCCTGTCACTTTTTTTTTTTTTTTTTTTTTTTTGACAGGCAGAGTGGATAGTGAGAGAAAGAGACAGAGAGAAAGGTCTTCTTTTTTACCATGGGTTCACCCTCCAATGGCCGCTGCGGCCGTCTCATCGCGCTGATCCGAAGCCAGGAGCCAGGTGCTTCTCCTGGTCTCCCATGTGGGTGCAGGGCCCAAGGACTTGGGCCATTCTCCACTGCCTTCCCGGGCCATAGCAGAGAGCTGGCCTGGAAGAGGGGCAACCGGGATAGAATCCGGTGCTCTGACCGGGACTAGAACCCAGTGTGCTGGCGCCGCAAGGTGGAGGATTAGCCTGTTAATCCACAGTGCCGGCCAGGTCCCTGTCACTTACGTAGGAGACTTGGAAGGAGTTCCAGGCTCCTGAATACAAGCAGGCTCAGCTCTAGCTATTCTGAGTATTTGGGGAGTTAATCAATGGATGGAAGATCTCTCTCTCTCTCTCTCTCTCTCTCCCCCTCTTTTAAAATTAATTAATTTTTAATCCAATGGCAATTTCTTTAATTTCATATTTTTGCTGTATTCCAGCCATTTTCAGCCTAGAAACAGTATAGGAGTTGATTTTACTAAATTGCCCCAACAAGCAAACTTGAGAACTGAGTTACATGACTTCACTTAATAATCTTTCTCCCTAAAATAAAGCTAAAATGATTTGTCTTTAAAGTAACTGTCAGGCTGTAAAAAAATGAGATAATAAGAATATACTTATCTCACCTTTCTTAAGCATGAGAAATATTTCTTGACTGTAATGATGATGTGCTTAGCACAGGCTTTCTTTGGAAAAAAGGGTGTCACGAATCTTCACAGAATGACTACTAGCAATGTCTTATGCTCATGCTGTTCTTCCCTTACCAACAGCAGCATCAAATCCACTGATTTGGACCCTCTGGTATGCTGTGACTTTTAGTTTATGTTGTGACTATGGAAAGGCTTTGATGCCTCCCTATTACATGCTCAGACATTTTATTGCCCATCTGCTGAAGGGAATTGGACAAAGAGTGAGTGACATCTGTGCTATCCTCCTCACTGACTACCTATTTGATATCTAAGTATAATTTGAGGTGTTGATTCTGGTTTCTGAAGCTCAAAACATTCTATTCTACTTGGTTAAGCAATTCTTCTTTCCATGTTTCACTCTAGCAACAGAAAATGACTACTATGCCCCTTCAAATAGTTTCCATGATTGAGGGATGACTACAATGCGCTGAAATTTTCACACTTTGGAACTGACCACTGCTCAGCTCTTGTTTTCTGAGAACCTTTAACAGGTAATTTCTAAACACTTTTAGAACAACAACCTGCTGTTATTGTATTATATCATGCCATACTTTTTCTTAATTTAAAGGAATTAAAATTAATTTCACTCTGAATGAATGGAACTAATGTACTAAGAGTTTGAAAAAAATAAAGACTATACAAAATAATAAATGGTACTTTAATAAATGGTAGTTAGTTCTCAATTCTCACTGGAGGTCAGCAGTATTGGTGCCTGAGGAATAACAGTCTCCAGGGTGTATGGGCCAAGCAAGCCAGATTGCAGCAAACACCCTTTCCTGACCTATTAAACCCATGAAGACTTAACTTTTACCTTATCTGCAATAGAGAGACATTCAATAACCTTACACTACTCTTCTTTGGACATTGATGGATTTCACTGGAAGAAATGGTTATTATAAAGCTAGCAAAAAATTTAAAATCACTCTCCTATAAGAACTGTGTATTTCAATGGAGGTTAGTAGGCTTTATTCTTTAATATAGCCATTTTGATATTACTTTCAAGGTTGAAGATAGAAGCTAGAAAGAATCAAATATTGAAATCATAGAAAGTATTGTGGAGAGGCTGGTAGGTATTGAATAGAAGAGTAGATGGCATCAGTCTGACATTGGTACTAATTATTAAACCTCCACAGCAAGTGCTCAGGGCTAAGAATTTACAGCTGGATTTATAGAGCAATATCCAAAGACTGCAATGTTTTTGCACACAGATGGTTAAATGTTAAGTTCACTGCTTTCCTGTGGGTTAAATAGAAGTATTTTAAATGACCTTCCAAAAATAAAGAGATAGCATAACTGAAGTGGAACTGGAAGGAAACTCAGGTGAACCCCAAGTACAACTATATAGGGACACTGGCACTATGTTATCATAGTCCATTCACTGTCTCACTTTCTGGATGATTCTTTCACATTTCTTCTCTTAAGCCTCCAACAGCTTTTCCCTCAGCTGTAACCTGAGCTGATAACTTATTTCTTGTTTGAGAAAATGAAAACAACCAGCAGAGAACTTCCAGTTGGTCTCAGGACATGTACCAAAGTACATCTCTCTACCCTATGTGTCACCTTTCCTTCTGCTACTATAAAATAAGTTTCTTCTCTTCTTCTGGAATATACCTACTTGAGCCATAGATCCTATCTTCTCCAGTCTACTCAAGCACTTAGCTCTAGCACTGTCTCCCTTCTTGTCACCTTCCATCAACATTGTTCCTCTGTAGGATACCAATCATATCCATCAGCACATTAACGCATTATACTATCTACCATCCTGATAAAACTCCTTTGGTCCCCACGTTCTGCCTACTTCATACCACCCAATTACCATTGTTTACAGAAAAGCTGTTTTTTCAAAGTTGTCTATAATTCCTGGCCTTAGATCTTCTCCAATTAATCGGAGTGCAAACTCATTATGGACAAGTTTACACCCCTACCTCTCCACTACAATAACCTGTGCCAAAAATCTCCAATAATCAATACATTATCTAATCAACCCTCAGTTCAATCCCCAGCCTTCAATTTCATTTAATCTATCCACACATTGGACTTGGTTAATCATGCCTTTATTCTTCAACCTTGTTGTTCCTTTCCAAAATCTTACTCTCTCTGGGTTCTCTTTCTAGTCACTGACTCTCCTTCTTAGGCTGATTACTCTTACCTCCTTTACCTGTGCAATATAAATGGAGCTCATTACACAGAAATCTTCTATATCTATATTCAATGCTTAAGCTATTTCATATTATGCTATGACTTTAAATGCTATCCATAAGAAAACTATTCTCAATTTTCTATATCCATTCTGGAATTATCACCTGATCCCAGATTCATATATTCAACTGCCTTCTTACTATGTCTACTTGCATATCTCATGGTTGTCTCAAACTTAATGTATCCAGTACAAAAACACATTCAGGTCACCATCTAAAGTTGCTTATTCCACATTCCTACCTCAAATACCTGTTAGTTGGCTATTGTTCCAGTTATTCAAGTCAAAAATTTTCAATCATCTTTGACTCTGCTGTTTATTTTGTGCCTAACATCTAATCCTCAGTAAATGATATAAGCCTTATCCTCAAATCACTTTAACCCAATAACTTCTAATTCTTTCCAACAGTTTCTCTTCCCTTTATTAAAGTAGTTTCACCGCTTTCCCCAACACTACTCATTTATTGTTCCCTTGGGAGCTATAATCAGATCATTATGTCATCACTTGAAACCTACCTTGGAGGTTCTTAGATTAAGACCAAAGTCCTTGAAATGATCTTGGAATGCTACATGGCTTGACCCTACTGCCTCTTTGATTTGCTCTCTTATCATTGCTCAATTCCTTACTTTGGCTCTGGTCATGTGACCTGAGACCAATCAAGGCCTGCCCCTGCCTTTTGCCCTCTGGATATCCTTTTCCTTTACATAAAAACTCTTGGAGGGGCCGGCGCTCACTAGGCTAATCCTCCGCCTTGCAGCGCCGGCACACCAGGTTCTAGTCCCGGTCGGGGCACCGATCCTGTCCCGGTTGCCCCTCTTCCAGGCCAGCTCTCTGCTGTGGCCAGGGAGTGCAGTGGAGGATGGCCCAAGTCCTTGGGCCCTGCACCCCATGGGAGACCAGGATAAACACCTGGCTCCTGCCATCGGATCAGCGTGGTGCGCTGGCCACAGCGCGCCTACCGCAGTGGCCATTGGAGGGTGAACCAACAGCAAAAGGAAGACCTTTCTCTCTGTCTCTCTCTCTCTCACTGTCCACTCTGCCTGTCAAAAAAAAAAAAAAAAAAAACTCTTGGAGGAAGAAATATTTTGCTGATTTTGGCTCAAAAGACATTTTATCAGAGAGGCCTTTCTTGTCCATCCTCTATACAATAACACTCCTCTGTGTCCTGGTCCCCTCTCACTTTCTATTTCCCTCTTTTGTGTTCATCACATTTATTACCATCTGACATATATATTGATGGGTTTATTGGTGAGTTACTTGCCCTTGTTCTATTAGCATTAGTTCTATGGAGGCACAAACTTTGGTTGGTTTGCTTCTGTGTCTTACCTAGGCATCTGGTCAAATCTCCACGAGTACTTTCAGACAAAAATAAAATAAAAGCAAATCTGAAACCAAGACTCGTGATTTCAAATGGAATGTCTGGCATTATAGCTGAAAAATAGTCAAAACTGACCTATGAAAGTATCATACCAATATTTTAGATAGCATGTGCCTACATTGAGAAAAGTTGAAGACTCCATTAAAAAACTATTAAAATTTATAAAGGGCATTGTGACACTGCAGGTTAAGCAGCCACCTGTGATGCTAGCATCCCATGTAAGCAACAGTTCCAGTACTGGCTGCTCCACTTCTTATCCAGCTTCCTGCTAATGTGCCTCAGAATGCTTAGGAAATTGGCCAAGTGCTTAGGACCCTGCCACTCACATGAGAGACCTGAATTAGTTCCTAGCTCCTGGCTTCAGTTTGGTCCAGTCTGTCCACTGTGGCCATTTAGGGTGTGAACCAGCAATTAGATCGATCTTTCTGTCTCTCTCTGTAACTCTGCCTTTCAAATAAATAAATAAATCTTTTTTAAAAAGTGATACATGAATTCAGTAAGGTTGCATTATACAAAATGAACATATAAAAATCAGTAACATTTTTATACAATAACAAAATTACTGAGAAAATAATGTTTTAAAAATCCCATTCACAAGAACTGCTAAAAAAATACTTATAAATACATTTAACCAAAGAAGCAAATAAATTTTACAAGGAAAATGACAAAACACAAATGAAGGAAATTGAAGAGGTTATAAAAATATGGAAAGATATTCCATCTTCAGGGGTTTCGAGAATATCATTAAAATGTCCTTACTACCAAATTGATCTACAGAGTCAGTACAATTCCTACCAAAATACCAATGACATTCTTCACAGAAACAGTGAGTTTTAAAATTTGGTTGAAACCACAAAAGACCCCAAATAGGGCAGCCTAGAGCAAAAAAAAAAAAAAAAAAAACACACAGATTGAGTCATTGCAATAACTGATTTGCTCCACTTCCTATCCAGCTCTCTGCTATGGTCTGGGAAAGCAGTAGAAGATGGCCCAACTCCTGGGGTTTGGGCCCCTGCACCCGTGTGGGAGACCCAGAGAAAACTCCTGGCTTTGGATCGGCGCAGCTCCAGCTGTTGCGGCCAATTGGGGAGTGAACCAGCAGATGGAAGATCTTTCTCTCCCTCTCTCTCTCTTTCTCCCTCTCTCTCTCTCTCTCTCTCTCTCCCTCTCCTCTCTCTGTGTAACTCAAATAAATAAATAAAAATAACTGACTCTAAAACATACCAACAAACAAACTCTAGTAACCAAAAGCATAGTAGTGGATAAAAACAGACACCTAAGTCAGTGAAAGAGAATCCAATGCCTAGAAATAAATCCACTTATGTACAGTCAACTGACACAACAAAGTTAGCAAGAACATGCATTGAGAAAGGAAAATATCTTTGTTAAATGGTGCTGGGAAAATTGAATATCTCCATGCATAAGAAATTAGATCCCTATCTCTTCTCACAAGATACAAAACTCAAGTTCAAATGGACCAAAAATTTCAATGTGAGAACTGAAATTATGAAAGTACTAGAATAAGGGGGCTGGCACCGTGGCTCACTTGGTTAATCCTCCACCTGCAGTGCCAGCACCCCATATGGGCGCCGGGTTCTACTCCCAGTTGCTCCTCTTCCAGTCCAGCTCTCTCTCTGCTGTGGCCCGGGAGGGCAGTGGAGGATGGCCCAAGTACTTGGGCCCTGCACCCGCATGAGAGACCAGGAGGAAGCACCTGGCTCCTGGCTTCAGATTGGTGCAGCATGCTGGCCACAGCAGCTATTTGGAGAGTGAACCAGCGGAAGGAAGACCTTTCTCTCTGTCTCTCTCTCTCACTAATTCTGCCTGTCAAATTAAAAAAAAAAAAAAAGATTCTTCTTTTAAGGAAAAAATAAAAAAGAAAGTACTAGAATAAAACACAGGAAACATGCCTCAGGAAAATTCTCAGGGCAAACGATTTTTGGATATGACCCCAAAAGTATAGGCAACCAAAGCAAAAATTGACAAATAGAATTTTATCATGCTAAAAAGCTTCTATACAACAAAGAACACAATCAACGGGATGAGGCAACAAACCCAAAGAATGAGAGAATATATTTGTGAACTATACATCTGGCAAAGAATTAATATTTATAACATATAATGAACTCAACAGTAAAAAACCAAATAATCTGATTTTAAAATGAACAAATATTTAGACAAGGTCATAGTCAAAGTGGAAGTTCTCTCCTCCCTTCAGAGAAAGGTACCTCCTTCTTTGATGGCCTGTTCTTTCCACTGGGATCTCACTCACAGAGATCTTTCATTTAGGTCTTCTTTTTTTTTTTTGCCACCATGTCATGGCTTTCCATGCCTGAAATACTCTCATGGGCTTTTCAGCTGGATCCAAATGCCTTAAGGGCTGATTCTGAGGCCAGAGTGCTGTTTAGGACATCTGCCATTCTATGAATCTGCTGTGTATCCACTTCCCATATTGGATCGTTCTCTCCCTTTTTTAATCAGTCACTATTTGTGGACACTAGTCTTGTTTAGGTGATCCCTTTGACTCTTAGTCCTGTCATTATGATCAATTGTGAACAGAAATTGATCACTTGGACTAGTGAGATGGCATTGGTACATGCCACCTTGATGGGATTGAATTAGAATCCCCTGGTATGTTTCTAACTCTACCATTTGGGGCAAGTCCGATTGAGCATTTCCCAAATTGTACATCTCTTCCCTCTCTTATTCCCACTCTTATATTTAACAGGGATCACTTTTCAGTAGCCTTGGCAACTCATGACAAGAGCCTAGGATGATTACTGATGCCATAAACAAGAGTGTCAATTTGTTAAGTCAACAATAGGAGTCACTGTGCACTTATTCCTCATGTAGGATCTCTGTCCTTATATGAGATTTAATGCTATAACTAGTACCCAAACAGTACTTTTCACTTTGTGTTTCTGTGTGGGTGCAAACTGTTGAAATCTTTACTTAATATATACTAAATTGATCTTCTGTATATAAAGAGAATTGAAAATGATTCTTGATGTGAATGGAATGGGAGAGGGAGCGGGAGAAGGGAGGGTTGCAGGTGGGAGGGAAGTTATGGGGGTGAAAAAGCCATTGTAATCCATAAGCTGTACTTTGGAAATTTATATTCATTAAATAAAAGTTAAAATCTGAAAAAATGAACAAATAACTTGAATACATGTTTCATAAAAGAAGTTATACAAAGGGCCAAAGAGGTATATGTGAAAAAATGCTCAACATCATTATCATAGAGGAAACACAAAAATCAAAATCATAATGGGATATAACTTCATCCCTGTTAGAACTGTAATTATCAAAAAGACCAAAAATAAAGCTGATGAAGATGCAAAGAAAAAGAACTCTCCCCCCATACATACACACACACACACAAATGCATAGCCATTACTATAAACACTTCAGAAATTCTTCAAACACCAAGAAATAGAACTGCCAGTTGATGCAGCAAACCCATTACTGAATATGTATCTAAAGGACATGAAATAAGTATGTAAAAGAGGAAATCTTCACTACCACTTTTATGGCAGCACTGTTTACAATAGCCAAGATACAGAATCAACCTAAATCCATTAATGGATAAATGGATAAGGAAAATGTGATATAATCTCACAATGAAATATTAGTCAGTCATAAAGAAGAATGAAATTCTGTCATGTGCAATGACATTGACGGAACTGGAGGCTATTGTGTTAAGCCCTTATTAGCCAGGCTCAGAAGGACAAATACTACACATTTTCATTTATATATGGAACCTAAAATGTTGATCTCATGGAAGAATAGAACACTGCTAACTAGAGCCTAGGAAGGGTGTGGGTGGGGCAGGGGATATGGAAGGATGATGATTAATGAGTACCAGGGTACACCTGGGTGGGAGGAATAACTTCTAATGTTCTATGGCACAACAGATTAAATATGTTTAACAATAATTTATTGAATACTTCAAAATAGCTAATAGAGAGGATTTTAAATGTTCCCAGCTCATAGAAATAAATATCTGAGGTGATGGACATGTTAATCATCCCATCTGACCATTATACAATGTATACATATATTGAAAAGCCACACTGTATCCCATAAATATGTACAATTACTATGTGTCAATAAAAATTAAAAGATTTTTTAAAGGATAATGAATTTTGTTATTCCTGATATTGATACTAATGGGTAAGAATGAAACTTGGGTGATACCATATGGCAGGCACACCTCTAACATGTAATACCAACCCATACAAGTCAGATGTTTGGTACATGTTTTTAAGGCTCAGGTCAAAACCAGTTACTAAGAGGAATGGAGAAAAAAAAAAACACACACACACACAAAAACCTCCTCTCTTTTTCCATTCAGAAACAGAACTGAAAGCAGTGTGAAAGAAAGGAGAGATAGAAAGTGAGACAGAATTTAAAACTTCACCAGCTTTTATTTTATTTATCTCTGAATGTACTTGTAAATTTGATTTGTATCATAATTTTACACTCAAATCTGTAATAAGTAAACCTTAGCCTAGAGACTTTACACTCATCTATACTTATTTTTCTTAACAAAACTTTACAGAGAAATGCACTAATAAAAGCATAAGAAGGAAAACAGCAAATCTTGCCCTCTACCAAGGGACACTGGATTCCATACTTGTAGCAAGGAGATGCTTTCTCCACGCACACAAACCCAAAATAGCCTCTTCTGCCTCCAAGTCTGGAACCTTTTCGATGCTTGTATTCACAACACGAGCTTAATCTGTTCACCTGCATCCCATTCAGGAAAAAGGTAAGACTGAAGGGAAAACCATGGTGCCTTTTGGAAATAAACTGGAAGGTTTCTGGAATTAAAAAAAAAAGAAATACATTAATGAAAGCAACTGTCTTTGAATTGACATCATCTAAGTTAAATTTTTCTACTAGATAATACAAAATTATGCTCTAGATAATCTCTTCATCTGAAGACAACTTTTAATCCTAAATCCACATTCCATTACCTTCATTTTTAACAAATATTCCAAATCTTTATAAAACTCTGATTTGCACTAAAATAATACATAACACGATATGAAAACTTATGTCGGGCATTATGCCTGATTCATTTGGGTATGTTATTTCTCAGCAGCTATGTGAAGTGGGAATACTTCTATCATTAGTTTCTCGTGGAAAAATAAATGCTTAGAGGATTTTAATAATTTACCAAAAATCATAGTGTACGTGAGGGATTTAGTGTTTGAATCCAAAGGTCTCTCTAGGTTCCTTGCCTCTTTCTTGCTGTTAACAACTGATTAAGAACATAACAGCGCCTTGGCTCACTTGGCTAATCCTCCGCCTGCGGTGCTGGCACCCTGGGGTTCTAGCCCCAGTCTGGGCGCCGGATTCTGTCCCGGTTGCTCCTCTTCCAGTCCAGCTCTCTGCTATGGCCTGGGAGTGCAGTGGAGGATGGCCCAAGTGCTTGGGCCCTGCACCCGCATGGGAGACCAGGAGGAAGCACCTGGCTCCTGGCTTCAGATCAGCGCAGTGCACAGGCCGCAGCGTGCCAGCCACAGTGGCCACTGGGGGGTGTACCAATGGCAAAGGAAGACCTTTCTCTCTGTCTCTCTCTCTCACTGTCCACTCTGCCTGTCAAAAAAAAAAAAAAAAAAAAGAACATAACGACAAAAGGCTGTGATGAGCTCAGTGACTCAGTGATACTCTTTAAAAAATTTGTATTTTCAATTGTGACTTTAATCATTCTAATACACATATAAGGATACTTCAAAATTTTAATAGGAAAATGAAATTAAAAGAAACATTTGTGAGGGGGTGGGCTTTGACTAGCAATTAAGACATGCATGTCCTTTATCACAGTGCCTGAGTCCCATGCCCAGTTCTGGCTCCTGACTCCAGCTTCCTGCTCACACAGACCCTGAGAGGCAGATAGTTTCAATGATTTTGTCCCCACCACCCACGTGGGAGGCTTGGATTAAGTTCCTGGCTCCAGGCTTTGGTCTGACCCAGTCCTGGCCATTTAGGGAATTTGGGGAGTGCGCTAGTATATATGAGTGCTCTCTCTCTCTCTCTCTTTCTCACTTTCACTCTCGCTCTCTCGCTCTCCATCTGTCTCTGCCTCTCGTAACAATAGAAACAAACAAAAAAAAGATGTTTATTTTGGTGCCAAAGAAAATCTTGAATTCCATGCAAATAAGGCATGTATTAAAAAGTTCACAGAAATGTGTATTATGAGAAAACTGCATGGATTTCAAGACTGTTGTGAACCAAAATAAACTTATTTTAAAAATCTATTTTCCATCAACTTTTTGAAGTACTCTCAAATGAGTGAAGCAGAGTTATTCCATCTCTAAGCCATATTTGATTCTGTTTGGATTTGAGATTCCTTAATTTATTTTATTTAAAGAGTTATTTATTTATTTATTTAGAAGGCAGAGTGTCTGAGAAAAAGAGATAAACAGAAAGAGAGAGATCTTCCATCCACTGGTTCTTTGCCCAAATGCCAACAATAGCCAGCGCTAGGCCAGGCTGAATTCAGAAGCCAAGAACTCCACCCAAGTCTCCCGCAGAGGTGGCAGGAACTCAGGTTCTTGGGACATCATTCACTGCCTCCCAGGTGCAACTGGCAGTAGCGAAGACTCAAACAAGGACTCCTATATTGGATGCCAGTTTCCCAAGTGGCATTGAATTTAGTGCCCCACAATGCCTGCTCCTGAGATCCCTCTTATTTCTCTCCCACCCACCCACAAGTCCCACAAGTACATTAAGAATCACTACCTGCAATGGATAGTTTTTAGTCATACTAAACCTTTTTTTTTAAAGATTTATTTTACTTATTTGAAAAGTGACAGAAAGAGAGAGGAACAGACAGACACAAAGATTTTCCATCTGCTTGTTTCACTCTCCAAATGGCTGCCACAAGCTAAGACTCAGCCAGGCCAAAGCTAAGAGTCAGGAACTCCATCTGGCTCTCCCACATGGGTGGCAGGGGCCCAAGCACTCGGGCTGCCCTTTTCTGCTTTCCCAGGCACATTAGCAAGAAGTTGGATCGGAAGTGGATTTTCCAGGACTCCAACCTGTACTCCGATCTGGGAGGTTGGCTCACAGACAGGGCAGCTTACCTTGCAGCGCCACAATGCCAGCCCCAATCATACTGAATCTTTATAGTGTTCTTTGACAGTAGGTAATGATTGCCCAATCTTTGAAAACCTATTCTCTAGAGAGCAATTCAGAAACCTGTTTCTTAGAAACACTTCTAGTGTCACTTCCTACAAAAAAAAAAAAAAAAAAAAAAAAAAAACCCTCCTTGGATCCTTCCACTTCTATCAATAATTGAGTTAACAATTTCACCCTTCTGCTATGTATGCATTTTCTATTGTTGCACTTAATACAACATATTAAAATATTGAACATGAGTAGTTTTCAAACTTTACTATGCATCAGAATCACCTAGAGGACTTATTAAACCTTGGATCGCTGGGTTTCATGCTCAAATTTCTGAGTCAATAGTTCTGGGTCAAGGCTCAAGAATTTGCATTTCTAACATGCTTCCAGGTGATGCTAATGCTGCTGGGTCCCAGGACTCACATTGAGAAGCTGCACCTGGATATGTGCTGCTCTGTATGCTTCTGAAATTCATGGGAGCTGAAGCTCATCCTTGTACCTTTTTTGCTCCAAACCCCAGAACAATGACTCACAAGGCCCCCTAAAATAATTAGGGAATTATGATTTTAATAAATATTAAATATAAATATTTTTATTATTTTGTTTCATGATAGCCATCTAGAAACACCATGTGTTTATTTATTCCCCCCCAAAAAATTCTAAATCATATGTAACTCATTCTAAAGAACAAACCTATTGAAAAGATAATTCTGTTATTCATACCTCAGAATTTGGATGGGAAATTAAATCAACAAGAAAAGACTAAAGTTGAAAACCTGAGTGTCTACTGAATAAAAAAAAAATAAGATTTAAAAGTCCACTTTTCTTAATGATAAACGGACTCCTCAAGTGGTGACTACAGATTATGTCTGAAAGCTTTCATTTAGAAACTCAAATCCTACATTCATGTAATAACATTCATTCTGATGCAGCATCATACTCCCAAGTACCTTAAGTACTCAGCAAAGAGAAAACCTGTAGCCAAGGAAAGGTTGAGATCAGGCATAGGAAATTGACCTCTAGATGTGACTGCCTTTCCATTGGATGCCAATGTAGCTAAAGAATGACCTCAGCTACAATTCATCTTCTTCTTCCACTTTTTTTTTCAATCTTGCCACACAAGAATTGAGACTATCTGCCTTTAATCTTTCATTATTTATTTTATAATTTATTTTGTAATTTCAAAATATAGTGACACCTCCCAACAATAGCTTAATGGATTTCTTTCATGAGAAAGTAGAAAGATTATTGGCCGGAAATCAGAAGGTTTGAATCCATATCTCACTTTTCACTTAGTTGAGAGTTCCTTGGTAAGCCATCTGACTTTGTAGCATTTCAAAATTCCCACTTACAAAAGGGACATCTGTGGGCAAAGAAGGGAATTCTCAGTCTATCCACTTCACACAGCACTCTTTAAGATTATATAATGTATAATACTAGAGAGAATTTTATAATATTTATAAAATGCAGTTGTGCATTGTTTGCTGACCATTAATAGCACTGGTTAAGGCACTAAAGGGAAACAAGCATACTGAAAAAAAAAACAAACAAACAAACAAACATCAAATGTGGTCTCCTCTTTCAACAAGCTCTAAATCATCAGGGAAGCAAAATTAATACACCAGACTTTTGCAGTGAGGTCACCAAATCCATCCTCCTTACCATTACGTCTCTGTAAACAGACCAAAGATGGAAAGTGAGCAGCACTTATTTATGAAAAATTACTGAACTTTAGGTAAAAACAGTTGGAACCTGCAGCATTCTTGCCTGGGGCAATTCTCATGCCTCACACCTGCCACTATTTCCTCACAATAGTTCTAATTGGCTAGGGCAGGCCATAAATAACCAGCAACTTCACTGTCAGCTGGGCTGACTTGATTTGGAGCAGAAGACAAAAAAACCTTTGGCTTGTGGCTTTTCCAGTAATAAGTAGCAACCTCTCAGGCAAGCTAACAGAGAAGGTCAGAGGTTCTACTAACCTGAGACTAGAGTTCTAATTAGAGCCAGCAACAGCCCAGTGTACTAACCCGAAATTACACAGGAAGGACAGGCCATAAGGCAGTCATAATGGCATTCAATAAAACTCTACATATCCCCGTTAACTGGAAGCAGCACGGGTTGGAGTGGGCCCAACCTATTCATATGTTCCAGTCTCCCAGAAGCTCTTACCTATGCACAGAGGAAACACAAGATAGCATGATGAAAAAGAAAAGTTGGAGCAGATTTGAAAATTGCCTAAACTTTGAATGTCCTTTTGACTCCACTATAATGGGTTGAATTGTTTCCTCCAAAAATGCAGTACCACCTACAACCTCAGAATTTGACCTTATTTGGAAATAGGGTTTTCACAAATATGATTAGTGAAGGATCAAGATAATATCATCCTGAATTTAGGTTTCTTCCTAAAGCCAATGACTGATATCTTTGGAAAATGAGAAGAGAAACACGCAAAAAATATTGTGTGAAGACCAAAGCAGAGATCAGAGTGATGAAGCCACAAGTCAAAGAACCACCAGAGGTTAAGGATCCAGGAATATTATCCCCTGGAGATTTTCAACACCTTGATGTTGGACTTTTGGCCACTAAACCTTTAAGAAAATACCATTCTCCTCTTTTGAGCCACAGTTGGGAGACATTTGTTACATAATCCTCAGGAAGCTAATATACTCAGGTAGATCCATTGACACAAGGTGGAGGCTTGGCTGGCTCCTGATGTTTGAACCTAATCTCTAATACAACAGTGATGATCATCAAGATATGAAAACTAAAATCATAATTTTAAAAATCTTAGTAAAACATCACTGGTTGTACACCAGAGTGATGACGACTGAATTTCACAAATCTATTCTAGATAAGTTACTAACTAAACAAGCAACAAAACACACATACACAACCAGCAACAGTGATAACATTTGATAGGGAAACATCAGAATCAGAGTTCATTGTAGCTACAATACACTATCTAAAAATCACCCAGCTTTCAACAATAACAACAATAACATAGCATGTAAGGTAATAGGAAAGTGGGACCCATACTCAGAAAATATGACAATCAAGATCACACCTAGATATTGAATCAAGGGACATAGCAGCATACAACTACATAAAACTTGTATTTGTATGTTCATAACTGCATTTAAATAGACCCAAACTGGAAATAGAACAAATGTTCATCAACTAGGGAATAGATTTTTAAAATATGATTTATGTGTGCAGAAGAATATATTTGGCAATACAAGAAGAGAGCATCTATTGATATATACAGGTTGAGTATTGCATATCTGAAATGCCTGGGACCAGAAATGTTTCAGACTTCAGAGTCTGAATTTTGAAATGTTTGCATAGATGTTACTAGTTAAACACGCCTAATCTGAAAATTAAGATCTGAAATTCTCCAAAATCTAAAAGTTTTTACATGCCATGTCAGCACTCAAAATTTCAGATTTCAATACATTTTGAATTTCAGGTTTTCAGATTAGGGATGCTCAACCTGCACTACAAATGCAAAATTCTCAGACATGTTGGGACAGTTTAGACTAATAATTCAGATCTATATTGTAGTGTTTGGGTTTGACCCCTGACAGCAACTCCTGACTCCAACTTCCTGTTAATGCAGATTCTGGGAGGCAGCAATGATGGCTCAAATAATTGGGTACCTACCACCCACATGTGAGAATAACATTGAGTTTCTGGCACTTGGCTTTGGCATGGCTCAATTTCACCCATGGTGGGCATTTGGAGAGTGAGCTGGCCAATAACAATGCTCTTTCTCTCTCGATGTCTCTCTTTTTCTCTCTCTTCCCTTGTGTGTCTGTGTGTGTGTGTGTATCTTTCAAATAACAAAAAAAAAAAAAATTATGCTATGGGGAAAAAGACACAAAATACTATCAATCTGTTTCATTGCCTTTATATGAAATGTCCAGAAAAGAAAATCTGTGAGAGAAAGAAAACAAATCAGTAGCTTGCCTGGGGCTGGTGATGAGAGTCAGGGCTAACTGCCAATGAGCACAAGGGAAATTTTTGAAATGATGGAGATATTCTAATACTGGCCTGGGATACTGATGACACAATGCTATACAACTCCTAAAAATCATTGAACAAGCACTTCCAATGGATCCATTTTATGGTAGTCAATTTACACTTCAACAAAGCTATTTTTAAAAATAATAACAAGATAAATATGTAAAAGAACAATTACTATAAGAGTAAAAAGAAATACTTCAGTTTTGAATGTAGACTCAGAGCATGGGCTATTGGGATAACACAATAGAAGTCAGCTGAGAAGGTTGTAGAACCTTCATCTGAGTCCTGAGAGATGGATAATATTTCAGTTAGAGGAACTGGTGTTTTGGTGTAGCAGGTAACGCCACAACCTGTGACAGCAGTATCCCACATGGGTTCCATTTCTCATCCAGCTCCTTGCTAATGCAACTGGGAAGGCAGTAGAAGATGACCCAAGTGCTTGGGCCTCCACATCCATGTGGGAGATCCAGAAGAAGCTCTTGGCTCCTGGCTTTGGCCTGGCACAGCAGTGGCCATTGCAGCCATCTGGGGGATGAAACAGAGGATGAAATCCTATCTCTCTCTCTCTCTCTCTCTCTCTCTCTCTCTTTGTAACTCTGCCTCTTAAGTAAAGAGAATAAATCTTTTTATAAAAAAGGTTTCAGTTACAAAGAGAGGAAAAAGATAGAACAAAGAATATAGCACAAGACAATGCAAGAAAATAGTGTGTGTGAGGTGGGGGTCAGTGAAGAACCATGTGTGAGGGACTGATGAGCAAATGGGTGCCACCAAACTAAGTTACAGAAGTACAAGAAAATCGGGCAGAAAAAGAAGGGATTATAAGAGGGCCAGGCTTTGTTCTTTGCTACACATTAACCCAAGAGGCCACAGTTTTTCTTGTTTGAAAAGATAAATATTGCAAACTAAAATACCTGTAAAGAAATTGTACTGTTTACAAATAGTAGAAAACATTCGGAGACTTCACAGGTGTACCTGTAATAAACAATCAACTTGCAGCTTGAAGGCTAAAATCGAACTGCAAGACATCATGAATTGTTATGGAAATAAAAGAGGCACTTGCCACTTTCCTAAATAATTTTGTTATTTCTAATAAAATAGCAAGGCAAATTAACAAATGCCACTTTTTAATGAGTTTACTGCTCTAAGCATAGCATTAAATGCCCTCCTTTTTTTTTTAACAGAAAGCTTCTAAAAACCTATTCACATTTCAGTGAATCATGCACAGCTTTGATTTCCAAAAAGGGTTTACTCTTTTCAGCCCAGCTAAATTACTAAGATTGCTGAACCGCAAGTCAACTCTGAGCCACCCAACTTTTCAATGTTGGACAATTACTTTTCTGGCAACCAAGGGCAAGCCAAAACAAAATTATTGTGTGAACAGTATTCAATTATTTATATCCTCATTCCATCCTACTATTCATTACCGTCCAATGCCATTGCAAACAGTCCCAGGATTGATGTGTATGTAAAATAACTCTGAGCCAAGTTCCAGCCTTTCTCCGAGAACCATCGATGTTGCACTTTCAGCATAGAGGAAGTATTATTAATCATAGAATCATTCAGCTGAGCCTCATTCTATCTTTCATTGTACCTACCACATTTTCCAACAGTGATACACACATTATATATGTGTTTTGTTGAATAAAGTGTGACCTGAGGCCCACAAATATTGTCATGATGTTAATTCCAATTTTTGATTATAGCTAATTTCAGCAATTCACCTAAATTATTAACTGAAAATTATACTTAAAAGTAAATATTTGTGTCTATGCCACTCTGATTATGGGTTCACACCCTTCCTTTCATGGAAAAGCCTGAAATTTCTTGCTACCAAGAGCAACCTAACTAGGATTGCATGGAACTGAGCAAAGGCCTTGTCCCCAGTCTGTGTTCCTGGGTCCACTCTGAACTCCATTGAGAGCTGGATGTGAGGCCTGGAAAGCTGCACGACCTCTGGACTCCTCTCATTTTCTTCTTCTACTAACTGCAGGGGAGGAGCTCTGGCATGCTATGGCAAAGCAGAGTAAATTTCCAGCAAACACATAAAGTGAGAAAAGTTGTTCCTAGCATGACGGAACTTCGTACTGTTTTACTATAAGTTAATGCTACCATTCAATTGTCCACTCATTTTTATGTTGGGAAGATTTAAGCATGCAATTCCTAAATATAGAGTTATGGTTTCTCTTTAAGGATATATTTTTTAAAATTAATAGTCATTGTTGTGTTGAGGTTTTTTTATTTGTTTTTAAACAGTGAATTGTTAGTCTTTTTTAAATATTTATTTGAAAGTCAGAGTTACACAGAGAGAGAAACAAGCAGAGAGGTCTTCTAACTGCTGGTTCACTCCTCAACTGACCACAACAGCTGGAGCTGCGCCAATCTGAAACCAGGAGCCAGGAGATTCTTCTGGGTATCCCACATGAGTACAGGGGTCCAAGGACTTGGGCCATCTTCTATTGCTTCCCCAGGCCACAGCAGAGAGCTGGATTGGAAATAGAGCAGCTGAGACTAGAACTGGCGCCCATATGGGATGCTGGCACTTCAGGCAGTGGCTTTACCCGCAATGCCACAGCGCCGGCCCCAAGCTGTTACTCTTTTTAAAAGTTTTTATTGGGGCTGGTGCTGTGGCACAGGATGTTAATCCTCCACCTGTGGCACCAGCATCCCATATGGGCACCAGTTCTAGTTCCGGCTACTCCTCTTCTGATCCATCTCTGCTGATGGCCTGGGAAAGCAGTAGAAGTTGGCCCATGTCCATGAGCCCCTGCACCTGCATGGGAGACCCGGAAGAAGCTCCTGGCTTCTGGCTCCGCATCGGCCCAGCTCCGGCAGTCACCGCCATTTGAGGAATGAACCAGCAAATGGAAGACCGCTCTTTCTCTTTCCTTCTCACTGTCAGTAATTCTACCTGTCAAATAAATAAAATAAAATCCTTTTAAAAAAGCTTTTATTTATTTGCTTATTTGACAGAGGCAGGAATGGCGACAGAAACACAGAGAGGGAGAGATAGAGCTATAGAGATAAGACCAAGAAAGAGAGATTGATGGATTAGATTGATTGATTGATTGATTGCTCTCTTCTACTGGCTTACTCTCCAAATGCCCCCAAAAACTGGGGCCCAAACTGGTAGCCTAGGAACTAAGTCCATGTCTTCCATGTGGGTAGCAGGAAATTAACAGTTTGTGCCATCACGGCTACCTCCTAGGGTTCTCATTAGCAGGAAGCTAATCAGCACTTGGAGGCAGGTATGGGACCCAGGTATTTGGTTGTGGGATTCAGGTGCCCTAACCAGCAGGTTAACCACTAGACCAAATCCTAACCCTAGAGCCACTGCTTTCAACTAATGGGAGAACTCAGAAAAGACAAAAGTAAATCACCATGTTTCTCCTCAACACCTCCCTTAACTCCCAAGTCTATATCAAGCTTTACCCAAATATAAATGTTTATTTCAATTATTAAAAAAAATAGTATGCTTTCTAAACAGAGTTTCTTAAGCAAGGAAGTGACAAATATGATCCTGTAGACACTCTTCCTTTTCATTGTTGTGCCACTAAACTAAATATTGAAGAAAAATACAATACAATATTGTGAAAATCTCTATTTGATATAGAAGTTATCTTATGCTGACAAACGTGAATTTGCAATCAAATGAGGGTGGAAATGTACTAAAAAGCCATTTAGCCAAATTCTAATCCAAGTTATTTAGGTGTGATTCGCCCTGAAGTTTATTGGATTTGTGATTTTATCTCAATGTACCTTTAAAGAACGAATTGCTAGTATGTTTTTCTCTTAGAATAATGTATGATATAATTCACTATGGCAAGCCAAATAGTTAACTTGTAATTTGGGGGACAGCTTATTCGTGGAACATTTGAATGATCATATATCTATCTCTATCCCAAAATTAATCTGTTACCAGGTTAAATCACTTCAAATTCTTTCTTCCACAATCTGCAAGAGTAATTGCTACTTCAGTTTCAATCATGCAGCAGTAAATCTAGATTTACTTTTAGGCAGCTGGTTTATAAGTCCCTGGATATGCATAATTTCATAAAGTGATTGAAGTCGTTTGGATATTATATCAACAACAGCTTATCTATAGCATCAAACTCAGGCAATTAAAGAAATCCAAATTTTATATGTACCTTTTTCAAGTAGCTTGCCTTTGTAGACACAAAGGTTCTCCCCACCACAGTGCTGTTGATAAACTTTTATTTCATCCCGGAAGTCTGAGTTATCACAAGATAGATGCACATTTTTACCCAAATAAATCATTGTGATAGCTGCATTACTATGCAGTGATGTTTTATGAATCCTTCTTGAATCCTAGAATAAAAAAATGAGGTTTATTAACTAATTACCTTCTAATCAGAGTTTTAGTCTCACATGACATTGGAATGTGAAGAACAGAAAAGGCTATTTTTAAGTGCCTAGCAACAAAACCTTTACAAGGTTAATTACACGGAGCAAGAGAGTCAACCACCTAACAAAATGCATGCTTCTGAACAACTATAGCTTATGTGTTTTGACTTTATATTTTAGTGTAAATGCTGGAGATTTAGACAAATTTGTCATTTTTTAATGTTTTAAGTTTCTGTGTGTGTTTCACATACAGCAAAAATATCGATGACACTGGGAGTAAATTACTTCAACTTCTCTTAGCTGGTTCTTAAGTAAAAATTGAAACAAATAAATATTACTGACATCACTTTGTTCTATTTTGAATTGACATTGATTATGATTTTGTGATAGTTTCTGTAGTTGACTGCTGTATCTTTACCGGTAAGCACTAACAACACATCCTTCTCTGGGCTTGTCTACCTGGCAGGGGGATGCATATGTTTGATTCCTTCTATTGTTACTCTGGATTAGAGATCATGTATGTTATATGCCTAGGATTATCCAATTTCACATGAGGCATTTAGTTCAATGCAAAAAACAAAATCACTATTCTTTAAATATCAAAATAATCTAATCAACAGTTTTGAAATTTCAAGTTTAAAATTACATTTAAAAATCATTTTATAAATTATGTTATGGCATTCTCCAATTAAATTATTTATAAAATACACAATAAATTTGTATGCCAGTGAATTGCCTCTTAACTTATACCACAAAGATGGCCGGTGCCGCGCCTCAATAGGCTAATCCTCCACCTGCGGCGCCGGCACACCAGGTTCTTGGCCTGGTTGGGGTGTCGGATTCTGTCCCGGTTGCTCCTCTTCCAGTCCAGCTCTCTGCTGTGGCCTGGGAGTGCAGTGGAGGATGGCCCAAGTGCTTGGACCCTGCACCCCATGGGAGACCAGGAGAAGCACCTGGCTCCTGCCTTCGGATCAGGGCAGTGCGCCAGCCACAGTGTGCCAGCCACAGTGGCCATTGAGGGGTGAACCAATGGCAAAGAAAGACCTTTCTGTCTCTCTCTCACTGTCCACTCTGCCTGTCCAAAAAAAAAAAAAATAACTTATACCACAAAGGGTTTTAATTATACTGAATGAGCATAGTGTTTGCCTAACTTCAAAGGAGAGGAAGAGGAGGGAGACCAAGGAAAAAGAAAAGGAGGAAGAGGCAGAGAGGTAGGAGTGGTTGGGAGACTTTGAGGGGGCCCAGTAAGAATGTTGTAGGCATCAAGAATTGAGCAAGGCAGGATTTGCTTTTAATCTACTTCACTTTTCTAAAAATCAATTTTTAGTTAAATGAAAAACATGGAGAGACCACCTTTCTGTCGATTCAAGGCAGTTATTTGAGTTTGATTTCATTCAATTATGGATGTATGGGAAGCATGCATTTTTTAAGAATATCAAAGATACAACAAAAATTTCTGAAGGAACCACTAACACATTTCCATCCCAAACCCATCCCCTTCCACCTCAAAGGATTTTTTTTTTTCATTTAATTCTATTTCTCTGAAGCAAAAACCAGAGGAAATACATCTGTTGTAATGAAATTCTACAAATACCATTCTGGAAAGTGTAACTGGAGATGGTGGAAAGGGAGAAGTTCAAGGTTTAGAATTCAACCAAATGGCCTTGCCTGTGCACAGCCTGGGCTCCTAAGCAGACACAAAATCAACAGACATAGGTCAGGGACATCTGGAGTCTCTCAGGTAAGTTAGCAAACAAGATAACTTTTTTTGGAGATTAGAAACATGCCCCTACATTAAAGATGAAAGCAAAGGCAGACCTATATTCTACTTGCAAAATCCTAATCTAGTGGTTCCTCTCTCCTGAGCCACTGTGGGTCCACTGCACAGTCAAATCCAGTGCCAAGTTCCCGCTGGAACATTGAATCAAGTGACTGATTAAATAAAAGCATACCCATTTTGTTAGGCAAGACTTCCTGCAGTGGCATGGATTTAGAGGTAGGAGTGGGGAAATTTGGGGAGATAAGCACAATATAAATACAAGATAACAGTGGGATCAGAATTACGGAAAGGCCTGTCTCACATTAAAGCTGAACAGAGAAACTTGGAAAATAATAATAAAAAAAAATGACAGCCCTTCATCCTCTTCACTTCCTGTTACTCGTATTTTTCTTTTCTGCAAAAGTGTTTTTCCTATAGTGACATCTCTTTTCTCCTGGGTCTAGTTACTTCATTCTGTTTTTAAAAAATATTTCCCAATTATTGCCACCAAGTAAACTTTTCTGAGTTCTAATATGAGGCTCCTGTGACAGCTCGTGATTAAAGACATGCACTAGGAAATAAACAATCGTTTCTTTCAGTTGACTAAATTGCTTCTAAACTTACCATCTTCCAAGGTTATAATGACCCTAGACTGATGAAATTTTAACAAGGTTTCAGGGACCTTTCTCTCATTCTCAAGCAAGTACCAAAACCTTCCATGGAAATTCAGCTACATTTTAAGAACAGAGCAAGGCCACATGCCCCTCCCCAGCTAAAGCTTATTATCGTCCTTCCTTCTCCAGTTGCTTAGAATTTCCCTCCTCTTTTTTTTTTTTTTTTTTTAGATTCTCTAGGTAAATGCCATTTGAGCAAGCAAACGGCAAGCCCAATTGCATAGTTAACCAGTCAGCCATTGTGTATTTCTAATATTTAGGATTTAACTAATATAGTGAGTATTCTTTTATCCCTGTCCAAGCCTATGTGAGGGGTATAGACAAGAGATAAAAATAGGCATCAAAGTTCCCATTCTTGTTGTTGTTTGCATTTTTTAAACACTTATTTATTCTCATCTACTTGAGAGGCAGAGTGAGAGAGAGCGAGAGTGAGAGCGAGAGAGATCTTCCATCTACCAGTCCATTCCCTAAATCGCTGCAACAGCCAGGACTGGGGCCCAGGCCGAAGCCAGGAGCCTGGAACTCAATGTAAGTCTCTCAAGTGACAGGAGCCCAAGCACTTGAGCCACCACCTTCTTTTTCCCAGGATGCATTCACAGGAAGCTGGATAGGAAGTGGAGTAGCAGGCCGGGACTTGAACAGGCACTCCAATATTGGGTGCAGGCATCTGAAGCAGCTGTTCGACCCCTTGCACCACAACACCTGCCCCCATTGATAATCCTGGGCAGCAACCCTACTCCATCTACTTAACCAAGCCCTGGTGAACTCTCAAAATTGCAAAGTCTTACCTATTACCCAGACCACTGTAACAGACTCCTAGTTAGTAGGATGACTACAGAAGCTATAATTCAAACTGAGACATATAGTGAAAGAGGTGATTTGCTAGGAGGAAAGAGAGCAGAAATTTGAACTGTTCCAGGAAAAGGAGGATGGGCACTCTGCTTGGTCTCCCCACTTCCAGGCGATTCCCTCAGCATCTCCCTTGTTCTGGATATCAAAGAGATCTATGGTCACTAAATAGGTCACGTGGCTCCTGATTAACGGCCTTCAACAATTCCCAATTTCCATGGCATAAGTTTCATCAACATAAAATATCGTAGATTCTCTGACTCCTATCATCTCTAAGTGATTTCATTATTTTGTATCATATTAAAAGCTCCAGCAAGTGGATCTGAGCTGATTATAGTGGTGTAAACACTACTCACCTGTCTTTAATCCCCAGGGCTCTATAACTGTATGTGTCACATGATATTGAAACTGTTTCCCTTCATTCTTCTCTCTCAGGAGTAAAGATGGTGGCTTGCTGATCTTTATGCCCCTGGTGCCTTAATATGCACCCGGTAAATTCTGATCAACTGGACACAGATGTGAAACAATGAGGCGTTCCATTTTTCACACTTTGCTGAGACAAAAGCTACAGTAGGTTGATCCTACCCTAAATCAGTAGCTTTCTAAATTTATAGAAACTCAATAGGTAACAAAACATAAAAACTGATTCATGATGTCTCATTAAACCAAATGCCAACTTTGTTGATTAGTCTTTAACAAGATTCATAAAAAGTTGACAATGCTGATTGGCAGTTTCAGGGAGGCATTGTGGTCCTGCTGGTTAAGCTTGCTTGTGACACCAGCACCCATATCAGGGTGTTGGTTCAAGTCTGGGCTGCTGTGCATCCAATGCAGCTGCCTGCTAATGTGTCTGGGAGGGCAGCAGAGCCTGGCCTGAACGCTCAGGCCCCTGCTATCTATGTGGGAGACCCAGATAGAGTTCGTGGCTCCAGGCTTTAGCCTGGCCCAGCACAAGCTGTTGCAAGATTTGGGGAGTGAATCAGTAGATTGAAGAAGGATATTCTCTCTCTCTCCCTCTCTCTCTCTCTCTCCCTCTCTGTCACTCTGTCTTTCAAATAAATAAATAAATATGTTTAACAAAAAAAGTGGCAGTCTCCATGTTGATGTTGGCAGGCTTAGGGAGAGAAAATTCTACATATGTCCAAGGAAGAGTGTGCGTGGCCTAAGTTTATTGCAGAGAAACTCAGAGAGACAGCTCTCACCTGCTGGCTCATTTCCCCAATGCTCACAAAGGGCCAGAGCTGAGCTGAGGCCAATGATAGGAGCCAGGAATTCAACCCAGGTCTCCCATGTGGGCAGTATGAATCCATTTACTTGAGCCATCACAGCTGCCTCCCAGGGTGTGCATTAGTAAAATCCTGGAATCAGGAGCCACAGCCAGGTATTGAAACCAGATATTCTAATATGGGACGTGAGTAACTTAACCCTGCTGGGCCAAATGCCCTCTTTAAGAGTTGACTCTTGAACTACAACCACTGCAATGACACCAAAAGCAGCCATGGCTTTTCCTTTCTTGTAGGAATTTGTTCTACAATGTAAACTGGCCGTTTAAATTGTTTTTCAAATCAGTTTATTTGTAGTTATCAAACTTCAATGCTAATTTTAAGCAAAAAAGCTTGTTTAAAATGAAGTCTTTGAAATAAATCTAGCCTACTATGAGAAATGTTGAATCACCTTATAATAACATCCTGCGGATGCATTTGTTTTGCATTCTCAAATCTAGGATTACAAGTGAGAAAAACCAAGAGTTAAAAAAATGAAGATAATGCACTGACTGGAATGGAAACTGGAAAAATATTCTTAAAGTTGAATGAAGAGAATACACAATTTTTCTAAAACCTAATGTTAGGCTTTATTTGTTTTGGAGAAAGGAGAATTACATCTGATAGCACAACTGATTTCATGACATTGACCTAAGATAAAGCATAAGAGTTTAATTTCTTGTATGGTTAATAAAATATCATCCATTTTATGAATATAGTGCTAATAAATATATTTGATTGAATGTAGGCTAAATCAAATGCCTGCCCTCAGTAAGCTTAATAATATGGGAATAGAAGTATAAAAGAATAAAAAGCTGAGAGTAAAGTGGGACAGAAACTTCCACTTCCTTGAGTGGAAGTGGGACAGAAACCTGTAGTGGACCAGAATCTAAAGGAACTTGAATGCCAGTGTATTAAGCTTGACTTTTTATTCTGATGTTTTGGCATCTGGGGCCTTACTGTGGAGCCTGCCCTTCCCAGGGCTAACCAATTTCTAGAGATGGTTAAGGATTTACCTGGGAAAGCACATTTCATTTGCAAACTAACCAATCCAGAGCCTACTTCTGCCCCTACTCTAACCTCATCTTCTCTCTGATCTTATGCTCTAGGCAATATTACCTTGCCATACACACCCCAAGGCTAGGAGCCAAACAACTCTGGGGTGCCCTAACAACCCAGAACCAAAATTATTCACCCACTCCTAAGACTTCTGACCCTGCCTCACCCATTCCTTCCCATGGAAATCGAAGTAATGGCTCTTGGCCATATTCTCCCTCCCTCTTTCCTCTGCCTCCAGACTGGAGCTTCCTGTGTGGCCCTCCCTGGTATGGTAGGATGGCTAAAGTAATCCATCAACTTAGCTAGGCCACAGAGCCCGGATAAGCGGTCAAACATAATTCTAGATGAAACCCTCATGAATGCACGTCGTGTGCCTCCTCCTCTTGGGAACTGTAACAAGTTATGTTGTCAGTGACAAACATCTCATCTATAGGCCTCACCATACCCGAATAATAATTTTTTAAATTGGTACTTTACACACCCAGGCAGAAGGCTATCCCTGCTTTCATTAGGAATGGAGCAGCTAGTGAAGGTATTAAGCAGGGGAGAGGCATGTTGGGAGTCACTCTACAATGTTCAATTTAGCAGTGTTAATGTACAATCTGCTAAGGCTGAAATGGATTCTTCACCCTCTGCTTCCTGATTATACGTGCTAACTTCCTACTCATCATTTAAAGCACATTTCCAAGGCTACCTTCTCTTGAAGGCATTCTCCAATCTTGTCAGTCAAAACTCGTATTCCCTGCATGTGTGTTCCTGCTGTGATTTGTTTAAACAGCAGTGGTAGTGCTAATCACAAAGTATTGTGGTTACCTGCATATTTCTGTCTCCCTTGCTAATCTAAAATCCTCCTACAAAAGAAGATTTAGTTTTACTCCTCTCGGTAACTCCAGCACCTGGTATATAGCCCTTGTCATAAGCAATAAAACCTGAACATAGCTACTTGCTGATTGAGAGGCAGAGCCTAAGAATATAGATGATTGCAATAGTCCTGTCAAGAGTTAGCTAGTAAGTACCTGAACTAGAGATGTAGCAACTCGAATAGAAAAACATTAACTGATACATGAACCATTGTCAAGGTGGCATTCAGAGCTGTGTTACCTAGGGCAGTCATCATCTGATAGATTTTTGAAAGTTAGCTGGTTCCAAAGACATGTGCACTAAGTATAAAATACACTTAATTTCAAAAGCATAGTGTAAAAATATGCAATACTTCATTAGAATTTTCTTATTCATTATACATTCAGGTGATAATATTTTAGATATACTTAATTAAAATATATATTCTTAAAATTATTTCACATATTTCTCTTTACCTTCTTCACAAAGCTATCAGAAAATTTTAAATTGCATCTCTAGCTTGCACTATATTTTCTTTGAACACTTCTGATCTCAAGGACTTAGTAATTAACTGGAGGTTTGATGGAAAGAAAAAGAGGAACTCAAGATTTTGAGACAAAATTACTAAAGAAAAGATTGTGCTTGAAGGGAAATAAGGCAAGTGAATAGAGAACCTGGCTAAAGTGGTAACCACATTGAATTTGAGATGTAGGACCTATCATCAGTCAGTCAGGCATCAGTAACTACACAGGTCTCATCTGGAGCCAGGAAGTCAATTGGGGATATGGGGAAAGTCCTAAACCAATGAGATGCTCAGATCTCATTGCCCACTCTTTCACAAAAAGAACATGACTAACTTTGTTTCAGATGTTTTAATCGATAAGCATAACCATCAGAAGGTTCTTGTTTCAAACTCTGTATTTTCACATTTACAAGCTGTTTATGAGACAGCCATTGGGCATAGCAGTCAAAATGCTGCCTCGGAAGCCTGAGTCCCAAATCAGTGCTGGCTCTGCTCCCAATTCCAGCTTCCTGTTAACATGTACCCTGGGAGGCAGCAGGTGACAGCTCAAGCAATCAGGCCCCTGCTACCCATGAGGGAAACTTGGATTAATTTTTTGGCTCCATTATTTGGCCTAGCTGTTGCAGGCATGTGGGAAGTGAACCAACAGATGGGAAAGCTCTGTCTGTCAATCTCTTGCTATCTTTCCTTCTGTCTTCCAAATAAATAAATAAAATTGGTAGGAGGGGGCTATTTATAGAACTATCCACAGTTTCCATATGCTTCTGAATAGAGTAGGTGACCAGTAAGATCAGGCTCTCTTAATCCTGTGTGGGAATATAAAAATCTGCAGGTTGGTGAGGTAAATCTCAGGACAAAACCCAACCTGTTTCATAGATTTTGCAGATTCACTAAATAGCACTAAGGGTGCTAAAATACAATAAAAGTAACAAGGCACAGAGGTAACTTGCTGGTCTACGATTCCTAAGGCCCCCTGGCAACATATCTGGCTCCATTGATCATCCCCTAGAGGCAGGCATCACAGATGCTACAGATCATGTGGTTCTACACGTTCACAGAAAAACAGGAGGTAGCCACCATGCAAAATATATTTCATTGCTTTTGACCTTTTTTCATTCTTTCTTTAAAATTATTGCTTATTTTTATTATTTATTTGAAAGGCAGAAATACAAAGAGAACTCCTATGTGCTGGTTCATTTGCCAAATGTCTGCAAGAACCAGGGCTGAGCTTGACTGAAGCCAAAAGCCAGGAGCTCAATCTTGGTTTTCCATGTAGGTGGCAAGGAATCACAAAGCTAGACTGGAGCGTGTAGCCAGCGCTCAAACCCAGGTGTTCTGATATGAGATGTGGGTGTCCCAAGTTATGTCTTAACCATGGCACCAAATCCCCATTTCTTTTTTCCTTCCTTTTTAAAAATATTTATTTTATATTCATAGTTTATTTTTATATTTTATATTGTTTATTTTTATATTTATTGTTTATTTCATTTGAAAAGCAGGGGAGCTCAGAGAGAGTTTGCATCTATTGGTTCACCCCCAAAATGCCTGCAACAACCATGGCTAGCCTGAAGCCAGGAGCTAGAAACTCAGTTGAGGGTCTTCTGTATGGGTGGCAATGATCCAGATACTTGGAACCATCACCTGCTACTCCCAAGACATATATTAGAATGAAGCAATCAAGAGCAGAGTGGGGGTACAAATCCAGGCACTCAAATACTGGATGTAGGCATTCCAAGCCATGGCTTTAACCACTGCACCAAGAGCCTCCTTCTTCCCTTCCTTTTAAGAGCATTCGAAGGATGTTTTAGGACATAGCAGTCATAAAATCAAAGAGTGATTTTAATGTGTAAGCTAGTCATGAGAATCGTGTCCCTTAAATGAATATTTGATACCTAAGTAAAATAAATCAAGTACTTGACTAGTGTACTTGGAAATATGCATGATTCTCCTCACTGAACCAATTTTACTCCATCTTCCAGGTGCCAGGGCTACAGAAAAATCCATGAGTTATCTAGCAAACCTCTGACTCCACACAGGGAGATGATGACATCTTGAACAGAAAAAAAAAAAAAATAACTGTGGTAAGGTCGAAAGTTATGGTCATGGCCAGATTTAAGGGGGAAGAGGAGGAAGAGTCACAACAAAGTAAAAGAGGCAAAAGGAGATAGCAAAGGTCCGTGCGTGTAGAGTGCCATGGGAGGCGAGCGAGGGAATTTTCAAGGAAGAGGAAAAACCAGCAAGAAATGCTGTTATCAAAAAATCATGATAAATAGAAAACACCAATCAAGATGGTGAAAGTAAGTCTATATACGCCACTAAACAAAATAAATTTAATGAGACTAAACTAACTTATTGATACAATAAAGATTCTTAGATTGAATTAAACACAAACCATCCAAACACAGCATAATCTTACTTACACTTGAAGTTTATATCTAAAGACTCTGAAAGGCTGAAAGTAAAAGGAATATATATGAATATGTAAACATAAATATGTGTTTCTTAAAATAAATTTTAAAACTCAGTATACAGTGATTAAAAGGTGTCATTTTTAATGATAAAGGGTGACCTAACTAGTAAAATAAAATATTCCTAAATCTGAATGAATATAAGGTATTCTAAATATTTATAAAGGTATCTGAAATGAAATAGAACTTGGCTTAATTATAAGGAGAAAAGCCAAATCATCAAGTTTACAGAATTAATTGTCATTATAATTCTGGAACTGAGGGAGCAAGCAGATAAAAAGATATCTAAGGATATAAAAATTTGAGAGATATAATTGTATGGTGCTCTAAGCTCAACATTTAAAGAATGGTATTCTTTCTCAAAACTGAACTTATATTGGTGCACAAAGGGAGTCTTTAATACCAAAGAATTAAAATAATATCAAACCAGAATAAGGTGCTTTTCTAAAAATAATATTCAATGAACACAAAAGTAATTCTTAGAATTAAAAATATGGTAGCAGAAGGAAAAGCTCAGGAGAATGTTTAAAAGATAAAATTGAAGAAATCTCTCAGCCTGTAAAACAAAATGACAAAGAAGTATAGAGGAAAAGTTAACAACAGGAGAGTATCAGTAGAATGGTTCTAACATTCCCAGAACAGGATTCTCCCCGAAAGACAGTTTAAAAATAAATAAATTTTTTAAAATAAATAAATAAGACCAAAATGCCAAGACAGATGGACTCCAAAAACAATATGAGAAGGTCTGTCAGGGGTCAGGATGCCTGCTGACCCCACGCTGTGCTGCTCACTTGAAGGCAGGACTCTGGGTAACATAGCTAAGATGCCTCTTTGTGCTTCACTTAACATGTCCAAAACACGAAGAAGCTGCTGCTCTCTTTTCCATGCGCAGTCACAGAAGTCCGTACCCCTAACCACATTTCCACTGGACATCCAGAGCCTGTGCCACAAGAGGGTCTCACAAGATACCCTGATTCTAGTAAACTTCATGTTTCCTAGAACTCACTTGTGACCCCCCAACCCGACATCATCAGAATGGGCTATAAACAAGTAAAAAAATTGTCAAGGATACGAAACCAGATTCTGACCCAAAGTTTCTTTTCCGCTTGCTTTCTCATGGGAATATTATCCGTTCATTGCAATGCTAGATTTGGGTTGATGAGTATTTCTGAAACCTTATGAATATAAACAAAACAACTCTAAAGAAAAGCAGGGAGGGGCCAGTGTCGCGGTATACAGGGTTAAGCCACCACCTGTGATGCTGGCATCCCATATAGGCCTCGGTTTGAGTTCCAGCTGCTCCATTCCAATCCATCTCCTTGGTAATGTGTCTGGGAAAGCAACAGAGGCCCCTGCACCAATCTGGGAGACCCAGAAGAAGCTCCTGGCTCCTGGCTTTGGCCTGGCTGACCCTCGACAATTGCAGTCATTTGGGGAATGAACCAGCAGATGGAAGACCTCTCTCTCTCTCTCTCTCTCTCTCTCTCTCTCATTTTGACTTTCAATTAAACAAATAAAATCTTAAAAAAAAAAAAGAAAGAGGAAACAGTTAACTGAAATCAATAAACCAGTTGATTGAAGAAGTAGGGGATGTGCTGGGACAGTGATGGTAAAGTTTTACTTTATTTAAAAGCGGTGAATACATGGCAGTTTGTTTGATTATAGTTGTCAAGTTGTACGTACATATTTTATATATTGTTATGGCTTATGAGATATTCAAACTTTGTTTTTTGACAGGCAGATTTAGACAGTGAGAGAGAGACAGAGAGAAAGGTCTTCCTTTTCTGTTGGTTCACCCCCCAAATGGCCACTACGGCCAGCGCACTGTGGCCGGCGTGCTGTGCCGATCCGAAGCCAGGAGCCAGGTGCTTCCTCCTGGTCTCCCATGTGAGTGCAGGGCCCAAGCACTTGGGCCATCCTCCACTGCCTTCCTGGGCCACAGCAGAGAGCTGGACTAGAAGAGGAGCAACCAGGACAGAATCCGGCACCCCAACTGGGGTTTATCCCAATGATGTATTTTTAAAATTATTTATTTATTTGACAAGTAGAGTTATAGACAGTGAGAGAGAGAGAGAGAGAGAGGTCTTCTTTCCATTGGTTCACTCCCCAAATGGCTGCTACAGCCGGAGCTACGCTGATCCGAAGCCAGGAGCCAGGTGTTTCCTCCGGGTCTCCCATGTGGGTGCAGGAGCCCAAGCACTTGGGCCATCCTCCACTGCCCCCCAGGCCACAGCAGAGAGCTGGACTGGAAGAGGAACATCCGGGACTAGAACTGGTGCCCATTTGGGATGTTGGCACCGCAGGCGGAGGATTAACCAAGTTAGCCAGGGTGCTGCCCCCCCCATGATGTATTTTAACATCAGAAAATCAAATGCTGCCAGTTAATTTTATGGATGATGAGAAAGTCACACTTTTTATTAAGTGGGTACCTACCTTCAAGAGAGCATGTGCCAGCACACAAATAGTTTAAAGATAATGAGTATGGGTTCTATCACTGCCCCACTCTTTGCAAAGGTGAAATCCCCTACTCTGTAGCTATCGGGTTTGGCCACAGACGTGGTTTGCCAGTGAAATCCAAGAGTAAGCATGTAAGTGGCAATGTGCAGCTTCTGAGCAAAACCTTATAGGCATTCCATGGTTCCGCTGTATAGGGGGTAGCACAACAGACTCTTGCAGTCTGACCTACTCATCCTGTCCAGGTCTCAGGATTTCAGCTGACCAAAAAAAACATGATCATGAGATCACAAAATAAGCCTTTGTTGTTGTAAACTGGGGTTGCCTGTTAGGCTAAGCTACCTTTGAGAGAGCTGTGCAGTGAAGGAAGGGAACAAACAGAAGTCTACGGTTACAGCCAGCAAGGAAAGGATCTGGTTACTCTAAATAAGGTCATATTGAGAAGCAGAGATGAATATTAAAGGAACTCTCAAAATCCAAATTAGAGAGGAGAATGAAAGATGGTACAAGGTACTACCAGCAGGCTGAGTCCAGCACCAAGGACAGAGGGCAGAGGGTGAGTCTCAGAGAAGAGAGAGACTGCTCTGTCAGAGGCAAATAAAGCCCTCTATTTTGGTAAAAATAGCGTTGAAAGGGGGAAATTTGAGCAAGCATGAGGAAGAGAGTCCCTATCTTTTGAGAAGGTTAGAGGTGAGGGCAGCTGCTGGGAGCAAGATGTGGACACGATGTGAAGGAGGCACTGAAGAGTGGGGCTGGCTTTGAAGAAGCAGCCAGCCCAGTCCGTGTACACAGGGGGAGTTCACTCCCTGATGCCCAGTCAGTGAAATGCTGACCCGGTATCTGTTATGAATCACAAAAGTTATATAAAATTACTACCAGCTGCCTGTTTACATAAGGAAAATAAAGACATAGGCTGCCTTCTTACTAGCCTGTATCTGGCCTTAGAACTAGGAGGGTACTTGAAAAACTATGTGGAAAAATAGAATTAAAAGATAAGCTTATTTTGGTGCAAAAAAAATCAAAATTCATGATGCAGTTTTTTTCACAATACACATTTTTTCATGAATTTTTGAAGATCTCTCATAGTTTCTTTACCAATATTTTCAGGAAATTAGTACAATAAATTATACTGTTTGCAAAGAATACTGAAAGAAAACTTTTTCTAAAAGTTTTTTGCTAAAAGTCATTTTTAAAAACTTTGATAAGATTGAATGGATTGGATATTTTAGGCATATTTGAGTTTTTGAATTTTCACAGATTAAACATTAAGATACTTTTGACAACATGATTGAATGAGTGAATTTAAAGGAAATAAATGATTTAGAAACCAGGTATAGTTTCACAGCAAGATTTGCTGAATCCTTTATTATCAACTGTGCTAAATTAGTCTACTAAAGCCCTAAAATCTTTGGTTTCAGATTCATTTTAACTTATAATTATAACATTATTACACTTCTTTATGAAAGACTATTTGCATGTGATTTCCATGTAATCTTTACAGCAAATCTAATAGTACCATGTAATCTGTGTGAAATTAATAAAAGAAAATTTTACTCCATAATCACCCTTGTAAAGAGAGGTTCCAAGCCATTTGGAGCTGTGGTTGGATGAAATCTTCTCCTTCTCCATGTTTCAGATCTATTTTCCTTGGCGATTTTTCCATTTAGGGGAGGAGGTGGAGGAGGAATAGGCATCAAATAACTGCTAATGTTCGGAAGTTGATATGGATTCATTCTCTGTGAATTGTCTGTGGAGTTCCTGAACTTCATCATGGCCTTCTTGCCCTATAATCACATTTCATGACATAAGAACCAATGAAACAGAAGTGGTGACCCCGTGTAACCCGAAATCAAAGATAGCTTGAATGACTGACATTGTGGACACCTGATATCAAGAAACTCAAAATGCTCCAGTCTGGTTTTTAAAAAATGGCACTTTGCAGTCATTTCATAGCAAATTAACTATTCATAAGTTTCTAAATTTATATAGTATAGTTTTACACTAACAAATAGGGATGGCAGTTTTATGATAGTACTTTGAGGACTTTCCCTCAGCAAATCATTACAGGGACCCAGTGCAATTAAATAATTTAAAACCAAGAAGTTTGCAGAGTTGTATTTGAAACAAGGTTAAGGTTTTTAAAATGTACTTTAACATGTTACTGCATAACATATTAAACAATACTGTGTTAAATACTTGGGCGCCTTCCAGTTGTTCATTATTACAAATATGACAGCACACAACATTGTTGAATCCATTTTTTTACATTTATGTGTGTATTCCTAGGATAAATCCCTCTGTGTTAAAACAATTGAGAATGTTCATTTGAAATTGTGATAAATATTCCTCTATTGCCTCCACAAATAGTTGTACAAACAATTTCTACTCTTACAAATGGTATAAGAGAAACTATCTTTCTAAGGATATTTACTTTCAATCAATTAATTATCTTTACTCAGTTGAATCTCTGTCCACATTTTTTACCCCATTGCTTTTGCCAAAATCAAAGACCCTCACTCCTGCAACTTAGCAAAGTTCAACCTGCTTATATCTATGGCATGTTCAAATACTTTCCACGTGCAAATCTTTTACTCTTTAAACACAATAAGAATTTATTGAGTGCTTCCTACATATTCACTAATCATGTAGACTAGTATTCTTTTTAAGGAATTTCTTGTCTGATTCTATATTTTCATCATCAATGTCATTGACAATAATTGTGTGTCTTTTCTCCCAGTATGTGTTTCATATATATGTTTTACAGTAAGCCCCAATGTTACTTTTGACTGCCTTGATAACTGATATATCATCATCAATGCCTATATCAGCACCTAGGCACAGTAGGTATTCAATAAATGTTTACTGAATGAAAAATGAGTTAGCTAATTGAAATGTGAAGTTTATCTTAGTCTTGTCAGCATTCATGAACTGCCAATAAGTGCCTATCTACCAAATACTTGGAAACAGGGAAAGACCTTATATAGCTTTAATGAGTAAATCTATCCACTGGATGAGTGGATTTGGAAAATCATCTGAAAATACTACCACCAAAAACTGCTCTCAAACCAGTAGAATGTGAATATTTCCTGACTGATAGTGTTCACATATCTAAAAAAAAATGTATTGATCAAAGATAGAATTGGTAATTACAGAAGCTTAGAAAAGAATACAATGTTAGGAAAAGTGGAAAGTACTCATCTGAGTACTATCTAGGGAACAGGAACTACTATCCATGAACTTTAAATATTTCCAATCCTAACTGCAATGTCCGCCTTGGAGGACAGAGTTTTAGCCAAAGACCTTTGAGTTTTCAGGTACTTTTGGCAAGCCAATTCTTAGGATGAGATGAGTGAATTAGACCATCTTGGTCTGACATGTTAACATTCCATATGCCATATCCCCCTCATTCTGACTCCATGTTCACCAGGCAACCTTCTCATTATGGCTTCACTTCCCATTTAGGTCTGCCTACAAAGAGAGAACACACTACTTTTACAAGCTTTGACTGTTTGATACCTGTTGGTGACCTAATGACCTAATTATGATTTAGTTCCTATTTTGGCTTATTTTAGAGATAAAAATGAGCTTGTTGTAAACTTCAGTTAATCCGAAATAATCTTAGTACCTGACCATTTCTGGACACTGGCTGACAGTGGAAATTTGTGCCTTCAAAATGGAGAGCCAATCCTAGAAAATGCCAAACTAATTGATTTATGACATTATGAGTTTCTATTGAGCTCTTAAGTAGTCACCTTAAACAAAGCAACATCACCTTCAGATTAATTCTCCTGCCATCTGGGAAACTACTATTAAATTACTGAAGTAAGGTTGGTAAATAGTACTTTGCAAGCTGAAAAACACATTAAATCGATAGTATTATTTTTAGTTATATTTATACTTGTGAAACAATGATATTTTTAATTAATTTCTTAGTGGCAAGCTTGTCTGTCAGTTAAGGATTTAAAATATCTGAAATATCTCATATTTCCTAATAATAAATGGAATGTAATTCACCTATTTTAACATAATGACAATCATTGTTATAACACAGGCTCATTCTTAAGCTGGCAAATGCTTCTTGTTCCTGTTATAAATACAAACAATATCCTCCCTAATTAGTGAATGTTCTAATTATCCCTCCCTATTTAAGTAACTCATATTTCATGGTTACCATACTCCTTCCTGTGCTCTATTGAAATAAGTGAAAATTATCTGAGACATAACCTTGAAAGAGAAGTGGAGTCTAGCTCCCGGGTGTGATTAACTCAGCATTTTTAAAGATGGACATTCAGTTCCTTCTATATTCAACCTTCGAAGAGTCAAACTTGAAGCAATTTCATACACTGATGGGAAAGTAAGTCGGCATGCAAATGCAAACCTATTCTTGGAAAGTTTCATTTTCTAGGTTTCATGCATTTAAAATTTGGAAGGAGTCAACATTGGGTCTTTTCTGATAGAAGTCATATCTGGCTATGAAGTCTTTCCTCTTTGTTTTTCAATTAGCCTTTCAAATTAATTGGAACCCATCACACATTTTAAAAAAATCTATTCCTACTCTTTGTACTCAATAATATAGAAACTACAGGCCTTCACTTAGAGTATCATATAATTTATCAAAAGTGCATAGCAACTACTTAATAAAGACACAGCATGAACTCCACGAAGTGGATTATTGAATATAGAATATTAAGAATTATGATAACCTAATGTTCTAATTAATAATTTTAAAATATTTCTTGGCCGGCACCATGGCTCACTTGGCTATTCCTCTGGCTGCGGCACCAGCACCCCAGGTTCTAGTCCCGGTTGGGGTGCCAGATTCTGTCCCGGTTGCCCCTCTTCCAGTCCAGCTCTCTGCTGTGGCCCGGGAAGACAGTGGAGGATGGCCCAAGTGCTTGGGCCCTGCACCCACATGGGAGACCAGGAGGAAGCACCTGGCTCCTGGCTTTGGCTCGGCGCAGCACACCGGCTGTAGTGGCCATTTGAGGGGTGAACCAACAGAAAAGGAAGACCTTTGTCTCTCTCTCTCTCTCTCTCTCTCTCTCTCTCTCTCTCTCTCTAGCTTTGCCTGTCAAAAAAATAAATAAAATAAAATAAAATATTTCTTGAATAAAATGACATTTACCCCAATAGGAAATGGAGCTTCATTTTCCAGGATTGAGGTTTTGGGTCTGGACCCCGGCGTAATCTTTGGAACAGTTCTTATAGCTGGATTACTGGGAAGAGGCTGCAATCGAATTGGAGGCTGCATATTTCCTGGAGCAGTATATGGTCGAGGGGCTGTCTAGACAATTAGGGGGAAAATTCCATGTAAATTAGTATCTTGACATGTTTCCAGAACCAATTAATAACCCAACAAATTGCCTAGAATAATTAATGGTGCCTTTTTACTGAACAAATTAAACTTTAATTATGTCCTTCCATTATACATACCCTTATGACCCAAAGTATTTGTTAAAACATATGGTATTGAAGTCCTCTACATAACTAAATGCCACAATTATAGAGTATTATAGACAAAAGAGATGTCCTCTATTACATTCCTGTATTTTTATTCATACTATAAATTCACAGGCAATATCTAATTTATGCTCTGCATAGACTGGCTTTGCTCAATTAAACGTTAAGTTAAATAATGTTCCTATTTTAAAGGTTTGAGCGGATATTATTGGAATGGACTCACTTCTATTTCAACATTTTCAATAAAAGCTCAATTCTGAATCTTTTAAGACTTAAGATTAAAATTGGTACTGAAGTTAAAGCAGACAATAGGATTCAAACAAGGAGAAAAGATGGATGCTCAACTGTAATTCATTACCATTTATTCAACCGCTTTCTTGAAATTTTAAGAAAACATAGATGAGAAACTATAACTGTCAACTTTGGCAAGCACTGTATAAATATGGGTGTTTTCTAATTTCTCCACTAGGTCTACTATCCACCTTCTTTGGTTTGGTGGGGCAGCAGGGAGTCATCCTTTTAGAACTACACCAACTAACCTCAGAAATGCAGCTGGATTCCACCAGTGAGAGGCATGGCAGGAGACAGATGGGCAGCAGGAGACTGAGATCAGGGTGTTTATTCTCCTGGACCCCTCCCTGCAGCTCATAATGGGGCAGCGGGGACCCTCTACCAAGGTCCACAGCTCCTGTGGGGAAGTCCTCTCCTGGCTACAAGTACTATTTACTTGTTCTGGTATCCAGTTTTTCTTCCCCTTAGACCTCAGAGGAGTTGTGATTTCTCATAGTGCCAACCTCAGTATGGTTAACACCCCTCCTTGGGTTTTTGTTAACCCTGCCTGCATTTTTGTAAATAGTTTCTTTATTAAATACTTCCTAATTATCCTATTTGTGTGAGCCATCTGTTTCCTGTTGAGCCCCTGACTGAGGCATTTTCCAGTCAAGAAAGTATTGAAGCAAATACCAAAAATGTCAATATTTTGGAACATTAGAAGAGCATTTCCGGGCATTGACAGAACATGGTAAGTTTAGTATAAAGATTTGCAATGTGTCAAAAGTTGATAAAAAATGAGACTTTTGGCCTAGTTTTCCTATTATCGAGATAGTGGAAAATCCGTCAAGAATACAACAGGGTGTTTGGATAAGAGGGTGTGAGAAAGATGGTATGTAAATGACTCACAAATAAGGCTTAATGTTTTGACTCCAGAGAATGGTGAACAACAAATATTGAATTTGGAAAAAGTGTGTGTAAATACACGTTTTTAAAAAGGATGTTAAGGCAGCTGCTACTTCTAAAATTAATCAGAGTACCATCTTGAGAAGCATGTCATGTGTTGCTAAATCTCTCATTTTGCTGGGTCAACATTTACTGAATTCCCATCGTAACATAGGCCCTGCACTGAGACAAAAAGTTATTTTTAATATCTAATGGCAACCCAACACATTTAGTACCAACCACACAAAGGCTGCCAAATAGACAATCACAACAAAATACCTGAGAACAGAAAACAGAACCAAATATTCCAAAATATTTAGAGTAATCTAATGAAGCTAATAAAAGTTAAAGCTCGCAGAAGCAGTTAGATTTTATCAGAATGGCTAAACAAAAGAAGAAATGGATAAGTAGAGGAGAATGGTAAAACTGGATAATTAAGGAAGAAGAGAACTGGTTGTTAGCCAAGCCATGGGAAGAGCAGCAAAGGTAATATTTTGTTTTCATTTCTTCACTAGTAACAGAATTTCTATCTGGTAGCACACATATCATAAACAAATGTTATATTTTTCAGCATCCCTTACAACTCTGTGTAGATATAAATGGCTTCAGTTTTGATCAATAGGATATGAGCAAAAGTGATACCCAAAACTTTCAGATCATGCCCTTAGAGAATATAAGCGTGGCTCACAAGCCCTTTTACTCTTTTCCTCTGGCTGAAATATCCACACAGATCTTCCATCTTGACTTAAGCAGCAACACTCTAAATTCAGTAGATCAATAGCATAAAAAGGGTCTGGCTTTCGATGACTTTCTAGAGCAGAGATGTCAGGCCAAGTGACACTCATGTACGAGGGGCTTCAAAAAGTTCATGTAAAAATTCTCATTCTCTTTTAATTCCATTTTCCATGAACTTTTTAAAAAATACTTTCAAAAGTTTATTTTAGACAGAGAGAAACAGACAGATCGAGATCTTTTATCTACTTGTTCATGCCCAATTGACAGGAACAGTCAGTGCTCAGCTAGGCAGAAGTCAGGAACATAGAATTCAATTCAGGTCTCCTAAACGGGTGGTGTAGACACCAAGGCACTTGAGCCATCATCATGTATTCCCTCCAAGGGTACACATTAGCAGAAAGCTGGAATGGTGAGTCAACCTGGGACTCAAACCCCGGTAATCTAACATAGGATGTGGGCATCTCAAGTGGCATCATTCTCTTTTCTTCAAGATTTTATTTATTTAAGCCAGGAGCCTGGAAATCCATTCAGATCTCCCACGTAGGTGGCAGGGGCCCAAGTATTTGAACCCTCATCTGCTGCTTTCCTAGGTGCATTTGAAGGGAGCTGGATCAGAAGCAGAGTAGCCAGAACCAAACTGGCATTCTGACATGGGATTTGCACATTGCAAGTGGCAGCTTAGCCTGCTGTGCCACAACACGGATCTCCCATGTCTTAACTACTCTGCCTAACAGCCACCACCCCCACCCCTTATGACATTTTTGAAATCCCTTCCTGTGTGCGTTGGGGTGAGGAAACATCCTTTATGTTTAAGTCACTGTTACCTTGCTTCTCTGTACACACACCTATACTGCTATATTTCAACCAATAAAGGGAGTCAAATGGACTGACAAGAGCAGCATTTGATTTAAAGACACAGGAGATACCAAGAGGTAAAATGTCTTAAAATCCACAACAGGAAATTAAACTAGAAGTTTCTGAACTAGGGAATTAGATCACCCAAAAGAATTCTCTTGGATTCTGTAAGACAAATCTGACTTGAGACTCTGTCCTGGCAGATAATCCAACGGAATACAAAACCATGAAAAAATCTAATGTAGGAATTCAAGAAAACAGGTGACTGGGAACTAGAACATGATCTATCAGCCATTATGCTCTAAAATTTATTTCCCTCCATTTGCCTACAGATATCATTCAGTTAGATGAATGTGGCAGTCAAATGTTTAGCTGATCACATTTATCTCCCAAAACAAATCTGCACCATTAACTAACAGCTGTGAGCTACAAACTATTGTAGTTCACATCAGCAACTACCTTAAACTTGCTATATTTTAAATCAGCTGTAATATATTTTCTTGTAATAAATATGGCACTGTAGCTTAACATTCTCAAAACTATACCCGAATGTGAATTGAAATTGACTACCTGGTGATTACTCGGCTTAGCCGAGCATCTCCAATTCTTGGTAGATCTCTGAGGGTGAATTTTCTAAGCATGTGCAGAATTAGTTGAAATGACTTTCCACAGTTTATCAGGGAGTGGTGCAGCTAAAAGATTGTATGGTATTTTCAAAGTCTAAACACAATTAGTGACCAAGTGCACTTATACTTTCTTTGTTCACTTGAGAGAGTTGAAAAAGAAACAAATCAGTGGTGAGATCCCAAAAGGATTGACATCCTCTTATGAGTGGTATTTCTAAGTCAGAAGTGAAATTTAAAAGATACACATCCACACTGGGGGAACAAAAAAGGAAACCTGAACTTCTGTAAAATGGGAACTACCATTCCGAGAGGAACAGTAGGTATCCCTATAGGTGCAAAGGCACCACAGGGGTAACCAAGTGAAGAATTCTGGCTTACCAAAGAAAAAAGGCTTTTAAAGTGCTAGTGTCAGTGTTTCCTGTAATTTTTAAATTACTTTCTCACTCCTGCTACATTAAGATCTCCTGGATGTATCATAAACTATTTATTGAGGGTGTTCAGCTGGAAAATTGAAAAGAAAGCCTTTGAAGGGTTTTTCCTCTCTGAAACAGGTGGGAAGACAGAAAAAAGCACTTGATTGTTTCTTTTGTTTCACCCCAGTTAAAAGCTTTGGAGAATCTAGTGAATTTACTATCCTACAAAAGAATAGTTTGTATACATACACATTCAAATCAAACCTGGAAATAGGGTACCAATAAAGGGAAGATAGTGCTTTTGAGCACTCGTGCTGTTCATCAGGAAATGTCAAAACATATTTACCTCTTGAAAAATGTCAAAGCTT